>NC_138768.1:821150577-821750577 GCF_965119305.1 Pelophylax lessonae
TGATCAGTTAATATTGATTACCACACTTTGTATACAGTTTCTTACCTTATTAAATAATAGCAAAAACATGGTAATTTATTGAAGACATAGAAATAGTATAGGGGTGAATATGGGTTTGAAAGTTGGTAATTA
Source organism: Pelophylax lessonae (assembly GCF_965119305.1). Taxonomy (NCBI): domain Eukaryota; kingdom Metazoa; phylum Chordata; class Amphibia; order Anura; family Ranidae; genus Pelophylax; species Pelophylax lessonae. The sequence goes on from NC_138768.1 coordinate 821,150,710, forward strand.
GTGATCAAATGAGACAGACACCAATATAACATGGATAAAAAATGTTTACTTCTTTGTGTGGGTACAGAATAGCTGGCTTCAAGAGCCCAGATGCTGAAATTGTTTTATGGTGATTTGTTTAAACAAATATATTGATTAAAAATAAAAAAAAAATATACAGTAAATTTCTTTTAAACATTTCATAGCTGAATTCCAGCTGATTCTAGCAACAATATATATACATTATATATATATATATATATATATATATATATATATATATATATATATATATATACATATACACACACACGCCTAAATATATATATATATATATATATATATATATAATTATTATATAGGATTTATATAGCGCTGACAGTTCACGCAGAGCTTTACAACTTGAAGGTAGACAGTACAAATACAACACACTTTAATACAGTAGTAATCAGAGGGCCCTGCTCGTTAGAGCTTACAATCTAAGAGATAATCTATCTATCTATATATATATATATATATATATATATATATATATATATATAGCTACACCTAAATAAATATCTATATATATATATATATACACACACACACACACCTAAATATATATATATATATATACACACACACACACCTAAATATATATATATATATATACACACACACACACCTAAATACATTTCTACATACATACACACACTCCTAAATATATATATATATATATATTTATATATATATATGTATATATGTATATATATATATATATATATATATATATATATATATATATATACACACCTAAATAAATATCTATATATACACACACACTTAAATATATATATATATACATACACACCTAAATATATATCTATATATTTATATATATATATACAACAAACAAAGGGTTGGAGGGCACACCCTAAAAATGCATTTTTTAAGCTGGTGCTGCTTTTTTGAGGGGCAGGTTTTCCATATATGAGTTGTTCTTATTTTATAATGTATTTAGAGAATCTCTGGAGTGCACCTAAACAAACACCTGTAGGAAAGTAGACATCCCAAGATACATTATAAATAAATCAATTTATATATATATATATGTATATATATATATATATATATATATATATATATATATAAAACAACAGAGAATAGCGCAGACATACAAAAAAATGTTACTTTCAAATCCTATAAGGCAACTTAAAATCAACTGATCTTAATGAGTAAATATGGTGATTTAGTCACACCATATAGCCATAGCGCGCTTAAGCCCACCACTGCGTCAAAGTACCCCATTTTCAGTGGTTAAGCAAAGTGGTATTTATTTTCCATTTTATGGATAGTGTAGGATCCACTGAAAATGGGGTACTTTGACGCAGTGGTGGGCTTAAGCACGCTATGGCTCCATGGTGGAACTAAATCACAATATTTACTCATTAAGATCAGGTGATTTTAAGTTGCCTTATAAGATTTGAAAGTAACTTTTTTTAGTATGTCTGCGCTATTCTCTGTGGCTTTATAATTTATTTATTTATAATATACCTTGGGATGTCTACTTTCCTACAGGTGTTTAGGTGTTTCTAGTGCACTCCAGAGATTTTTTAAATACATTATAAAAAAAGGAAAGACTCATATATGGAAAAACTGCCCCTCAAAAAAACGAAATGCACTCCACTAATTTGGGGGCTGACCAGATATACTGTCTGTGAGTGTGCACCCCCCTATCTGATAGTACCAGATGAAAAGGGATTTTAGAAACAAATATCATTTTTTTTTTACAAAGCTTCACTTTTTTAATCTTTCCTAGTTAACAGTATTTAAAGTTATCAATATTTAAATATGTGTCTTTATAGTTAAAAAAAAAAAAAAAATATCTGACTTTCATTTTATTTGTTATAGTGCTATTTGCACCATATGTAGTATTTATTGGACGTAAGAGTGGTAATTGTGTTTATTGGGGTAAGTGTGGTGAGGTTTTTTATTTTTTTTATTTTTTTAACCTGTGTTATCATCAGTGTTGGGGTAGTTACTCAAAAAATGTTACTAGTTACTTCTGTAAATTGTAATGAGATTACTTTACTAGTTACTGCATTTGAAAAGTAACTTCACTACTTATTACTTTACTTTCCTCTTTCTTAATTGACCGTGTAGAAGAAGATACATGACACTCTTTCTGCATAGAGTTTATTGTATAAACACAGGCTTTTGGAAACATGAGAACAAAACCTGAAAAAACAGAATAAAACATAAAGTGCAACAAAAAGTCATAAACTTCATCCCTCTCTATTCTTCCAAATAACGATTGTAGCGCACGGCTTGGGTAATGCAGGAAAGCGCGTTCCTATAGTCTAGTAAAGTAGTGTAGTTACCTCCTATAGCCTAGTAAAGTAGTGTATTTACCAATATTAGTATTGTAACTAGTTACTTTACTTTGTTACCAAAAAAAGTAATGTAGTTACTGTAATCCGTTACTTTGTAACTAGTTACCCCCAACATTGGTTATCATTCTGCTCCATATTTAAAAATCCTTTTTTGCATTACTTTATAAAGCTTATGTGATTATAAATGTGTGATCCTATAGTTTTATGCTGAAAGCTGGTAAACCAGTGACCAAACCTAAAAATGTACAATATTTTTTTATTTAACCCTTTTCTAATTTCTGTATATCTCTAATGCTATTGTAAATGCTATTGTAAAACAATAAATAAAACAATAAAGCTGTATATTAAACACAGCTTTCATTTATTATTTATTTATTATTTTTTATTAATAATGATGTGACACATGCACAAGTATATGCCTAAAGGAGATAGTAGTCAGTAAAGTCAAACATCCCCACAATACTATTCCTGTGCATTCATGAGCCCCATATTGTCTGTAACGTGCATGCGGATGTGTACTTTCCAGACTTGCTTGCTCGTATTTTTTGCAACATGAGTAAATGGCGTAAAAGGCCGCAAACATTCACACTCACATTTGCAGCCCAAGAAGCACTTCCCAAATTACATTTTTACTTTTTTTGCTTTCATATTGTTCTTATATCTGATTATTTACATATGTTATTTAACAGGGTGACTGGAGGAATTTATTTGGGATGCAGTCACACATTTTAAATTATTTTAAAAAAGCAATATACCTAATTATTTAATTGACTGTTCATAGTAAGTTAGATACACAGTAAGTTTGATCATAGAGATCAACCCCATTGCATGAACATGGATGCATAAACAAGTAACATGATGCGTGAACAAGCAACAAATGCATGACTAAGTAGGCAAGCAAGGCAATGCATGAAAAATACAGTGATTAGGAACATGAGCAAGCTAGCCAGCAGGAAGATACATGATCAAATTAGACGATGCATGCGTAAGTGGGCAAACTAGAAGATGCATGAGCAAACAAACAAGTAAGAAGATGGATGAGCAACAGAGATGATTCAAAAGTGAGTAAGCAAGAAGATGCATGAGGAAATGAGCAAGCAAGTAAATGCATGCAAGCCAGCAAAGAAGATGCATAAGCAAGCAAGAAGATGCATGAAGAAGTGAGCAACAAAGAAGATCGATGAACAAGCAAAAAAAGGAGGAAGATGAATGAATAAACACAAAGATGCATGAGCAAGCAAACAAGCAAGAAGATACACAAGCAAGCAAGATCATGGATGAATAAGCGAGAAGATGGATGTGCAAGCAAAAAAGCAAAACGATGGATGAACAAGCAAGAAGATGCATGAGAAAGCAAGCAAGAAGATGCATTAGCAAACGAGCAAGCAAGAAGGTGCATGAGCAAGCAAGAACATGCATGAATAAGTGAGATGATGGATGTACAAGCGAAAAAGTAAAATGATGAATGAACAAACAAGAATATGTACGAGCAAGCAAGCAAGCAAGAAGATACACAAGCAAGCAAGATCATGGATGAATAAGCGAGAAGATGGATGTGCAAGCAAAAAAGCAAAACGATGGATGAACAAGCAAGAAGATGCATGAGCAAGCAAGCAAGAAGATGCATGAGCAAGCAAGCAAGAAGATGCATTAGCAAACGAGCAAGCAAGAAGGTGCATGAGCAAGCAAGAACATGCATGAATAAGTGAGATGACGGATGTACAAGCGAAAAAGTAAAATGATGAATGAACAAACAAGAATATGTACGAGCAAGCAAACAAGCAAGAAGATGCATGAGCAAGCAAGATCATGCATGAATAAGCGAGAAGATGGATGTGCAAGCGAAAAAGCAAAAAGATGAATAAACAAGCAAGAAGATGCATGAGCAAGAAAGCAAGCAAGAAGATGCACAAGCAAGCAAGAACACACATGAATAAGCAAGATGATGAATGTACAAGTGAAAAAGTAAAAAGTTGGATGAAGAAGCAAGAGTATGCAAGCAAGCAGGAAGATGCATGAGCAAGCAAGCAAGAAGATGCTTGAGCAAGCGAGCAAGCAAAAAGATGCTCGAATAAGCGAGTAGATGAATGTGCAAGCAAAAAAGCAAGAAGATGCGCGGGCAAGCAAGAAGATGCATGGGTAAGTAAGAAGATACATGAGTAAGGGAGCAATCAAGGATGTTCTTGAGCGAGTGAGCAAGCAAGAAATACATTAGCAAACAAGCATAGCTTTGCATACAAAGTAACTATTGCTTACTTTAACTGGCAGCATATACTTGGCATTTTTAAATGAGGACCAGAGAAAGAGTGAAAGAAAAAACAGAACAGAAAAGAGAAGGAGAAAGAATTTTAAATGAGCAAAAAAGATTTTAAAACTTATGACCTTACCATATCTCTGTTCAAGGCTGGCCATTCTTACTTTCATTCATTGGACATTGTGATATACTAGACTTTTTATCTTTGAGTACCAGAAAACATCCATAAACCATTTCAATCTGTTTTCTTAGGAAAACAGAATTCAAAGCAAAGACAAGAGTACAAATAGAAGAAATGGGAGACACGTAATGCATCAGAAGCACACTTTCAACTCTAAGGTGCAGTAAGAAGTACAGGGCTTACCCTTAGGATCTTCTCTAATACAAAATGACTTGCCTTGTCTAATAACAGAAGGTGTTAATTACCACGGAAAGGAAAACTCAGACACACAGGCCCCCCACATATCTACCTGACTCAAACCAAGAGTCATACATACGTTATTTTGTACAGTGCTGAATGCAGTGTGAAACTTGGCACTCCTACCTCTTCTTTATAAAATATATATATACATATATACATTTTTTTGTGTGTGTGTATATATATATATATATATATATATATATATAAATTGCTTTATGAAACAAGCACAGGAAATAATGGATATCTATTAGACAAGTATAGAGAGTGGGCATACGGCCTATTTATGATGTGTCTCAGTGGAACTTACTGTAAAAGAAAATCTTTGCTTTGAGCATACTGTCAGCAGCTTTTACTTACCGTTCGCTCACCACCTCATTGTTCCAACTCATTGTCATAGCCCTGAGAAATGTCCCATACCTCAAGGTAAGGGGGGACATGTGACACTCCCTGCATTTTGCAGTGCATGTCCAGCTTCTTTTCTTCTCTCTTCACCTCCATACAGTGCATAGGTATGTACCTTCCAGGGAAGGAGTGAAGAGGAATACTATAGAGCAGGGTTTCTCAACCAAGGTTCCTAGGGTTCCTCCTGACGTTGCTAGGGGTTCCTTGAGCAATGGGCAATTTCTGCCTCACCGATAAGTTTCCAATGACACCATTGTTCCTTTTAGCTATCTGTAAGGGGGTAATTCTTCCCAATGATGACAAGAGTAAGGAACATTCTTCCCACTGACTGTCACACTAATGTATCATGAGTTGTAGATTTTTAATATTTAGCAGGGGTTCCTCCGAGACCAGAAACTAATTTCAAGGGTTCCTCTGTGTTGAAAAGGTTGAGAAAGGATGTAACTTTCACTAAAGCTCGGAATCTGCTGGGGCTGCTGACACCACCACTGGTGGCGCCTAGTAGCAGTCTCAGGCATTTTGGATGTCTACACAAGGGAGTCTTTTATAGGTAAATAAGATTCCTAAAATATGTTAAATGTAAATGTAATTTTATGGGAAAGGTTGTTGTAATAAATGGTCTAGCAGCAGGGTCTCTTTAACCCTCTCAGCATGTATTGTTCATCAGCATGCCTTTACTTCCTTGTCAATGTCCTATTGTGGTTTACAACCTGGAACCATCAGGATAAAAATATATTCAGATAACAAAAAAATGACTGGCAATAATTAGACGTGTTAGATAAAGTACTGGTAACACACAAGAAGTGAGAACATTTCCGAGAAAGTGAAAGAAACATTTCTGATACTGTGACATAGTAGATGTAGCTAACAGGAAATAGTTGGTAATAAGCATGCATATCTAATATACACACTCCTAGCTTGCAATTGGACAGATTGGATATGGCTGAACAGCTAAGGACATATATATATTTTTTTCTCTTTATTTGTATCAAAGCTATATCATAAAAAGTACAAAAATGTAATAAAACCAAGGTAATTACAATACCGCTATTTAAAAAACTTGAACACTGAAAATGTATCACTGTATTTACCCCATTGACCTTTAAAGGTACTTTTTTTAAAGCCTTACCACTCATATTCTCATAAAACTGCACTTGAAAAAATCTAATATATTATATTGCTTATTTAAGGCACCCCTCCCTCAACCCATCTATTGAGCAACTCGTTAATGTGATCAATAGTATCTAAGTTGTTAAGTTACCATCCCTTTCCTGATGTATAGGTAGGCACACAATATTTTAAGGACATACAGTATACCATGTAAAGCAGCCTTTCTCATCTGGGGTTCCATAGAACAATAGGGTTCATCCAGAGGTTGGTAAGGGTTCCTTGAGCAATGAGCAATGAGTAATGTCTGATTCTCATATAATTAATCACCGACACACATGATTCTATTGGCTATCTGTAAGGGGGGCAACGTAAGGAGCATTCTACCCACTGTCAAAAGTAGCTTCTTGCAACTAAATACCTACAGTGGGGAAAATAATTATTTGATCCCCTGCAGATTTTGTAAGTTTGCTCACTTACAAAGAAATAAAAGGTCTATAACATTTATCATAGGTGTATTTTAAATGACAGAGACAGAATATCAACTAAAAATCCAGAAAAAACACATCCTACAAATGCTATAATTTGAGTTGCAGTTCCATGAGTAAAATAAGTATTTGTTCCCCAAGCAAAACATGACTTAGTACTTGGTGGAGAAACCCTTGTTGGCAAGCACAGAGGTAAGACATTCCTTGGCTGTCACATGGCAACTCAAAGTTTGAGCTCCCTCCATACATTTTCTAGAGGATTAAGGTCTGGAGACCGGCTAGGTCCCACCATGACCTTATTGTGCTTTTTCTTGAGCCACTCCTTTGTTGCCTTGGCGGTATGTTTTGGGTCATTGTCATGCTAGACCCATCTAGGACCCATGTTTAGTGTTCTGGCTGAGGGAAGAAGGTTCTCATCCAATATTTTACAATACATGGCCCTGTCCATTGGCCCCTTAATGAGGCAAAGTCGGCCTGTACCTTTAGCAGAGAAACAGCCCCAAAGAATATTGTTTCCACCCCCATGCTTACTGTAGGGAAGGTGTTCTTAGGGTCATAGTCAGGATTTTTCTTCCTCCCCTCCTCAAGAAGGAACATGTACAGTCATGCCAATGAATATCTAAATGATTCAGAGAAGGATTGGGAGAAAATGCTGTGGTCAGATAAGACCAAAATTAAGCTCTTTGGCATTAACTTGACTCGCTGTCAGGGACACAGCCGTACTGGCATTTCTGCCAGTACTAGTCATGGATGCTCCTGGCTCAATCGACACAGCCCTCTGCTGGCCCATCAGGGAAATGGCCGTAGGAGAACTGGCAACATTGCCAGTAATAGCAATGGTCGTTCCTGCCTCAATTGACAGGACTCTGTTTCTGCCTGCTCACCTGTGTATGACCCTGGGTTGTCCCTGTTCTGCTACTTACCTTGCTCTTGGACTGATCACCGGTGTTTGACCCTCGGTCTGGCTTTTACTACTCCTCTAGTTGACTGCCTTACCCAGAGTTCCTGAAATCACCACAGGCGACCTGTGCTACGTGGGACGCTTCATCTCCTGTACCACTTCCAGGGGTGACTCGCACTGAGCTGCAAGGGAAGCATTCTCTGCACTTCAGCCTCCATCCAGATTGTGACACTCGCTGTGTTTGGAGCAAGAAAAATGCTGGCTATGACCCTAAGAACACCATCCCTACAGTCAAGCACAGAGGTGGAAAAATTATGCTTTAGGGCTCTTTCTCTGCTAAATGTACAGGCCGACTTTGCTGCATTAAGGGGCCAATGGACGGGGCCATTTATTGCAAAATCTTAGATGGGAACCTTCCCCCCCAGCCAGAACACTGAAGATGGGTCATGGATGATTCTTCCAGCATGACAATGACCCAAAACATACCGCCAAGGCAACACCAAGGCAACAAAGGAGTGACTCAATAAAAGAGCACATTAAGGTAATGAAGTGGCCTAGTCACTCTCCAGACCTTAATCCTATTGAAAATTTATGGAGGGAGCTGAAACTTTGAGTTGCCAAGAAACAGCCAAGAAACCTTAAGGATTTAGAGAAAATCTGTAAAGAGTGGATCAAAATCCATCCTGAGATGTGTGCAAACCTGGTCACCAACTACAAGAAATGTCGTACCTCTATGCTTGTCAACAAAGGTATCTCCACCAAGTACTAAGTCGTGTATTTCTTGGGGATCAAATATTTATTTTATTTACTGAACTGCAACTTAATTTATAGCATTTGTTTTATGTGTTTTTTCTGTATTTTTAGTTGATATTGTGTCTCTATCATTTAAAGCTGACATTGGGAGCTGCGATGCGCTCCATCTGCTTCCCCCTTCGGGCATGGTAGAGGAGGGGGAGGTTTGGGGCCGCAGCGCATCGGCGTCACGCACATTCCATGCGGGGCAGGACGTCATTCTGACATCAGCGCCCCGACATGTGTTTTCCATCTGCGTTCTCATATAAGGACATCCGTTTCCGGCTAACTCAGCCGATTGCCAGTCCCTCTCTTGATGTATCAGCAGTGTGACACTGGGAGCCATTTCTGCTCACGTTCTCACAAGGTACACTTTTTCTTCTCTTTCTAGGCATTGTGATATCTCCACTTCTCCTTTTTGAGCCTAGGTGTTTAGTCACTTTCATGCACCTTATTTTATAACTCCAATCGGATTCTGTACTCCATATGACCCCCATGACTATCACTGGCTTGATTTATCAGTCACATTGTTCTTTTGGTGGCATGTTCTCACTGTTCCACCATTACTTACCTTTCGTTTTTATTCATCTATTCCTGTTACTTTCATACTCCTTTTTCTTTTCCCCTGTGGTGTTGGTACTTCCTCAGCACGCCATTACTATTCACTTGCACCCTCATACTTACCTCACGGGCAACCTCCTTAGGTGTGCGGATCTCGGGCATTGGGATTTCCAGTATATCTCACCACCACTTTAATTCATAGCTATATATGGCTGTCAATCTTCTACTCTATTACCTCATTATTACGTCATTATTTTTCTAGATATCCAATTGGACAATTGGTTGAGCTATCTGTTTTCCCCACATGAGGATTTACATCACCTACCTATTCATCACACTATCTTCCTATGTGTGCAGGCTTTGGTCCCTCAACTCCCGTGCCGGACCCACCCTCTGATGGTGCGCCATTTAATACATCCTGTTACTCTGATTGGAATCCACACTGTGAGTTTGTAATTTATAAGGGTTGGATATACAGAGTTGTTTACTAGCTACATATAAGACTTTTTTTACACACACATGTATATATACTATTTTTTTCCAGATACATGAATTGCACCTGTTCCTGATGAAGTGATTACTCACGAAATGCGTTGAGCTTTCTATTAAGCAATTCCACTGTACCACCTTTGTCTTACCATGTACTCAATTGCATTGTTACAATCATCATTATGTATTGTGTATATCCGTGTTGTTATCCAACATGCATGCAAATGTGGAATTATCCATTTATCTATGTCGATGTTTTTACTACAGTCTCCATGTATAATCCATACCTTTTATTTGTATTCTTTATGTGCATTGCTACCATCTTTTTTACTATCATTTTATGAGCCTTTTATAACGTGATCCATACTTGATCTGACCTGTTCATTTTTTTGATGTGTCTATTCTCATTAGTTACATAGGGCCACACACCTCATGTAAAGTCCCAAACTTTTATTATTTTCATGTTATGATAGGGATGGAGGCACATGTCTTTGTGAGCCTCATGCAAAGTCCCAACCCTCCTTTTTTCTATCATTTAAAATACACCTATGATAAAAAAAAAGACCCTTCATTTCTTTGCAAGTGGGCAAACTTACAAAATCTGCAGTGGATCAAATAATTATTTTCCCCCACTGTATACGTATAAGGAGCCTTGACCACCACAGTAAGAAGGCTTTTCTCCCATTTACCACCAGAGTAATGGAGCCATTTTCCCACTAATCACCAGAGTAATGGAGCCATTTTCCCACTAATCACCAGAGTAATGGGCCCTTCTCCCAATGAACACCAAAGAAAGGGAGCCTGTATCCACTAACCATCTTTAAAAGGGAACATTTCACTGACCACCAATATAAGGGGGCACATCTCTTTTGACCACCAACAATTGCGGCTGTTTCTCCACTGACCACCAGTGTGAGGAAATACCATATTTGTCACTGTCTGCAGTTCTTTGGTCATAATCTGGCCTTGATTATTCTTCGTTCCATTTTATCATTATTACTGCAGCATTGGGTTTTCTAAGTATGCCACATTCCTTGTTCTTTTCTTTATTCTTTTATTCCAACAAACTGTTTACGCTAGTGTGCCCTGAACTATACATATAGTAATTCTTGGCAAAGGTTCCTTAGGACCTGAAAGTTATTTCAAGGGATTCTCCATCTTAAAAAGGTTGAGAAAGGCTGATCTAAGGCAATCGACTGTTCAAAGGTACACCCCAGTTCAAATATAAAATGCAACCTTTAGATACCGGGAGCACATTCTACTTGCTCATGAATACAGCTTTTTATTTAGACATAGGTAATACACCAATCCCCCTGGATTCTGGCTGGATTACATAAAACATACAGTAGATGTCACTCCTAATGAACTTTCTGAATTTGACACAGTTGCAGTGCTTGTTCTTAAGCCTTAGTAGAGCATTGATCATCAAGGGTTGGACTGAGGACTGCTGTGGATGAGACCAAAAGTCTTTAACAATGCTGGAATTCCACTAGTAAATACTAATACCACCCAAACATTTCAGTTTTGCCTGCTTTCTTTCAAGTTCATTCATTCGGTGGATTCTATAGTATAGTATGGATAGAGTAAACATAATAGAGCAGTCACACCATGAAAGAGAGACACTTTTATGCTGGCCTTGTCTTGGTTTTGTGGGAAACAAGCAGAGACCGAAATTACTCCATGGAAATCTTACCACTGGAATTTCTGAGAGATGTAAGAAGCCAGTGGGTGATTCAAGCCTTTGATGTCCACTCATGTTTCAGTCCTTAAAAGATAGGGGCATTTTTGTAAAGTAATTAGGCAAACAGCCGCTTCCCAAACTCTGTATTAGATTGCAAAATACAATGTGGTTATTACTGTGGCCTATCAGCATTTACATTATTTCAGGAGGCAGGGAGTACTGTGCAGAGATGTATAGTAACTAAGTAGAACTACTTCACTACTGTACTTAAGTACCGAAAGGCGGTATCTGTACTTTCCTGGAGTAGAATTTTTTTCTCCTACTTCCACTTTTACTTGACTACATTTTTTCAATGATTTCAATACTTCTACTCCGATATTTTTTTTTTTTTTTGTGCTGCATAGTTACTCGTTACAATTATAAAAATTACCACTGCCAGAACAGTAGATGGCAGGTTTCATGAAGCTCAAAACATGTGTATTATCAGCTCATACGAAAATAAAAGCTACTGTATGTATAAATAAAAGCTGCATTTGAAATAATAAAAAACAATATGATGTTCAAACTTTTGACTTCTTTCTTTAATAACTACATAAAACAGTACTTGTACTTTTATTTTCAGTACTTGAGTAGCAAATTTTTTTTCAAAACTACTGGTACTTTTACTTTCAGTACTTGAGTAGCAACATTTTTTAAAAAAACTACTTGCAATACTTAAGTACAAAAAATGTTGAATACTTTAGTACTTCTACTCAAGTCACTTTTTGATTGAGCACTTCCACTTCTACTCAAGTCACTTTTTGATTGAGCACTTCCACTTCTACTCAAGTCACTTTTTGATCGAGCACTTGTACTTTTACTCAAGTATGGGTTTCGAGTACTTTATACAACTCTGGTACTGTGCACCTACTGGCTATAGGGAATAACAGCTCTGCAATCAAACGCTTATCAGAATCTAGCTGGTCTTGGAGATAGCAAAAAAAGAAAACATTGCGGGTTGCTGTATTTGGAGTGTGGAGGCTACATTTGGCCTATTGTGTTCTTGAATGACTGAATGGCAGAAATATGAGACCAGGAAAGACACACTGGTACAGTAATTGAGGTGGCAGATAAGATGGCTGCCTAATAACACAATGGCTTCATTATAAGGAATTTAATCTGTTCTTGTTTTTTCCTTACATGTACACATGGCATCTTGAAAAAATAATAATTATGATGACTCACTGAAATTTATGATTTATGTTTGCAGGATCTGTGGCAGTAGAGCTTCCTGGAATCCTTTCTGGCCGTCATTATTGATGGGCACATTGAACCACAAGAACAAATATCCTCTTATGATATCTTTTTAATTAACTCATGATCTGAAAATAATAACCCAATGCTTTTTGTAGCCATATTACTCTTTGATCGGTCAAAATGATACCTTGACACCCTACATGACATACGTCAATCTATATATTTAATCTGAGAGGGAAATAAACAGAATCGCTTACAAATCATCCTTACATCTGTCTGGCCCCTATATAACTACAAATTTTATCTTTAATTGGGTATCACTGACTAACAGTTGAACGGTCAAGTTTTAGTACCTGAGTTGAAAATTCCACAACAGTAAAGATGGAATTTGGGGGGCTGAAATCCATAAGGGCATGTACATATGATGGCAGGAGAACTAGTGTTGTATGTTTTGTGCTGAGGTTGCTGGCTGCAGGGACTCCCCATGTCAGAATACACTGATTACCCCTGCAGCCATTGGCTGCCGTGTCTGATCAAATCCTGTTTTTTCCAGCAGGACCATTCGTCAGAAGCCAGTCTAACAATTGGCTTCTGTTGAACAGAGGGGGCTACATATACATACACACTGAAATTGATCTTAGGCTATAGTCTATATACATCAGAGCTACACAGACGTGGTTCATTCTTGCCATGGCTCAGGGCTCCCGTGTGTGACTGAAACCCTGGGCAAAGGTAACACAGTGTGCAGCTATTAGGTGTATCATAAGTGATTAATGTCATTAGACCCTCTTGGTTCCTGAATGCATAGGTTCCTAAACACAGGTACCACTAGGTACAGCACTCAGCCCCATCCAGCTGCAGCCTGCCATAGACTATGACAGGCTGCCTGCAGCAGGGCTTGATGCTGCACCTGTCCCTGCTGGATGCACTAAAACTCCGAAAGGGATGCACTGCACCTAGACGGCCCTATGTGTAAGGGGCCTTAGATTGTGCAATGTTCATATGTCTGTATGCCTACCCTGATGCCTGATGGCCAAACCATAAAACAATAAACCAGTCCAGCAGAAAGGTGTCCCTGTAAGCAATTTTAAATTCAAATCAATACACACAAATAGAGGATTTTTTATTTACATAAAGCTATACAGTACAAATCAGATGCAAATAACTTCAAGACACTAACACATTTCAATAGTCTGAAATTGCAATTTTGTTGTGTCTATCAATGGGGTCCTATTAGGGTAAACTGACATTACCATTAGTAATTCATTAGTGAAGTCCACATGTGTTACATTTATCTTCAAAATTTACAGTATGTTGGATAACTACAGACCGAACACATATAAAATAATAGGGCTTTTTTAAATTTCCTTAACATAACCCCATCCATTCCAAAAAAAAAAAAAAATTAGATATTGATATATCATTCTTGTCAACAACGAAACCTATTTCCAAATGGCATAAAAGGATATCTGTCTATCTGGAAAATCTGGTATCTCCTCTTGTAAATTCAGGTGAATGAATCCATCTTCCAAAAATAAAATCTTCATTTGTACAGCTCCTGAGGTTTCTTATAATCACCTGGACTTGTTAAATATTCTATTTTACTATTTATGGCAGAGAATTACCATCAACTGAACTGAGTAAAAAAAACACTTGGGTGAACTGTGACACTTGTACAAGGATAATAGGAATGTCCAGTTGACAAAAGCTGGCTTTTACACTAGTAGAATTTTGTCTGACATTTTTTGTTGTAAGAAAGTGCACTTGTTTTTCTAATCATTAGTTCTGGTCAAATCGATTGTTCATATTCGACCATAGTAAAGACAAAAATCAAAGGTTTCTTGAATGTATGAATTTTAAAGTGTATGTGGTTTTTCTTTGGTAAAGTCCATCATTCCAAAATCGAATGTTAAAAACAAACGTAATCTTGAACTACTTTTGAACGAAATTCGAATGTACTGATCATTTTTGTTCGAAATTCTACTAGTGCATACCAAGCTTTAGAGAGGTTTCTCCCTTTTCTTTTTCCATTTCATGGGAAATGTCATTAAGGGACTAGCCAATTCAGATTTCCCTTATGCTTGCCATCTCCAAAATGAGCTCTCTGAGCAATCTTTGAATTATATCAAATAATGCATCTCTTGCAACTCTCTAATGTTGGCTGGCAGAGGTCATATAGAATGCTTTTTTCTTCAGATGATCTCCTCGGTGTTATTGTTTGGAAACAGAAGTCGCTAAGGGTATTAGCTGGTAGAGCATCATCATTTTCTGGTTTAAGGCATGGAATTAGCCAGTTATGAGAAGCAACATATGATTTGGTATTATTTCATCAAACAATTGTACCTACATCTCTTTTTGAGAAATAATAAAATAATATCTTTTGACATTAAAATAACTTACATTTTATTTCTACTGTAATATTTTGCTGTGTCCTGCATGATATACGGCTGTTTTATTATGGGCAGCATGTTGACCTCCTGGATACCAATGAAGCATTTAGGTCTTGGGTCCATTTCCCAACTATTGTATTCAGTATCTGCTCAGTCTGTGTTCTCCCTGTGCCTTACTGGGTTTTCCTACAGGTAATGCTGAAAAAGCACTATCATACTGCAGAAAGTTTTTTTTTTTTTTGAGTCATGGTAGTTCATTTGCTGATTGTGGTATCTAAATGCTACATTGCTTCTCTGTGTTGCTCAGTGCTGTTTCAAGTACAACAGTCGTAAAGTCTGTTTTGCTTCCGTGGAAGTTTTGTTCTTGTATAAGGACACATAGATTTGTACATACTGTATTTACACTTGGTCTCCTGACTAAAGTCCAAATAGTGGTAACCACGGACGGAATATCTTCATGCAGCACAATGGATTGTGTCATTTTGGGGAGCTGAAAATAAAAAAAAAAAAAAATGATTTGACTAATCGGAAAGCCAAATATACAATTTTATTCTATTTGTCAGGCAAATATGACATATTATTATTCTAGAGGGCTTATTTAGCATGGATCATACAATAGGAAACCATCTTGTAAAAGTCTGAAATCACTAAACTAGAAGTTGGTACTGTTAAAAACATAGAATCATAGAAGAGTGACAGCAATGAAAGGCCAAATGATCTGTCGAGTCTGCCCCTTTTTTTATATTTTTTGTCAATCTCTTTGATTATAGATATTCTTTTTTCTTAAGCAAATTTAAATGTACCTACTGTTGGCTGGCTCGCTACTAGAGTTGAGTTTGGGTGTCCTCTGAACTCACCTCTATCACATAGAGTTATGCTTGGAGGACACCTAAGCTCATCTCTATCACATAGAGGTGTGTTTGGAGGACACCTAAGCTCATCTCTATCACATAGAGGTGTGTTTGGAGGACACCTAAGCTCATCTCTACTCACTACATCTGCTGGAAGTCTTTTACAATCATCAACTACTTTCAGTAAAATAATATTTCCTAAGGTGAGTTTTTAACTTACCTCTTGCTAGTTTGAGGTCTTGATTTTAGCTTCATATCAAAAATACTGACCTCCTAAACCTTATTCAAATTCCTATTGAATTTAAAGGAGTTGTAAAGTCAGAAGTTTTTTTTTTTATCTTAATGCATTAGGCCCTCTGTGTGCAGCAGTCCCCTCTCTATCCAGCGATGTCCACGAGTGCCTCAGCTGTCCGGGACTCTCTCTCCTGATTGGCTGAGACACAGCAGTGGCACCATTGGCTCTCGCTGCTGTCAATAAAACTCAGTTTGACAATCAGGAGAGAGAGGGGGTGGGCCAGAACAGCAGCTCTGTGATTGAATGGTTACACAGAGCTACCGCTAAGCTCGGGTGCCCCTATAACAAGCTGCTTGCTCTGGGGGCACTCATGAGGAGGGAGGGCCAGGAGCTCCAGCCAGGGACCAGAGAAGAGGAGGATCCAGGCTGCCCTTTGATAAACCATTGCACAGAGCAGGTAAGTTTTACTAGTTTGTTATTTTAATAGAAAAAAAAAGAGACTTTACAATCACTAAGTTTTCAATCATGTTCCTCTGTTCCTTTCTTTCCTCATGACTGTACAGTGCTGTGAAAAAAGTATTTGCCCCTTCCTGATTTTTTTTTTTTTTTTGCATATTTGTCACACTTAAATAAAAAAGAATGTAATTTTTAAATGATGATTTCATTTATTAATGGGAAAAAAGCTGTCCAAACCTGCCTGGCCCTATGTGAAAAAGTAATTGCCCCCTAAACCTAAAAACTGGTTGGGCCACCCATGGTGGCAATAACTGCAATCAAGCATTTGCGATAACTGGCAATGAGTCTTTCACATCGCTGTGGAGGAATTTTGGCCCACTCTACTTTTCAGAATTGTTTTAATTCAGCTACATTGGAGGGTTCTCGAGCATGAATGGCCTGTTTAAGGTCATGCCACAGCATCTCAATCAGATTTAAGTCAGGAATTTGACTAAGCCACTACAAAACCTTAATTTTGTTTTTTTTAGCCATTCAGAGGTGGACTTGGTGGTGTGTTTTGGATCATTGTCCTGCGGCATAACCCAAGTCCATTTGAGCTTGAGATGACAAACTGATGCCTGGACATTCTCCTTCAATCAGGATTTTCTAGTAGAGCACAGCATTCATGGTTCCATCAATTATGGCAAGTCCACCCGGTCCTGAAGCTGTGAAGCAGCTCCAGACCATCACACTACGTTTTATTTTTGAAATTCAGTGTTAGATTTATGCCAGATGTAACGGGACGCACGTCTTCCAAAATTCAACTTTTGTCTCATCAGTCCACAAAATATTTGCCCAAAAGTCTTGGGGATAATCAAGATGTTTTTTGGCAAATGTGAGATGAGCCTTTCGCCTTGGAACTCACCCATGGATGCCATTTTTGCCCAGTCTCTTTCTTATTGTTGAATCATAAACACTCACATTAACTGAGGCAAGTGAGGCCTGGAGTTCTTTAGGTGATGTTCTGGGGTTCTTTTATGACCTCTTGGATGAGTTGTTGTTGAGCTCTTGGAGTCATTTTGGTAGGCCGGCCACTCCTGGGAAGGTTCACCACTGTTTCAAGTTTTCTACATTTGTGAATAATGGCTCTCACCGTGGTTCTCTTTCTCTGGATTTCTGAAGCCTTCGAATTGGCTTTGTATCCCTTTCCAGACTGTTCTCCTCTGTTCTTTAACCACTTTACGTCTGCTCACAGTAATATTACTGCGGCAGAGTGGCTCGTTATCGTCTGACGACGTAGTACTACGTCGTCAGACACTCCCCCTTCTGGGCGGCGCTTGCGCGCCGCCGGAGGCTCGCTCCCGCTGTTTTCATTCACAGCGGGAGTCGGGCCAGGGGAGGAGCAGCGGCGATCGCCGCTGCTCTTACCCGATCGTCGGGGATCGAGTCTGGAGATCCGCACACAGCGGGCGGATCTCCATAGTGACAGGGAGTGACAGATCGGACTGTTCAGCATAGCTGGACATCCGATCTGTCCATGACTCACTCAGTCACCTCCCCCCCTACACGTCAGTAAGCACCAGGCATACATTAACCCCTCCCTCTCCAATAAAATTAACCCCTTCCCTGCCAGTGTCATTTTTACAGTAACAGTGCATAAATATAGCACTGATTACTGCAGTAATGTCACTGGTACCCCCAAAAGTGTCAAAAATGTCAGTCAAGGGTCCGATCTGTCCGCCGCAATGTCGCAGTCCCGCAAAAAAAATCGCAGATCGCCGCCATTACGCGTTAAAAAAACCCACCAAAAATGACAGAAATATTTCCCTTTGTTAGTAAACGCAATAACTTTTGCGCAAACCAATCAAAATACGCTTATTGCGATTTTTTTTACCAAACATATGTAGCATAAAACAAATTGGCCAGAAATTTTTAAAAAAATTGGTTTTTACATCTTTTTTGGGGGGAATTTCATATAAAAAAATGTTAAAAATATTGTTATTTTTTCAAAATAAACGCTCTTTTTTTGTTTATAGCGCAAAAAGTAAAAATCGCACAGGTGATCAAATACCACCAAAAGAAAGCTCTGTTTGTGGGAAAAAAAGGACGTAAATTTAGTTTGGGTACGGCGTCGCACGACTGCGCAATTGTCAGTTGAAGTCGCACAGTGCCGAATCGCAAAAAGTGGCCTGGACGGAAGACAGCAAAATCCTCTGGTGGTAAAGTGGTTAATTTCTTTAGATCGCCGCATGATGTGTTGATTTTTTAGATCTTTTAGCGTGCTTCACTTTGTCAGACAGCTTCTGTTTAAGTGATTTCTTGATTTAACAGGTCTGGCAGTAATCAGTCCTGGGTGTGGCAATTAAAATTGAACTCAGCTTTCCAAAAAAATTGGTGGTTGATCACAGTTCATTAATGATTTAGCGGGGGGGGGGGCAATTACTTTTCCACATAGGGCCAGGCAGGTTTGGACAGCTTTTTTCCCCTTAATAAATGAAATTATAAATTAAAAACTGCATTTTGTATTAGCTTGGGTTATCTTTGTGTAATATTATAATTTGTCTGATGATGTGAATGTGTACATTCCTACAGTTATACTTGGTATATATTATCCCTTAGACCTTTCACCATTTTTGCTACTTGTCTCTTGACTCATTCTATGTTATCAATATGTTTTTGTAGAACAACAAGGTGTATCAGTCCCAGGAACAACATCTACATCCACATCCTTTGATTAGACATAGAAAGCATAAAGGGGTAGCTAGGAGGTATTAATCTCCCACCTATAGAAAATGGACTTTAAAGGATGTAGAGTTGTCACACATAAATGAGCACATCAAATAGTAATGATTTATATAAAAAAGTAAGTTTTATTGAATACAAAATTGATAAAAATAGTTGTCAGTTGATAGTTGTCAATGAACATGGTCAGGAGGTCTAAACCTCCTGACCATGTTCATTGACAACTATATAATGAAGTAGATGGTACAGTAAGCCCTTGGAGTTGTTATGAGGTTACACTGTTCAGATATGATGGATTTTATGGTGTATTTTTTTTTTCAATTTTGTATTTAATACAATTTACCTTTTTATATAAATCATTACAATCTGATGTGCCCATTTATGTGTGACAACTCTATATCCTTTAAAGTCAATTTTCTATGGGTGGGAGATAAATACCTCCTAGTTACCCCTTTATGCTTTCAATATGTTTTTGTAAGAGAAGTTGTTCTTTGCCCTGCTCTACTTAAAATGCCTGTATGAATATCAATAATAGATAAAGAAGGTCTGTTGTCTGTTGTCGACATATAAGGAACGTCAATTGACAGTGCTGCCAAAAGATTTCTAATAACCTCTGACCCCTGAAACTTAAAGAGTATGTAAACCCAACATTACATATTCCTGATATGGTCCTGCTGTACCATGCACTTGTATGAAAAAGTATCCTGTTCTCTTTGTATTGCTTCCTTTGTGTTAAATCCCTGGTGATCCTGCCAGTATCTCTGTTTTCCTATTGAAAACTGACCACACTAGGCATGAGAGCACAGCGTGGTCAGTTCTCTAGCTGTGATGGGAACTCCAATGAACAGACTTGTTCTGACCCTCCCCCCCTCCCCCTTATGCGCACAGGCTTTTACTGGAAAGCTCAGTGTTCTGTTGCTATTCCTCCCCCAGCTCTTATGCAGCTGAGAACAGAGGAATGTGATCATTTATGAAAAAAGGGGGAAAAATGGTTATTTTTTTTTTTTTTTTACATCTATTTCGTCTTTCATTTCTATTTTAAACTAAATGGGCTGCTTTACGAGGCAATTTTTTGCAGTCACTTTAAGCTGATATGCCAAGCTCAAGCGATTTGAATGAAACTAACAGTAAAGACTGCAAAGTTTTAATAATAAATGAATATTTGTGTATTTATTGAATATTATGTATTTATACCCATTCCAGTTTTGAGCGCATACAAACATGAACATGCTGAGTAAGGGAACCCCACTGCATTTCTCCTTATCGGAATACAAAGAGTAGATTTAATCATGCAGCAGCATCGTGGTGATAAGATGTTTGTGCTGCCGCTGTTGTATGATCTGATGTGGTTACGGCGCTGTTTATCACATCTATCTCCTGATACGTTGCTACCACAAACACAAACACACTTACTACTTTCTGAAGTACATGTGCGTCCTCTTGTACACACCTAGAAAAGAGAATTACAAACAATTATATATTTCAGATGCTTATTAAAAAGAAATGATCATATACACGATAATGTGAGGGAAAATGACTCCATCCTATCATACGTTGCTGCTAGAAAGCACTCTACATTTATAAGGCCAGTTTGGCCATTCTGCCAGTATGGCAGCTGTTAGAAGGCCTAGGCCAATGCACATTCAGCATGGACACTTTTTTAAAATTTCCTATTTATTTTCTCCCACGTTTGTCACTCTTTCAATTTTGTGTGCGTGTTTTTCTCATGGATGAAGGGTGTGAGTCCTTGGGCTTACCCTGACATCAGAGGATGTGTGGCCCTCAGGTGCCTTTCCTTCCCTGCCTCTGGGGGGGGGGTCTCTCTTCGGGAGAGCCCCTTGACCAAGTATTCGGGGTCGGCTTCGGCTGCCTAGAAGAACGGGGTCTGCCAGGCCTTCTGGCTAGGTGGATCATGTAAACCCTTTGTCCCTGTCAGGAGCCTCGGGGGATCAGGGTAGAGGTCCTACCCCTTCGGGAGGTGGACTAAAAGCACACCCTTAAGTGCACTTTTTAGTGTCTGTTCACATGGACGTTTTTTGTTCACTTACAGTTTTTTTTTTTCATTTTTTGCCTCACCGCGGATTAAAAAAAAAAAAAAAAAAAAAAAAGCTGTTAGAAAATGTTGCATGACATCTTTTTTGGTAGATTTTGAGGAACCTAGTGTCATAGAGAAAAGGGTGTCCTAGTCACTCTGAAATAACTATTCAAAATATGGCCTGCTTGTATTTAAGTGATTGTCCAATTACACACACGAAAACACTTTATATATAAAAATACATAACTTTTTTTGAACAGCAATTTCTTAGGAGATAGTGGTTCTTCTTTTTTTCAAGAGTTGCATAATGTAATGCCTACGCTTATGATGTATATTGATATATGTTTTATTTTTTAGATATATGAACTTTGCATTGAATTTACTGTTACAAACATATTTGGCAATCCGAAGAAGCGGCATTTTACCACAAAACATGTAATTGAACCATTGCACTGGACAGTAATTCGTCCCATTTTTTGTAGGGTTTCACACGTGGATCCAATTATATGTTTTTAGGATTTTTTTGTACAATAAAGTTATGTTTTTTTATATATAATGTTTTTTTGTGTGTGTAATTGGACAACCAATTAAATACTAGCAGGCCACCCTTAGAATACCGCTTTGTTTTTCTTTTACTTTTCGCAATTTACTTGGGTTGGTGACCTCCTGGTATATTATCTTCATCACTCCCAGTGTGTGCTAAGGCACCCCCATGATTTACTTAATATATCTAAATATTTTTTGAATATTCAAAATATCCTTCCAAAAACCATACAGGTAGGGACGTGCCACCATGTACAATGCCATCCGGAAAGAATTCATGGCGCTTCACTTTTTCCACATTTTGTTATGTTATAGCCTTATAACAAAAAGGATTACATTCATTATTTTCCTCAAAATTCTACAATTCTACACACAATACCCCATAATGACAACATGAAAGAAGTTTGTTTGAAATGTTTGCAAATTTATTAAAAATAAAAAATCACATGTACATAAGTATTCACAGCCTTCACATACCATCCCTACAGTGAAGCATGGTGGTGGCAGCATCATGCTATGGGGATGTTTTTCAGCGGCAGGGACTGAGAGACTAGTCAGGATTGAGGGAAAGATGAATGTAGCAATGTACAGAGACATTCTTGATGAAAAACTGCTCCAGAGCGCTCTGGACCTCAGACTGGGGCGATGGATCATCTTCCAACAGGACAACGACCCCAAGCACACAGCCGGGATAACAAAGAAGTGGCTATGGGACAACTCTGTAAATGTCCTTGAGTGGCCCAGCCAGAGCCCACACTTGAACCCAATTGAACATCTCTGGAGAGATCGGAAAATGGCTGTGCACTGACACTCCCCATCCAACTTGATAGAGCTTGAGATGTCCTGCAGAGAAAAATTGGGGGAAACTGCCCAAAAATAGGTGTGCCAAGCTTGTAGCATCATGCTCAAACAGACGTGAGGCTGTAGATGGTGCCAAAGGTGCTTCAAAAAGTATTGAGTTGTAAATACTTATGTACATAGGATTGTATTCCTTTTTTATTTTTAATACATTTGCAAAGATTTCAAACAATCTTCTTTCAGGTTGTCATTATGGAGTATTGTTTGTAGAATTTTAAGGAAAAAATGAATTTAATCCATTTTGGAATAAGGCTGTAACATAACAAAATGTGGAAAAAGGGAGGTGCTGTGAATACTTTCCAGATGCACTGTATGAGTCATAATACCATTAGTGCCCTTACATTACCAACATATGTTTGGAAGAGACAAATAAAACGAATGAGGGATGTCTGGGCATCTGTACCCATGGGTGAAGATTTTAAAGTTCTTCTCTTGGGTATTACTGGACTTTTTTTTTTTTTTTACAAAAAAGTTGAGATTGAATTACATAACTCTTATTTGAAATAAAATAAAATCCTGTATCATAACATTTTTGGAACATTTAAATGTTTACATACTTGCTATGGTGTCATTTCATAATCATATTTCCTGTGCATTAGAGAAATATATGAATGTGTACTTACGATATGTATGGGATGCCAGGAAATATAGTCCTATAATAAGGATGACAGCAAATCCTGCCACAGGGGCCCAGATGACCGGACTACAAGACAAACCTGCATATAAATAACAAAAATATTCAGTGTGTTGTAGAAATCAATAATAATAATACATTTTATTTATAGGCGCCTTTCAGAACACCCAAGGTCACCTTACAAAGGTAGCAAAAGAGCAACAAAAAAGTAAATAAATAAAATAAAGACACATTATATAACCATTAAATTACAAAAAGCGCAGTATAACGGACAATGGATATTGAAATCTCTTCTTTACTAATGATCCTATCTAGTTTGGTATAAATAATGTATCTATTATGGTAACCATTGGGAATAAAGAGTTCAAAAAAATCAACACACCTATTATTCATCTGAAATATTATTTTATTTTTTAAACTGCTAGCTGTAAATTTGAATATCTGCTTACACTGGAAAAAATTCCAAGAAAGAAATTATTTTTGTCAGATTCTGAAGGATCACATACTGTAATGCCAAAAATGTGAACAACTCTGACAATGCCAAAAAAAACTCAGGAACCAACTGAACCTCAGGCGCCCAGACCTACCATTAAATGTATCTAAAAATTTGCTCCAAACAAATAAATCATTCTTAAAGCCTAACTGTCATGAGGAGGCATGTACCAATGTCAAAATAAAAAAAACAACTTGGCTGGATTATCCGTTCCTTCAAATTATTGTCTATTGTGACTCAGCTGAAAGCAGGCAAAGGCTATGTATTGATTTTTTAGGTTGCTCCTTATTTCTAATAATAAAACTACATATTTTTTTAAAGCAAAAATTTGTGATTCAAGGACTTTTTGAATCCCAGGGATTTGCCATGAACCCATGGTAGCTTGCAACCCTAACCTCAACCCTGGTTAGGAGACTTAAGGTCTAATATAGGCAAATAAAGTCTTCCAAAAGAAAATGCAACCCATAGGTAGTACTTGGGTGGTAAAAGCCAAAAGGCCTTGTAGAGTTTTTATCTCTTCTATTAGACCCCAATGTCTCCATAAAAGTATCCTGTCACATGCCCAATGCTATCACTTGGGGGTTTATTAATCCCTTGTAATAGCAATAAATTTAAACACAAATAAAAAAAAAAGTAAAATAAAAAAATTATAATAACATTAATTAGAAAAAATAAATAACTATAACGCCCGTTGTCCTGCACACACCCACAAATGCAAACATTAGCCCAGGGTGCACACGTGTATGTAACCATACATGTAAAGTATCCCTGCAATAATTGTAGTGCCAAAGCTCACATTTAACTCTAAGCTCATGAGCTGTAAAGGCTTTTAAAGCTTTGCCTATGGAGATTTTTGGGTACTATTGTCTTTTGTAATATCTCGGGCGCATGCAACTTTAAGACTTGCCATGTTTGGTATTTATTTACTCAATGCAACGCCATCTTTTATATTTTACAAAAAAGTTGGGTATGTTGTTGAGTTTTTTTTCACTAAAATTAATTTTATTATATTTTTTCCTGAAAATATGCATTTGATAAACAGTTGTGCAAATATCATGCAACATAAAAAAATGGCAACTACTATAATTTTTTTCTATAAGGCCTCTGCTTTCAGAAAATATAATAACATTCTTGGGGTTTTAAGACATTTTCATGGCCAAAAATGCAAATTTTTTCATGTATGCAAAAAATGAAAAAAATACTTTAGTTTTTTTTCTCTAACAGTTTGCTGTAAGCTTCACATTGATTTTAACTTGTTAGGAACAATACAACCAATTCCAACAAAAGCTTACAAGATACAACCCTCACTGAATTTATTAAATATCAACTCCACCATCTGCTTGCTTGAATTTTGTACAGCCAAGGGAACATTTGAGGTAACATCACCAATATTTTGTCTGTTAAAAAAAAAAAAATCCTTTCTACTTCCTGACCTGACAAAACCACTTTTATAAAAAAACATCTAGACACCAGATGCAAGCCTGAATGGAAAGTACATTAGGGTCCTTTCACAGGGGCGATCCGATCCAATCCGCCTGTCAGTTTTTCAGGCGGACCTGATCGGATGCTCCATGCATCCCTATTGGGCAGCGGGTGTCAACGGAGACATGTCCACTGACACTCGCTGCTATCCGATTCCGATCCTGTCCGTGAAATCCGGACGGATGGAAACTCTATTTTCCATCAGTCTGGCGGATTGGATCGGATGGGATCGGATGAGAACGGACAGGCGGTCCATTCTTATCCGATCTCCCCATAGAGGACAGCAGGGATCTGACAGCTCCCTCAAAGCACACAGAGCGGAGATGGAGCTGTCATCCACCTGCTCAGCGTAGATCGGCGGATCGATCCCCCACTGAGCAGAACGGACCCCGTCGGACGGCTCACCGTGTGAAAGGACCTTTACATTCGTTTTTATACTTGCATGAGTTTGGCCATTTACTATTTCATCTATCTAAACTATTTATATACAGTTAAAAGTAAAGAAAGAAGGTATTCAGCAATGTCTATGTATTTATACATTTGCCAGGCATATTGTTAAAATACATTGTAAGCTGGTAAAAGAGCTATTATACTTTTGATTCCCTTACTTGTTGATGACCTGATTTGACATGACTACTCTCTTGTCTGCTGCCTGCCCATCCCTGGACCTCTTCCTGGACATGGCAACTCTCTTGTCTGCTGCCTGCCCATGCCTGGACCTCTTCCTGGACATGACTACTCTCTTGCCTGTCGCTTGCCCATGATCTCTGCCCAGACCTGACTACTCTTCTGCCTAGCATTTTATGTACGTTGTGCATGTGGGCTGCATTCTGGTGGGCCAAGCAATGCCAAGCTGCGGTTTCCAACGCAAGCAAAGTCTTGTATTAACAGAGGCATGGACTCCAGAGAGCAAGATATCATTTTGCCCCTGTACAAATCATTATTAAAACCTCATCTAGAATATGCAGTTCAGTTTTTGCACCAGTATTTGAAAAAGGATATTGGGGAACTAGAGAAAGTGCAGAGAAGGGCAACCAAACTGATAAGAGGCATGGAGGAGCTCAGCTATGAGAAAAGATTAGAGGAACTGAATTTATTCTCTCTTGAGAAGAGGAGATTAAGGGGGGATATGATCAACATGTATAAATACATAAGGGGTCCATATAGTGAACTTGGTGTTGAGTTATTCACTTTAAGGTCAACACAGAGGACAGAGGGGGCACTCTTTACGTCTAGACAATAACAGATTTCGTCTCCAAATATGGAAAGGTTTCTTCACCGTAAGAGCTGTGAAAATGTGGAATAGACTCCCTCCAGAGGTGGTTCTGTGGCCAGCTCACTAGATTTCTTTAAAAAAGGCCTGGATTCTTTACTGAGTGTACTTCATATAAGTGGGTACTAAACATTTTTTAGGTAAAGTTGATCCAGGGAATACCTGATTGCCTCTCGGGGGATCAGGAAGGATTTTTTTTCCCCTGCTGTAGCAAATTGGATCATGCTTTGCTGGGGTTTTTTCACCTTCCTCTTGATCAACTGTGGGTATAGGATTGTGTATATGGGATTGTATGGTTGGGTTTTTAATACTGTTTTCTTTTTTTTTTCTTGGTTGAACCAGATGAACTTGTGTCTTTTTTCAACCTGACTAACTATGTAACTATGTAATTATGTACAGTCACCACACCGTAGTTGTTTTTTTCCAGCAACCCCTTGGTGAGACATCCTTGAAGGCTGCAAACTGATGACAACTTGCAGGTAATAAAACTAGAACCGCAAGGGTTTCCTGACCACCTGGACCCCACCATCAGGAACTCTGGTGAAGACCAGCTGTCACTTAAGCCTAGTACACACTATTCGTGAACTGAAAAAACTGACAGTGCTGCCCCATTTACAGAAGCCAGCCAAACTGCCGGCTTCTGTCCGACTGTCTGCAGTGCACGTCGACCGGTTTCTATCGGTTTTCTATATGTGCCTGCTTTCCTGGCAGAGAGATGCTGCATCCTCCTCTTCCTCTGCTGCTGGGGCCAGTTGAGGAAGGCAGTAGACGGGGAGGTAAAGGAGAGGGTGGAACCCAGCTCTATGCATAAGAACTACCAGGCTTTGTGAAGTTAATTAGGTTGCAGCCACCAACCGACCCCTAAGAAACTTAGGGGCTGAAATATAGTGTGGGGGTGAGAAGTTGGAAACGGCGCTACCTAACGCATGTGCAAAGATGCGGGTGAAAATAGAGGAAAAAAGTGCTTAGTGCGTAGTATATAGTGCAAACATAGCATGTGCAAATGTTTATGCCTGTGACAGATTCCCAGTCACTGGCTAAAGTGGAAGGTTTAAAACCAATTACTTGAATAAAGAAGTGTATCTAAGGTATGGTAGTTATAAATAATAAATAGTGTGGTAAAATAATTTCCAATAAATAAGTAGTGAAATCAATAATATAGTGATCAATATGGTGAAAAGGTAGTTAATATGATGAGACCTTTGGAGTAATAATAGATTAGACAGAACCCCACGTATTTTTATCCACACTTCAGAATTAAGTGCACTGCCAGCTTTTGACGGTTTGTAAAAAAAAAAATACCCCCCAACAAAAGCTTCCAAAATAATGTCAAAGTGCTGAAACAGCCCAATAAAAGTGCAATAATGTCAGATTGTTAAAATAATATGAAAAAGGTCTAGTTTCTATAACATACCTGGTAGTGACTTCTTTGAAATTTTCGTTTTATCGCATCCGCATTTAGGTTTTGGTCTTGTTGGTGGGGCAGTAGTAGGCAGAGCCTCAACTGAAAGAAAGAAAATTGCATTTGAAATAAGATAAGATATCCAAAAAATCTGTGTGACCAGAGATAACATTCAGCTTTAGTTGATTTCAGTGCCTTTGAATTAGAAAAAAATAATTCCCCTATGTGGTCCCTTCTAGTCCTTTAAACATGCCATTGAAAGTGTTTAGTTATATCTGTTTGATAAGTGCAAAAATTACCTGTTGTTCTTGCTAGAGATCTTTTGAACTACTAACTTTCTGTTAATAGGTGGAAACTGGCGACGTAGGTCTACATGTAGGTAGTCGAAAAAAAAAAAAAAAAGAAAACTATTGCAGACACCACATCTAAGGACTGTTAGGCTGGGTTTAAAGTGATTGAAAAGACTCGTTTTTATTTTTTAAATAAAAAATAACAAACATGTCATACTTACCTGCTCTGTTGCATTGGATTTGTACAGAATGGCCTGGATCCTCCTCTTCTCGGGTCTCTCTTCGGCTCTCCTGGCCCCTCCCTCCTGTTGGGTGCCCCCACAGTAAGTGGCTTGCTATGGAGGGCACACCGAGCTGAGTCACAGCTCCCTGTGTCCATTCTAAAACAGAGCTGCGGCCCGGTCCTGCCCCCTTTCTATTCCCATTGGTTGACTGACTTTGACAGCAGCAGGAGCCAATGGTGTCGCGCAGCTGTCTCAGCCAATGAGGAGGGGAGTCCTGGACTACTGTGACATTTCTACAACATCGCTGGAGCTAGAGGGATATCAGGTAAGTATTAGGGGAGCTAAGGGGGGCTGCTGCACACAGAAGGCTTTTTTTATTAAAATGCATAGAATGTATTAAGATAAAAAGCCTTCTGCCTTTACAACTCCTTTAAAGTGGAGTTCCACCCTAAAATTAAACTTACCTCCATCTTCTCGCTCCGGGTCACCTGAAAAACAAATGGATAATCGCAATTTTTTTTTTTTTTACTTACCTTGTTTAGAAGATAATATACTCACCTTAGTTCCTCTTCTTCCCCTCGACGGCCACGGCAATTCGTCATTTCCTGGCTTGCAATGATTCCTGGGAGCGGAACGTCATCGCTCCCAGGAATCAATGCGCCTGCACCGGTCCCAACGTCAGTTCCGGTGCAGGCGCTGTCATACCTTGCTAAACAGCTTCTGGGCATGGCCAGAAGCTGTGAAGGGATGACGCTGCGGCACCGGAAGTGACGGCAGGGCCGGTGCAGTGCATCGTGGGACCGAAGAAGACGGAAGAGGACACAGAAGAGGATCGCGCTGGCTACAAGCTGCCCACACCTGAGATGGCAGCGCTGGACAATACTTTTTCAAGGTAAGTATTTCTTCTAAAAGGTAAGTGCGACCCGGGACAGTTCAGAGGCTATCCATTGTGGAATGCACTAGCCCTGACTGTCCCAGGGGTATTTTTATTAAAAAAAGCTTTCCCAGGGTGGAACTCCGCTTTAAGTACACTTTAACCGGTTGCTGACTGCCCGCCGCAGTTTACTGCGACAGGCTGGCTCTCCTGCGCGAACCGACGCAGCTCTACGTCAGTCACGTGCGTGGTGCTGGGGGGCAACCTCTCCCACTAGGCAGCCGGGATGCCAATCCACGGGGCTAGCGGGCACCCACAATCTCTCCCCGCTGAGAGAGAGGAATGGTCAGCTATTGTGAACACAGCAGACCGATCTTCTCTCTGAAATGATCACAGAGAGCCTGGGATCCTTCTATATAGGATCACAGGTCTCTATGGTCATTTCACAAGTCCATCCCCCATACAGTTAGAATCACTCCCCTAGGCTCACACTTAACCCCTTTGATCACCACAGTGTTAACCCCTTCCCTGCCAGTGTCATTATTACAGTAACAGTGCATATTTTTAGCACTGATTACTGTAGTAATGTCACTGGTCCCCCCAAATGTGTCAAAAATGTCAGTTAGGGGTCCAATCTGTCCGCCGCAATGTCGAAGTCCTGCTAAAAATCGCAGATCGCCGCCATTACTAGTAAAAAAAAAAAAAAAAAGACATAAATCTTTCCCCTAGTCTGTAGACCCGATAACTTTTGCACAAACGAATCAAAATACGCTTATTGTGATTTTTTTTTTTTTTTTTTTACCAAAAATATGTAGCAGAAAACAAATTGGCCTAAAAGGATGAAAAAGTTTGATTTTAAAATGTATTTGTTATATAGCAGATTGTGAATTTTTTTTTTTTTTTTCATAATTGTCACTCTTTTTGTTTATAGCACAAAAAATAAAAATCGCAGAGGTGATCAAATACCACCAAAAGAAAGCTCTATTTGTGGGGGAAAAAATGACATCAATTTTATTATGGAACAGCGTCGCACAAACATGCAATTTTCCGTTAAAATAAAGTAGTGCCGAAACGCACAAAAAGGGCCTGGTCATTAACCACTTTAGGACAGCTCACGTTGCTGCTACTGCAGCAAGGTGGCAGCCCTGGGTCTCGCGATGTAGATCTACGTCACCAGATTCCTCCCTCTCTCGGCGGCAAAACAGAGCTTTCTTTTGGTGGTATTTGATCACCTCTGCGCTTTTCATTTTTTGCGATATTAATAAAAAAAGAGCGAAAATTTTGCAAAAAATTGTCATTTTCTACTTTGACAGTTAAAGAATATCCAATATATTCAGTTTTTGTCATATATTTAGGCCAAAATGTATTAAGCTACATGTCTTTGACAAAAAAATTCTCAATGAGCGTATTTTTAACCGCTTTAAGACCGGAAGATTTTACCCCATTCCTGACCAGGCCATATTTTGCGATTCGGCACTGCATTATTTTAACGGACAATTGCGTGGTCGTGCGTTGCTGTACCCAAATTACATTTATGTCCCTTTTTTCACCACAAATAGAGCTTTCTTTTGGTGGTATTTGATTACCTGTGCAATTTTTACTTTTTGCGCTATAAACAAAAAAAGAGCGACATTTTTGAAAAAATAACAATATTTTTCAAATTTTTTTATATGAAATTCCCCTCCCCCCCAAAAAAAATGTAAAAATCAAAATGTTTTAAAATTTTAAGTCAGTTTTTTTCTGCTACATATGTTTGGTAAAAAAAAAAAATCGCAATAAGCGTATTTTGATTGGTTTGCGCAAAAGTTATCGCAGCTACAACCTACGGGAAAGATTTATGTAATTTATGTCATTTTTATTGTTTTCTTTTTTTTTAACGAGTAATGGCGGCGATCTGCGATTTTTTTTGTGACATTGCGGTGGACAGATCGGACCCTTGACTGACATTTTTGACACTTTTGGGGGGACCAGTGACATTACTACAGTAATCAGTGCTATAAATATGCACTGTTACTGTAATAATGACACTGGCAGGGAACAGGGAAGGGGTTAACTTTATTGGTGATCAAGGGGTTAAATGTATGCCTGGTGCTTACTGACGTGTGTGGGGGGAGGGGATTGTTTGACACAGGGACAGATCGCAGGTTCAGCTATGCTGAATCCTGTAATCTGTCCCTGCCTGTCACATAGGAGATCAGCCCGATTTGTTTACACAAGCGGGCGGATTTCCTCACTCGATCACCGACGATCGGGGAAGAGCAGCGGTGATCACTGCCTCTCCTCCCCTGGCCCAACTCCCGCTGTGTCTGAATACAGCGGGAGCTAGCCTCCGTCTCCGGTAGGTCTACGTCGCTGGACGGAATCGAGCCACTTTGCCGCAGTATGCTCAATGTGAGCAGTCGACAAGTGGTTAATTTTAGGGCAATACCACAATATATTACCCAATTTTGTTGTAAAATATAAAAGAGAAGATTGCAGCGAGTAAATAGATACCCAACATGTCAAGCCAAAAAATTTTATTTGCCTGTGAAATGTCTATTAGTACCCTATGTTTTCCATTAGTGATGCTTTAAAGTGGTTGTAAAAGCTCAAGATTTTTTACTTTCATGCATTCTATGCATGAAGATAAAAAACCTTCTGTGTGCAGCAGCCCCCCTGCCCCCCCCCCACCCCAATACTCACCTGAGCCACATCTCAAACCAGTGATGTGCGCAAGAACCTCGGCTCTCGGAGGATTCTCAGTCCTCATTGACTGAGCCAAGCAGCGGGAGTGGGTCAATCACAGCCAATGAGCCAAGGAGGAGAGAGAGGGGGTGGTGCGAGCCGTAGTTCTGTGTGTGAATGGACACACAGGGGGAGATTTACTAAAACTGGAGAGTGCAAAATCTGGTGCAGCTCTGCATATAAACCAGCTTCCAGGTTTTATTGTTAAAGCTTGATGGAACAAGCTGAATTTAGAAGCTGATTGGCTACCATGCACAGTTGCACCAGATTCTGAGTGCTCCAGCTGTAGTAAATCTGCCCCACAGAGCCGTGGCTCGAGAGCCAACCTGCTTGGGTGCCCCTAGAGCAAATTGCTTGCTCTGGGTGCAATTGGCAGGAGGGAGGAGCCAGGAGCGCCAGAGGGGGACCCGAGAAGAGGAGGATCCAGGCTGCTCTGTGCAAAACCAACTGCACAGCAGGTAAGTATAATATGTTGGCTATTTTTTTTTTTTTTAAGACTTTTAAATTACTTTAAAAGGCCCTACAGGTTATCAGTTTACAGTTAACCATAAATAATGGGCCTAGAATTATTGATCTCACTCTGGCATGTGCAGAGATATGTAACACATGTAGCGCAATAAACTTTTTTTTTTGCATAGGCACAATCATGGCATGCAGTTACATGTGAATGTGCTTGCATGTGGGGGTGACTCAAATATTTTTTGTGGAAGGGAAAAAATTTTGTTCCCGGGTATAATTTAAATTTTTTTACACATTTTTTAGCAATTTTTTTACTAAACGTTTTTTCATTATATAGGGAACAATAAAAGCCTCCTATGTGAAGCGTTTTTTTTTTTTGAGTGTGACAGGCTCTCTTTAATGAGACAACAGGGGTCTAAAAGATCCCTTAAGTTTCCCCTATCCTCCAGTGAATCCAATGGAGTGCAGTGACACAGGACCGGGAAGTGGTGTTTTACACATTGCTTCCAGCTCATTGGCAGGAAGGGGAGATTAGTGAATGGATGTTCATTGATCTCCCTCCCCTCTATACAGGAGCACCTGCCATGCCAGGCCCAGGTCCACCAATGGACATGCAGAGCTCAATAAACATGGCAGGGGAGTATGCAGGGGGCACAGGCACAGTCGCCAGATCACTTTCAACTGACAGCTAACTGCTGGATGTCAGATTTATACAGACTGTGTGTAAAACCCCTATAGCTAACAACGTGCTACGTACGTCTGTGGCAGTAAAAGGAATAAAGCATTTTGAGTATTTTTAAAATTTTTCATTTTGGATGCATATACTAATGTGGAGGTTTTTTATTATTCTATTTGACTTGACTATTTTTAAAGAAAAGCCAAGTTTTAGGAGCTACTTAAAGATTTTGCTTTGAAGACCATCTATAAATCACTATACCTACCAACTGTCAGGTATGTTCCATTTCCAAAGGTGAGCTTTTGTCCCATGTCCACCATGCAGAAATAGGCTCCGCTGTCTGAGTACTGAAGATCTTTTATCTTCATCATGGATGAGGTTGGGAACGAGTTCTTCCTTATGTCCAATCGTTTTTGATTGAAGTTGCCAGGCAAAATGCTTGCCTTTGGGCCAAAAGTGATACATACAAGAAACTGTATTTGTCCTTTTGTGGATGTCTCTCTGCACCAGCAGACTCGTAGATTGTCAGTTGTTGCTCCCTTCACAACACATGTTATCTCTACTTCTTTGTTAACCAATGCAATTGGAGAACCTGGAGACTGGGTTAGAGTTATATTTTGTGTAAGGGTGCCTATGGGAAAAAGAAAGAGAAATCCTTTAAACCATGAACCTAGAAATACAGTAATATTTATAGTTGCATTTCGTTGTATTAGGACTCAAGTGAAATAAAAAATATGTCATTATTTAAAATTAGGGATTGACCGATTATCGGCAATGCCGATATGCACTTTCCCCGATATATCGGAATCGGCCCCTGAGGCTACCGATATTACCGATATTTTGGAAAGTGCATGTACCGAAGTGATGCCTGCAGCTAGAGGCATCACCCCGGTATCGGCTTCCATAGCCGACGGTCGGCTGTCTTGTAATGACAACCGATGTGGCTGAGAAGCCACTCGGCTGTCATTACAAGGAGCGGGAGGGGACATCTCCCCCCTCCCCCTGCCTTCCGTGGCTCGCCCTGGTCTCCTATCCCACTGGGAGACCTGGGCATCCTACCTGTACGGCCGCCGAATAGAAGACCCGATCAAAGTCGCATTCGGCTCTGATCGGGTCTCCATGTAAAAAACCTGGAAGTGATGTCATGACATCACTTCCAGGTACTCGGCGGCAAATTAAAAAAACCGACAGCATTCAAAACAGCCAAACTTGGCGTTTTTAATGCTTTTAAAGCGGAGTTCCGGGCACAGAAGTCATTTTTTAACAAACATACCCCCGGGACAGTCAGGGCTAGTACATTCCACAATGGCTAGCCTCTGATCTGTCCCGGTTCCCACTTACCTTTTAGAAGAAATACTTATAAAATTTCTTCCACAGCGTTTCCATCTCTCTTGTGGGCAGCTGAAGCCGGCGCGGTCCTCTTCTGCGTCTTCTTCTCCCAGAATGCGCCTGCACCGGCCCCTCTCGTCACTTCCGGTGCGGCACTGCATTCCTAAACAGCTTCTGGGCATGCCCAGAAGCTGTTTAGCAGGGGAATGCGGCGTCGCCCGGAAGTGACGAGCGGGGCCGGTGCAGTCGCATTGATTCCTGGGAGCGATGACGTTCAGCTCCCAGGAATCATCGCGAGACAGGAAGTGACAGCGGAGCCGCGGCGCTGAGGGAGGAAGTACCCTGAGGTGAGTATTTACGATCTTCAATTACAAGGTGAGTTTAAAAAAAAAAAAAACCTAACTATCCAATTCCTTTTCAGGTGATGCAGAACTATCGATAAAAAATATCGATTTTGTGCCCGGGAACTCCGCTTTAAGTGCAGAGGAGAGGTTTGGGGTCTTTAAGAGTACCTGTAAAAAAAAAAAAAAAAAAAAAAACATTTTAAATGCCTGAAAATATAGGCCAATATGACCAAAATATTGGTATCAGCACAAAAAAAATGATATAGGTTGATCACTATTCAACATATTTGTAATTCTTAAAGAACAAATTTGTGATTAGGACAGTAAAGCTAAGCTGGGAACCCCACTTTTTTCACTGCAGTTAAGCAGCACAGGGTGGTCACCAGCCTTAGCTTGTGATTGGACAATGATGGAGCAGAAGGGAACTGATGAGGACCCCTTTCTGCTATGCTATAATAGTGCGCAGCAATAGAGACTGACAACAGTGACAAAGAAAATAGCCATGAATAGCTCAGAGGGCTGATGCTCCATCTCTATCCTGCTGTGTAAATGATTACGGAAGGCTGTTATGAGGACATATTCAGATATTTACACAAATTTTAAGTAAAAGTATTTAAATACTTCAAAAACTTCTAACTTAATAAAAGATCCATGCACATCTAAATGCAAAATAATGGAACTCTTCTACCAAAAGGGAGTAGAAGGGAGATTATTTTCTGGAATTAGGGTTGCCAGTGTGTCAAATAATCTTCAAAACATTGTACTTTTTGAAAAGAAAGAGTGAAGATCAGTGGAAATAATTTATCATTAGATGATTATGAGGTCTTTACATTAACCTCTTCATGATGGAGGGTAAAACAAATATTAATACCCGAACAGTTTAGCAACTTTACGTTTTAGAAAACTATACGTATCATCGAACCGACTTAGCGTATCCAGTGTGAATTATACCTTGGTTTTTTTTTTAGGACAAATTGGGCTTTCATTTAGTGACAAATAGTAATCTTCTGATTGTTTTTTTATTATGGAAGGAAAATGGGCAGAAAATAGAAAAAAATATATATTTTTTTAAATATAGCTGGAAATTTCTTGCTTTTACCATAACCTACCACCAAAGAACAAACCCCCCCCCCAAAAAAAAGAATCTCCTGCTCCTGAAAATCACAGTGATATCACATATATGTATGTTTTTTGTTGTTTGTACCAATAATAGGGCCCAGAAACAATAGTGCACATTTTGCTTTTTTTATCCTACCTATTAAAACCTGAAAATTATACTTTAACCCCTTCATGCCAATGCCTTTTTCTGACATTTGTTGCCTACAAGTTAAAATCCGTATTTTTTGCTAGAAAATTACTTAGAACCCCCAAAAATTATATATATATATATTTTTAGGGCCTAGAGAAAATAATTGCGATTGTTGCAATATTTTAGGTCACACAGTATTTGCGCAGCGGTCTTTCAACCGCACAGTAAAGTTAGCCCAAATGTTTTGTATAATGTGAAAGAATGTTACGCCGAGTAAATAGATACCCATCATGTCATACTTTAAAATTGCGCACACTGATGGAATGGTGATAAACTACGGTACTTAAAAATCTCCATAGGTGACACTTTAAACATTTCTACAGGTTACCAGTTTAGAGTTACAGAGGAGGTATTGTGTAAATATTGCTCTCACTCTAATGATCATGGTGATACCTCACATGTGTGGTTTGAACACTATTTACATTTGTGGTCGCGACTTACGTATGCTTTTGCTTCTGCGTGCGAGCACGGAGGGATGGGGCGTTTTTAATTTCTTACATTTTTTTCCTATTTATTTTATTTTTTTATTTTTACACTGTCCCTTTAAAAAAAATAAAAATTCTGATCACTTTGATTGCTGTGACAAGGAATGTAAACATCCCTTGTGACAATAATAGGCAGTGACAGGTACTCTTTATAGAGGGATCTGGGGTCGAAAAGACCCCAAATCCCTCTTTTGCACTTAAAAGCATTCAAAACTCCAAGCTCTAAAAATGGTGCCGGGGTGATGCCTGCAGCTGCAGGCATCACCCCGGTACAACCCATTCAAGCCAAGGCCCTATATTTGCGTACGGTTGGTGTGAAGGGGTTGAAAAAAGTAAATTACGTTTTGTAAAAATCTGAACTAAAATTCACTGACCCTAACCTTTGACCATGCCCTTTGAGCCTAACCATGACCCAAACTTAGATCAAACCGAGATATAGCTATTTTATCTTTTATTTTTTTCATCCTTTTTTTTTTTCTTTTTTGCTCACAGTTTTTGTTTACAATTTTCTTCTCTAACAAGGAGAAAACGATACAATGTACAGTATCTTTTTCTTCATTCAAGAGGAGAAAACAAATACAGGGATGGGCCGTACAGTGACTGTTCACTGTGATAGCCAATCAGAGGCTATCACAACGATCATCGTTAGTATGAGACCCAGGGTTGTCACCGACAGCTCGGTCTTTGTACTGGGAGCACACCGTGCAGCATGCTCTCAGCACAAACACAGCAGCGTATATATGCGGTCCCACGGATAATGACCCACTTCCATGAGGCCGCATATATGTGTATGCTCAATGGGAAAGGGTTATTTTATTATGGCTACACACAAGAAAAAGCGCAACTGGTCAGAACTAAGCAGTAACCCAGAAGCTATTGAAGGCCGGCCCAAAAAAAATATATAAATAAATAAATAAATAAATAGACTAAAATATGGGGAGACAATGAGTATAATACAAGATGACATAAGGGTATAAGGCAAGTGATGAAAAGTCCAATATAATAAAAATCCATATGTATACCTAAAGGAATCCATCCATGAGGACCAGAAGTAAAGTCCCAAAAGGCACTGTGAACAAAAGTAAAAGACAGGAGGCGCCTCTCAGTGTAATAGGTAGGGTAATTTATTAAGAGCAATAAATAAACAACTCACAAACAATAAGGAGTTGAATGCCTGGGATCGATGTCCTGGAGAGAGTCATCCGTAGTTCTCCACAAGAGTCTGGCACTTTCAGGGGGGTCCATCACTGTAATAAAGAAGCCGGCTGGACGGTGTGTGTCAGGACCGCACAGAATGCTGGCGTGTCGGACAACCGAAAGCAAGGCCTGAAGCGCTGTTGGCCGCGGATGTCGTCACTAATTGTGCGACGCGTTTCCGAGCTTGCTGTGGTCCC
This sequence comes from Pelophylax lessonae, assembly GCF_965119305.1. Classification (NCBI taxonomy): domain Eukaryota; kingdom Metazoa; phylum Chordata; class Amphibia; order Anura; family Ranidae; genus Pelophylax; species Pelophylax lessonae. The sequence goes on from NC_138768.1 coordinate 821,188,877, forward strand.
AACGGTCCTCTGCGGTTCTGACACACACTGTCCAGCCGGCTTCTTTATCACGGTGACCCCCCTGACAGCGCCGGACTCCTGTGGAAAACTACGGATGACTCGCTCCAGGATATCGATCCCAGGCATTCAACTCCTTATTGTTTGTGAGTTGTTTATTTATTGCGCTTAATAAATTACCTTACTTATTACATTTAGAGGCGCCTCCTGTATTTTACTTTTATTATGTCTTGTTTACCGTGATCTGGATATGTTTTATTGTTATAGAAAGTGAGAGTGTTAGAGATCAGTGTTAGTCACTCGTGTAGGCAGGGCTGGTGTTGGGGAGATCTGTTTGTTTCTGACTCCCACATGGATGGAATCCTTATTCCTTTATTACACATCAGAGCTTCATGACCACTATGAGTCATGGTAAAAAAATCGAAAGGGTTTCCAGGGAAGCCCTGAGTTTAAGAATCAAATGGCAAAACTATTTTTTTTCTCAGAGCTTGTCAGCCTCTATATAAATTCAGTTGGTTGCCTGATATCACATTTTGAAAATCTTAGATGCATAAAATAAAGAAAAATAATAGTATAGATGCCATCTGTCTTAGATTTGCCAGGACAGTCCTGTACCCATGTGCACTGTGTACTAGGCTGTTTCCCAAGATAAATTGCAAAGTGAACAAAGAGAAATTGTGTTAATTTTGAATATCCAAACATTTACTCAAAAAAACAAATCTTGCACGATTGTGCATGCAATGTGAAGGCAACAGCAGAGGCGTAACTAGAACCTTCAGGGCCCCGGTGCAAGAAACCATGAAGGGACCCCCAGACCCCTGACCGGGGCCCTTCCCTTCAAGTTTGGGGCTCTTCTCACTGATCCTGGGGCCCTTTACTCTCATTGCGGGACCCTTTCACAAGTTCTGCAGTGGGCTCCCTTCCTGCCATCTTGGGGCCTCCCCGCGGTGGTGGAATGCCATGACCCAGTCGCAAGTGTGAAACTTTGCGGTCCTGGAAGTTCACCCACTGGTGTCAGTAGTTTTTATTTTTTGGTATTTTAATTGTATTATTACAATGCCACTTACTATGACTCTGTCCATTCAGAAAAGGAAGGGGCTGGTAAATTAAATATTTACCGACCCCTTCCTGGTTCTCTATTGTGACATCCTATCCTATCCAGTTGTACAGGGGAGCCGCACAGGCCCCCTGGAGCATGGGGCCCGGTTGCAATTGCAACCCCTGCAACCCCTGTAGTTATGCCCCTGCGCAACAGTACATTTTCACTAACATTTGCTTTGCTAGGTGAAAATCCTCAATTCATTTAAGCTGGTTATGAAATGGATCAAAATTTGTCTGGCCCCTGCTGAAGCAGCTAAATTTCAATCCATCTATGGCTGTTCCCGTTCAAGAGAAGTTGATCTAATGATTGACTTCTCATGACCCGTCTTGTTGCAACTTTTTGTGATCAGTGTATTCTGACAGAGTAGGAGTCCTCACTGCCCAATTGTGTGGATGGGGGTATCCATTAATTTTTTTTTTCAATCAGCCCACTGATATATGACCATGACCAGCCGTACTAAATCAATCCCAGATATCAGCAACATAGAAAGCAATTAGGTTTATGTTATCTTGCATTTTTTGCAGTTCTAAAACTGTGCTAAAAGCATATAAAAATATGTTTACATACATAGTCACAAAAAATATATTTAAAGCACGGGAAAAAAAATAAGTTAGCAGTTGGAAAAAAAATGTGCTTTTAGGTGGAATATCCACTGAAAGAACATTTAGTGTTACATGTTGACAGAAAAATGAATTTTTTTACCAATGCTGTAAGATGAACAATCTTCTCATGTGTCTACTGAGCAAGCAATTGTACATAGGGATAATTCCAATTTTCACACCTGGAAGTATCTGATTTTTATTATCTGTTAGCATATTTTCCAAATTTTCCTATTGATTTTAGCAGAAAAAAAGTGTGACTAAAAGAATGATCTTGGAGGGTTTTACACAGCCTATCAATCGGCAGTATGCCATGTCTACTACAACAGTACCAAAATTGTACACAGAATTATTTCCAATTTTCACACCTGGAAGTATCTGATTTTTATTATCTGTTAGCATATTTTTCAAATTTTCTTATTGATTTTAGCAGAAAAAAGTGTGTCTAAAAGAATGATCTTGGAAGGTTTTATGCAGCCTATCAATCGGCAGTATGTCATATCTACTCCAACGGTACCAAAAGATGATCAAACGACAGCTATCACACGTATCCACAATCATCTCTGCTAGAGATAAGTTTATCCAAGTAAAGTTCTCACATTGTGCATATTACACTCCAAATATCCTATTCAAAATGTGTAAATTACCCTCTCCTTCTTGCCATGAATACCCTTCTGACAATGGCACATTTTACCATATGATCTGAAAGAGCCCATTTATATGTACCTTCAGGTCTGCCGTAACAGATTTTTTTAGCTCCATCCTTTAAATACCCGACATGTATGTAACCCCTGTAGATGTTTGCTGGGCTATTTGGTGGACTCTGACCTAACTAATTACATTAAACGTTTATTACGACTATTATTTTATTATGTGAAAAGGGCTATTTCAATTCATTGGAAATCCTATGATTTCCTGACTAGCTCAGTGGCTCAGACTTATTAACCAAGCAATCTCTATGTATAAGTTAACATGAGTCTTGAGGATGCCACCTAAAAATTGAAAAATCTCTAGTTGTCCCTGGCTGAAATCACAATCCACAATACTGCTTGATTAACCTGTTAACTCATCTATGAATGCATAGGAATAGGAGTGACAGTCTAGATGGTGCTCGACCTCTAAAGTCCTGTTAGACCTTTATGCTGGATTGATTAGTGAGGATATATATGTGATTGCTGAATACTTTATTGTATGGATCTACTGCATTTAGTGGATAGGCGTTAATTGTAATGTGTTCTTATATACTCTTATTGCGTAGCTTTTCTAGGAAAAGTTTTATTGGAAATGATACAAATTTCCTTTAAAAAACAAATGACAGCTGAGACTGGATCAGGATCTGGTAGCAGGTTTGCATCTAACGTGGCATTTCTATGCCTTCTTAAGTCTAATAAAAAACAAAAGCTTGCTTGCATTTTTTCTAGCCAATAGCCTACTGCACCCAAATAGAAGGTTCACTATTGATATCAGTAATGCCTTATCTATATTGATCATTTTGTCTTTCTTTAAAGGGAATGTATAGTCAGTATGTATGTTCTTATTTAATATGATCTGAACCAGCTTTTGTCAACCAGGATAGATTGGAGCCCTAGGGTTCACCCAGAGGTTGTTAGGGTTTTTTTTTTTCTTTTTTACCTAGACCATCATTTTATTGAGGCTGTACTCCCATTGCCTGCCAGTGTTAGGTGGTCCATCCCCCCGTGATCATCAATCTAAGGAGACCCTTCTTCACCACCAATGCAAGGGATAAACTGATGTAAGAGGGCACTTTTCCACTGATCATCAATGTCAGCTGGCTTTAATCCATTGAAAACCAATGTTATCGAACATTAAAATTTTTATTGGCTGCATTTTTATCTACCTATTATTATTATTATTAACCATTTTATTTTATTATTACTATATACACTGAACAGCCATAACAATATGACCACCCACCCAATTTATGAGTATGGCCCCCTTTTGCTAAAACAGCCCTGACCCACTGAGGCATGGACACCAATTTAACATCCACATGAATGGCAGGACCCAAGGTTTCCCAGCAGAACATTGCCCAAAGCATCACACTGCCTCTGCCGACTTGCCTTCTTACACAGCATCCTGGTGCCATCTCTTCCCCAGGTAAGTGATGCACATGCACCCGGCCATCCGCATGATGTAAAAGAAAACGTCATTCATCAGCCAAGGCCACTTTCTTCCATTGCTCCGTAGTCCAATTCTGATGCCCATGTGACTATTATAGAGGCTTTTGGCTGTGGACATGGGTCACCATGGGCTTCACAGCCTCTAAACAACAATCCGCGATGCCCATTTTGTTCTGCTTTCACCACATCGACTTCATGGACAACATGTTCACTTGCTGCCTAATATACCCCACCAATTTTCAGATGCCATTGTAACGAGATATTCCCTTTACCTGTCAGTGGTCATATGGCTGATCAGTGTATACTTTTGTTGTATAGAGAAGCCCTAGGTGTCAACAACACCCAAGTATTCCACAATCCCTATTCTTTTACTTATTTAAATTTTGCTCTAATGTACCAGCGCTGGTTCCCTAAGACCTCAAGGTTATTTTAAGGGTTCTCCCAGGTGGGGTACCCGTTTGCTTAAGAGATCCTTATACAAATTGGAAGGCTTGTAGCACCACACCTTCCTATAGCTGTGTTGGTATCTAAGCTAAATAGCTAAAGCCGTACCACCTTGTATTGAGGCATACAGAGTTTCATTTAGAGAGAGTCTGTCTAAAAGGAAACGTTATCCAGAATGTGCTGTAAATAAGTGTCATGTGCACCCTGTATTAAATGTTAATTTGTAATATAAAAATATATATTAAATATCAGTTTAAAAAACAAAAACAACACTGACCTTAAACTATTATAGTTTTCCGTCAAAGTTCCAATGCCACACAATTGCTAGTGTTGGAAAACTTACAACACACAAAGAAATTTTGTCTGCCATACCTGATAACCATCAATTAATTTAGTTTAAAAAAATAAGTTAGAGCAGAATAGTGCACGGATATACTAATGGTAAATCCTTTGATTTTTATCCTATATTATCAATGAAATTAACTCTACATTATTTACACTCATTTGTGTGTTTTTACGGGCAGGATATTTTCGTATTCTCTTTCTGCGTGCAGCTGTACATGTTTGGCTTTTATGTCTTAATGCTTTTCATGTTTACTGGTTTTCATTCTAGTTTTTGTAGAAAAACACTTATGACCCACATTAATTTACATCTGTCAACACAAGGATCATTGCTAGTTGGCACAATATAAGCACAGACCTACCTATCATATCAAGGATAAACCTAAATGATTCAATACATTTGTATCAGGTTGGGAAGGCCCTTGCACTACATGGGTGATCTAAAGAAAATTGTATAATCAGATTATATACTGTATGGTTAGCTTAGATCTAACTAAATATCAGGACTTCATATTTTCATTGCATATATGAAGTCAGACTCTCAAAAAAGTATCTTCTACCAGTCATGCATCTTTACTGCTCAAGTGTATAGCAGAACAGTCCCTATTAATGTGGTATATTAAAGAATGTCATGTCTTCAATCTCAGAGGTACAGTAAGAGCCGGTTCACACTTGTGCGGATGCGCTGATCGCATGTAATTCGGAGCGCACTGCTCCTTCATTACATGCGATCTCCTGTGTGGATGCGAGTTCAGCCATACACTTTGTATGGCTGAATTTGCAGCACATCCGCAGCAAACACGCACATGAGGCATTTTTTGAGCCGCCTCAGAATCGGATCGCACAGTGGTTCACACTTGTGCGATCCAATTCTGTGCAAACTTGCAGATCGCACTGCGATATGCGATCAAACTGGGGGTGTCGTTAACATTTAATTGACACCCCCTGCGTATCGCATATGGCAGTGTGAACTGCCAGATGTGCGGATGCGATGCGGGAACACGCTGCATATTCGCAGCCTTCCCGCATCACACAAATGTGAACCGAGCCTAATTATGTGAACCCAAGTCACATCAGCCCTTCAGGGTGCTATCTTATCTGTAAAATGAATTGGGGGGATAACAGGTACGGCTGGTAAGTTCTTTTAATTTTATATCTTGCCACGGTTATGCCAAAGCCAGATCATGCAACAATTGGAAATTGTAAAGTTTACATCAGAAACAACTAACCTCAGCCTGCAAGCTACCCTGTGCGTTTTTTTCTAAAATTTGTATTTATCTGTTGTATCAAACCCATTAAGAGAATAAAAAAAAGTTAAAAAGAAAGAAGAGTCTAACGTGGGGACCTCCAAAATTAATAAAGCTGTAAGTCTCATCATCAACGCATCTTGGATTTTCATGTTGGGCAATCAACTACAGTCTAGAGGTGCTCAGAGATATCGGATGGCTTCCTTTGGATGACTGTAATCATTTCCAGGAGCAGACTATTATTCTCTAAAGTCAGTACAGATGATGCCATGGGTCAACACGATGCTCAAAATTAGGATTTAATTAGGGACAATTACAATCTTATAGCATTGAGGCAGTTTTGTTAACATTCAATTTTCCCACAAAGCAAGCCAAAGTTCAAACTGAATTGTATGTCTTCCGTGGTAGAGTAATTTGCAATGGAGAGCTGTAGAAGCATTGTTTAAGATTAAAGATAGATCAAATTTCAAAACCCTGCCCGGTCCCCCCGGAAATAGGTGCTGCCAGGGGGATATGGCTGCTTTGCAATTTGTTAACAAAGTCATAGTGGGGGTGATTTTTTTAAAATTAGAGAATGCAAAATCTGCTGCAGCTGTGCTTAGACGCCAATCGGCTTCAAGTTTTTTTTTTTTCAAAGCTTAATTGAACAAGCTGAAGTTAGAAATTGATTGGCTACCATGAACAGCTGCACCAGATTTTGCACTCTCTTGCAAATGTTGGCAATCCCAGAGACTTGAGTAGAAGTCCACATGTATGCCTTGACTGCATATTTTAAACATATATGCAATTAAGGGCTCTGCTATAATTAGGACTTTAGAAGCAGGTTTCATATTAACTGAAAACTATCAAATGCTGGAGTGCTGGGGAATTAGAGGATTTTGTGACTGCCTTAATTTTTTTAATCTAATTATCTTTTAAAATCAAATTTTTAGAGAAGCGTGTTATGTCTGATGGAGAGGCGACTGGAACTTACATCTAGATCATACATACATTTAAAGAGTAGTCACTATCAGTATGCAAAATCCAAAATGACATCCGTACTTTTTGGTTGAAGTGCTTAGGCATTGGCAATTTTGGTAGTGCGTCAAATATCCTACCACCTAGAGTTTGTAGCTAGCTCACATGTATGCTATTTGCACAAGTCAGAGATTCTCATATATGAGGAACGTATTCTGTGTTCATAGGACTAGTGATGCATTTTATTTAAGCAATAGCAATCTTTTTGTGTGCTGGTGCGACTGACATCACTGACTGGCCTACCATTTTCACTGCAGTCGATCTTATTTTGTGTGAACTTCAGTATTTATCTAAACTACCAACATTAAAATCAGGGACTTAAGACGGTTCACTGTCCAAGTATGGCTGCCAGCGTAGTTCAGGGCTCACAAATATTGGTCCTGCGGTTGTATTCTGAAAATGAGTTGCCTCCAGTTTATCCAGCTGGTCAACAATCAGTATAAACATGAACGAATAATTTTTTGTGAATTATTTTAATTATCTGACTTAAGTTTTTCCTACAGAACTGTATTTTTGTTAGGAAATACATCTGCAGCTTAAAGGGTCCATCTGCCCAAGAGTTAAATAAATTGCTGTAGGTAACGCTAATGGGATGAGGCTTCTTTGATGTTTGGATACTTTAAAAGCAAGATCTCCTTGCCGTAAATATCCAACCCTGTTCCTGTTTACCTGGACGTTTTGGGTAACCCCACTGACGTTTGTGTGTTCCAGCTCTTCCTGTTACATTCTTTATAATATAAAATATATATTTTTTCAAACAGAGAGAGTGGGAATCCTTCATAATGGTTACTGATGGTGACAACCCTGGGAACTCAGTGCAGAGATCTCACCATACGTGTCCCTAAGAGCTTGTACACATGTGCGGCAGAAACTGTCACACCTCTGAAAAGTGTTCCACGCTCAGATCACTTTTCAGAGGTGTTTGGCAGGCGGCGCGAGGAATCGATCTGTCACCTCCTCACCACCTGTTTAGTGATCATTTTTGTACTACCATACGGCAATCATGTGCATTGCACATGGTTGTGGCGTAACCCCCTAGAACTGCATTAGCCGTGTTCGCCGGTGGCACCGCCCGCTCAAAGCATTTTGTCATTTAATTTTCGCTATAGCCATGAAGCACAGCATTGCAGCCGCAGGATGTGTGCAGCCATTAGTGGCTGTATATTAGTGTTCAGACGGGAGGTTGGGGGGAGGTAAAACTGTGGCTCAATCTCCTGGTTCTACTGCCCTTCAGATGCACGTGTGAATGAAGCCTAAGAGATAGATGGGATTCCAAAGTGGGTTTAATGCTCCAGCTGCTACAAAAACCTGAGATATCCTACTTGAGTGGACTGACCTTCAAAAAAATTATTTGTATAATAAAATTGGTTCTTATTACTTTAGGAAAGTTTCTAGGTGATACTTAGAATAAAAGAAGGTAGCACTTGCCAGGGTAAACCAGGGATACCAAGTGGCATATCTAGTCTTCCTTTGTTGTCTTTCTTGCTTTGCTAGACTTTGGCCTGAATAATAAAATTATTTATTGTTCATGTGGATTCTTTATACCTTTGGGTGTCACCAGTATTGGAGAAGAGATTAAACAGCACTGTGTGCGTATTACTGGTCCTCATTCCTTTCACTAATGGTTCACAGTAATCTTATTTTCAGGACAAGCTTTAAGGGCGTGTCTCCTTCAAGGTCCAACCAGTACTGCTTAGACCTTGAAGAAGGAGACACACTTTGAAAATCTGTATGTTAGTGCAAATAAAAAAAGTATCACGAACAGTACTCGATTGTCTTTGATGCAAGTGCACTAATACAGCTACATTCAAGTCAGTAACCTTATATCACTATTGCTGACAGTTTACAGTTTAAAACAATCTTGTTGTGTGCTGCGGTACTAACTTTGAAAAAAAATTGACAGTTTCAAAGTTGGACATGTTTTAGAAAATACTGTTTAGTTTTGGTTTAAAAGGAAGGTAACCAGTTCAAGGATTGTCTTGTGGTTATCGTTTTGCTGGATGGTCTCAGTAAGCCTTCAACATTTGTGAGAATTTATCACAAATTTTACCTATGTATTTTATTTGTCTGAAAAAGACATTCGACAAGGACAACAAATTAGGTACATTCCCTGGTGCATTAGCTTTATAAAAAACAGCATATAAGACTTAAAGCAACTCTATGGTAAATAAAGATACGCTGATTAGATCCTGATATTTTTGTCCCTTGGATATTATTCATCTGCACAACATAATTCATCAAAGTTCTGGCATGTGATGCATTTTTCTGCATTGAAAATTCAATGTATGGACAAGAGAATATACACGGATGACTTTGGGAGCTGCTCACAACAACGTGTTGCATTACAGGGAAAGTACATATGAGAACTGTAAGCCGCATTTTGGAAGGGCTGACCTTCATATTGCTATTCAAGTCAATTGAGTGAAATTTTTAAAGCAGCACAGATTGCAACAACATTTGTTGATGAGCGCACATTAGTGCATTTTTACAGTGTGAGACAGTCTTAGGCAGGCCATAGACGATTCGAATTACGTATGATTTATCGTTCGATAAACGAAAGCGGCACTCGTGCACATCATTGAGTGTACCATCAATGTGAGCCGAAAATCGTACGACAAAACACTATTTTTTGTGCCTTTTAACCACATCTCTACCGGACACACTCCCTACTGTTCTGTGTTTTGTTAGGCGAAATCATACAACTCCCCCACTAATGATACGAAATTCGGCCAAATTTCGGCTGAATTTTTGCTGTCGTACGAAAATCGAACGTTTTACATACCACACTAACGATACGAAAAACGTTCGATAACACTGCCAGTTACGATTTTCGAACGAAATTCGAATCGTCTATGGCCTGCCTTAGTCTAATTAGTCATTGTCTCATGTCACCCAGTATTGGACATCTTGACCAATTTTAATCCTTGCTGACCATTGTCTAAGTGCGGCATGAAGACCACATCTTCAGCAGACTGGTATACTACTTGGAATATCATGTGTTCTCCACCAGTCTGGTGTGGCTGATAGCAATGTTACGGGATGTCAAACAGATAACACGCACACAAGAACATATATCTCACGAAAGTCCAAGGTATTGGTCATAGGGATAGTCTACTGGGCTTCAAAGTCCCTACAATTCCTTAAAAGATTACGGCCTTTCCCCACATTCTGTATTCTAAAGAATTGTGCATAGTGCTAGTAATAAAGATGACCATGTTTTTGACACCTACTTGACTTACCTTGGTTCAGAATAGGACCTATGGTGACCCTTGTGCTTCTACTGGTAATACATTACTAGGTTACTTGGAAAGTATTTTTGAGAATGCCTCTTCTATTATATCCTTCTAAAATTATGACCCTGAGTTTCTCACCAATGATACTGTGCTTGTCCTACATGGTGGTTGAGCGTACCTTTTAGTTGTTTGTTAGATTAAAGCATTTAGTATGTTCTGGACCTATGGAAAGTACCAAGCCTGGGTATGCCCAATAGACTCTGTTTTGTGTTATAACCTTGGAATCTGAATAAAAAGAATGAAAAAAAGATGACCATGTTTCCCATCTGCCTACCTGTAGCTGGTTCTAGGATAAAAGTAATAGTAGTACATGTTATGTACAATAGGAAGGTGAGGCACCAACAGAACTGTAAATTTTGTGTTCTGCCAAAAATGTTTGGACCAAATCACACTTTTGTGCTGTGATGCGTTAAAGATCTTTTGTCTGGTTCTGCTGATTTTGCAAAATTTGTATTCTTGTGTAACAAAGGCACAAACAAGTAAGAACAGATAGCACTTTAGTGTGCTAAACTGCATGCATCCAACTCCCTATAATAAAAATAGTGTCTGTTTCTCTCCCTGCACTGTAGTGCAGTGCTTTTGCAAAACATGACTATTATGTTTTATCTGTGTTTTAGTGGGTTTGGAGGCCTGTATTACGCATTAACAGTGCAAGCCTTTAGATTGCACATCAAAATTAATGTCAACACACAAAAGAAAGGCATGTTGATGTATAACAACGCACCTGCCTGGCGATACATAAAACAAGTAGCTCTACACACTCAGATCTAAATAGGCCTTACAAAATTCTGTAATTTATTAAATTTCATCAGATGAAACATATCACGGCCATATCCTGTCTCATGTCTACTTGAATATCAGGGGAACTGCAGAACTGCATTACAAATTCCACTCACCGTTAGTCTATAAATGATGCAAAAATAGTGGCACAGCAAGCAGATTCCTTCATCCAAACTCTGGCAACATTCAGTGTGGCTGCTTATAAAAGGCAAAGCGCAAATGCACTAAAGTTACTTGGATAGGATCCAATATAAATCCGAAGATCGGAGTTACTATTGCCAGCATAAGACAACAGGCACTAAGCTACCAGCTTGATAATTACATGTTTCAACCCAATTTGGGTCTTTTCGAATCTCCCAATATTCGAGGTAGGACACAAATATGGCCACAATCTGTTTTATATGATGAATTTAATAAAAGATGGACTTTTTATTGGGTGCTGATCTTACTTATCTGCTGCTTGTTGGAGATAACAAAGAATACCGTGATTGTGGACTTGCTGATAACTGAAGGTGGTGGCTAAATACCTTGGGTTACTGAAGTTTGTGGAGGGCTCCTGACCTCAGAGACATACACACTTATATGATTAGGATTAAAAAAGGATTTACCATATCTAGATTATATATGAATGTGCCCAACAGACAGTAATTATCTTTTGCCAGCTTTAGTGACTTGGTCGCCTGACATGTAGCGTTCCATTCTGTGCAATGGAACCATTCTAATCAGAGCGACTCAAGTCGCTCCGACTTAGAAAAAGGTTCCTGCACTATTTTTTTGCAAAGTCGGAGCGACTTGCATTGACTTTCATTATGTGAAGTCGTTGCAGACCGTGCCGAAGTCGCGGTGCATGGGCGACTTCATTAGTCGCCCGAAGTCGGGGCGACTTCGAGTCGGATCAGTGTGAACTGACACTTATTCTGGGGGAATTTATTGAAAAATTGTATATTTGGTGATAAATCATAAAGACAAAGATTCAGCACATTTGCTTGTGGTTGTTTTTCTGTATAACGCACCCTGGCCTAGACATGTGATTGCTGTTGTACATTCTTGTACCCACAATGCAACTGGTGTGCAGGGTCTGTTCCTGTGACCCGCATGCAGAAAGAGTTTAAACCCACAACCCAAATTATGTGCACAATCTGTACCCATATCATATGTGCCACTTTGCAAGAAAACTTTAATGTTACATGAGACTGTTAGACAAAGTTGTCTAGAAGCAAGACTGCTGCCATGTTATAAGAGACTGCTAGTGAGACAAGAAACTGTTAAAGACTAGGTTCAAAAATGTGAGGGTTGGCAATTTGTGGAAAATCTCATGCATTCCCGACCCACAGGAAAAATACGCTGCTCTTTTGCAGATGCGCGGGGGTGCCATTAATTCTTAACGGCCCCCCAGGCATTGGAAAAACATGGCGTTTTTTTAGGTGCACAAAATTGAATGCTGCCACGTGTAGCTGTAGTTTTTAAAAGGGGTTTGCAACTTTTTGCCCCACAATTTCTGCTGGTACAGCAGTCCATTCAAATGCAACAGCAATTTAGAAATAAAGCACTGCTATAATGAAAGGGATCCTAGATATGTAGCTGAATTGTATTGGCATAAACATAAGATGGTCTGCGAACTAAGCCAAAGAGTTTGGTGCAGTACCGTGAGTCGCAACTCCATTAATCAAACTGCTTAAACACCGTTCCACATAGTCCGCAGGTACCTGAATAGCTGAGGAACTGTGCTATGATGAATATGTTAGCGTAAGATACACCAAGACCACAATGCCCCATAATACCAGCCCTAGCCTTAAAAATGGACAATTAGTGACAGTCTTGTTTTAAAAGGATTAAGGCTGCAACAATGTGCTTTAAATGAATGCTTTAGGAATCATTCATAATAATTAGGGAAGAACCTGAATTCATACGTCTTGGAACTGCTCTGTACACCACTGAAGCAGCATGTACACAAAGTTTCCAGCATGTTGAGTTTTGGGTTTTAAAAACCATATTATATGGTAAATCTACTTCCTGTTAACTGACCAATACATTAACAATAAAACATAAAATGCTGCAATCTAAAGAAAATATTTCTCTCTTAGTGTTTCTATGTGATTATGAATAAATTAATGTATACAATTTTATTAAAATTGCCTATTAAATATCACGTCAGCTTTCTTTGGGTTTGTTTTATTGGCTAAAAGTTTATTCAATTTATGTTACGCAGGCCTAATACGAGAAAGTCTGTAACCAGAAAATTCGTATACAGACATGATTGCTTATGGTGATTAAAGAAAAGTTTATTTTCTTTTTCTTTTTGTTCTAAAAGTACTGTGTTGCTTTAAACATCCATTCAATTTGTTTCACTTTTCAACAAGCAAAAGTGAAAATTCTGCAGTAAATGACAGCATCCTGGGAAAAATTCAAAGTAAAGTGTTCTATCGATAAAACTTTGTTTTTTTGACAATCCAAATGTTTTCTTTGCTTCATATGGAGCATTGCTATTTGCTGACAAACTAGTTTTGTTTTTGTTTTTTTTCTTTATCAAATAAGCTTCCCAGAAATGCCAATAAATATAATATATTCAATGCACAGAAAGATTTATAACTGCTAAATGTAACCACAACGTTTTGCAATTAAGCTTATATATTATAAAGGGACGGCACAGGTTACAAGCAATTTACTATTTTAATATTTAATTGAAATATTTACTTGTTTTAATTTTATAAGCTGAAGGCTATTTAAGCTTAAGTATTGGGAGTTTTTAACTTTGGCTTGAATTACAAGAAATAATATTGTAGACATATGAATACAAGCAAGGGGTAGGTTTCGTTTAATAAATTAAAAGAGAAACTTCCAACAGATGTTTGGGCTAAATGCATTTGAAATAAGTAAATAAATCAAATGATTAATAAAGGGTATCGTTTGAAAAGCTGAAAGAGATTACTTATCATTTATAGGTGTATACTCATAAGGTTTATTATTCACTACATATTAAGATGTTTCCCTGAATATAGCAACAAGGGTAACGGAAGGCCTACACTGTTTATGAACACTTGCGTCATATGTTTCAGACATCCAAAAACTCCTTTCGTTTTAATGTCTAAAGAAACTATTGATTTTGTGTTTTTCTAATATCATTTTTTTAACACATTATGAAAAGTGTCTGAAAAGATAGATTTTAAATAAATATTTACAATAATCAAAGGAATAACTCATGGTTCATTTTAGTTCTTTATAGTGTGAATACATAGTTAGTGAAAAGAGCAGACTAGATAAATCTATTTAATATTATTAGTAGACTATAAAGTATAAGTCTATTAAGCTTTTAGGCCCTATGTCTCTTTACAAGAATTGAGAATTGGAAATATAGGAATGATAATCTGCATGTATTCCATTGTGCGCAAGCAGCTATTGATATTAATATTAATGTTATTTAAAGTGGCCTTTTTTTTGTTTTTCCTAAATAATAGCTGTGGAGAAAAACAGGCTTAGAAATTGTCTGCATTTGCGTTATGCTTACATATACTGTTGGAAAGGTGGCCATTTACTATTGAAGCCAATGATATAGGCCGGACTTGCATAAACAGTGATGCGGAGCTGGCGGTAATTCTTTTTGCACCGCCAAGCTACTGCAAACCGTAACTCAGGGCGGGCAACATATACCCCATTGTAAGCTTAGTTGAAGGATTAATCCCTGTTCTTATAAAACATACTGGAGAGTCTAGGCTCATGAGAATGAATGCTGCCAACGAGGTTTGTATTAATTATGCACTGTCCAGATATACAAATTCTTAGATTATACATATACAGTATATGATTGGCAAGCATCAGACAATGTATAGGCAGCCTTAGATCATGAGCAATCAATTAGGCCAACCAAGCCAACCATCCCAATGGACTAATGATTTATTGCTTCTGTCATTTACCACTTAGACCAGGGGAAAAGACCAGCCCACAGCATAGAAATAACTGAGTGCAATGGAATATCCAACAAAGTCTACAACCAACGGGATAATATTTACATGCAAATAGTGTCCTGGGTTGTAGTTGATTCCAGTACTACAAGGCAAGAATATGAATTACTTTTCCAATTCCAAGAATCTAAGACTTTGGGAAGAGTTGAGAATGTTCACTCAATAATATTGCAGCTGTGTTCACTTAGAATCCCCAGCTTCACTTCATTTTACAGAGTCAAATTTTTCAGCAAATTAAGAAAATCAGCCTCGATTTTTTCATATATATTTGCCAACAAATACTCTTCTATAGCAGCTGCGATTCTATAAACAATACAAAATTGTGAGGCAGCACAAGAAGGGCAATGCAATACAACAACTATAAAAAATACTGCAGTAGGAAATAATTTGGGTGACAGTAAATAGTTACAACGATAGATCAGTAAAATGCTGCTGATCACAAGTTGTTGCCAAAGTTAAACAGTTGTTAGTGTGTCTGCCTGCAGACGTGTCCCAGATTTTGGTCCCCCACCAACCCACCTGCTTACCTGTGACACAGAAAGAGACAAGAAAAAAGAACCAACAGATATTACAGGTTTGGTTCAGTCCCAGCTGCTTCATCTTTGCTGATCCGTTTGGTTGTAACGTGTCTCCAGCTGACTCAATGTAAACCATATACAATATCCGCCTACAGACATCCAGCACGTGTCCTAAGGAAAAGCCAATCGCAGAGTCTGGTTACTGAGTATAAGCTTTATGACACAGTTTATAGACTTCACCTCTTCTTGTGGCTCGCTGTCCCCACCAATAAGAAAGTTTACATGTTTGCTATGTCACCTGCAGCTTATTGACACATCCTGTCTGCATCTGATACCCAGAGCATCTAGGAAACCAGGTTTTATGCTTTAAGTGTAACTCCACTTAAGTAACAAATTGATATTATAAAGCAAGAATGTGAAATAATAAAAATCATAAATAGAACACACTGCCCATCTTGTTCCATTATACCTCAAAAATGCTCAAATAAGAAACATTCAATTATCGGTATACCATTTTCTATGGCAAGGGTCTTCAAACTATGGCGCTCCAGTTCTTCAGGAACTACAATTCTCATCATGCCTAGTCATGTCTGTAAATGTCAGAGTTTTACAATGCCTCATGGGACGTGAAGTTCCGCAACAGCTGGAGGGCCGTAGTTTGAGGATCCCTGGTCTATGGTAAAAAATAAAATGTACACGGACCCAACATTCTAAAGACAGGAATGGAAGCTATCTCATGTTTCTAATTTTCTTTCTTTAGGGTCAGCAGTGTTAGATTAAAATTAGAAATGGCACAGGTAAAATTTGACCTTTGTACTTTTTTTGGACAGGGCTTCAATTACTATATCATTATAAAATACTGGAATGCAATCAAACAGCACTTGATGTGTTTCTGAAATATTTGAAAGTTAGGGATGGCTGAATCGGTCCCCTGATACATTATACAACTTTATAACCCTATCCCTGCAATCCCGGACCCCCCCACCACACACATTTTTTTCTTTTTTCTTTACTAGTGACTATGTTGTTTTGCTTAACTTTACCATTAGCATAGGAATTATGGTTGAAATATACTTTACCTTGTTGCAGTATTACTGTTAGTAGATCTGAATGTTGCTACACGTACATCTACCTGTTCATGACATGGAGTTTATTTTTGTGAAGTACCAATAAAAAAGCACTTATGGAAAACAAATTGGACCTTTTGTCTTTAAAAAAAAAATTTTTTCACCATTTTACTAAGCCCGTAATTGATACTTGGTATCAAAAAGAAATCTGCACCTCTTCCATCATGTGAAATAGGCATTGTAAGAGCCTGTATACGAATATAGGAACAGGACAAGTAATACTGTACATAATACTAATTATCTTGTCCTGCTTAAAAAAAAAATACATACATCATTCTGCTACAAAAATGCAAAATTTGAGTAAGATATTTTGTTTTAGGCTGTGATAACAACTCATTAAAATTACTTTTTTTTTCAAAGTAAACATAAAATGAATACAAACCAAAGTATACCGATATCATTCATTGGCCAGCTCAAAAAAATTAAAATTCACATTTATTATTATTATTTTTTTTTACAATTCTTTTATTTATTAATGAGAAAGACAAGTTCCAAGGCTTCAAAACAACAATATTCAAGAAAATACATAATCTGAAAAAAGTGCGGTCATGGAACATAATCCTGAATCCTGTATCAATAATGAGATAAGATATGCCAACACTCCCTAAAGGGACAGGACTAACAAGGATAAGAAATACCTGGAGTTGTCTAACCCAGTTTATATTTATGAGTAGCCCTATATGAAGAGCATTCGAGCAGCAAGGGAGAGAAAAAAGGCAGATAATGGAAAGGAAAGAGGAGAAAAAAAAAAAAAAAAAAAATTCACATTTTAAATATGGAACCCTACAGAAATATTGCGTACTGAAAGCTTGCATTTTAAAGTTATCAGGTAAACCAATGGTATCACTTTATTAGACGTATTATCTACAATAAAGTACTTTGGCAAAAATTTATTTAAAAAACAAAACAACATACTTTTTGTAGAGTTTGCCAACATCCAGAATAATGTTAATGTAATTATAACCCTATAACCATTATCATTCTGATAACGCTCTGAAAGATCCAGTCACTAAGCCTTGTCCCGAGTTACGGATCCCATGCTTTTTCTAAGCACCTGATATACTGTTTTATTTAAAAGTGCTAGATCCAAAAATTGTAGATTTTCCACTGTTTATTACCAATAGCTTGAATGTAAAGGCAATGTGTTCAGTGTTTCGTTCTGTCTAAAACAGGTCCATTTTGGTTTCAAGAGAATGCTTTTACAATAGGTAGTACTGTACTGGTGGACTAAAAATGATAGACCGTGATGTACCAAATATCTTAGCCCAGGACATTTGCTGAGCTAAGTAATACTATTATTACTAGGTCCAGATTGCAGATTGAATTAAAAAAATTACACTTTGCTTGACCATCGCCTCCTAGAAGTTTGATGTGTGCCAAGACTCATAAGGGGAACTAATAGTGGACTGTGAACCCCCCGGCCACCTTCTCCTTGCTCCCTTTTCCTCTCCTCCTTTTACACTCCATTCCTCACCATAATCTGGTTATCCCAAAATCTATTTTCCTTCTCTCTTTTTCAGCTTATTACTTATTACATTTTTGCATCCTTACAATGCTGTTTATAATATAAGGATCCATTAACAATCTTTATGTTATTTTCAAATGTTTTTGCTATAAGGCTGACAAGCCGCCTCTGCATTTGTACACTCGAACGAAGTGCACTCCAATAACTGTTGTAATACATTGTGGTATTTTATCTGGATACCTGTTGAAGTGCTTTACTGTATGTTCTATGCTTACACCTGAAAAAAAATAAAAAGCTTTAACAAGAAAAAAGTCACATTAGAAGGTCAGCAAGATCAAGTCCAAAGCAAATGGACAAACCTCTCCAACCAGAGATTATCATTTGAGATTGAAGACAAAAAGCATGTTTAAAAGTAAAAAGAGAAACGTTACAAAAATGTGTAGTGTAGTTATTTGCTACATCACTGGATTTAAATTGCATTTTTGATAATGTAGGGTGCTGACATAAAAATATTTGATATTGTATTCAGTATAGGAGGCTACAGTTTTCTTTGCTAATTGTATTTTTTTTTTTTTTTTTTTTTAATTTTAAGAAGCTTTGCTCACTTTTTTAAGAGGCATGGAGGAGCTCAGCTATGAGAAAAGATTAGAGGAACTGAATTTATTCTCTCTTGAGAAGAGGAGATTAAGGGGGGGATATGATCACCATGTACAAATACATAAGGGGTCCATATAGTGAACTTGGTGTTGAGTTGTTCACTTTAAGGTCAACACAGAGGACAAGGGGGCACTCTTTACATCTAGAGGAAAACAGATTTTGTCTCCAAATACGGAAAAGTTTCTTCACCGTAAGAGCTGTGAGAATGTGGAATAGAGTCCCTCCACAGGTGGTTCTGGCTAGCTCACTAGATTGCTTTAAAAAAGGCCTGGATGCTTTCCTAGGTGTACATAATATAGATGGGTACTAAAAATTTTTTCAGTAAAGTTGATCCAGGGAATATCCGATTGCCTCTCGGGGGATCAGGAAGGAATTTTTTTTTCCCCTGCTGTAGCAAATTGGATCATGCTTTGCTGGGGTTTATATTCACTTTCCTCTGGATCAACAGTGGGTATAGGCTTGTGTATATGGGATTGTATGGTTGGGTTTTCAATACTGTTTTTTTTTTTTTGGTTGAACTGGATGGAGTTGTGTCTTTTTTAAACCTGACTAACTATGTAACTATGTATACTATCAGATAATAAAATATGACACATATTGTATTTCACTTTAGGATGTTGTGTTTGGGATCTATAAAAAATGCTATAAATAAAAAGAAACAATTTAAATGAAAAACAGTTTAATACAAATACCTTAACTATAGGTTCATCTTTGAAGTGTCTAAAGGTTTTTTAGCAACTGCACAGCACCAGTTAAAGAAGAGCTTCAGTCAGGTTAAAAAAATATAAGTCTGCAGCTAAAAATACTGGAGCTGCTGACTTTTAATAAAAAGACACTTACCAGCCCATGGATCCAGTGCTGTCTTCACCCAGGCCAGTTCTTTGCCAGTCTTTGGGTCCACAGCACCTCCATGTGGACTATGGGAAGCCAGCTGTGACTCCCTGTGGCTTCACAGCCGGCTCCCCACTGTGCATACGGCTGTACTCTGTGAATGGTTCCGCAGCCTCCCGGGACCTGTGATGTGTCCCAGGAGGCTGTGGACATGGGAGACCAAACTTCCACCCAGAACATCTAGGCGATCCAAGCAAATGTGGGAGCAGGTACCTGTCACAACTAGGCACCCACTCCCCCTCGCCCCAGTCAAAGTTTACAATAAGGAGAAAGGAGGGATGAGGAAGAGGATAAGTGGAACTTCCCTTTTTAGATGAAGTACCACTTTAATTTTCTAACACTTTCAAGATACTGCCCACAAGAGTTTCTTTTGGTAATCATGATTATTACGCAGCATCGCTTAAACAAAGTCAATTGCACACAATCTGAACCCCTACTGTTAAGGTAAACCTAATAGTATAAAAATGATCTAATAAAGTAAAACATTTTGGATGAGGGGGGTGAATAAAAAAAAAAAGAAAATTATACAGTATTATCAACGGCTGCTTCAATACTCCCCCCCAAAAAAAGAGAAAAAAAAAGAAAACACATTCACAAGTGGTACTGATATGCAACCAAACAAAAAGTTTTTTTAAATCAGTTATTTCTCTATATCTGTTATGTTTTATTTGTGAAATCTTTATTCCCATTTCTCTGCTATATTTTTGACACTAATAAAATAGTACACGGTAAAAAAAAAAAAAAAAATTTTTTTTCAACAAAAATAAATGTTCTGCACTCAATGACAAAAAGTCATGATCAGCAGCGAAGCAGCTAATTCTTTCATAAACTAGGCCAGCCCAACCTCAGGAATACACTAAAATCTGGGTTTCCAACGCCATGACAAAAAAAGGCAAGCAAGTGGTAGCCACAGTGATTTTGGGAAATCAATTGACAGACAGGGGTGCTAAGATGGAGGACTTCTGATGATCAGGGGAAAAGATATAGGAAAAAGTGGAAGGTTTTGCAGCTTTTTACCTGAAAGTGGAAAAAGTCTTAAAAAAACAATATACTCAATTTATTACTTGGATTATAGATTTTTTTACTAATAAATTCACATTTAGGAATTTATCAGAGCTAAATAAATGTATAAATAATAAGACTACTTGTGATGGTACATATTTATTTTCAGTTTTTTTTAAAGTTCATTCCACAGGTCTTAAAAAAACCCTAATAAAGCAAAGTAGAATTTTCTCCATGCAGTTAAAAATTCATTTCTGACCCCTAAGGTGATTGGATACTTCATGGTTGAACAAATTACAGCTATGGAAGTGTCTCTTCTTTTTCATTTTTTTTATTTCTGATTTTTCTTTGCTTTGCCCTAAATTGCTGGCACAGGGTTGCAAAAAATATACAGAATTTAGTACTAGATGATAGATTTAGGATTTCTAAATAAAATGTCCCTGTTTATAATTTGCTTGATAAATCTCCAGCTGTCATTTTTTTAAACCTGCTTTAACCTTGAACATCAGCCAGTATGAAACAATAAACAAAAAATAAATTCACAGAAACCTCAAACATCTCGCTGCTTTGCTTATCATCGCCTTTGGTTTTGGTGCCGAGTACACAGCATTTTGTGTGAGGTCGTTGGTGTTGAAAAATAAGTGAAAGAAAAAGCACTGGCCTAAATGCCTTGACACCTAGAATTGATCTGATCTTTAGACTGAGCCCAAAACCTTACCCTGCCTTCACCAGAACCCTAAACGCAGTCTACCCTCAAATAATAATCCATTAGCCTCACTCTATCCCTTTGTTTATTTTTGCATTTTGCATTACTATAACAAGAAACATTAAAGTGACTGTAAAGGCTCTTTTTTTTTTTCTAAAAAAATATCAAACATATACTTACCTCCTCTGTGCAGTTATTTTTGCACAGAGCAGACCGGATCCCCCTCTTCTCGGGTTTTTTGCTGGAGCTCCTGGCCCCTCCTTCCTGTTGAGTGCCCCCACAGCAAGCAGCTTGCTATGGGGGCACCTAAGCTGAGCTTAGGTATCCATTTAGACACAGAGCTGCCGTTCGACCCTGCCCTCTCTCTCTCCTTATTGGCTAACTGAGTTTAAATGACAGCAGCAGAAGCCAATGGCACAGCTGCTGTGACTCAGCCAATCAGGAGGAAGAGTCCTTTAGTGGACATCGATGGATAAAGAGGGGCCTCAGGTAAGTATTAGGCTTGCTGGGGGGGGGGGGGGGGGCTGCTGCACACAGAAGTTTTTTTTTATCTAAATGCATAGAATGCATTCAGATAAAAAACCTAATGACTTTACAACCCCTTTAACAAACACACAAAGTTGTGCTGATTACAAGTATGCAGACACACACAAACGCACATCCTCCTGGAACAAAAATAACATGAACATGAAAAAGCCTACTGTGAAGGCATTCCAACAAAAGAGGTACCCCCCACACACACACACACACACACTGCATCTCTACTTATACACATAGAGAAAGTAACTGGAACCATTATATTCAGTCCTAGTAGCTTATCTATAGATAGATGACACTTTACTTGAGCTTCAGTCTAAATTGAAAAGTCAAGGGGCAGGGGAGTAACTACAGGGGTTGCAGGGGTTGCAATTGCAACCGGGCCCCAAGTTCAAGGGGGCCTGTTCGGCTCCCCTGTACACCTGGATAGGAGGGGGGGGGCATGTAGAGAAATCACTGTCCTCCTTTTTCCTCCTGTAGCTGCAGGAGGAAAATGGAGGAGATGGGTTCCTCTGTATGCTGCCCCCGCCGCTCCTCCTATCCAGTTCACTTGTGTTCTGCTGTCTCTGGGCCCCTGTGTGCTCCCCTGGTCCCCCCACTGTGCTCCCTTCCCTCTCCTGCTGGCTGCTACAGGGGATGTGTCACAATAGAGAACCAGGAAGGGGTCGGTAAATATGTAAATTGCCAGCTCCTTCCTTTTCTGAATGGACAGAGTCATAGTCAGTGACATTGTAAAAAAATAAAATAATACAATTATAATACCAAAAAATAAAAACTACTGACACCAGTGGGGGAACTTCCAGGATCGCAAAGGTCACACTTGCGACCGAGCCCTGGCATTCCACCACCACAGGGAGGCCCCAAGATGGCAGGAAGGGGCCCACTGCAGAACATGTGAAAGGGTCACGCTGCGGCACTGTAATAAAGGGCCCCGCAACGAGAGTAAAGGGCCCCAGGATCAGTGGAAAGAGCCCCAGGCTTAAAGGGAAGTGCCCCCGTCTGGGGTCCCGGGGGCCCTCCATGGTTTCTTGCACCGGGGGCCCTGAAGGTTCTAGTTACGCCTCTGTCAAGGGGTGATATTTGATGCTAGTTTAACCTTTGATACACGTGTACAAAACGTTGTCAGAACATCTTTTTTCCACTTGAGAAGCATTGCTGGGCTGCGTCCTCTGCTATCATACACTGTAGCTGAAAAGCTGATCCATACATTTGTGTTCTCCCGACTTGACTACTGCAATGCTCTACTCACTAAAGTCCTTGCATTGGCTTCCAATCAGATTTTGCATAGACTTTAAGATCGTCTTGCTCACCTATTCATGGCTTGGCACCCCATTATGTCTCTGAACCTTTTTCAACATACTCTGCCCCTCGTAAACCTCTACTTCTTAAAGCCTGGTTTGCTGTGTGTCCCCTCTACTCACCTACACTCAATGGGGGACAGAGCCTTCTCCTGCTTTGCTCCAAAACTCTAAAATTCACTTCCTAAGAACATCATCTCTAAACTGATTCAAATCAAATCTAAAAACATTTTTCTTTAGACAGATTTTATTTAAAGCTTAACTAAAGGCGTAGCTTTTTTTTTTTTTTTAGTTTTGGAAAGAGTGGAGAGAGATTAAACCCCCTGTCAGTTTTTATTGCTGTCTGTGCGCCTGTTAAGGAGACTCGCTCTCTCTATTTGCCCTGTTTACCATTATCATTAAAAGAAAACCCCAAATTTTGGGTTGTCCCCAGAAAAGTAATGGGGAACTCTTCCAATGGGGACACTAGTTCAGGTGAGCTGGGGGCCCCCAAGGAATTCACTTAATTTGCAGGTATTTAATTTCACTTCCTGTTCAGCCATGGGACAGGAAGTAAAGGTAAATGTCCGAATAGGACGCGGATGGTGAAAAAAGTCTTACAGGGGTTATAATCCTCCCTTACTCTATCCAAAATGAAAAAGAAAAAGTTTTGCCTGTAGTTCTACTTTAATTGCCCCTTTGAGAAGCCACCTTTAAAGGCACTATATATAAAAAAAATGCATTATTATTATTATTATTTGGGATACTAAGCCCTAATAGGTCACATATTAGAGTATGGCCTATTTCCAACATCAGTATGCCAAGCCTAATTGGAATACATATCTAACCAAATCAGCTCACTCTATTCTCATAGCAGAACCAAACTGTATCTGAGCACCACAAACTGAAAATGCTACGTAATTAATGTTTAATATGCAACGCAAATTCACCCATCCATCTATGTTTCCATGCTTTATTTTGTTGAAAAATGACTTTGAAAAACAGTCCCCTAGCATTTCTCTCCATGGCCATCTTAGGAAGGACAGATGATTCATGCAGCCTTTAGATACATGTAGCATGAGGGTGTGCTTAGCTAAGTAAACTCCTCCTTCCCCCTCCAAATGAAAGAAAAAAAAATGTCTATGAAGATTCCTGGGATGTATGACATCATTTTGGCCTAGGCCAGAAACCAGGAACCAACTTAAGAAATGTAAAAAGTTTAAAATAAGTAAATATAAAATTATATAATATAATAAAAAAATACATTCCTAATTTCCTATCTATTTACTAATGCTGGAAGTATAATGATTAAAAATAATTAATGCTGACTGAGAGAGTTTAGTTCCGCTTTACCTCAACCATAGAAATGAACCGCTAACACTTATTCACAAGTCTAAAATGTGACCGTATATCTAACCCAAAGGGCCCTTCATACTTACACATTCCTTTACAATGCTGTGCCTTGCTTTAAAGCGTAACTCCACTTTTGTTGAGAAAAAAACATTCCCCTCTGGGTGATCTCTGTATATTGCAGGGATTTTAACAAACTTTGTTGCAGATTCCTACCTGAATAAATCAATGTTTGTTTCTCTGTGCTGAGTGGGTCAAATGGGAGTGGTTTCATAATTACCTATCAGCTGTGGCAGCTGCAGGGCTCTAATGAGGAAAGCTGCTGTGCCTGCATCCCTTTAGACTTGTTCCTATTGGGAGTATCTCAACATTTCTGTTGCAGGGGATACCAGAAATCTGACTTGTATCTTAGGCAGACTTCTGGGAAAATTGGTGAGCCAATCACACAAGCAGGGAATGATGTTTCTGGGGTGTGGTCAGTATACATTCTGTGTATAGAACAGCCCCAGGTAGCCATATTGCATTGCATTTTCAGAAAATTACAACAGCTGCAGATTGAAAAGGAAAGGTAATTTTTAATAACATTCGATTACAATATGATTTGTGTCGCAACTGTATACGCTATATTGTTTTTCCTTTTATTTACTGATTTTCTTCCCCATGAAAGTGGAGTTACCCTTTAAGGCAACCCATTGATTTACAAGAATTTGTCACTCGATGACCACACCAGCCCATGTATGTTGTGACTATCATACAACTTCAGTTTTGTCCCTTGCAGAAAAAATGTGCTAAATGACCTGAATGTTAGGATTAGGCCATATGTGTAATTGTTAGTGTTTGTTGCGCAATAGTGCTTTAATAACACTTTTAAATGAAATACATATGTGATCAAACACATCATTTTAGCAAAAAAAAATGTCTATAACTGGCCAGGTTTACTTTCACTTACACAAAGTCTGGCAATAGATTCTCTCTATGGTATCCCACAAAGCTCTAGCAACTTCTACATTCCATCTCCACAGTTAATGATGGTGCCTTGTGGTGAGGGCTACCATTTCGGCAACCCAGCAATATAGTAATGTAACAGGTGTGCCGGAGCTGTGTTCATGTTTTTAGTAATCAGGAAATCCCTCTCTGCTGATGACTTATTAGAATGATTTCTAGACTCATCCTGTTCTGCAGTTGTCATTGCTAAGCCTGAATATGTCATTTTGCGTCAGTGCACATATACAGAATTCCCTGCAGTAATAAAAACGCTAGTTTTAATATGTGGAAGCTCTCTGGCCTTTCGTTGCTTAGGATAATGGCTTTGAGCTTGATTGCCACTGGATGCTTTCTGACTGGCAGGTATGTTCAACCTGTGTTTGCTTGGCTTTTCTCCACTAATACAAAACTACATTCACTGAGCAATATATTAGGAACAATTGAATGTATTTATTTTATTTATTACAGGTACAGGCGGTCCCCGGGTTACAAACATCCGACTTACAAACGGCTCCTACTTACAAATGGAGGGAGACAACAGGAAGTGAGGAGAAATCTCCCTCTAGGAAGGGAAATTCACTCCTGTAAGAGTTCTCATGGGAAAAAGGTGTCTCCACTGAAGCTTTATCACTAATCCTTGATTCCACAACAACCCAATATTTTCAAAATCCAATTGTCACAGGGACAGAAAGTGAGGTTAAATCTTCTGAATAGGGAAACAGACAGCAAAACAAATGGTACAGGGGTGTTAACCCTTCCCTATGCTAGTCAAAGAACTTAAAAAGTATTGTTTTGGCTGGAGCTACACCTAAAAATGTACCTGTTCCGACTTACAAACAAATTCGACTTAGGAACAAACCTACATTCCCTATCTTGTTTGTAACCCGAGGACCGCCTGTACCTTTATAGCGCTGTCAACTTACACAGTGCTTTAGATATATATATATATATATATATATATATATATATATATATATATATATATATATTATACATTCACATCAGTCCCTATCTTGTTTTTAACCCCGGGAACCGCCTGTACTTATATAGCGCTGTCAACTTACACAGTCCTTTACAGGAGACAATTTACCTACCAGCAAGTCTTTGGAGTGTGGGAGGAAACCCACACAGGCACAGGGTAAAAATGCAAACTCCAGGCAGGTATCGGAGTGGTTGGGATTGGAATCAAGGATGCTAATGCTGCTAGGCAGATGTGCTAAGCCACTGTATTGCCCAAGAGTACTTATTCATGCTTATTCATCAATTATATGGCTATAGTTCAGTGCATGAAATCATAAAGATACAGGTCAGGAGCTGACCTAGATGGGCTTGTTTGATAAACTTCTGAAATACACATAATAATCTCTCAGAATGGTGCACGAACCATAAAATATCTCTTTCAGATGGAAACTCTTTGTTGACGAAAGAGGTTACAGGAGAATGGCCAGAACGGTTGGACAGAAAGTCTATAGTAACTCAGATAACTGCTATTTACAACTGTGGTGAGCAGAAAAGGGTCTCAGAATACACAAGCCCAGCCTTGAAGTGGATGGGCTACAACAACAGAAGAGCACATTGAGTTTAACTCATGTCAGCCAAGAATGGAAAGCTGAGGCTGCAGTGGGCAAAGGCTCACCAAAATTGGAAAAATGTAGCCTAGTCTGATTACTCTCGATTCCTGCTGAGGCCAATTACCAGATCATAAGTTAAATAAAACATCTTTGGGATGTGGTAGAAGGGGAGACTGGCAGCATGAATGTGCTATCAAGTCAACGCAGATGCCACAAAGAAGCTGTGGCAATTTTGTAAGCAAAGGGAGGCCCAACCCATTTTAATTGTTCATGATTAATTTCAGTGAATGTCAATTGGTCAAACTGTATGTTTATTGCTCTAATGTTTCAAAAAAGTGTTTAATGGGAAATTGCCCATGCTTTTTTGCTATCATATTCACCAATTTAACAAGTTCGAACGAAGTGAGAATAAATGCAATTGAATAAAGATTTTTGAATACATTTTAATCTGCATGGTATACGGAGCAATTGATTGTGGAGATAACCTTTGATTTTTGTTTACCTTCTCCAATACATTTTTGATATTTAAAGTGATTGGATAGATGTAGGTGTAGTTGCTACCTGTGCTCAGTTCAGAAACTTGATCAATTATCGGATCAATTGCACCAAAAAAAAAAAAAAAAGAATGATGCAAACCCAATACATGTATGCTCATCATATGTCTGTAGCGTGTCCATCAGACTAAATGTTTCTGGGTCATAGAATGATGTGAATGGTTCATTGCTCTTCATGAACTGTTGCTATATAAATTAAACAAATGGTAACATTAAAAAAAAAAATGATTATTGGCTTCAGAAACTGAATTTTTGCGAAAACATGTGGTAGTATTTCTCTCTATTAAACAAATTGCAGTACAATCCAACAACACATTGCGCTAAGGTTTAAATATTTATAGTCAATTGTGCTTTCAAATATATTTTTCATATACAGTACATGTATTGATTATCAGCCAGTGCTTAAAAGAGTCACATAACTGTCCTCGTTCCCAGCAGCATATAATATATTCACCTTTTTTCACTTCCATGCTGCTCTTTTCTGCCGCTGGTAACCAGAAAAGAAAGCCCTGTATAAGCTCTAAACTAAAAATGTACAAACAACTGATAACTATTAGATTTATTTTTTAAATTAGAAAATATGCCTTTTGAAAATAATATACCAAATGTATGTTTCCAGAGAATATAGTTAGGTAATTTAATTATAAAAATACCACTTGGATCCTACGAAAAATGTTCTGTCTTTGTATATAAGAAGAAAAAAAGTGTATTGTGAAATGTTCATCTGTGCATGACCAGCATACAAATGATGTAAATCAACAATAATGTATGTATGTAACTTAGACAATTCTTTTTTCTTATTTTAAGTAAAAAAGGAACAACTTTTTAACATTCATCTGTAAACCTTTTTTAAAATAAAATATTTTTTTAACAGAGTGATACACATTTTTTCCTTAGGCGCTGTACGTCACTGTTAAAAAAGGCAAATGTACATTATTTTTGTAATTTTTTAACTAAAAAATTATGAACTTCGGCACAAAAAAATTACCACAATCTTCAAAAGTTCTTGTACAAGTCCACGTTAAAACCACAGTGGTAAGTTGTTTGGCGTTAAATAAAAAATAAAAAAAAAGTAGTTTGTTAAGAGTGAAAACTTTTTTAAAAATCTTGCTCAGGGTAAACTTTTATCTTCACGGGCGAATATGCATAAAAAAATATATAATCATGAATTTAAAAAACTACAATAGTTAGAATATCTATGTTTTGTTCATGACACAAGGTTTAGCAAGCACAACCTCACCACAAGACATACCGCATATGCATCCTATTCAGCGTACATGCAGGCAGCCGATTTTTTTTAGATGCCCACACATGTTACATGTTGTAAATTAGTGAATCCATTTTATGTGTTAGTTTTCACCTTTTTGCATATATGTGCTGGTTTGTAGTATTTTGCATGCATGCTACTAAGCACAAATATGATAAACATATGTCAAATACACTGCTAAAAAAAAAAGAACACTTTGAAAACACATTAGATCTCAATGGGGAAAAATATCATGCTGGATATCTATACTGGTATGGACTGGGTAATGTGTTAGGAACGAAAGGATGCCACATTGTTTGATGGAAATAAAATTATCAACCTAAAGAGGGCTGAATTCAACGACACCCCGAAAATCAAAGTAAAAACATGGTGCAGCAGTCTAGTTCATTTTGCTGAAATGTCATTGCAGCAACTCAAAATGGTCCTCAGTAGTTTGTATGGCCCCCACGTGCTTGTATGCGTGCCTGACAATGTAGGGACATGCTGCTAATGGGAAGACAGATGGTGTCCTGGGGTATTTCCTCCCAGATCTGGACCAGGGCAACACTGAGCTCCTGAACAGACTGAAGTGCAACCTGGCAGCATCAGATGGACCAAAACATAATGTCCCAGAGGTTTTCTATTGGATTTAGGGTCAGGCGAGCATAGGGGCCATTCAATAGTATCAATTCCTTCATCCTCCAGGAACTGGCTGCATACTCTCGCCACATGAGGCCAGGCATTGTCGTGCACCAGGAGGAACCCAGGACACACTGCACCAGTGTAGGGTCTGACAAAGGGTCCAAGGATTTCATCCCCATACCTAATGGCAGTCAGGGTGCCATTGTCTAGCCTGTAGAGGTCTGTCCGTCCCTCCATGGATATGACTCCCCAGACCATCACTGACCCACCACTAAACCTGTCATGTTAATGATGTTACAGGCAGCATAACGTTCTCCATGGCTTCTCCAGATCCTTTCACGTCTGTCGTATGTGCTCAGGGTGAACCTGCTCTCATCTTTGAAAAGCACAGGGTGCCAGTGGCGGATCTGTCAAATCTGGTGTTTAATGGCAAATGCCAATCGAGCTCAACGATGTCGGTCAGTGAGCACAGGGCCCACTAGAGGACCTCGGGCCCTCAGCCACCCTCATGAAGTCTATTTCTGATTGTTCTGTCAGACATTCACACCAGTGGCCTGCTGGAGGTCATTTTGTAGGGCTCTGGCAGTGCTCATCCTGTTCCTCCTTGCACAAAGGAGCATATACCGGTCCTGCTGATGGGTTAAGGACCTTCTACAGCCTGTCCAGCTCTCCTAGAGCAACTGCCTGACTCCTGGAATCTCCTCCATGCTCTTGAGACTGTGCTGGGAGACGCAGCAAACCTTCTGTCAATGGCACGTATTGATGTGCCATCCTGGAGGAGTTGGACTGCCTGTGCAACCTCTATAGGGTCCAGGTATCGCCCTATGCTACCAGTAGTGACACTGACCCTAGCCAAATGCAAAATTAGTGAAAAATAGTCAAAAAGATTAAGTAGGGGGTGAAAATGTTAGTTGCCTCCACCTGTAAAACCCTTCCTGTTTTGAGGTTGTCTCATTGTTGCCCATATAGTGCACCTGCTAATTATATTAACATCAAAGCAGCTGAAACTGATTAACAACCTCCTCTACTGCTTAACTGACCAGATCAGTATCCCAGAAGTTTAATTAACTTGATGTTGTACTCTGATTACCTAGTGTTCCTTTGATTTTTTTGAGCACTGTATGTCAAATTTGCATTAACACAATCAATTGTTTTGTGTGATAGTGATCTGACCAATTTAACTGCTTGCCGACCATATAACTTACATATACGGCAGCAAGGTGGCTTTGCTGCACAGAATCACGTACCTAGTACATGATCCTGCACTTCCAGGTTTGGGGCGCTCATACTCACCGCTGGCTACCTGCTTTTGCTGTGATTATACTTGTCTTTGCTTAGTAAAAGCAGTTCCCACACAGAGCACAAACACTGGCTTGGCACACAGTTAACCCTTTGATCGCCCCTGATGTTAACCTCTTCCCAGCCAGTGTCATTAGTACAGACACAGTTCATATTTTTAGCACTGATCACTGTATTAGTGTCACTCGTCCCCAAAAAGTGTCAAAAGTGTCAGTTCGCCACCATTACTAGTGAAAAAAAAAATTTAAATATTCCCATAGTTTGTAGATACTATACCTTTTGCGCAAACCAATCAATATACGCTTTTTGAGGTTTTTTTTACCAAAAATATGTAGCAGAATACATATTGGCCTAACTTTATGAAGAAATTTGATTGTTTTAATTTTTTTTATTGTTGGATGCGTTTTATAGCAGCAAATAAATAATGTTGTTCTTTTTTTCAAAATTGACAGTTTGTTTATAGCGCAAAAATGTATGTTCAATCAGTTTTTATTTTCAGATATCCAAACAGAATCATGAACAATACATGGAGGAAAATAAGAAAAAAGAAAAATACATAGATGGTAAATAAATGGCTGTCAGTGAAATCCTGACAGCTAAGGTACTTGTCAGGCAGTTATAAGGAATTTACAGTAATATATCCTGTGTGATTATTAATCAAGTAATAAATGCAAAGTGTGGCATCCTCGAGTCTCGAGTGTGCCATCCCAACGCCCCAACAACCCCACAGGGTACTAGCTGTGTCGAGATCACATGGCTACACACAAGCCCCGATCTAAATGAGACGCCCAACCTAATCTAGATCGTAGAGCAACTGGCACACAGGGGAACCATCAACCGTAATATAGTAATAAAGTTCTCGGTAAACCAAGATATCAGAGTCTGAATTAGAGCAATGTCATGAGTACCTAAAGCAAACTAGGTATGGAAGAAGTAGATATGGAAATCGGATGATAATTATATATAGTAAAGTTAAGACATAGATAAGAGGATAAGAAAAGAGACATAGAAGGGATAAAGAAGAGAAAAAAAAGGGGGGGGGGGGACAAGGTTAAAGGAAGACTCTACCCTTGAGGATGGTCCGGGCCCTCTGCTATAAAGTCAGCAAAGGCTGAGGAGAATCGGAAATTAAGCTATACAGTCCACATAATGGAGTGGGCTTCATCGGAAACCTGTGTCCCATGAGAGCATGCGTTCCAGATGTTCGATGCTGTCAATTTCAAAAGGACAATCTGCCATTGAGGGTGTCAGTGGTTGCCTCCAGCATCTAGCAATTACAGAGCAGGCAGATGTCAGGAAATGTCAAATTAGGCTTTTTTTTTTTATTTGTTTAAAGGAGCCGGGCAACATGGACAGTATGGTTATACAAGGATCATTCCGGAACTTGTACCCCGTGTGTTTGTCATAAAGGCAAAGAATTTTATCCCAGAAAGGAATGATCCTTGGACAGGAGCTCCATATGTGTAACATGGTGCCAGGTGCCTGCAAAAATCTCCAGCATGTATCTGGTATGGTATGGTCAATTTTATGGAGGACACTGGGGCAACGATACCACCTAGATAGGATTTGGTAATTGCGTTCTTGAGCTATAGAGCTGAGGAGGGTCAGGGTGGGTTTCTTGTAACAAGAGCTGATATAGTTGGGATAACAAGTGGCCTGGTCTATCAGTTTGGGATAGTATTAATCCAAAGGATGTTTTGGTCTAGCGTTTGGTATCTTGCCCAAGAAATTAGCTAATTGGGTGTGTTCAGGCCAAGCTCCAGGTGGGTTCTGGCAGTCGGGAAGCAGTTGAAGCAAGGGGATTATTTTATCTTTACGAAGCGTGTGTCCCATTAAAGCATTGTCAGATTTCTGCCAAGACAGGAATTTAGTGCTGATATAAGTAGGGGAAAAGGATGCAACGCCGAACAAAGGGATCAGGGCACTAGGTTTAGAGGATAACAATCCCTTAGCCAGATATGTGTCCCATATATAAAGTGTGTTGGATTTTGCAAAAGGCAATAGGGCAGAAGGGGGTCTATGTGGCGGGTCCGTCCATGGAAGAGATGTGAGATCTGGGAGTATCAGATCATTCTCCAATATAAACAGAAGAAAGAAAAGAGGATGTACAGGAGGCAAGGAGAAAAAGAAAGAGAAACTTAGGAGCAGGAATATTTAATCTAAGTAGTATGGAATTCAATGAGGAAGGATTAAGAATTCTTGACCTGGGATTAAAATTTGCACCACCCAAAAATATTAATACATTTCAAGCTTTCATAGACTTAGACAAATTCGCTTGGTGGTAGTGCATCTTCAGAATTACATCATGGGGAACCTCTTGTGGTAGGAATAATGGTTTGGAGATTCTGTGGATTCTATCCATTGTGAGGTCAGCAGGAGTTAGTGGGGTTGCTGCGGCTGGAAAAGGTCACGTACATAGTGAGGAAGCTGAGAGGACGACACTGATTCTGGGATGCCTCTGACCTTTAAGTTGTTACGCCTTGAGCGGTCCTCCAGGTCTGCTACTTTATATTTTAGCCATGGGATTTCTTTGGCGTGAGCTGCATTTACATCTACCATGTCATTATAGGAATCAGTGCACGTTCCCATGGTGTCCTCTAAGTTGCTCACTCTGTCCCCCAGTTCTTGAACCTCTGCCACATACTTTTTGAAGCAGGCAAACATATCAGCTTGAAGTGATGACCAGAGGTACTGAAGCATATATCTTTCATCATGACATCAGATATGAGGCAATTGGATCTGTTGTTGTGAAGAGGGGTCACATACCTCCATACATGGACCATCCTGGGAATCAGGCTGTGAGTCTCGCCATGGGTGCGATTTGACAGGGCTCTGTGAATCAGATGAAGGGGCCGGCTCATTATCATTGTCTATTTGTTTCCCCCTCTCCTTCTGCAGCCTGTGGGAACACAAGGTGGCTGCCATTAGAGGTCCGTCTTCGTTCAAGCCTGAGCAGCTTCTGCCACCATTTTGGTGAAGACCTTTCCTGAGCGGGGTGAAAAAAGCTGAGAAAAGTTTCTGCAGCTGCATCTCTTCCCGGTGTCTGCGGGACATCCCCAGGCAGTAAGGAAGGCAGCGAGGTGTCGGATGGCCGTGGATGTGTCGCTGGGACTCGTGGATGGGCCGTTTATCATGTGGAGCATTGGAGTTATGCAGCCATCTCAGTCAGCGGGCGTCACAACCCCCCCCCCCCCCCGTATATATACTTTTTAATGTTCCAATAAGCCGTTTTACATGGAAGTTGCGCAATGATGGCAATCGTTTACTCTATACACATATGGAAGGAGATCTAACAGGAACAGATTGGGACTTAATGGAGCATTGCCATAGCAGCTGCAATGGGGGGGGGGGGGGCTATATGCAAATGCACACCACACTTTTTAGATATTTATTTGTAAAACATTTTGAAAACCGTTTAAAAATGTTTTATCATTTTCCTTCCACTTCACAATTATGTGCCACTTTGTGTTGGTCTATCACATAAAATCCCAATAAAATACATGTACATTTGACAAAATGTGGAAAATTTCAAGGAGTATGGTACTTTTTCAAGGCACTTTATCTTCTCCAAACACCAAATATGAAAAGGTGTAGATCAGAGATGCTATAGGGAACACTAACAGCAGAAATGCTGGTTCTTAAGCACAATAAGGAAACTTACAGAAGTTTTTTTATATTTTTATTGATTAACTAGATGGACTTGTTTCTTTTTTCAACCTAACTATGTAACTATGTTCAAGATTGAAGAACCAGGCCGGATCTAGCAGAGCAGGTCAGTGCGGAGCTGGATGGAGACATATAGGATTACTTGTGTATATTCTAAGACAAATCTACAGATAAGGAAGTATCATTTATCAGTTTACATTACTGGTGGAGGTAAACATTGTCTTGACACATGTCATTTGGGTAACTTTGCCAGCACCTGGAAGTCCTGCCTGGATCTCACTAAGAACAATGGCTTGGGTGAGGTGAGTTTTTTTTTAATCTATTATATGAAACATATGTGCCCACAATAATACAGACCTCCTGGTTGCTATTGGCTTGTTTTTCCCAGTTGGATATAATAAACATATGGCTCGCAAAACCCAGGACACACCCCTTTCGTCCGAGAAAGGCTATATTTTATTATTAGCCACTACATCAATGTAAACCTTCTGGTTAATGTCAGGAAAGTAGTGGACAGGCTGTTATACATGAAAGAAGGCATAATGGTTGACTGGATACAAGCCATAGGCTGGAAATAATGGTGATAAAGAGGTCAAATTCAACCACCTGGGCCTTGTTCCTTCCAAACTGGTGGCTACTGAAAATCTAAAGGATGACAGATCAGAAGTGTAGATGCGCATAATAATGTTGTCAGGACCCAGACTTGAACCTGAGACCTCCATGATGTCTGGTAATGACTCTACTCACTGAGCTACCTGGAATGCTGGACAGCTCCCTGGACAAATCCTTGAATGATCCTGCTGTGAATCTTTATTGCCTTGAACCTTGAACCCTTTGCTCCTCCCATGAACTTCCTGTTATAAGCCATGTCTTTTCACTTCCTGGTCGCCAGAATATTGTGCCTTCAACAGCCGATATCTCGCTTGTCTCTCCTGCTGCCGTCTGTATCTTTGCTTCCATCCGTTATCGACACTTGGCTTGTTCCTCGACTGCTCTTCTGTTTGATCCCAACCTGCAACTACTGGTTACCGACCTTTGGCTACTCCTTGACTATGCTTCAGCTTAATCCCTATCTGCTACTGGACTCTGACTTGCTCACCTCCTGGTGGGGCGATCTTGAGGACCGTGACCTGGTGCTAACACGCAGCAAAATCCATCTCCACCTTCAGGAGCGCTGGTGAAGACCGGTTAGTACTTAGACTCCGCACCTCAGGTGAGCCTGCGTCATCTGCCTGGGTGACCTGTCAGTGTTCCTATCCTGCTGGTTCCTGTGTGACCAGTGACTGCTATAGCTACTGGTCTTCGAGCCTGACCCCGGATCTTGACAACTGTACATTTGCAGACCACAGTAGCTGAGGGCATTCAGTATTTAGCAATGTCTCACTTGTCAACCAGATGATCTTTCTCTGATCGTCCAGGAGCAGAAAACATCTAGTTCTACATCATGGAAGTCATGCCAGCCATGACCTCCTGAAAGACAGAGCAGAAGTAAATGGAGGCTGGGCAAAATCTTTCCCTAATAAACAGCCTTGCCTGTATTCTGGAAAATTTGGAGGCCTGTAAGGAGGCTCTTGACAAACTGAGGTACCGTACATCAGAGGTTAGAGTGGCTAAAGAGGATTACTACCTGAAGATATTGAAGAATGTGTGCATTGAGAAAAACAGAGCAGAATTAGTCCAACACTTTTTTTTAAGGTTTAGCTGGTTTCTATGTTTTCTTTAACTAGTTCCCAATTCTCTCTCATGCAGGTCACTTCAGAGTTAAACTTACTACTGGTCAAATGAAGAACCTATCGATTGAGGTAGCAGGTGAAGAGGATAGTGAAGACCAAAATGTAAAGTCCTACTTCTGTTCTATTATTGGACTACAATATGAAAAAAATGGAAAATTCCTATCAGATACTTACCGTAATTTCCCTTTCCTGAAGGTATTTCAGCTTGCAGGCACAGCCAGTGTTCCATATCTTAGCCGAATCCAAGACCAGAGGGTGGGAACTCCGGCTGCCATGGAGACCATCAGGAAAGGAAAATTACGGTAAGTATCTGATAGGAATTTTCCGTTTTCCCGACAGTCTCCATGGCAGCCTACGTGTGGGAAATAACTAGCCCAAGCCACACGGGTGGGAATGCTTTAACAAAAAATTGACTTAAAATTATTAACAGACAGAACAGTCAAGCCAAAATTAACTGAAGATAAGGAGGCTGGCTCCACACAACAATGTGTCATAAACGTATTTACAGAAGACCAGGAAGCCGCTCTGCAGACTACTTCTGGCGCAACGTGATGTGAAGCCGCCCAGGATGTTGAGATGCTTCTCGTTGAGTGGGCTGTCACCGCCTCTGGAGGAGCCAAACCCTCTACACAGTAACCTCGTTGAATAGCAGACACAATCCAGGCTGCAATAGACCTTGACGAGGCCTGCTTTCCTCTATTTCTGCCTGAGAAGAGGACGAAGAAGTTATCTGATTTCCTGAAGGAAGATGTTGACTGGAGATATTCCGATAGAGTCTTCCCTACATCCAAGGGATGAGGTTCATTGTCCTCAGAAGATCGAAAGGTAGGAAGAACAATCTCCTTGTTTTCGTGAAAAACCAATGTTACTTTCGGATTGGAATTGAGCATCAGAATTAGGACCTATCGATCCGGAAAGAATGTAAGGAAAGGTTCTTTATGACCAAGGGAACTGATCTCAGAGACTCTCTTGGCTGAAGTGATTGCCACCAGAAAGGCTATCTTAATGGTAAGTTCTCTGATAGAGATGGAATCCGATGAACTAGTTCTTGAAAGGACGTTAAGGACAAGAGGAAGGTCCCATTTTGGAAACCTTGGTTTCCTCTGAGGTCGGAGTCTGACCGCACCCTTGAAAAATTGCTATACGAGTACATGCTTGGCCCAGGGGAACCCTGAAAACACAGATAAGGCTGATATTTGCACCCTGACAGTCCCAACCGAGAGAGATTTATCCAGTCCTGCTTGAAGGAACTTCAAAACTTCTTGAACTCCGATGAAGAATTTCCCTCTGGGTACGTGAATTCTAAGAACCTAGACCAGACTCTGCAGTAAACTCTGTTCGTGCTAGGTCTCTTGGAGTTCATTAAGGTAGGAATTGCCCCAGGAGGGCATCTGAGTGATTCCAACCCCTCCCTCTCAAGAACCAGACCGTTAACCGGAGCAGAGCAGGGCAGGGGTGTAGTGTTGTTCCCTGCGAGAGAAGGTCTGGTCTGAGAGGCAGGGGAATCGGGCTCCGATAACTGAGCTGCAGGAGAAGTGGGAACCAGGCTCTGTTTGGCCAATGAGGGGCCACCATGACGATCTCCACATCTTCTGCTTGGAGTCTTTGAAGAAATCTGAGGATGATGGGAAACGGAGGAAAAGCATATGCCCTGCTGAATTCCCATCTGTCGGTCAGAGCATCTGTCCCGCAGGATTGGTGACACCTGCTGCGTGTGAAGTACTGGTCCAGTTTGTGGTTGCATGGAGATGCAAACAGGTCTACTTCGGGTGAGACCCCTAGTGACAAAATCCACTTGAATGAGTCGATGTGGAGAGACCACTCGTTGTGATTCAACTGGACTTTGGAAAAAACCTGGACATTCTGTGGCCCTGGAATGTAGGCCGCTGAGATGTTGGACAGATGAGCTTGAGCCCGTGTCATGATTGGGTCTACCTCTTGAAGAAGGGAGAGACTTCTGCTTCCGCCCTGTCTCTTCACATAAGCCACTACCGTGGTGTTGTCCATTCGGAGAAGCACAAATTTGCCTTCTATCAGATGATGGAAAGCTTGAAGAGCTAGAAAAGCCGCACGGAGCTCCAGGATATTGGAAACCAGGGAGTGGGCTTGTGGAGGCCATTTCCCTTGAGCCACATCCGCCATGCAATGGGCTCCCCCAACCAGAGTTGCTGGCGTCAGTTGTAATGACCCAAGAGGTGGGAACTAGGGAATGGCAATTGAACAGGTTCTTGCGTTGGAGCCACCATAACAGGCTGCTTCTCATGCTGTGGGAAATAAAGATACGCTGCTCACGTTCCTCCGGATTCCACTGCAGAAGGAAGCCCCTTTGAAAGGGCCGCATTCGCCACAGTGCCCACTTGACCATAGGGGCCATTGAGACCATAGTGCCGATGATCTTGAGACACTGGGATGCCGTCAGAAAAGAGGAGGAGAGGGCTGGAAGGATCCTCTCCCGAACCACCGGGATTTTCTCTAGAGGCAGAGAAAGTGTATTCTGAACGGTGTTGAATTGAGCCCCTAGATAGACCAGATGTTGAGAGGGCTCCAGATGACTTTTTTGTAGATTCAACAACCATCCGAACTCCATGAGAGTTGTGGTGACCAGGTCCCTGTGGGACAGAAGTTGATCCTTGTTTTGTGATAACAGTAGAAGATCGTCTAAGTAGTGGTGAAGACGTACACGTTTTGTTCTGATTAGAGCTACCACAGCCAAAAGGACCTTGGAAAAACACCCTCGGGGATGTGGACAGGCCAAAAGGAAGGCAGATGAACTGGAAGTGCTGATGATCTATCGCGAAACGAAGGTACTTGTGGAAATTCACTGCTATAGGCACGTGGAAATGCGCATCTTTGAGATCTATTGATACCAGCCAGTCTCCTGGAAGCACTGCTTTCTAAATGGTAGATAAGGTTTCCATTTTGAAATTTTAGTTCTTTATGAATCTGTTGAGATAGGTAAGATCTATCACAGGATGCCATGATCCATTCTTTTTCTGTACTAGAAAGAGGGGCAAATATATGCCTTGGAATCTTTCTTGCACAGGCACCGGAACGATTGCGCCCTCAGCCACCCAAGTGCTTACATAGTCAAGAAAAACACTTCTTTTCTCGTCCTGAGAAGGCAAGCGAGTGGGAATGAACCTGGAAATGGGATCTGTCGAGAAAGTCCATGTGTGTCCTATGGACACTGTCTTGATGGTCCAGAAGTCTGAGATTGAGGCCACCCAGACACACAACGAAAGTGGAGCAGGCGCGCCCCCACCTGGCATGCCTGAATGGGCCCAATCTCAAAAAGACTTTGAGGATTCTGGTCCGGAAGTAGCTGAGCCTCTGACCGTCTTACGGGAAGATGTTTGACCTCCTTTCCAGTTTCTCCTGTAGTCTCGCCCAGGCCTGTATGAGCGGGCATCTCTTGAACGCTCTGCAAACTGTTTTCTTGGTTGCTGTTTCTTAGAGCCAAAAAGGCGCCTATCTTGGGGAAGAAACCCTGACTTTCCACCCGTCGCTCTGGTAATAGCGCTATCCAATTTGTTTCCAAACAAAGAAGAACCTTTAAAAGGGATCTTGCACCAAGCCTGCTTGGAGGCTGGGTCTGCCAGCCAGGGGCGCAGCCATAGAGCCCGTTTGGCTGTGACAGAAGACAACATGGTTCTGGATAGGAGACGTAGCACATCGATGGATGCTTCTCTAAGAAACACAGAGGCTAGCTTGAGTTCTTGAACAGGGGAACTCTCCACTGCATCTTCAGACACACTTCTCAGCTTCAGTTCGACATCAGAAACCCAGGTTTCCATGGCCTTAGACATAGCAGCTAATGCTAGCACAGGCTTACAAGCCGCACCGGCCGTGATATAGATTCTTTTTAAATCTAGATCCATCTTCCTGTCCAGAGGGTCTTTAAAGGAAACCGCATCGTCCAGCGGTAGGGTAACAGGCTTCGCCAGTCTGGTGACTGCGGCATCCACTAGAGGAGCCGATTCCAGATGACTGACCTCCTCTGATTTAAAGGGATACAGTTTTGCTAGTTTAGAAGATAGAGAGGCCTTGCCATCGCCTCTGCTCCATTCTTCCAAAATGATATCCTTTAACTCAGAAAGGAGTGGAAAATTTAGCCGCTCTTTCCCCAAATGTTTGAAAAACCTTCGCTGTTTCGTTTGTGGGGTAATGGGATCTTCCCATTTCAGAGCCTCCTTGAGCGCTCTGATGAGACGTGGAACGAGAGCAAAATCAAAGCCTCCAACTGCACCTTCCTCTTCTTCCGAATCCCTTTCTGAAGATTTCCCGGAAGTGAAGCTTGGTTGAGAGGGTCCTTGTTCTTCAGGAGCCTCAGCAGGAGAGCTGGAAGTAGCAGGCCCAGGTACCCCAATCTTCCAGGGATTGTTGAACAACCCGTTTCACCAGGGATTCCAATCTCTGATCTTCAGACTCCCTCTCACCAGAAGCACGAGCAAAACAGGGCTCACATAGGGACTTGTCCTCCGGGACATGCGCCCCACAACCCCAACAGGCTCTCTGGGCCGTATGGCTACTGTGGCAGTGTGTGCGGTGTCTGGAGGAGGAATGTGAGCGTCTCCTTTCATGTCTGCTCCCTGAAGGAGACTCACGGCATCTTGACCTTGAAGAAGATTCTCTTCATGGCCTGAAAGGGCCTCTTTCTTGACCAGACCTGGAGGAGCTGGAAGAAAGAGAAATCCAGGGAGACACAGGATTTAGCCATGAATCATGAGCCAGCATCTCCCCCTTCATATACCCCTAAAATGTACCAGCACTCACCTGTTGTGAGAGAGCTGGCCCCAAGGGGGCGGTGAAGCAGGATCCATGTTTCAGGCAAAACCACAGCTGACAAGGGAAATAGAGAGCATACAGCGGATCACTATAAGGAAAGGAACACTCAGGTGTCATCTCTAATATGCATCCAACCGCTCC
Source organism: Pelophylax lessonae (assembly GCF_965119305.1). Lineage (NCBI taxonomy): Eukaryota > Metazoa > Chordata > Amphibia > Anura > Ranidae > Pelophylax > Pelophylax lessonae. The sequence continues at coordinate 821,229,949 of NC_138768.1, forward strand.
CCCCCCCCCCTTGCACACCGCCAAAAGGTATACAGCATCCGGCCCCACATACCTGGATTCTCAAAGCATAATGCACCAGGAAGATGTCGCTATGCCCACAGTACTTCCCACTCGCACTGGGGCTGACAGGCTTAAATTTCACGCCAGGATGACGGCAGCGATGAACGGCCGCGATCGCGAGTGCGCATGCGCGGACCAGGCCTCGTTTCCGATCGCGGCGAAGTGCGCATGCAGAGAAGGGAGCTCCAGTCCCACACTGCACAGGTGTCCGCCGGACTGTGCGGGAGAGCAGGAAGGAGATGGCTGGAACTCAAGGAGCGTTCCAGCCGCCATTGGGCCACCAGGGATAGCAAAGAAAGTACTTTAAGACACACAAACATAACAAATACGCTGCCATAGAGGAAGACAAATCTTCAGACCCTGTCAGGATATCCGTCGGCCATCCGAAGCACCGCACAGTTATCAGCCAAAGGGGATTTTGAATGTCACTCACCCACCCGTGGCTGGGCCCTGGACATAGACACCGTCTTTCATTCCGAGGTAAGCCGACCAAAATTCAACAGGAAATAATCCAAATAGGGTCCTTGGAGGAGGACAAAAAAGGAACACTGGCTGTGCCTGCAAGCTGAAATTTATAGAGGGGGGTCCTATACCATTGGAGAGGAGGCAGGGTTAACCCACACGTAGGCTGCCATGGAGACTGTCAGGAAAGGGAATATTTCCCAATTATCATGTTTTATCAATTGTGTCACACATATATATAATGGGCCACAATATTACAATGTCTTAGGAAGTGTCCACGCTGCCCTAAAATCATCAAATTCCTTTAGGTCTGAAAGTACATAGGACAGGGTCACTTTAAAGCAATAGAGGGTTTTTCTTCCAGATAAACATTGGAATTAATATCTCCTTTTCCGTTACAGGTCCCCAGCTAATCTATGGGAGGTATGTGGGTAACATACAGGATCTTCACAAAGGAGAGATACACGGCTATCAATCAAAAAATGTCCCAACACAGTTCTAGCCAGAAAAAATACCAAAACTGACAATGTCTCAACAATTCACATCAAAATCTAGTTCACACCACATGCAGTCCAGTGCGATTTTTTTTTATGCATCAAAAAAGCATGGATAGTAGGTTATATGGTTTTCAAGAGCATAGTTCACACCAGTGCAGTCAGTTTCAGTGTATTCCAGTTCCAGAAAAAAAAGTAGAACATGTTGCATTTTTCTTATGCACTGAACTGTACTGAAAAGTGGTAACATGCATCAAAAACACACCAGAACGCACCTAAACGAACTAAAAAGGCACTGAAACACACGTCCTTATTTAAGGTGAGAAAAAAACAGGGGAAAAATGCAAAGAATGCATCAAAAATGCACCAGAATGCAACTAAAACACCCATACAAAAAAGCATCTGAAACACATTGGGATTGCATTTCTCTTGTGTGAACTGGCCCTAAAAACATGGGGTTTAGTTGCAAATACTGTATATGTAAAAGCCACAGTGCTGTATACTGCGTCCTGACTCTTTATTGCCCTCCATGCGCAATGAAAAAAGTGTACTTAATTGAGTTCCACTAACTTTAGGCTAGATTCACACCTGTGATTCTGTTCAAGAGTTTTTGTGCATTTTTAGGTGCGTCTAAGTGTGTTTTTGATGCATTGCAATGTTTTTCTTTTGCATTTTAATGCTTGGTTCTTTTTTGGTTTTGACAATAGGCAAGCTATAAATGTTTTGCTTAGTGACAGTAGAGTAAGAATGTATGCAGAAGTGCCATTTTAAAAATATACATAGCATATACATCAATCACCCGTAACATTATGACCGCCCACCTAATATTGAGTAGGACCCCCCCCCTCCAAAACAGCCCTGATCCATCGAGTCATGAACTCCACTAGACAAAGCATCAAACTGATTCTGCTGGTTTGCTGGCTTTCCATAGTGCATCCTGGTACATCTCTTCCCCAGGTAAGCAACGCATACACACTCAGCCATCCACATGATGTAAAAGAAAAAAACGTTACTCATCAGCCACCTTCTTCCATTGCTTTGTGGTGCAGTTCTGATGCCTTTGAGCCCATTGTAGATGATTTTAGCTGTGGACACAGATCAGCATGGGCACCCGGTCTGTAGCTACATGGCCCCATACACAACACTGCAATGCACTGTGTGTTCTGACATCCTCTATTGGAACCAGCATTAAATTCTTAAGCAATTTGAGCTAATGTAGCACTATTATTGCTTAGGACTACACGGGTCAGCCTTCGCTCCCCACATGCATCAATGAGCCTTGGCCACCCATGACCTTGTCACCGGTTCACTACTTTTTCCTTCCATGGACCACTTTTGGTAGGTGCTGGCCCAAGACATTGTGCTGCCTAGGTCCAAGAATAAAATGCCCCTCACCTGGCCAAAAAAAATAAATCACGCCCAACAAAAGGACCCCACATCCATTATTTTACATAAATGTAACATTTAGAAAATATTAGGTATACTGTTATCTTCTTCCATAACTCACCCCCGGACTGGTCCACCAAACACCGGCTGTCTGTCCGCAGTCCTCCTGTCACTCTTGCGTCTGCCGTGCCCACCCCCCTAGAAGATCCAGCCTGCTCTGCGTGAGATGGAGTGCGCTGATGTCTGAGGTCATTGCGCACACCACAATCACGTGATGTAGGTTCCCCGGAGGAGACACTCTGCCTCCTCATTCTCATCAGTTTGACACACAAAACTGCTGTAAAATCTTGGGAGTCAATTTGCTGCCCCTCTCCAATGTCTGCCTGGGTCCAATGGACCCAGTGGGAGCTATAGTAGGGCCGGCCCTGTACTGACCACTGCAGACCCAGACCAGGGACACCTCACAAGAGGTGCAGTTGTGGAGTTGCTCTGATCCAGTCATCTAGCCATTAAAAATTTGGCCCTTGTCAAAGTCGCTCATATCCTTGCACTTTAGAGCAGGGATTCCCAAACTACAGCCCTGCAGCTGTTGCAGAACTGCACATCCCATGAGGCATTGTAAAACTCTGACATTCACATACATGACTAGGCATGATGGGAATTGTAGTTCCTGAACAACTGGAGGGTCGTTGTTTGGGAATGGAAGAAAACAGCAGGAACTGATTTATATCAACCTTGTAGGTCAAGAAGTCTCTCTAGAGTAGATAGGTTTTTAGAGAGATGAACATAACAAGGTACTCAAAGATCCTAATAGTAACAGACTCCATGCAAAAAAGAAGAAAGAAAAATGGGTGGGGGAGGGGTGGGGGAGTATTCCACAAATAGGCTGCAAGCAACCTAGGATGTGGGGGACCCAAACATTCTGTATTATGTACTATATCCTTTACCTAATGGACTCAGAACACACAGGTCTGAGAAGCACTATAACATGGACCACAACATGCAAAGGTAACATACCAGGATACCTTCAAAATTTCTGGCGATAAATTTACACAAGAAATCATCAGAGAATGGGATAACCTGGAGCTCTACCACTGCTCTGCAGTTAACTGACTAGTACACACAGGTCAGAAAAGTGCCACATGCACAGTCGATTGCACAGATATTACCTACTCACATTGGGCGGTATACTTACAGAAAGACAGTAGTGCCTGTACTAGTGCTCTAAAACTGCTCTGCGGTTAACTAACAACGTACAAAAGGTCTGGAAAGTACTAAATGCAAAGTCCAGTGCCCAAAGGTCACATTCCAGGAAACCTTTGCCGCATCCATAGGCAAACTCACAGAGTGGTTCTTCTAGAAAGAAAAAAAAAAAAGAAAAAAAGAAAAAAAAAAAAGAAAAAAAAAAAAAAAAGAAAAAAAAAAAAAAAGAAAAAGAAAAAAAAAAAAAAGAAAAAAAAAAAAGAAAAAAAAAAAAAAAGACTTACTGGCTCGATTACCAGGGGAAAATAAAGGAAAAAGAAAAAAGGAAACAAATGCAACCACCGCACCCAAGAATCGGTTAGTTGCAATATAATACATTTTGTTTCTTGGTTAAATACTGCTTTAACCTTTTTTTTTTTTTCATTTTGAGAGTAAGGGCTGGCTCGCACTAGGAATCCGCTGCACGTTCCTGTGCAATTCACATGTGGTTCAGTGCGGTGGGAATTGAGAACATTTATTTTGAATGGGATCACATTGCACTGCACTGTATAGCACCAAAAGTAGTGCATGCACTACTTTAGGAAACACACTGCACTATGTGTGTGGTATTGTTATGTTAACATTGACACCCGCTGCAGATCACAACTGCAGTGCGTTTTAAACACAGTATGGAAAATGCGTATGGAACAGTAGGTGTCCTGCACTGCATTCTGGTTGAACAGGGCCTAAACATTCCTGTAGCTTTTAAATTTTTCGTGGCAGCTACTTCCATCTGTTAATTAAAGCCTTACACTACTCGATAAATAAACACTTAAAAAAAATAGTAAGGTGTCACAGCCGAAACTGCCAAAAAGGGGGAGCTTTGATTTGCCTGTAAATTCCATATCTTGGGAGTACAGTACAGGACACAGGCAAAGTATTCATAGACCCTGGGATATTGGCTTAAACCTTCAGGCGATTGGATACTGCTAAAGCTTTTGAGGACACGCCCCTGCATAACTCCCCTATCCAACTCTGAGAATCCTCAGTTTTGTAGCAAGCAATGCAGAGGTAACACCACCTCTCTCGTGGGACTACGTTCAGTTTCAAAGTTGGACCTTTCAAAAGGTCATACACGCATGGGCCCCTTTAAAGTCGGGACAAGCTTAATCTCCCTGGCGGTCTGATTATGTCAGTGTTTTCAAATGCCAAAGCGGTACATTGTTTTGCATGAAAATCGGTTTTATATTGTAGGCCTGTAATTCTTAGGAAAACAGTAAAAGTGAAATTATTTTAAAATAAATTAAAAATATTAATAAAAATAAAAAGGAATAAAACAGTAAAAGTGAAGGCAGGGCACTGGACAAATCACTAGGGACAAAACTGAGGTGAAATGGTTTGATACAGAAATGTAATCCTAACAGATTTTAAATGTATCAGGTCATGTTTTGTGTACTTTTTTTTTTTTAATTTTCCTCCCGGTTCCACCCTCCTGCATCGCGGCGCTTGCAGGGAAAGGAACCCCGGAAGATGGATGCCGGCATTGGCCGGAGGACACAGCGGGAGGACATCAGGGGATCGTAGGAACAAGGTTCAACTACAGGGTAACCTCAAACACAAAGTGATTAACTACAGGGTAACCCCGAGTGTGGCTCAGGGTTACCGCTTTTGGTACTGAAAATTAACCCCGAGCCACACTCGGGATTACCACCAGGGAGGTTAATGCAAGAATGCCAACAAAATTCCACTAGGTTATCCGCACTGGTAATTCACAAATCAAGTTTAAAGAAAAAAAAAATGCTCTCTATATACACAGTGCCTTGCAAAAGTATTCGGCCCCCTTGAACTTTGCGACCTTTTGCCATATTTCAGGCTTCAAACATAAAGATATGAGACTGTAATTTTTTGTGAAGAATCAACAAGTGGGACACAATCATGAAGTGGAACGACATTTATTGGATATTTCAAACTTTGTTAACAAATAAAAAACTGAAAAATTGGGCGTGCAAAATTATTCAGCCCCTTTACTCTCAGTGCAGCAAACTCTCTCCAGAAGTTCAGTGAGGATCTCTGAATGATCCAATGTTGACCTAAATGACTAATGATGATAAATAGAATCCACCTGTGTGTAATCAAGTCTCCATATAAATGCACCTGCACTGTGATAGTCTCAGAGGTCCGTTTAAAGGGCAGAGAGCATCATGAAGAACAAGGAACACACCAGGCAGGTCCGAGATACTGTTGTGGAGAAGTTTAAAGCCGGATTTGGATACAAAAAGATTTCCCAAGCTTTAAACATCCCAAGGAGCACTGTGCAAGTGATAATATTGAAATGGAAGGAGTATCAGACCACTGTAAATCTACAAAGACCTGGCCGTCCCTCTAAACTTTCAGCTCATACAAGGAGAAGACTGATCAGAAATGCAGCCAAGAGGCTCATGATCACTCTGGATGAACTGCAGAGATCTACAGCTGAGGTGGGAGACTCTGTCCATAGGACAACAATCAGTCGTATACTGCACAAATCTGGCCTTTATGGAAGAGTGGCAAGAAGAAAGCCATTTCTTAAAGATATCCATAAAAAACTGAATTTTTGTAAAATCTTACCTGTAAAATTCCTTTCTCTGAGTCCTCCGACAGTCGCCGCCTCTTCATATTCGTCACAATGGGGTATTAGACTTTGCTCCGAAGGAGTAGCTAGGCAACAGAATATGTTAACATTAAAGCTTTTAACATATCCCACCCACAGGGGGTGGTCCCCTCAGTCAATACCCTCCTACTTCCTGCAACCATATCTCAGTTTCAGTGGAATAGCAGTAGAGTATACAACCAAACCCCAAAAGAGGGGCGCGGGCGGCGACTGTCGGAGGACTCAGAGAAAGGAATTTTACAGGTAAGATTTTACAAAAATTCCGTTTTCTCTTACATCCTCCGACAGTCGCCGCCTCTTCATATTCATCACAATGGGGACGTCCCAAAGCAGTGCAAACATGAGGGGTGGGAAACGCAGCCGCGCCGTAAGGCAACGCAGTCTCCACATCAAAGAAAGGAACCTTACCAAAGGAAGGACACCAGCTGGGCAACAGGAAAAAAACTTGCTCAACAGGAGCAACAACCCAGGAAAAACAAATAACCCAGGGATAAAAACGTATCCCAACAGCCAGGGGTCCAAAACAAAGGACCCTAAGGAACTGCCGCACTAAGAACCTTGCGGCCAAAGGAAGCATCTGCTGATGCCTGAACATCTACTCTGTGGAATTTTGTGAAAGTGTGTACGGTCGACCAGGTCGCCGCCTGGGCCACAGAAGCCCCATGACGACAGGCCCAAGACGTACTCAGACATCTAGTAGAGTGCGCCTTCACAGGCACAGGAGGAACTTTTCCCTGCAAAGCATATGCCTGTTCAATGGTCTGTCTGATCCATTTGGCGATGGTAGAAGCCGACCCCGCCATACCCTTCCGAGGACCCTCCGGAAGGACAAACAAAGAATCCGTCCTGCGAAAAGACTCAGTAGATTTAAGGTAAACCCTTATCGCCCGAACAACATCCAAAGAGTGCAACCTCACCTCCTTCGGATGTTTAGGCTTCGTGCACAGCGAAGGTAAGACAATATCCTCATTGAGATGGAATGCCGAAACTCGCTTCGGAAGAAAAGAAGGATTAGGTCGCAAGACCACCTTATCCAAGTGAATGACCAGATACGGAGACTTGCAGGACAAAGCCGCCAGCTCCGACACTCTGCGAGCCGAAGTGATCGCCACCAAAAATGCGACCTTTTTGGACAACATGGACAACGAGATCTCCCTGATCTGTTCAAAAGGAGCACGTTGTAACACAGATAGAACGAGATTCAAGTCCCAAGGAGGCAGAGGTTCCCTCCTAGGAGGGACCAGATGCCGCACTCCTTAAACAAAAGTGGCAACCAAGGAGTTAGAAGCCACAGGACGTTGAAAAAGAACGGCCAGCGCAGACACCTGACCCTTGACCGTAGCCAGCGCCAAACGCTGGTCGACACCCGTTTGAAGGAAGGACAACACTCGAGAAACCGAGTACGTGCGAGGTGAAAACCCCCTGGACTCACACCAGGCAAAATAGGCCTTCCAAGTACGGTAATAGACCTTCCCTGAGGAAGGTTTCCTCACGTTGATCAAAGTGTGAATGACCTCAGGGGAGAGACCCCTATCCTTCAGGACCTCGGTCTCAACAGCCAGGCCATCAAAGCCAGCGACTGTAAAGCAGGATGGAATATCGGGCCCTGAGACAGGAGATCGTCTCGAAGAGGTGGACGCCATGGGGCATCGACCGCCAGATTCACGAGGTCTGCGTACCTGGACCGGCGAGGCCAGTCCGGTGCCACAAGAATCACCGTGCTGCGTTCCGAGTGCAACCTGCGGAGGAACCTGGACAGCAATTGAAGCGGTGGAAACGCATACATCAGTCTGTACTGATGCCACGGGGCCATCAACGCGTCTGATGCGTCTGCCCGAGGGTCGCGCGTCCTTGCCACGAACCTTCTCACCTTGTTGTTCAAACGAGACACGAACAGGTCCACATCTGGAAGACCCCACTTCGCGCACAACATCTGGAAGACAGCCGGGTGGAGAGACCATTCCCCCTGATCCAGGGTCTGGCGACTCAGATAGTCCGCCTGCCAGTTCTCCACCCCCGGAATGTGAACTGCCGTTATCGCCGGGACATGAGTCTCGGCCCAAAACAGAATGTCGGCCACTTCCCGAGCCGCTCGGGCACTCCTGGTGCCCCCTTGGTGGTTGATGTAGGCCACCGCCGTGGCATTGTCCGTCTGCACCCGAACCGGACAGCCCTGCAGTCGGTCCGTCCAGCGACGAAGGCAGAGATTTATCGCACGCAATTCCAGAATGTTGATCGGAAGGGAGGACTCCCCCTCCGACCAAGTTCCCTGGGCGGACAGAACGCCCAGAACACCACCCCAGCCCGACAGGCTGGCATCCGTGGTGATCACTGTCCATGAGATAGGACGAAAGGACTTGCCCCCCGATATCAACGGGGACTGGAGCCACCACAGAAGATCCCTTCTGGTGCGAAGGCTCAACGAAATTAGAAGATCCAGAGATTGGGGTCGCCCGTCCCACATGGACAGGATCTCCGCTTGGAGACCCCGCGTGTGAAACTGGGCGAAGGGAATCGCCTCGATAGCCGAGACCATCAATCCCAGACATCTCATGCACGTCCGGAGGGACGAGCACGGACTGTCCCTGAGGGACCTGACTTCCTCCTGAAGAGTCCTGAGCTTGTCTTCCGGCAGGAAGACCTTCGCCTGGATCGAGTCCAGGAGCATTCCCAGGTAGGGAAGACGAACCGACGGACTCAGCGTCGACTTTGGAAAATTTATCGTCCAACCAAACTCCTGTAGAGTTTGCATCGTGATGGACAGGTCCTTTCCCAGACCCTGGCTGGACGCAGACCGAACCAGAATGTCGTCCAGATACCCCAGGACAGAGATGCCCTGAGCTCTCAACAAAGCCAGAACGGGTGCAAGCACCGTGGTGAAAACCCGAGGAGCCGAGGCGAGACCAAAAGGCAACGCCACGAATTGGTAATGATCCTCCGCAATGGCGAATCGAAGGAACCTCTGGTGACCCTCGAGAATCGGGATGTGAAGGTACGCATCCTTCAGATCGATGGAGGCCATGAATTCCCCCGGAACCAGGGCAGCCACCACCGACTGCAGGGACTCCATGCGGAACTTGCGAACCCGCACAAAGCGGTTCAAAGCCTTTAAGTCCAGAATTGGACGAACCTTGCCCTCCTTTCTGGGCACAGTGAACAGATTGGAATAAAACCCCCGAAATCTGTCCCGATGAGGCACCGGAACCACCACTCCCTGAGCCCTCAGGTCCCGCACCGCTAAGTGCAGGTCCCGCAAACGCTCCGGAGACAGTTGAAGATTTGAGGGAAAGAATCTGCTCTCCGGCCGAGAGAGAAACTCGATCTTGTAGCCAGATCGAACGATTTCCTGAACCCACCGGTCCCGCACGCGGGCCAGCCAGGGCTGAAGAAAACCGAGCAAGCGTCCCCCCACCCCAGAACTGGGTGAGGGCGCCCCTTCAGGCCGCACTGTTATGGGCAGCGGGTCCGGACTTCTGTTTACCAGACCACGGCTTCTTTTGGGAGCCTTGACCCTTGAACGGTTTGCCCTTGTAGTGCGACCGAAAAGCACGAAAGGACCCATGAGGAGGCCGAAAATGAGTATGCTTCTTACCAGGAGCCCCCTTAGCCTTGGGGAAGTGGGGCAAGAGCATGCTCTTACCGCCTGTGATCCCCTTTATCAACGTATCCAAGGACTCCCCAAAAAGGCGAGATCCATCATAAGGCAGATTGGCTAAGGTCTTGCGCGAAGATTGGTCCACCGACCAACACTTCAACCAAACCAGGCGGCGAGACAACACCGCCACGCTTTGTACACGTGCAGCCAACGGCACTAAGTCCAAGTCCGCATCACACAGGTACATGACACCCTGATGGATTTGATCCACCATATCCAATGTCGCCGGCGAGGCCGAATCAGCCACTAGGACGCGCCTAAGCACCTGCGTCCAACTTGCGACAGCCTGGGCTGCCATAAGAGAGGCAAACAGAGCTTTAAGCATCGAACCCGTAACAGAATAAGTATGACGGGCAAGAGACTCCATTCTCCTATCCGTGGCATCTAGGAACACCGGGGTATCCTCTGCAGGAATCGCAGTGGATTTGTTCAAAACCGCAATTGCGTGATCCACCGGGGGTGGCACACACCACCGTTCATCAGTGGCAGGCGTGAAAGGATAACGCAGCCTGAACCTACTTGGCACAGCAAAAAGGTTTGCGTAAATTGCGCCATTGTTCCTTAACAGCGCGCTGAAAATCATCAGTGCAGGGAAAGACCTGCGATGTCTTGCGTCTTTTCTGCGTCCCATAAGCCGCCAAGGCAGCGGGAGGACACAGTTCATCCTGCAAACGCAGCGTTTGTTTTATAGAAGCAACCAATTCATCCATGATTGCAAGCTCTTCAGGCGAGCCAGGGGGAGAATCATCAACCCCTTCAACCTCAGCCTCCACCTCGGACCCCACGAGATCCAGGGAGGAACGGGACCCTGATAAGGAGACCCCAGCCATAGCAGCCCCATCACCTTCACCCTCAGAATCAGAGGAAATAGAAACTCTGGGTCTTTTAGTGGATTGAGCAGCCACCAGCATCTGCACCTGAGCAGCAAGGTTAGCCACCACTTCGGCTAAATCCCCCCCTGGGGGTGAAACAGCAGTCCCCTGGCTTCCCACCAAGGTGGCAGGAAATTTGCCCTCCTGAGAATCCATTTGCCCCAAAAAAATATGCCGGAGAATAAAGGGTTAACTGCCCCTTTAACAAGCGCGGCGAGCGCAGCCCACCGCACACACACACTAGCACAATGAGGCCCCCACAGGGAGAAAACTGAACACAGGCAATGGATATAGGAAGAAACAGAAGGATAAAACCTGAGGAGACCCCTGCTGCCGCCTCGATCGGTGCACCCAGGAAAGAGGAAGTGATGAAATCAGGGCGCTCTATTAAAGCCTATGGAAGGCTACAAGGAAATGGCTGCCCGCAGTGAAAACATGTGGCTGGAGCGAGCGCAGGCAAAATGGCGCCGTTTGGCGCCGAAACCGCCGCTCCCCCACTACTGTGATGCAGATAACACCACCCATGCAAAAAAAACATGGCGGATCGCCGCAGCGATCGCTGTATCGTGCCCCAAACATGACAAAAACATGCCCCACAGCACACAGCCCTTCACACTGTACACAGGCTGACACAGACAGTGCCACACAGCCCCCCCCTGCAGCCCACAGCATGCAGCCAGAGCGATAGGGAGACAAACAGTGTGAACAGAGGCAGGTTACACAGTCCCAGACTGACACCCCCCCCCCCCCCCCCCCGACAGACAGGTCCCCACATAGATACACTTACCTCTTAATGGCGTGGGGAACCCGCACAGGCGAACAAGCCGCTGCACATGAGGCAGGGAGTGTCGCATCCAGGACGCACAAAATCGGGGTTAAGAAACCGCACAGCGTCCAGTGAGGTAGCCACCTCACCAATCATCCCTGCACCGAACAGGGATGGGTCGTTCACTGCGCCAGGAGCGTTACCTGGCTGAACGCTCGACGGCAGGCTGGGAAGCCACTGACCCACGACCTGCGACCAGGGGGATCAGCCAGAGACCCAGCCCGCACGAATCCTCTTCATCAGAAGAACTAACTAATGCTGACAAAAAGAACAGCTAAATAAAGAGAGAAAAAACTCAAACAAAAAATCAAAAAAGAAGAGAAAGGCTGAGGCAAAAAGCCCCAGCATAGAGAGATCCAGCTACTCCTGACAAGCTAGACATTGAAACTGAGATATGGTTGCAGGAAGTAGGAGGGTATTGACTGAGGGGACCACCCCCTGTGGGTGGGATATGTTAAAAGCTTTAATGTTAACATATTCTGTTGCCTAGCTACTCCTTCCGAGCAAAGTCTAATACCCCATTGTGATGAATATGAAGAGGCGGCGACTGTCGGAGGACGTAAGAGAAAGTGTTGTTTAAAGTTTGCCACAAGCCACCTGGGAGACACACCAAACATGTGGAAGAAGGTGCTCTGGTCAGGTGAAACCAAAATCGAACTTTTTGGCAACAATGCAAAACGTTATGTTTGGCGTAAAAGCAACACAGCTCATCACCCTGAACACACCATCCCCACTGTCAAACATGGTGGTGGCAGCATCATGGTTTGGGCCTGCTTTTCTTCAGCAGAGACAGGGAAGATGGTTAAAATTGATGGGAAGATGGATGGAGCCAAATACAGGACCATTCTGGAAGAAAACCTGATGGAGTCTGCAAAAGACCTGAGACTGGGACGGAGATTTGTCTTCCAACAAGACAATGATCCAAAACATAAAGCAAAATCTACAATGGAATGGTTCACAAATAAACATATCCAAGTGTTAGAATGGCCAAGTCAAAGTCCAGACCTGAATCCAAATCGAGAATCTGTGGAAAGAACTGAAAACTGCTGTTCACAAACGCTCTCCATCCAACCTCACTGAGCTCGAGCTGTTTTGCAAGGAGGAATGGGCAAAAATTTGTCTCTCAATGTGCAAAACTGATAGAGACATACCCCAAGCGACTTACAGCTGTAATCACAGCAAAAGGTGGCGCTGCAAAGTATTAACTTAAGGGGGCTGAATAATTTTGCATGCCCAATTTTTCAGTTTTTTTATTGGTTAACAAAGTTTGAAATATCCAATAAATTTCATTACACTTGATGATTGTGCCCCACTTGTTGTTGATTCTTCACAAAAAATTAGTTTTCCATCTTTACGTTTGAAGCCTGAAATGTGGCAAAAGGTCGAAAAGTTCAAGGGGGGCGAAAACTTTCGCAAGGCACTGTATGTAAAATCATGTATTAAAACTTTATAAAGATGCACTCGTTTTAAAAGCAAATTATTTCACTTGTCAGACAAAGCTCAGGTACGGGAATAGCTTACAGCTCTCATCGCTACACTGCAGACACTGTCCAAGATATCATGGCAAGGAACCAGCCACTGCTTCTCTCGCTCTGTTTGATGTGCATGAATGGACTGACAGGTCTCAGCGCTCTGAGATAAAACTATGGAGTTTAATTATTGTTTGAAGGTGAGCGTAGACCCACAAGATCAGTGGTAGTAGGGTTTCACGCAATTTTACTGTTGAAGCACTTTTGGGGAAAATACTGAAGCAGGAAGAACACAGTTTATTTTGGACACGTAGACTGCAGAGATTACTGAACAGTGAGTTCCCATCCATGAGATTATCTGGCTTGCTTCCATAAAGGCTGCACGATGCCTGGAGCCCCCTTGGGGGCTGATGTAGGCCACAGCCCTGGCATTGTCTGACTGCACCCAGATTGGCTGCCCTTGCAGGAGGGTCCAGTGTTGAAGAGTTATTTGTATTGCTTAGAACTGTAGGATGTTGATGGGGAGTTTGCCTACTGTTTCATGTGTGACTATGTTCCCTGGACCGTAAGAGCTTGAAATTTTCCTCCCTAGCCTGAATGACTGGCATCTGTTTTTATTGCTTTCCAATAAGAGAAGATTTGCCTACTGTTAAAGTAATTGTAAATGTGTTTTTTTTTTTATAAACATGTTCTACTTAACATGCTCTGTGCAATAGTTTTGCACAGAGGGGCCTCAAACCTTCTTCTCGTGTCTCCCAACGGCGCTATGGGCTCCTCTTCTTCTACCAACATAGGAAGCCAATTCCTATGGTGGCACATGTGCAGGTTCAATTCCCAGCCGGGCTGTGTATTTATTTTTTTTGAGCCTGTAAAGCATTGCACCCATGATAAGCAGATTGAGGGTGCAATGCAAGGCTCCTGCAGACCGTCAGTGTAGCAGTCTGCCTGTACTTAGGGGGCAGGTGGTTACTGAATGACAGGAAGGATCAGTGAACTACTAGAGCACTCACCAATGCCCTGATAGTTCGAGAACTAGAAGCTGTCAGCTGCAAAGGCTGTCTGTACTTGTAGCTCATTCAAAGAGTTGTTCTGCACATACAGTATCTCACAAAAGTGAGTACACCCCTCACATTTTTGTAAATATCTTATATCTTTTCATGTGACAACACTGAAGAGATGAAACTTTGCTACAATGTAAAGTAGTGAGTGTACAGCTTGTATAACAGTGTAAATTTGCTGTCCCCTCAAAATAACTCAACACACAGCCATTAATGTCTAAACCGCTGGCAACAAAAGTACACCCCTAAGTGAAAATGTCCAAATTGGGCCCAAAAGTGTCAATATTTTGTGTGACCACCATTATTGTCCAATACTGCATTAACCCTCTTAGGAATGGAGTTCACCAGCGCTTCACAGGTTGCTACTGGAGTCCTCTTCCACTCCTCCATGACAACATTACGGAACTACTCCCTGGGACAAGAGAGGGTTAAAGGCATTCTGCAAATCTGACTGTCCTTGGGCATTTTTGGGTTGGTTTGACAGAAGAAAGTATTAAAGGAGGTAATATTTTGAACCCTACTTTGTACCCCTTTGAAACCACAGGTCTGGGATGTCTGTGACTCAGAGAGAGAAAAACTGTAACAGATGTCCCCTGACTCTTAGGAGTGAGGGTCTTAGAATGCCAAATTTTGCACTGAAAGAAAGGGCTGAACTTTTGAAGTTGAAGCCTGGGTAAAGCAGTTAGGTGCTCCACATTTTGAGGAGGCAGAGACTCCTGAGGAGGAGGGGGAGGTTGGAATTTTCTTCTGTAGAAGTAAAGCCTTCCTTTCTTTGAAATCTTGATGACTTAGTCAAGTGACTGCCAAAAGAAGACATCTGTCTTGAAAGGTCATACACGTGGAGGTGCTTTTTGCAGGCAGCTACAGCTGTCCAGGCTTTAAGCCACGTGATTCTGTGCATGTGAATGGAGATTTGAGCCATTCTGGAAATTTGTCTCATGACATTCTAGAGCACGTCAAACACAAGGCACGTGGCCGCCAGGCATTTTTTGGGGCCCTAACACCTCTCCTGCAGCTGCGGTAACCCCCTAGTTTCTGCCCCCACCTGGTCTCACCAGCCGGCAGCAAAAAGAACAGAATTCCTCCGCCAGATCCTAGGCTTTTACGTGCTGCTGCAAAGAGGCTCGTCTCCGCCTTCCCCCATCTCAGCAGTCAGCAGCAGAGAGGAGGACAAGACTCATCCTACAGATCCTGAGGCACCTCCTGGTTCCTGCTTCCCCTGTTCTCATCCTTTTGCTGACTCCAGTCCTCCTCCAGACCCTGCACTTTCTGCTTCCCAACTTCTTCCCAGCAGCAGAACAATGTAAGGGGGTGTACAGTCATGTAAGAGAGGGTAGAGGTCTTTTGACATCTGATTTAAGGAAGTGGTGTGGTGTTCCGGACATCTAGTCTGACAGATACAACCGCCCCTTTGAGGGCAACAATAATAATGATGCGGCCTGCGATGAAATTTAGTTTGACACCCCTGTTTTAGAGCATCCACAAAAGATGAGAGCAAAATGTTATTGCTCAATTAAAGTTGTTTATTGCCCTAGTCGAGTTAGCTGCAGTTCAACATACCGAAATTGCAGCATGGGCGTCCCATGCTTTCAATTTGCAAAATCCTTAAATGAAGAAACATCTTCTATAGGTACAGTGAGATGTCTAAGACCATGACTGCAGGATTAGCTACAGAAACAGATCACTATTTAGTGAACTCTTTTTCCACTGGATAGACCTGGGCAGAGATTTTTGGAGGAGTGAAAGACTTATCGTATTGGCGTTTTTACACGTGTTCATTACCTACTGCTTATAATATATAAACATTCATTATTATTTTTAATATATTACAATATTTATATTATTTATTTCTAATTATTTCAAATTGTATTCTTTTTGAACAGAACACGTGTCTATATAAAGGGTTCTAATCACTTTTTCACCAACTATCCCGGATCAGGCGTATACCCACTAAGTGCATCCCTACAACGGATAAATTCCTCATGCTTTATACTGTATCCCAGAGTTTTCCTAGTAACCTTCTGGTTGATACTTGATAATAATAATTTTTTCTATTTTGCTATGCAAGTATTCGACTTTTAGATTTGTCGTTACAATTTTTGGACAGTATCGGTGCAATTGTCATTTCAAGTTTTTGGATTAATTAGTTTTTATTCTTAGTCTATTCTATAAAGCTCCTAAGAGTGGATGCGACTTCCACGAAATGCGTACAGCTACACAGTACTCATATGGATCTGGACACGGACCAGGAATTATGCATTATGTGTACAATATGTATATTTGTGCCACTGTATATGTTTTAATAATAATATATTTATATCTATGCATTGTATTCATACATGATTTGTTATATATTTTGCGTTTCTGACCCGTGTCCAAACCTATTGTCATTTATTCATTTTATATCCAATTATTTATATACATGCTGCGTGACTGCCTTTCATCAAGTTAGCATCAATAAATCCATATTTATATTTTTTATATACCATCTCCTCTATTTAATATATGCAGCATCGACCTCACTCAAAGTCCCCATTTTTTCCCCTTCCCCCTTCTCTCTTTTTTGACTCGATATAGATATAAGGGACGGAGGTCCCTGCTGCGATGCCGCAGATCAACTTTTAATTTTTACTTTTCAAACTTATCTGGAGAGATCCAATCGTTATCGATTTCCCATTCTATTTGTTCATGGAGAGTGGAAAACCTTTCACAGCCTTCCGTGTCTGCCTCATTTAGGTCAGGCATATTGGGATCTGACTCGGGTAGAGACAGAGGAGCTGGAGAAGGGGCATGGCAAGTTGTAGCCTTGGACAAAGATGGCTGTATTAAAACAGTTATCCAAGGAATTGTGACTAAGAGGCAGAAAATTCTGCTTTTGTCAGGTAAGCTGCTTGTTGGGTGCCTGAAATAGAGCTAAAATGAGATGCAAAGACCGGTGTTAGAAATTGGTTCCTGCTCCAGTGCAAGGGAAGCATCATCACTGAGGTTGAGTGTTGTGTGGGCCTTCAGCATAGCGAATGTTCACCTGGTTTCCACCATAGCCATGGGTGAGGGTATTCCTCTATGGGGGTACTCAGAGTAGGTTATATGTGTCTGGAATGGATACGCAGCAATTTGGGTGTAGACCAGTGGTTCTCAACTCCTGTCCTCAGGACCCACTAACAGGCCAGGTGTGCAAGATAACAAATACCTCACAGGTGATCTCTTTTGCTGCTCAGTCATTGCAGGATTCTAGTCTGTATCTCCCCAAAGTAATACTTAAAATCGAGCCTGTTCGTGGGTCCTGAGGACAGGAGTTGAAAACCACTTGTGTAGAACCTCCTGTAAAAATCCCCATGGTTAAAGGGCAGTAGGAAGCACCTGAGTACCTTATAAGTGCTCTAGATGGAAATAGTGGTAAAGTGTGCAAACTGTGATGGCATGTCACACCTGGTAAGCCACCTTAAATGAAGCTCCATCAAGTCTGAAAAGTTTACAGTGTTACGTGAATATATGCCAAACATAGCCCCACTCTTACAGTAATGGTCTCTTTACCTGTCCATGACACTGGACTGTATAGTCTTGGCTTTGTCCGTTTTGATGGGCATACTCTCAAAGGGGTCTTTAGGATTTAGGTCCCAAAATGTTGACCAGAGCCCTGGACCTGTATAGTTCCCTGCGACTGACTACAATGCACAAGTGACAGAGTGAGCACCTTTGCAGTATCCAGTGCCTGAAGCAACATTACAGGCTGTCCCTACGGCATGGGGTCGTGTGAAGCTCCCTAGGTTTTACCAAGGTTGTGCAGATCTGGGTGCACTGCTTCTATTGTTGTATTAGAAGACAGTGAAGAAGATGATTCAAATGAATCCAAAGATAAAACAATAACATTTGTTGGGAAATTGGGAAAGCTCCCAGGGAACGTGACCTCAAAAGCTTTGATAGCATATGATAGGAGATCACACCTAAACACTTTAACTTTGCATGCAGTCAGGCAGGCCCTTGCACTACATAGTTGAAGTTAAATCATAAAGGAACCGAATAAGAAAACTGTATAATGTATGGCCAGCTTAACTACTACCAGCTATACCATGATCAGGATACATGATAACCTTCAACGAAACAGTATAACCTTCAAAAGCAGCAGACAGAGTTCACCCCAGGCAATAAAAAAAAACAAACAAAAAAGGGACACAATTTCTAGATGGCTCTTTTTACTGATAGAAAAAGTTGCTAACTTACTCATAAGAACATCACAAATTCATAAATTCTCTGTATAGCAGCTGAGAGACTTTGGAGCCTAACTTAAGTATAAAGTGTAAAAGAAAAATAATCAATCAGTTCGCTAAGAGAAAAAAAAAAAAAAAAAAAAGTTAAAAAAAAGTAAAATAAATTAGACGGCATTCTAGGGGAGACAAAAACCTGCCATATATGCCAGACGGTGGACTACTTTCTCTTGCTGACCTGATTCATATTCAGAGAAGCGAAAGATTGAATAATAAAGTTGTCCACTCCCAAGTTCCTCAACCTATGATTCTCTGAAGGATATTTAACATATTTTTTAATATAGTAATTACTCTAGAGGTGTTTAGAAACCCAAGATGGATTCGTCCCATAACAGCTCCTCCTCTGTTCGTTGGTCTGTCGGTTTTTTGGACTTTTTGTGTTTTTTACTCTCTTTATCAGTAGACGGCTTATCTTTCTTTTCTTTTTTGTGTTTGGGTTTGTCTCCAGAAGCCGCTGTTTTCTTTTCCTTTTCGCTGTCTTCTTTGCCTGAGTCCGTTTCCTCGATTTTTCTTTTCTTTCTCTCGCTGCTCCCATTTTCTCGCTTTGATTTGCTGTGGTGTTTCCGCACTTTGCTTCGGTGTTCCCCTTTATGGTGCTTCTTTTTTTGGGAGTCGCTGCTGTCATCTGAGGAAGAGTAGTCACTGGAGTCGGGGCTGGAGGGAGGAGGTTTTCTAGGTGGGGCTGTTTTCATGGGTATCCTTGACGGCTTTGGTGGCCAGTAAGCCAGCTCCCAGCTAGCCATTCTAGGATCACTGACAGGATGGGGATTAAAGGGCATGTACGGTCTGGCCTTATGAGCCATGTATTTGTAACCAGCAGGATTTGGGGTTGGATGAGTTGGTGCAGGTTCTGTTTCCTCAGCACTGTCTTGCTGATCTTTTTCTGGTCTAAACTGAGTTTTTGGTGCCAAGCCTCGAGCCTTCTGGACTTTTATATAATCTTCCAATTCATTCTCAAAAGAGTCATAGTTTTTCTTGGTTGTCTTCATTAAATGAGCCACGAGGTTTTCTCTAAAAAAATAGGACAAGACCATTTTTTTTATTACAATAATCATCTTAGCATTGTTTAAACCAGTGTTTCTCAACCTTTTTATCAGTCAAGGAACCCTTTAAAATTATGCACAAATCTTGAGGCACCGCATTCTAAAATGTACGACTAAATTAATAGTTCCACATATTGCAGCATCAATCACACATGGGGGCCACTCAACGTTAGAGGGGATTTCTTCCTCCACCTGACATGTATTCTAGCATTTCTCTTCTCCCTCAGTCTCTTTCACCCTTTCTACTAACATGACCCCAGTGCTAACAGAGAGGGGAAAACAAAGATGATGTGCAGGCACCCAGTGTCCTCTTCCTCAACCCATATTTATTATTGGTTGTTGGGATGCCATTGGCTGACCCACATGGTGCCCAAGATTGTAATGCTGCACAATAAAAACCTGTGTTTTTTAGTAACAAAAAGGTAGGTTTGATCCATTTGCTGGCTTGTTGGCAATTTTTAGGCTTTTTGCTAAGGTACCCTTGAAAAATCCAGAAGGCACCTCAGGATGCCAAGGTGCCCTGGTTGAAAAAGGATAGTTTAAAGAATGTTTTTTAACCAAGCATCCATACAATATATTGTATCCTCTATGCTGGGAGCCTTGAATTTCCTGGAGAAAGAAAATACTCAGGGAGCATTCTATGCTTCAATTATGTGGGAATAAGGGTGTCAGGACACCTGCCAAGCACAAGCTTTTTTCCCCAAGTCCATGATCCACAAAGTTTTATTGGCAGACAACCCTGGAGTCTGCACCTTCAAATGCAAAGATTGAATACTAAAACAACACAGGTGTTTAGACATTCAATAATAAATATAGATTTTCCTTACAAGGGACATTCAAATAAGGAGAAGTTAGTTTTTGGCTATTTATATCTTAAAATATTACTTTTCCAGTATTTGGATATGTTTACCTATGAAGAAGCAACTACTAGCATGACAGTTTGAGTCAAAACCTTTTCAAAGTTTATTGCAAAACAATCACATTATTATTTTTGGTTTACTCGGTTAATTAATGCAAAATCTAAAAAGCTATCTCTGTTTAGTATAAATTCAGGATTTTATTCACAAATCCAATGTTTAGGACTTCTAAATATTAACCAGTTGCCAACCGCTTACGTTATATTTACGGCGGCAAGCTGGCTCCTACAGACAGAACTACATAGGGCTACGTCGCTCGCCTGACGGCAGCTAGGGGGGGCGTGCTCCCGCCCCCGATCATCAGCGGGGAAGCCGATGCATGTGTCAGGCGGCTCCGATTGCCGCCTGACTTCCTCGATCTTTCCCCGCTGAGAGAGGACGACGGTCAGCTGTTGTAAACACAGCCGACCGTCCTTCTCCCTGCAATGATCACAGAGCTCATGTGACCCTGCTATATAGGATTGCATGTCTCTGATCATTTTACAAGTCCAACCCCCATACAGTTAGTATAGGTGATCAAGGGGTTAAATGTGACCCTAGGGGAGTGATCCTGTTAACCCCTTCCCTGCCAGTGTCATTATTACATTAACAGTGCATATTTATAGCACTGATTACTGTAGTAATGTCACTGGTACCCCCAAAAGTGTCAAAAATGCCAGTTAGGGGTGCGATCTGTGCGCCGCAATGTTGCAGTCCCACAAAAATCGCACAGGTGATCAAATATCACCAAAAGAAAGCTCTATTTGTGGGGAAAAAAAGGACATACATTTCGTTTGGGTACAGCGTCACACGACCACGCAATTGTCCATTAAAATAACGCAGTGCCGAAGCGCAAAATAGAGCCTGGTTATTAAGGGGGCAAATCCTTCCGGTCTTAAAGTGGTTAAACCTAGGCAGCACGCTAATGATTTTGTTAAGCAAAATTTGGCACAAAATGTCTTAGGAAGCAAATTAAAAAAGGTCAGCATCCAATTCTTTCAAATTTTTAATCCAAAGTGTATGAACAGCTCCAGATTATCATGCTAATACAATTACTGGATGTAAACCCTTTTTTTTTCTGTGCAACAGAGATTTCTTGTAGCCCTAATGGGGCATGGAGCAGTTTCTACCTTGCTACTGGTGTCCGTGATTAACAAATATAGAAAATTATCAGCAAAAGCTGGTGACAAATGATTCCGTGTGCCCTCCTTTTTTAAAAACGTTAAAGGGGGTTTTGTCTTTTTAAAAATGTCTATTGCCAGCATTGGTAGGTGTTCTGTAGTCCAGCAGATGAGAACTGGTGCAGGACTGACAACACTTCAGTGTTTTTACAAGACAAAAGATATGAGAATGGTGCATGTTTCGGAGAAATGTACTCTCTAGGTTTTTATTTAGCCCTGACATATACTAACATAATTCCACTGTATTTACAAAGTAAGTTTATAGCATACTACTTCATAAAATAATCATACACTAGACATGTTGCTGTTGGAAGAAAGGCTAATGCAAACTACCATAACGGAAAAGAAAATAGTTGCAGTAAAAATGTGAAAATTAAAATCCAAAAATAAAAAGCCAAATTCAAGTCTGACCTGCCACCTGCTGGCGACTGCTATTCTAGTAAGATGTAATTTAGGACTATATGTAACCAAGTAATTTTTATTTGGTTTTAAACTGGGAAATCTGAACTTGCAGGGGCTGCGAGGTCCTTTGTTGACTAATCCAAATGGCCACTGCCCACACCTATAATCCGGCCTTTACAGCAAGGAGCACATGGAAGGGTGATGGATGTCAAACAAAACCAAAGAAAATTTCCAGCTCAACTCCCTGACCAGCCTGCCAGGAATTTTAGCGTTTTTCTCCTTAGAGAAGGATAGATTCACCCTGCAGCTGTAAGTTCTGTTTCCCACCTGTTGTGAAATTGGAAAAGGCCAACTTCTCTAACATTGCACAAAATGTCTCCAAGAAAAAAGCCCATTCAGTGGAGAGGGACATTGATGAAAGCAAGTACTTAGCATTCTAAATTCCAGCTACCAAGCAGTGAGGAGCACCGTTTATTTCATTTAAAGCATTTCCTATAAGTGGTGTGAAATTACTTACTTGATTTGATGCTTGTTTCCTTGCATGTGGGATTGGTACATCTCTATGGAGGTGAGGGTAATGCTGCAGATTGGACACACATACATCCCATCTCCTGTTTGAGGGGAGAGAAACAAAAAGAAAAAAAGGGTAAGAAACATGCTGACCCTGAGTGGCTACACCACTCCACCACTGTATCTATAGAGGGAGCCATGGTTGTAAACCATACTAGACTTCAAACATATCAGCCTTTCTTTGCCTCCACACCTACAAGGGTTAAATGCTAATTTTTTCCTATAATATAAGCAAAAAAGTGCATTTACTTAAAAGTGGCATTTTACCCATAAAAACTTGATACAAATGTTCTTTAGCAAGGAACACACATTGCACATTAATAATTAGGCTATCAAAATTAGTGTGTGCTGTAAATTGCCTCCAGCATCACTCCTGTTTCTACTTGCTGGAGGCTGCCATTCCAAGTCTCATGCGAGGTGCGGAAGTCTCCCTCCATTGAGCTGTGGCTCCCTGACACTCGTAAGTGCCACGCAATATCCCGGCTGTCAGCTGTCAGAACAGAGCCGATGCTTCCTGTATGGTCCTGGCTCCGTCCTGTCACAGGCAGAGTGATATCGAATGCACCCCGCCTGTTTTACATAGCTATACCTACATAAAGAGGCCAGCCTGAAGTGATGTGTGGGGGAAGCCCAACTGCAGAGGTCGTGTTTTCAAATACTTCCAGAGATCAGCTATAAAGAAGGCCTCAGAAAGGGCAGAAACTGGCAATCAAGGAGTATTAAACATTTACTTGCCAATAAAATAAAAGGGCAAATACATTTACAAGGCAAAAAAAAAACAAATAAAACAATTTTAGTACGCTGTATCCCTGTTAGGGAAATGCATCCTATTTGTTATGTTTATTGTTATCATTGAAATTAAAAGAAAATCCCAAATTTTGGGTTGTCCCAAAATTAAGAATGAAACCCAAATCTTGTAGCTGGACCATATGACTTAGTGGACCCACTTGTCTTGCACCAGGGAAGGTCACAGGTATGGAAACCAGTGAAGACGTCCCCCCACACCCCAGGTACAGGTGAGGGCGCACCTTCAAGCTGAAGGGGCCTTGTCCTCGAGTCTGGAGATGCCCGCTCTTGACTTGCCAGACCAAGTTCGCTTGGATCCTCCTGAGGGACGAAAAAAACTTCTTATAAGCCAAAAAGGAGGTCCCACGTCTATGACGAGGGTCCTTGCCCTTAGTAGCCTGGGTAAGAAGGGTACTCTTCCCCCCCCCCCTGCGAGACCATTAATGATGGCATCCGGGGTAGCACCAAACAGGCGATCTCCTTAAACGGGAAGATCAGTCAAGGCCTTTTTAGAAGTATGGTCTGCTGACCAGCATTTGAGCCACAAAAAAAGACTAAGGACCACTGATGAAACAGAAAGCAGAGCCACTAGGGGAGCCGCATCCAAAGAGGCATCACAGATAAACTGCAGCCCCTGGACCAGCTGGTCCGCCAGCTCAGCAAAGGCAGGGAGGAGCAGTTCTCCCTCCAGGTCACAGTGTAAAAGCTTAGCCCACTCGGTCAGAGTCTGTGACACCAGGGCAATGGTGAATATCGGCCTCAGTGCTGAACCAGCCAGGGTGTAAATATTGCGGGCCACAGCCACTGCCTTCCTGTCAGCCGGGTCCTTAAAGGCCGGGGACTCTTCAACCGGAATCATGGTTGCCTTGTTTAATCTGGAAAACAGAGGGTCCACCACCAGTGGAACAGTCCACTTCTTAAAAAGGGACTCCTTATAGGAGTATTCCTGTGTCCTCCACCTTTAAGGTCTCACGCACAGATACAATCTGTACGTCCCCCAGCGCTTTTTCTTGTACGGTTGCAGAAGTGGAGGAATCGTCCTCACTATCTGTGGATTCAGGGTGCGTGGTCGCAGACCGATGCAGCGTGACCACGTTCGTGTAGGCAAAATCAGATTCAGGATTTGAGGGGACAGATGAAGCAGAAGGTGCAGGGGGGGGTGCGCTTTTTTTGCCAGCCCGTTGCCGGAAAGCCACCTCCACCCTGGACACAAGGACTTCAGGACCGCCATCAGTGCATCGATGGATGGATGAGACCCGGAGGGCCCTGCAGCCTCAGAGAGGGGATCAGGTGGGGAGATGTGCTCTAAAAGACTGAGTCACCAGGGGGACCCCACAAAAAAAAAGTGTAAAAGACTAATGGACACCCGGTTGCCAGTCACAGAACCCCAATCAATCCTCAGCAGAGAGGGAGAGGACCCCACCAGACTCACCACCCCACAGAAACCAGGCACCGCAGCCACCAGGGAAATCTGCACAGCACGTACAGTGATCAGGAAAAGAAAGGATCCAGGAGTCAGCACCGGGGATGAGGAGGGGTTCCCCCCGCCGAAATCGCCGCCTACGGTCCTCCACAGTCATTGCTGTCGCTGTTTTCAATGGAAAACCACCGCCGGACTACACGAACATGGCCGCTGTGCATTGCAGCACAAAGGTTACAAGAAAATGGCAGCCCCGAGCGGCACCACGACCCAGGAGGGATTCCTAGGCCTCAGGACAGGCACAGGAAGGATGGAGCTCTGGAAAGAGCCCCCACCAGGTACAACCCCCGACCGCACAGCCGATCGTTCAGTCCCCAGCGGTGCCCCCCCCCCCCAATCGCCAGAATAGCGCCCTGCCCCTGAGGGGATGCCTAACAGGAAAGAGGGGAATCTGGGGGTCCGACCGTCCCATGGAGGGGCCCGCATCCCCCCCAAAACTCTCCAGGGGTAGAGGGGGGGGACAGCTACTCAACATACCAAGAACAAGGCAGGCACTGCTCCAGACAGAACCCCTTGCCATCTTAGTGGGGGGGGGGGTTGCGGTCGGCCAGGAGGAACGCTGCGACTCGGGCTGAGACCCAGTCGTATGCGACCTGGTGAGGCTTTCAACTCACATGGTCAGCACCCGTCCAGTGGGGCTAAGTCACGGCCAACCTAGCGCCGAGCTGAGGTCTGTGCGCGCTCGCTGGCCAGACTGGGGTGACCACTGCATCTAGATTATCCAGCCCATCTCCCAGCCCGGCAGTTGATTGCAGATCTCATAGGAAAAAGCCAGGAGAAAAAATTCTATCTAAAAAGAAAAGATTGCCAGGACCATAGATCCCAGCAAGGAACTAGTTCCTTACTCCTGACTAGGCAGAAAAAAAAAACTGAGTAACTATATCAGAGAGAGGGCAGTATAACCCAATGGTCATGAAGATATTGAGCTGTGTCCCTCAATGAACGAAAGAGAAACTGCATTTTGTTTTACAAATTTTTTTACTGTTATCTTTGTGTAATATTAAAATGATCTGAAACATTTAAGTAACAAATATGCAAAAAAAAACAAAACAAAACAAAAAAAAAAAAAAAACAAAAAGTAGCAAATACTTCTTCACAGCACTGTACATGTATTGAGGACTGCCTGATCTGTGATGTTTGACGCACATCTCGAATTCCGATGGTCAAACATTACAGATTTGCAGACACAACCTGTGAATTAACTGACTGATCTTTAATATTTAGCGAACTAAAAAAAATGCAAGGAGGTACAGTTTTTTGAGTCTGTTCTGCCAAAAAACTCTTCCTTCTCTTAGCATTTTTTGTTTGTGTACATTCTCTTGTACAGTGCAATTACATATGCATCTATAAAATATAAAATGTAGCCAGGTGCTGGGACAACGCACACAAATTACATCAGTGACCCCTGAATGGCCAAGTGGGAAGGCTGCAAACCCAAAAGATATGCCGGAGAAAATGTTCATAGAAACCAACAAAATGGCATAGGAAAAGCACACAAACTGTTGGGGGGTAGAGGAGGGTAAAAGGCGAGTCCTCCATAATGTGCAAGTATGTTATGGCAAAAATTCCCTCTGCAAATAGTGGTTTAATTTGGATGAGTGCAAGTCTGTGCAATGTTTTATCAAACCCAAGTAATAGGTGTTTATGTAGAACATTGAAAGTCTTGTGGGTCCTTCCAATCTTACCCCCCGAGTCTACAGAGAGCCCCGTATCTTCCATCTCCTCCACCATTTTCCGTCGTAACTCATTGCGAGCATGTTTCTTGCCGTTGTAGTGCTGCTGGGCCACCGATGGGTTGTTGAACGAGGCACAGCAGAGCTTGCAGTACTTGTTTGGGTCACTGAGATCAATCTCAGTATCGGCAGGGGATGGCTCGGTGCTGGCTTCCTGCTGGTTGGATTTCTCTGGTGGAGGGGACGTGACATCGTCCTGCTCACTGACAGGTGGAACAGCTGGAATAATGCAGAGAAAGGCAAAGTAAACAGCTGAAAAGCAACTGGCACTACAGACCGTGTGATGTATACACAAGTAGGGTTACCTAAACAAGTCAACAGAGCTGGGAATCAACAAATGATTTAATTGCTTTCCAAAAATGTTCTCTATTGTAAAATACCATCAGTATTTGATGCACCCAGGTACCATCTGGCAAACCCCATACATCCTCTTCTTCAGTGCATACTTTTTGTCTCTCAATAATAAAATTATAAAACCTTGGAATATAAACTCATAAATGGCACTAATACATTCTCAGAAAAATACATTATGATTACTAACTTTTCTATGCAGTTAAATAAACCAAAATTTCCTCTTTAGTACACATTCTCACCTGCTTCATCCGGACCGATCACTGAGGACTCACTGACCTCAGCTGTCCACTCACTCGTTTCCCCGGACAACTGCCTCAGCTTTTTGCTGTGAATTTTCCCCACATAATGTGACTGGGCGACAACTGGAGAACTGAACACCATGTTGCACAAGCTACAAAACTTGTTCTTATCCTGGGCTAATTGTTGATCTGCCTGAAATCAGAAACTAGCGTTAGACACCTGTAATAAAGGGTTCCTATAGAAGAACAGTCAGAGTATAGATTCTCAAGCAGTTCTAAAGACTACCAGTCTGCAGTTTTCATTCTGTATAAAAAGGATTCTTGATTCTCTATCAGTCCCCCCCATGGCTGCTTTACCTTAAAAAAGCTGGTTTAACGAAGTTTAAATAGTTAATTTGGACCAAGCGGATATGAACAAACCTTCGCTAGCAGATGCAGCAGCTGGGAGCACTGTATGAACTACAGCTCTATGTTCCAGCAGTAGGATAGGAACTTCCTGTTCCACTTCTGGAACAAAATCGAGTCAGGCTGAGGAAAGTCTTACACAAGTAGGTTTGTATTCGATGAATAAATATAAAGCTTCCTTGATTGGCTGAGCCAAAGATCATGATGTAATTCACCCACCTCAGCCAATCAGAGGAAGCTTTGTATTTGGTACATAGAGTGCAAAGATCCCTGTGAATGGCTGAGCAGCACTCAGCCTGACTCTATCTTGATTGGGGAGTGGGATGGGAAGTTCCCATCCCACTAATGGAACACAGCGCTATATAGTGTATGTAGCTGAGGCTTCTTAAATTTAATACAGTGCTCCCAGCCGCACCATCTATTAGTGAAGGTAACAGTTCTTTGTACCACCTTGGACCAAACCAACTACTTAAACTTCACTAAAATCTGGAGAACAGCTTTAAATATGTTTTGTTCCTTCTGTATAGTAGGTGCTCCACCTCCTGACAATGATTAAAGTATAGTTTTTCCAGTCGAAGAACATTTTCAGCAAGTACAGAAAATACTTGTTGATTTTGCCGTCACTTCCTGCACAGTCAATTAGTTAGTATACAGTCAAGTCCATAAATATTGGGACATCGAAACAATTCTAATTTTTTTTTGGCCCTTTACACCACCAAGATGGAAACAAACAAGATGTGCT
This sequence comes from Pelophylax lessonae, assembly GCF_965119305.1. Lineage (NCBI taxonomy): Eukaryota > Metazoa > Chordata > Amphibia > Anura > Ranidae > Pelophylax > Pelophylax lessonae. The sequence continues at coordinate 821,258,159 of NC_138768.1, forward strand.
TTAACTGCAGACTTTCAGCTTTAATTTGAGGGTATTTACATCCAAATCAGGTGAAAGGTGTAGGAATTACAACAGTTTGTATATGTGCCTCCCACTTTTTAAGAGACCAAAATTAATGGGACAATTGGCTGCTCAGCTGTTCCATGACCAGGTGCGTTTTATTCCCTCATTATCCCATTTACAAGGAGCAGATAAAAGGTCCAGAGTTAATTTCAAGTGTGCTATTTGCATTTGGAATCTGTTGCTGTCAACTCTCAATATGAGATCCAAAGAGCTGTCACTATCAGTAAAGCAAGCCATCATTAGGCTGAAAAAACAAAACAAACCCATCAGAGAGATTACAAAAACATTAGGTGGGGCCAAATCAACTGTTTGGAACATCCTTAAAAAGAAAGAACTCACCGGTGAGCTCCGCAACACCAAAAGACCTGGAAGACCACATAAAACAACTGTGGTGGATGACCGAAGAATTCTTTCCCTGGTGAAGAAAACACCCTTCACAACAGTTGGCCAGATCAAGAACACTCTCCAGGAGGTAGGTGTATGTGTGTCAAAGTCAACAATCAAGAGAAGACTTCACCAGAGTGAATACAGAGGGTTCACCACGACCTTAGGAAGGAACGACTGACAGGGTCGCAACACAACTTTTGTCCCTGTGAACCACCAGGTAAGGTGACCGCCAGGACAATGCAGCTACATCCGACACCCTACGCGCAGAAGCAATAGCCACCAAAAAGGCCACCTTCTGTGACAGAGTGATCAGAGGAAGTTACGAATATTTTCAAAAGGAGGTTTCTGAAGTACCGACAGTACCAAATTGAGATCCCACGGAGGTACTAGGGATCGCACTGGAGAAGCCAAATGGCAAACCCACTGCACGAAAGTGTGAACCAAGGAATTTGTGACCAACGGCCGTTGGAAAAATATTCCCAAGGCGGAAATCTGGCTCTTGATGGTGCCCAGAGCTAAACGCTGATCTACACCTTGAAGAAATTTCAGCAGGCGGGACACGGAAAAGGCACGGGGAGAAACGCCCTCCAAACTCGATGATAGATCTTCCTTGAAGTAGATTTTCTAGCTTTTAACAGCGTAGGAATCAGTGAATCCGACAGCCCTCTGTCCTTCAACACCTGGCTTTCAATAGCTATGCCATTAAAGCTAGCGACCGCAAGATGGAAAATCCGTCCTTGAGACAAGAGATCATCTCTCAGAGGAAGTCTCCAAGAAGCGTCAGCTACCAGCCTTACTAGGCCTGCGTACCAAGACCAGCGAGGCCAGTCTGGTGCCACCAGAATGACCAACTCCTTCCACCTTGATTCTGCGCAGCAGTCTCGGCAAAAGTTGTAGTGAAGGAAAATCGTAAATTAGGCGATACTAACCCCAAGGGGCCAGCAGAGCGTCCGGGGCATCAGCCAGAGGATCCCGAGACCTTGCCACAAACCTCTGCACCTTCCCAGTTGAAGCAAGAGGCCAACAGGTCTACATCAGGGGTTCCCCACCATAGACACAGTTGTTGAAACACTTTCGGGTGAAAAGACCATTTGCCCGGCTGCAACACCTTCCAACTGAGGTAGTCCGCCTGCCAATTTTCCACCCCTGGAATGTGCACCGCAGAGAGGGCTGGAACATATCGTTCTGCCCACTGACACCCCATATACCACAACAGCCGTGCATCTGGAGGGGGGGACAGGTGAGGGCGACCAGTACAGGAGAACCCCGCTAGTGAGGGGGAGAAACCATGAGGGAAGGAAGGTCACAGAAGGGGCCTACCAACCCAAGTAAGAGGAGAGGGGGGACACTGCTCACCACACCTGGAAACCGAGGGAACACCACTCCTGGCAGTCCACCGCTCCATCTTGAATGGTTGTGCTGTGGGCCAGAGGTACGCTGCGACTCTGGCTGTGACCATTATCGTGACCAGGTGTTTCACTCGCCAGCCAGCCCCAGCCAGTGGGGCTATGTCGTGGCCAACCCAGTGCAGAGCTAATAGTTGGGTCGCGCTCGCAGGCCAGACTGGGAAAACTTAAGTATCTAGGATATCCAGTGCGTCACCTAGTCCGGCAGTTGACTGTAGTTCTCACAGGAACAGAAAGTAATAAAAGAAGAAAAAATTCCATTTAAAAAAGAAAAATCAACGCCAGGACCGCAGACCTCAGCAGGGAACCAGGTCCTTACTCCCGACTAGGCAGAAAAAAACTGAAGTCCTAGAGCAGAAAACAGATTTTAACTTGTAAACACTGAGTGTTAAAAACAGGCCTGGGGCTTAAGTGGTTAACATGCTTTAAAAGGAACAGGAGATATATATATATATATATATATATATATATATATATTTTTTTTTTTAGGGTTACAAATGCTTTAACTCCGCTTTTCAAAAAATATGTCAAAGTTCACACATGATTTAGCAACAAAGCGTTCCGCCCACTGTAGAATGCCAGAAACTTCCTGGACCGTTAAGACACTTTGAGCCCCCTTGGTGACTGACATATGCCACAGCCGTGGCATTGTCCGATTGAAACCTGACGGAGGGCCCCTGAAGACAATCCACCCAATGGATTAAGCAAAGTCTGATCACCTGAAGTTCCAGGTTATTGATCGCCAGTCTGGACTCCACCAGAGTCCAAGTCCCCTGAGCACTCCGTGCCCCAGACTCCTCCCCACCCGGACAGGCTGGCATCCATGGTGACCACCATCCAGTACAGGGAAAGAAAGGATTTTCCCCGTCGAAGAGCCCGAGAACAAAGCCACCAGATCAGGGATCCTCTCTCAACAGGATCAGATTGTCCAAAGACTTCGGATTCTTGTCCCATTTGGCAAGAATCTCCCTTTGCAGAGGTCTCGTGTGAAACTGTGCAAACGGAACCGCCTCGAAGGTAGACACCATCAGGCCCAGCAATCGCATACAAGTCCTGAGAGATGACCGACTGTTGAACAACAAGATCTGAATAGCCACCTGCAGCTTTTGGAGCTTGTTCCTTGGGAGAAACACCTTGGCTGAGGCCAAGTCCAGAGTCAGACCCAGATAGTCCAACCTGGTGGACAGAACCAGAACAGATTTCTGTACATTCAAATTCTGCACCAAATTCTGGGTGCACCACTTTTAGTATATTTCCCCCATTGTGCTCTAAAAAGATAAACATATAGATTGCAGATTCAGATTCATTACACACCAAGATTTAATACGGACAACACTAACAGATAGCATCTTATTATAGGAAATTTAATATTACTGAAGCACTTTACAATTTGGTAAACAAGCTATACACGATTTATTACATTGTAAAAAAAAAAAAAAAAAAACACAACAAAAGCAATTTTTATATCTCAGTTTAATGCATTTATACTTACTGAACTGCTGTTCTGTGATAGAGACCTTGCAATCTAAAGAAATATGGACAAACATGAGGGTCAAGAGCTAATCTGTAGAAAAGACTGGATAAGTCTAATTAAAAAAAAATATTAATAATAAACAATGTTTTATAAACTGGACACTTAGCTGAATACTGTAAGAATGATGTAAAAGTGCAGAGCACTGGCAGAAAGAATGTCCCGCTGTGGCTATACACACAACTTCACTGTATCTAAGGAGGGGGGTAATGGTTGAAATCCAGGCTGACCTTCAAACATGTCTGCCTTTGTTCATCAACATCAGGGGTCTTCAAACTGTGGCCCTCCAGTCGTTCAGGAACTACAATTCCCATCATGCCTAGCCATGTCTGAATGTCAGAATTTTTCAATGCCTCATGGGACTTGTAGTTCTGCAACAGCTGAAGGGCTGTAGTTTGAAGATTCCTGATCTACATTATATGGCAGTTGGTGGATTTAGTGGTTACACAAGATAGTAAAGTAAAGTTTTTGCTGTCTTTCAAGCACACAAGAAGTTGATTTCCTGCAAGATCAGCTGGTATTTTCTATATTTTTTGAAAATGTGTTTAACTTGAAAAAAGAAAATGAATGCAGCCCCCCCATCTGAGGAATGGAAAACTTCAATACAAGGTTTTTGTGTTTAGATATACATTAAACATTGTGTCTGAAGGCGGAGCACAGGCTATACACAAAAGTGAAAAAAAAATGGATCTGTTTAAACTAAAGCAACTGGGAAGGGGGTGCACTGTCATGGAACAAACAATTGGTAGTCACCTCCACTCAAATAACCTTGCAGTGCAACTTTGGTTGGGTGCAACTTGGATACGACTGACCAGTAATAATGGACAACTGTTGCATTGTATAACATTCAGGTAAGACGTTCATGCAAGTTTTGAGGGTTACCATTGAAGTCTATGGCCCTCAATTTGTACGAAAGTCGGACCAAAGAAGTACATGAACTACTTTGAATTCGCTGCAACTTTAAGTCGCCCATAAATGAATGGTTATCATTGGAAAACATGGAGAACGACTTGTCTCGCAACTTTGATGTCCAAAGTTGCATGACAAGTCGCGCAAGCCTCAATGGAGCCTAAAGGCCCGTACACACGCACAGATTGCTGGCCGACCGATCGGCCGTCTTTTGTCCAGTGTTATTTGTTGGTTGAAATGTGCTCTAGACTGCACTGGACTTTTGTTGGCCAACAAAAGCCAACTTCAGAAGTGATGTCATGTGCTGGTTTACTTTCCATGTGTTTTTTCTTCTCTGAGCATGCCCAGTCTTGCTCATCTGATTTTTGTCTGCCGAAATCTGTACTGACTGAGGAACAATCGGCCGTTCTGTTGTTGGCCAACAAAAATTTTATAGCATGCACACCAGATTTTTTTCGGCCGAAAATTTGCAGTTGGTTGTCGGAAGCATCATACTAACAAGCCTACAATCGGCCAATCGGACGTTGGCCGACAATTTACAGCCAACAATCTGTGCGTGTGTACGGGGCTTTACTTTGAATTACTGTTTTTCCACTTCTTGGTTGAGTGGGGCATTGGTGATGTAGCCCTAGCCTCAGATGCATCCTGTGAAGGCTATATCACCGGTGCCTCCCCCTTCTTACGATGTGCACTGTCACATGTTCTAGGAAGCAGATCCTGAGTTCCAGATAGTAAAGGGAGATGGATTTGATTTCCTTTCGTGAAATTTCAAAAGTGTCTTTGCTGTAATTTTTAACATAAGGTTGAGGCTAATTTTTTAGGACTTTCTTGCCTTCCACAAATGACAGTGTTTGGACCAAAACACAGCATCCTGAGAAGAAAGCCACATGTACCATTTCCAAGAGCACCAGCAGAGGGACGGAGTACAGCGGGAATGCATGAGGGTCTCAAAGCAAGGTAATTCTGCAGCTGCATTGCATGCCACACAGTGCTCCTACCCCAAACCCCTCCCCCTCTACAGCCCCAAAGATGCCACACAAATACCAACTTTTCTGAACTTAATATTCCCATAAAGCTAGATGCCGTGGCTCTCTTCATTGGAATACTAAATGAAACTCAAAATATGGAAAAACTGGAGAAAGAAAATCTTACACGAGAATGAATGCGCTCTGCTTTCTGATCGGCTTTCTTCTTAAATGCCATTTCTTCCAGTTCTTTATTTAGGAAGTAAAGGCGAACTTTTTGAGCATGTCTCTTACCCTGCAAAAAGAGTAAATCAAAACATTAAAGGAGTATTTCATTAATTAGATTATTCGTATCTAAAATTGACTACATAACATAACCCTGCTCGAATCCCAGAAAGCTTCTAGATGAGGGGAGCTCTGAGGCAGACGCATGTCCTATTGGGGGGGGGGGGGGGGGGGTTGGAAAGACGACAAACGTTGAATAATTCCTACTAAGCAGGTTTGGCCAAGGGGCATGGGATCAGGTTTGTTGATATAGAATCTCTTCCTGATCCGACAGGAAATATCTATATTGGAAAATGTTCTCTTACTCATGTAGCAACATTTAGGATATGTGTAGGCAGATGGAGGCTGCCTAAGCAACATTTGCATCAAGATGTGCTCAGATCATCATGTCATTTAGCAAAGTTATTTTGCAGTACAATGTACTTCAGTAGGAACAGGTCATTGTCCTGTTGGAAGATGAACTTTCACTCCAGTCTAGAGGTCCTGAGTGCTCTGGAGCAGGTTTTCATTAAGGGTGTCTCTGTACATTGCTGCATTCATCTTTCCCTTGAACCTGACTACCCAGTCTCCCTTGATCCTGTCTTGCAGTTCCTGCTGCTGAAAAAACATCCCCTCAGCATGATGCTGCCACCACCATGCTTCACTGTAGTGATGGTATTGTCCAGGTGATGAGTGGTGCCTGGTTTCCTCCAGATATGACGCTTGCCATTCAGGCCAAAGAGTTCAATGTTTGTTTCATGACACCAAAGAATTTTGTTTCTCATGGCCTGGGAGTCCTTCAGGTGCCTTTTGGCAAAATCCAGGCAGGCTGTTCTGTGCCTTTTACCTAGGAGTAGCTTTCGTCTGGCCACTCTACCACACAGGCCTGATTGGTGGAGTGCTGTAGAGATGGTTGTTCTTCTGGAAGGTTCTCCTCTCTCCACAGAGAAACGCTGGAGCTCTAACAGAGTGACCATCGGGTTCTTGGTCACTCCCCTGACTAAGGCCCTTCTCCTCCGATCGCTCTGTTTGGCTGGGCGGCCTGCTCTAGGAAGAGTCCTGGTGAATCCAAACTTCTTCCTTTATGGATGATGGAGGCCACTGTGCTCATTGAGACCTTCAATGCTGCAGAAATGTTTCTGTACCCTTCCCCAGATTTGTGCCTCAATACAATCCTGAGGTCCACAGACAATTCTTGGACTTCATGGCTTGGTTTGTGCTCTGACATGCACTGTTAACTGTGTGACCTTGTATAGACAGGTGTGTGCCTTTCCAAACCATTTCCAATCAACTGAATTTACTACAGGTGGACTCCAATCAAGTTGTAGAAACATCTAAAGGATGATCAGTGGAAACAGGATCAACCTGAGCTCAATTATGAGTATCATGACAAAGGCTGTGAATACTTATGTACATAGGATTTTTTTTTTCTCCATTTTTTGTTTGTAATAAATTTGCAAAGATTTCAAACAAACTTCTTCACGTTGTCATTATGCGGTATAGTTTGTACAATATTTAGGAAAATAATGAATTTAATCCATTTTGGAATAAGGCTGTAACATAACAAAATGTGGAAAAAGTGAAGCACAGTGAATACGTTCCGAATGCACTGTAGGCCATGGTTTCTAAACCAAGGTTCCATGGAACCCTAAGGTTCCTCCTGAGGTTGCTAGGGGTTCCTTGATGAACAATGAAAATGTCTGCCTCTCACACTGACACCATTGATCTTTTTAGCTATCTGTGAGGGAGTAAATCTTCCCAATGTCCACAAGTGTAAAACAGCATTCTCACAGTCCATCACACTAATGTATCATGAGTTGTAGATCTAGTCATTGTTAGCAGGGGTTCCCTGTGACAAGAAAGTCATTTCAAGGGTTCCTCTGTGCTGAAAAGGTTGCTATAGGATAGATAGTCAATTTAGTGACAGCTCCGAGTCTGCTAGAGCTTCTGACATCACATCTAAGATGGCCGCACCCAGCAGCAGTTTCAGAGGTTTTAAAGAGGAAGTAAACCCTCATAAAAAAAAATGAAAAAAAAAACCTGTAAAGACAAAGGCATAATGAGCTAGTATGTATCGCATACTAGCTCATTATGAAATACTTACCTTAAAGCGAAGCCCCCGCAGTGCCGCCCGCTCAGTGACAGGGCGGCCGACATGTCTGGCTGTCCTGCTTCCTCCGGCCATCTGATTGGCCGGGGGCGCGATTACATCACTCCTGCGCATGCGCGCAGGAGCCGCCGTTCACGGCATAGGGCTCTGAAGGAACGGCACGGGTGGCCGTTCCTTCAGAGCGCATGCGCCGATGACGTCATCGGCTGCATGCAATGTAAATATCTCCTAAACGGTGCAAGTTTAGGAGATATTTATAGCACCTATAGGTAAGCCTTAATATAGGCTTACTTATAGGTTAAAGACTTTAAGGTGAGTTTACAACCTCTTTGAATGTCTACACAAAGGAGGATTTTACAGGTAAATAAGCATAACATACCTTACATGCACATATAATCTATTGGGATGATTTTTGTTGAAATAAATGGTCATGAAATGAATGGTTTCGATGACGAGGCCTAAATTTAGTTAGCACTGCAGCGTCCAAAAAGAATGCAGAAAATACTGAGATACTCCATATGACAGTGCTCAGGCCTGGTGACTGGCTGAGCTAGTCCAGAGCACTGTCCTCCAGAAGCACAAGTAGAGTATCAATGCCATAGAATACCGTCATGTTTAGGATTACATTTTGGAAGACTACTGGGTGCCAGCCAAACTATTTTCCATTGTCATCCACTAAAAAGATCATCCTGGTAAATAATTAATGACCTGAATCAACCTTATTAACTAGTAACATACCTCATAATGTGCATTTCTGTGGGATTCAAATTGTAGGACTGCTCCACACACTCTACAGAAGGTGTCTGTGAAGAGTTCCTTTCTGGTTTTCTCATCCAAAACTATTTCTGTGAAGCAAGAAAGGAAATCAATTAGGAAAAAAAAAAAAACAAACAAAGCATAGCGCTATAGGGACTCATTTATTTAATTTTTATTGCCCCATGGGTGAAGAAGAAACAGAACAACGTGACAAGCTTATGCAAGAGACGGCACTGGTAGTGCAGCTGTGCATTGGCAAGGGAGAGTGTGGCGCTGTCATCCCAGGAGAAGAATAAGCCCAGATTTGCACATTATTGCAAGTGCTCCCCCTTGACAACCCACCCATCAGTTCCACTATAATTAATCTATCTCAAAGTGACTGAAAAGCTTTTTAAAAAAAAAAAAATTAAAGCAAACATGTTATACTTACCTGCTCCATGCAATAACTCACAGGAGCGGCCCTGAACCTCCTCTCCTGGGGTCACCTGCCGACGATCTAGGCTCCTCCTCTTCTCTTAAGTACCCCCATAGCAAGCAGTTTAGGCGGTGGGGGGGATGTGGGGCAGATTTTTTATTTTTTTTTAACCTTAAACTGAATGTAAAGTCTCGTTATTAAAAACAAACATGTTATACTTATCTCCTCTGTGCAGTTGGTTTTGCAAAGAGTGGCCCAGATCCTCCTCTTCTCGGGTCCCTCTTCGGCTTCCCTGGCCCCTCCCTCCTGTTGACCGCCCCCACAGCAAGCAGCTTGCTATGGGGGCACCCAAGCTGAGTCACAGCTCCCTGTGTCCATTCAGGTTTGCGGGGATGCCGATCCACAGGCCTGGCAGCTGCGATTGCCGTCCGGCACCCGTGATCGCTCCCCGCTGAGAGAGGACGATCAGCTGTTGTAAACACAGCCGACCGTTCTTCTCTTTGAAATGATCACGGAGCCCCTGTGATACTCCTATATAGGATCACAGTTCTCTGATCATTTCACAAGTCCCTCCCCCCCAAAGTTAGAAAACACTCCCCTAGGCTTACAATTAACCCTTTGATCACCCCTGGGTTAACCCCATCCCTGCCAGTGTCATTATTACAGTAACAGTGCATATTTTTAGCACTGATTACTGTGGTAATGTCACTGGTCCCCCTAAAAGTGGCAAAAATGTCAGTCAGGGGTCCGATCTGTCCGTCACAATGTCGCAGTCCCGCTAAAAATTGCAGATCGCCACTATTACTAGTAAAAAAAAAAAAAAAAAAAAAAAAGAAAGACATAAATTTTTCCCCTGGCTTGTAGACGCGATAACTTTTGCGCAAAATACGCTTTTTGCGATTTTTTTTATCAAAAATATGTAGCAGAATACAAACTGGCCTAAAAGGCAGAAAAAATTTGATTTTTACATTTTTTTTTGGGGGGGGGGGGGGATGTTATATAGCAGAATGTGAAAAATGTTTTTTTTTTTTTTTTTCAGAATTGTCGCTCTATTTTTGTTTGAAGCGCAACAAATACAAATTGCACAGGTGATCAAATACCACCAAAAGAAAGCTCTATTTGTGGGGAAAAAGGACATCAATTTTATTTCGGTACAGGATCGCACGACCGCGCAATTGTCAGTTAAAGTGACACAATGCGGAATCGCAAAAAATGGCCTGGTCATTAAGGGGGGGGCAAATCCTTCCGGTCCAGAACTGGTTAAAATAGGGATTGGGATGATCTTGGATCTTACACCTTCAAATCAACAGCACCTTTTAATGTTTCTAGTGTTGATAGTAAAGTCAAAGTAAAAGTATGAACTCCCAATTTGCATACATTTCTGGGATCAGGGACTTCGAAAAGTATTAAAGCCATCCAACTAGTAAAACAGCAAATCTAGGAGTTTTAGAAAAGGTCAGAACTGTAGCATCTGTATCTTTGTCAGAAAAGATGGTTCCTGTTAGATAGGCCCCAAGGATAGTGGTGGAGCCCATTGTGTTTACTAGGCAGCCCTCCTTTGTCCCATGTTCACTGCTACCAAATATCTGCCAGAACTTCTGAAATCCATAAAATGTGCATGACAGGGAATCCCAAACTTCCCTACAGCACCATCCCAAAATAAACATGCAGTATAGATCTACATCTAAAATTAGATTTCAGAAGAAATTCATATGGATTTCTAATCTTGTATTCTACAAAACACATTTAAGTGTGACTAACCCCCCCCCCAAAAAAAGTAATGTATTACAGCTTACCAGTCCTTAGATTTTATAGCTGCCTTATTTATTCATGCTTTTATCCTACGTTTTTTTTTTTTAATGGTGATCCTGCTTTGTAATACACTGCCTGTCCAATGGTGACAACACTCGCTCATTGCACCGCATCAGTGGAGAAGCAGATTTGTCCTACTAGGCTGCTAGCTCTTGATTTGGACTACAGAACTCCTTCCTCTCTCCTTACCTCCATAACACAGAAGCGTTTGTTTTGCAGCTCACATAGGTGAACTGGACAGGGCTGATAATAATTGAGATTTAAAGTGATATTAAAGGGCACAGATTTATTTTTTTAATAAACTAAAAAAGGTTACATTTACCTGCTCTGTGCAATGGTTTTGCACAAAGCAATCTCTTACAGGAGTCCCCCACCAGCGTTGTCTTTTTCTTATCTTCTCCCAGTGCCCCAAGCCAAGCTGTGTGCATCTGTAGATGTAAGTAAATACATATTCGCCAGCACAACGTGGCTCTTGCAAAAGCAGTCCAAAACTTTATTGAAGTTACGATCACATCAAAAAATAGTGCAACGTTTCGGAGCCGCACAGGACCCCTTCGTCAGGCAGCCAGGAAGGTGTGCGATAGGAATATGAACTATATGTCATCTGTAGATGTAGACAGCTCGGCCATGTCCCCCGCTCATTACTCACAGTATTTGACTGACTGCAGCAGGAAGCATAAAAAATTATATTATATATATATATATATATACACACACACACACACACACACACACACATGTACACACACACATTGTCAAAAGTATTGGGACATCTGCCTTTACATGCACATGAACTTTAATAGCATCCCAGGCTTATGGGAATGTTTGACCATTCTTCCAGAAGCGCATTTGTGTGGTCAGTTCCAAATCATTTGGTGGAGGGGGGATTATGGTGTGGGGTTGTTTTTCAGGGGATGGGCTTGGCCCCTTAATTCCAGAAGGGAACTCTTAAGCCGTCAGCATACCAAGACATTTTGGACAATTTCATGCTCCCAACTTTTGGGGATGGCCCCTTCCTGTTCCAACATGACTGCGCACCAGTGCACAAAGCAAGGTCCATAAAGACATGGATGAGCGAGTTTGGGGTGGAGAAACTTGACTGGCATGTGCAGAGTCCTTACATCAACCCACTAAGAACACATTAGAGATTAGAGTGGAGACTGCGAGCCAGCCAGGCCTTCTAATCCAACATCAGTACCTGACCTCACAAATGTGCTTTTGGAAGAATGGTCAAACATTTCCATAGACACACTCCTAAACCTTGTGGGCAGCCTTCCCAGAAGAGTTGAAGCTGTTATAGATGCAAAGGGTGGGCCAACTCAATATTGAACCCTATGGGACTAAGATGGAAAGCCATTAAAGTTCATGAAAAAGCAGGTGTCCCAATACTTTTGACAATAACAGCCCATTCAGACTGGCACGACACGACTTGATGGGGCGACCTGTGAAGCACTGCGACTTCGGCACGACTTGCACGGACGTCATAATTGAAGTCAGTGCAAGTCGCCCCAAAGTAGTACAGGACCCTTTTTCTAAGTCGGAGCGACTTGTGTCGCTCCTATTAGAACGGGTCCTGTACTATTCAATGGCGAGCGAACTACCGCGACTTATCAGGCGACCAAGTCGCCTGACAAGTCGCGCTAGTCTGAATGGACCCTTTAGTGCGTACGTACATATATATATATATATATATATATATATATATATATATATATATATATACATATACACACACACACACACATACACACACACACACACACACACATACACACACACTGTATACTCTGATTTACTGACTGCCCATCTAATTTCTTGACACCCTAAAATGCCAGGACAATACAAATACCCCACAAATTACCCCTTTTTGGAAATTTAGACAGTACAAGGTATTTTGTAAGGGGCTTGGTGATTTTTTTTTTTTAAGAAGTCTTTATTTTGATTTTCCCAAACATGAAGCAAACATGCTTAATGTTTGTGAGTTTACGTTATATATTTTTTTTTAGAAAATTTACTTTTTACAAAGTTGCCATTTTATCAAGTTACGTCTCGCACACAGCATTGGCATAGTTATACCAATACCCCAAAACACATTCTGCTACTTATAGTGGTATAGTGATACCACATGTGTGAAACTTGCACAGCCTGGCCACACAAAGGGGCCCAAAATCCAAGGAGCACCTTCAAGTTTTTTTTAGGGGGATAAATTATGCAACTAATTCCCTGCCTATTACATTTATGGGGGCCCTGGAGCACCAGGGCAGTGGAAATACCCACAAAATGACCACATTTTGGAAAGCAAACACCCTATGGTATTTTCTAAGAGGCATGGGGAGTCTTTTTGCCAAAAGTTTTTGGAAAATGCATCTTGTGTATCACACAAATCAACCAATGTACTTTAATGGTCACCTCTATACAAGTAGTTAGGGAGTATAGCTTTGTGTAGCATCACCTATAGCAGTCCCTGTTCCAATAAACCAAGAAAGTTAAGCCTACTGGGACGTGGCTGCGCCCAGGAATGCTATGTTCACTGGCTAGGAAGTACAGGTGGCTGAAGAAAGGAAGAACAAGAGTTTCTGTGGCTCCAGGAGTGCAGATGTCCTTAGGGGATGGCTGGGGCTGCTGTCTCGCAGGAACATAGACAGTCGAACGTGGAGATGGGTCCGTTCAGGCCGCAGGCAGAGACATGGTCAGCAAACAGGCAAAGGATCGGTCCAGGCAACAGACAGAAATGTGGTCAATAAACCGGCCAATCAGGAACACAGATTCTAGCTACACTGTGGCTGGTGATCAGAGAACTGTGAATGGCTGCACTATTAGGGCTCGTTCACTTGCGAGGTTAGGGGGCAGTAAAACCTCACAGTTGAACCGTGGTTTAAGCACCCTTCAACTGCTACCCCCTTTGGCTGCAGAAGCAGCGGCTGGGGGTGTCAACATGCCGTGGCTGTGATGCTTTGTTTCGCAGCTATTATACCCTCTGTACACCCGCTGAACATGACCCAATTCAAATAAAAGGGGTTGCTTGTGCGGGGTCCAAGGCGTTAAAGCAGGTGGTGAGGAGGCAGTACAATGACTCCTAACTGCCTGTCAAATGCTCTCTGAATAGTGATCTGAACATGGGTGGAAGTGCTTATGGTGATACAATGGGGTTGATTTACTAAAACTGGAGAGTAAAAAATCTGATACAGCTGTGCATGGCAGCCAGCTTCTAACTTCAGCTTGCTCAATTAAGCAAAGCCGAGTGGCTTACTATGCAGATCTGCACCAGATATTGCACTCTCCAGTTCTAGTAAACCAACCCCAATGACTGCTGAGGCAGTGATCAGGGACACTGGTGACAGTATGTTAACCCCTTGGAGCCTAAGCCTTTTTCTGACATATGTTGCTTACAAGTTAAAAATCTGTATTTTTTTTCAAAAAAATTCCTTAGAACCTCCAAACATTATATATATATATATATATATTTTTTTTTTTAGCAGAGACTCTACAGAATAAAATGGCGATCGTTGCATTATTTTATGTCACACGGTATGTGCGCAGCAGTCTTTTAAAATGCAATTTTTTGGGAAGAAATACCCTGAATTTAAAAAAAAAAAAATTAACAGTAAAGTTAACCCAATTTTTTTGTAGAATGTAAGAGATGATGTTACGCCGAGTAAATAGATACTCAAGATGTCATGCTTTAAAACTGCACGCACTCGTGGAATGTCGACAAACTACGTTACTTAAAAATCTCCATAGGCGACGTTTTAAAACATTTTAACGACTACCAGCTTAGAGTTACAGAGGAGGTTTTGTGCTAGAATTATTGTTCTCGCTCTAATGATAACAGCGATACCTCACATATTTTTATTATTATTATTTTATACCTCACATATGTGGGCGCGACTTACATATGCATTCTCTTCTGGGTGTGAAGCACAGAGGAACAGGGTGCTTCAATTTCTTTTCTTTTAATTATTTTATTTTTACGCTGTCCCTTAAAAAAATTTTGATCACTTTTATTGCTGTCACAAGGAATGTAAACATCCCTTGTGAAAGTAATAGGCAGTGACAAGTACTCTTTATGGAGGGATCTGGGGTCTGAAAAGCCCCAAATCCCACCTTTGCACTTAAAAGCATTCAAAACGCCAAGTTTGGCTGTTTTAAATGCCATCTTTTTTTATTTTTAAATATGGCGCCTTTAAAGGCCCGTACACATGATAAGAAAATCTGAAGGGAAATTTTGTCCGACGACCGATCTGCCGATTTTCGGATTGTTAGTATGGTGCTTTCGACAGCCGACTCCAACTTTTCGGCCGAAAAAATCCTGATGTGCAGGCTATAAAGTTTTTATCGTCCGTCAACACAACATCCAATTTTCGGCGGAAAAAAATCTTAAGAGCAAGACTAGGCACGCTCAGAGACGAAAGAACACATGCAAAAAAAATCCAACACATGACATCACTTCTGAAGTAGAATTCTGTTGTACGGGAAAATTTGTATGAAAATAACGTCTTCACTTTCCACATCAGACTAGCATGCCACAAAAAACGGACGACAAATCGTTCGATAATCTGATCGTGTGCACGGGGCTTAAGGCTCCAGGACTCGGAAATGACCCGATCAAAGCCCAAATCCAGTGGGATGGGAGACCCAGGTGAGCCGTGGAAGGAGGGAGGGGAAGTCTCCTCCTGCTCCTTGTAATGACAACCGTGTGGCTGCTTGGCCTCATCGGTTGTTATTACAAGAAAGCCGATCGTTGGCTCTTAACGGTACCGAAGTGATGCCTAGAGCTGCAGGAGTCAGCCCGGTACAACCCTCAGAAGCCGAGGCCATATATTTGCGTTCCGTTGGCGTGAATGGGGTAAAAAAAAAAAAAATGTATATTATATACACACATGTTTTTCTTACATACTGTCACCATAGTGCAGTGCCACCCTAGTGACACTGTACTATAAAGAGGTGATCTTGATTTCTTTACCACTTGCTTATTACAGTGATGACCACTGAAAAAGCAATGGCTTTAACTGTCAAGAATGGCTTACATTCATGATGCATTGTTTATTATTGTGATTGGCCACAGCCATCACGTGGTACATGGCCACTGAGATTGGTCTTGTACAATGTGATCACTGTGACCAATCACATAGGTCCCAATAGTAAACAATGCTTTCATAAATGGCTGCCAGAAAAGGTGGAGCACTCATGAGAGCATTCAAAGCAAAGTAATTGAGTCTTTTAAGGTTCTAAATAGCCTGTAAAATGCAGCTCAGTTTCTTCTCTGCTTCAAATGCTGCTCCCTCTCTCTTCTGCAAGGATTGCAACCATGTCCACAGACGCTGAAGCATAATAGGGATGTTGCACTGCATGTGACAACAGGGGGGGATGCCCACTCAGAAGCAGTGAGCCTATTGAATCTGGCTTTGAATGAATTACATTATAGAATTTCCATCCAGTAATGATCAGCTCATACTGTTTAAAATGGAGCAGTTTAAATTGCTGCGACTCAAGTCGCAGTGACTTTGAAAAAGATTTCTGCACAACTTGTATTGACATCTGTTAAATGTAGTCACACAGATATCAGCAAGCTGCACATGAAATCGCACTGCTTTGAAGTCATGAAACTTCAAAATCGCACTGGTGATAACCAGGGTGAAGCTTTATATATGGGTAAGCACACGTACCCATTTATAATAAATCGTTACATAATTTTTCTGTGCTGCGTCCCAACCGCAAACAAAGTAATGTTCTGAAAAGTGTTTAGTTGTCGCACACTCCACATTAATTTTACTAGGACACCGGTAAGTAGATGCAGACAAGCCAAGGTTAAATATCTGAAAGTTTCCAGGTGGTTGAATTTCCCACTGATCATAACCAAACTGCAGAGCCATATTTCATTTTCTTCCACCCTAGGCCAGCTATCTGGGGCCATAATTTCCCCCTACTATCAGTTTGCAGTTAAGATGAACTCGAAGTCTACACATGCTAACATTTGCTCCAGCTATGTGATGTCCACAAGCTCCATTGTCATTACTTCCATTGTCATTACTGGCAAATTCTCCCTTGCCTCTTCTGAGTGCCGTGTCTTTGACTCAGTGTTCATTCTAAAGAGAATTGCAAACAGGCAAGTTGGTTTTAATACAGAAAAGATGTAGCGGTCTCTGCTGCAATAAAGAGACTGCCTGCAATTTGTACATTTTAACTGTAGTCCCACTTGTGGCGCTTTTCCACTGCATGGTACGGATCGGTTTGGCGCTTTTCCACTGCATGGTACGGGTTAGAAGGGTTTGGTAGAGCGGCGCTTTTCCACTACATGGTACAGCGTCGGTACAGCTCGCTTAAACAGTACCACCTCAGTTGGGGTTCCAAGCAGGCCATACCGATACCATATCCCACAATCCTTTGCATGCAGCATTGTTTGTCACTACTAGCCACTGATTGGTCAGAGAATCGTTGTAATCCCACCCACTTACTACTAAGTACTACAACAGTGGAAAAGCAAACCGAGCCGAGTAGAGCCTATACAGTGCTGAAAGGTGCCGACTCGTACCACGCAGTGGAAAAGCAAACTGAGCCGAGCTGGGCCAAGCAGTGCCGAGCCAATACTTGCAGTGGAAAAGTGCCATTAGTAACCCAAGCAACACAACAAGATCAGACGTCATATCCACAACAGGGCAAGGAGTGGACAGGCTTGAAGATAGATTGGTCATTTTGCATTAGTACCCCTAGAACTAAAGACTAAAAAACATGATTTCTGGGTGATTGTGTGCTGCCCCTGGGGTCTCCAAACTTTGTGAACAAAGTGCGAGTTTACTGGTCTTCGGGCTTTAGGGGGTCCGGATTGTGACCAATAGGAATGGAATATGCTGCAGAAATAGTGCCTCATCTTTGGTGCTAGTGGAAGGATTGGTGCCGCATTGATTGCATCAGTGGGAGGATTTTTGTTCTACAGTTTGTATCAGTGGGAGGAATTATGCCCCAATGTTGGTGTTGGTGAAAGGATTAGTGCCTTATATCACTGGGATCAATGCTGCCCCGCAGGCCAGATAAAGGCAAGCAAAGGGCCGCATTTCGCCCATGGGCCACAGTTTGGAGGCCACTGCCCTGGACTATGGCCTATATTCGCCAAGGAGATATCCAGCCCTTCTTGTGGACAGTCTTCCCACCATTCCCACGCAGGTTATTAATCCTTAGAGAAGAAAAAAATATAGTGGGACTTTGTGTATAACCCCAGAGGTAAATACACATATATTCTATAAAAATCAAATTTTATTCTAGCATCAAAAGGACAACAAATACACAGACATTTTTTTACAACCCAGCTGTTAGTCACGTCATATGCAAAATGTAAGAAAAGACAAAGAGGTCCCGAGGAAGCGGTATTCCAGCAAATTGTGTCGGCCTCGCCTTTTATGCATCTGTGACACCTTCAGTGGAAAATTCTAGGAAGGTTCTCTAGACTATTGTGATTGAATTCACACGTGATATGTGACTAACAGTCGCTTTTTTTTTTTTTTTTTTTTAAAACAATGTATTTGTGTATTTGTTGTCCTTTTGATAATAGAGTAAAATACTATTATAAAATCTTTGATAGAATATGTGTTCTTACTTCTGGGGGTATACAATCTACCTATTTATTCTATACTGAATTTGGAAATAGGTCCGATACCTCCTTAAAGAGGTTGTAAACCTCCAAAAAAATTATTAAAAAGAAAAACCTAAAAGACACAAAAAACCAATAATGAGCTAGCCGACATGTTCACCCGTCTTCCTTCCGGGTTCGCATACTCCGGCCATCTGATTGGCCAGAGTTCCGATGATGTCACTCCCGTGCATGCACGCGGGAGCGGCCGTTCACGAAAGAGGGCTCTGAAGGACCGGTACTGGCGGCCGTTCCTTCAGAGCGCATGCGCCAGTGAGGTCACTGGCTGCATGCAAAGTAAATAGCTCATAAAATGCATGTTTAGGAGATATTTACAGTACCTATAGGTAAGCCTTATTATATACCTACCTATAGGTACAAGTTAGAGGAAGCTTTACTTTCTCTTTAAGTAAAAGTCAAACTAATAGGAAGTCACCAGTTCATCTGTTTTTGACAATCCTTGGAGAAGGGGGTTGCATTAATTATCTTCTGTCAAGCTTTATTCCTTTATTTTCACATGGTGATCGTGCTAGTAACACGTCATGTCCTACGGTGACAAGGCTCACTTACTCCAGTCTATTAAGACAATAGAAAAAGGATAGAGCAACAGAAACAGCACCTCTCTTTTCTTCATAACAAAGGGGTGTGGTTCTGTAGTCGTCAGCTAGCTGAAAATGTATTCGATAACAGTCAGTACAGGCAGGGAGTACACAGTAGGTTGGTGCAGTAAGATCCCCTTCTATTCCTCCAGAGCCCCACTTGGAGGTGAATCTTTGACAAACTAGTTTCATCCACATACAGATAAGGAGCAGGCTGCACCAGTATACACAGTGCACTAAGGTCTGCGTACTGTTGGGATTAATACGCGGTAAAATGGTTATTATTATTGGACAAGTCCCATAAGGCAAGATTTCTAGATGACATGTAATGGACTATAGGGCACTTACCACTGTGCTGAAGATCCAGAGATCTGCCATTATAAAAAGTGTCTAGTCCAGTCTCCCATGTGTCTTATAATGCTTACAATTCTGCATTGTCCCAGTTGTTAAGATTGATTAACACCTCTTTAGAGCTGAAAACAACTAAGCAACATAATCGATTAGAATAATAGTTGTCAACTACTTTCATAATCGATTAGTTGGCCTGCATACAGAATGCGTCAATTGTTTACATATCAGAAAATACAGTACAGCACACACACAGCTCATTACACTGTCCATGCATGTCAGTATACACAGTACAGCACACATACAGCCCAGTACACTGTCCATGCATGTCAGTATACACAGTACAGCACCCATACAGCCCAGTACACTGTCCATGCATGTCAGTATACACAGTACAGCACCCATACAGCCCAGTACACTGTCCATGCATGTCAGTATACACAGTGCAGAACACATACAGCCCAGTACACTGTCCATGCATGTCAGTATACACAGTGCAGCACACATACAGCCCAGTACACTGTCCATGCATGTCAGTATACACAGTACAGCACACATACAGCTCAGTACACTGTCCATGCTTGTCAGTATACACAGTGCAGCACACATACAGCTCAGTACACTGTCCATGCATGTCAGTATACACAGTGCAGCACACATACAGCCCAGTACACTGTCCATGCATGTCAGTATACACAGTACAGCACACAGTCCATGCATGTCAGTATACACAGTACAGCACACTGTCCATGCATGTCAGTATACACAGTGCAGCACACATACAGCTCAGTACACCACCCATGCATGTCAGTATACACAGTGCAGCACACATACAGCTCAGTACACTGCCCATGCATGTCAGTATACACAGTACAACACACTGTCCATGCATGTCAGTATACACAGTGCAGCACACATACAGCCCAGTACACTGTCCATGCATGTCAGTATACACAGTACAACACATACTGCTCAGTACACTGTCCATGCTTGTCAGTATACAAAGTGCAGCACACATACAGCTCAGTACACTGTCCATGCATGTCAGTATACACAGTACAGCACACTGTCCATGCTTGTCAGTATACACAGTGCAGCACACATACAGCTCAGTACACTGCCCATGCATGTCAGTATACACAGTGCAGCACACACACAGCTCAGTACATTGTCCATGCATGTCAGTATACACAGTACAGGACACTGTCCATGCTTGTCAGTATACACAGTACAGCACACAGTCCATGCATGTCAGTATACACAGTACAGCACACTGTCCATGCATGTCAGTAGACACAGTGCAGCACACATACAGCTCAGTACACCACCCATGCATGTCAGTATACACAGTGCAGCACACATACAGCTCAGTACACTGTCCATGCTTGTCAGTATACACAGTACAGCACGCATACAGCTCAGTACATTGTCCATGCTTGTCAGTATACACAGTGCAGCACACATACAGCTCAGTACACTGTCCATGCATGTCAGTATACACAGTACAGCACACATACAGCTCAGTACATCATCCATACATTTTAGTAAGTGCCTGAGAACTTGTGAATGTGTGAGGAGCAATACCTCATGGGACATGTAGTCCTGGCCAGGAGAAAGAAGCGAGTGATTGTAAAAAGGCAGAAGTTTTTTTTACATTGTTATAAGAGCAGTCTGAAGGCAGGAGGAGCCAGAAACACTGGTGGGGGACCCCAGAAGAGGAGGACCAGGCCTGCTCACTACAAAAACCACTGCACAGGGCAGGCAAGTATGACAAGTTTGTAGTTTAACCCCTTACCGACCGCATATCTTACATATACGGTGGCAGAGAGGCTCTTCTGCGCTGGATCATGTACCTAGTACATGAGCAGCGCTTCACTGTAGGGGGTGTGTGCCTGCCCACCCGGCTGTGCTGAGATTCCTTTCAGCAGGTCCTGGTCAATGATTGACCGCCTTGACCTGCTGATCGGCTCAAAGATTCAGACAGAGCTCTGTAAGGACAAGCGAGCTTGTTTTTTTTTTTTTTTTTTTATTCCCTGCTAAGCATTACTAGCATAAAAAAAATTAAATATTTCCAGTATATATACACCATTTGCTCTCATGTAAACCAATATACACTTATTAGGATAAGTTTTTATCAAAGACATGAAGCTGAATACATTTTGGCCTAAATTCATAAGAAACGTTATTTTTTTTTTTATTTATGGTTTATGTTTTATAGCAAAAAATAAATAAAATCCTTTCAAAACTTTTGGTCTTTTTTTTTTATCAATAAAATGAGTGTCATACAGCCACAACGCTTGGGTCATCCAACTAAGTGTTCAGCATCACTTCAAAAAGGAGTGCAAATGTAAAAATGCTGCAGAAAAATCAGTGCTCAAATCACAGCAGCTTTTTATGTTAAGCAGGTTAGAAAGAAAAAATAAAAAAAAAGTACTGTACACATCTCCTAATTCCTAGTGTTTTATTTAAAACAATGAGCCCTACACCATTTCCATGTTTTGTGTTTGTCATCTTGGGAGTAGATGGCACCAGAGCAAGCTCATGTACTGCTGTCTGGAGACAGGGCCGGTGCTAGACTATTTTACGCCCTAGGCAAGACCAGCTACTTGCGCCCCGCCCCCCCTCCCCCAAAAAAATAACATAAAAAGGGAAGGGGTTAAAAACTCATCGATGTCATACACCGTGACCCTGATCTGATGGCTCCTCTATGTTATGCTGTCATACACAGTGACCCCCATATTCCTCCATGTCACACCTGGGGACCCTAATGTCCCTCTATGCCACACCAAGGGACCCGATGATCCTCCATGTCACACCAGGGGCACCTGATGTTCCTCCATGTCATACCTAGAGACCCTGATGTTTTTCCATGTCACACCTGGGGACCTCAGTCCCCCATGACACACCCAGGGACCCCTATCCCCCATGGCACACCTGGTGACCCTGATTCACTTTCACACCAAGGAACCTCCATGTCACACCCAGGGACCCTGATCCCCTTTTCTGGGGACACTCACTGGGCGGTATGAAGAGAGTGGCCCGCAGTCTGCCCTCCTTCACAGTGATCCTGCGGATTCCTTCTCCTAGGATGCTCCTCTTCTGGACCACAGTGCTCACCACAGCTCCAACCGACTCCTGGTGAAGGGAGAAGCAGTCCGAGGATTCCGCACGCCCCTAATCCCCAACCTCCTCAGACCATTCCGGTGCCAAGTCATTTCTGCTCCAGTAAAGGTGCCGCCCTCCAGTGCCAAGCTTGGGGTCAGGTTCAGCTCTCCTCCGCTCCCTGCTTAATACCGACCCAGGGGAATGAACGGCTGCCCACCAGCTCAGTGCAGAGAGTCACTTCCTGCCCAGGGTTTACACCACTCAGCTCCAGCCAGAGGATTAGCATGCAGACAGCACTTCTGTGGGCTCCCCTTCTTGCCTCTTGCCCCCCCCCCCCCCCAACAGTGGTGGAAAGCCAGGGCCTGGTAGTTCAGCCACTGCCCCAGACACCTGGCATCTTCCTCTGTCCATTCTTCTTCCCCCACTGCCGCCCCCTCCCCTCAGCTCACAAGGATCATTCATGATGGACAGGACAGAGAGTGCCGACTCATGGCTGCGCCCCTAGGTTGCAATGCGCCCTAGGCGGCTGCCTAGTTTGCCTAGTGGAAGCACCGGCCCTGTCTGGAGACTTGACTTACTTCATATTCTTGGCAGCACAGTACAGGTTAAGCAGAGTCAACTTCAGCTTCTTTCCAAAGATTACACATATCCGAGGAAATGGGAAGAGACTGCAATATTCTAAGCCTGCAATAACACCTGAGCAGAGTGTATTCCTGGTGATTTTGAAGCTTTGATTATATCATTTAAAAGGTGTTTTACAAGTTTTATGTAGGCGTTTCCTGGGCTGAGCAAAGAGAGGAGAGCAGTTGTAGTGGAGTTTTAGAGACGTAAAACCGCACGAAATTGCGTGGGTCATGCATTTACAGTCACTTCCATTGACCGGCCCAATTACAAATAGGATTCTACTTGCTGAACAGAAACGTTTGGGTGTGAATGGGTATAAAACTTTTTAAAAGGACCTCTTAGAACAGCTTCTCTCATGCTTTTTACCCAAGAAAACCCCCATCTAAAAGTGAGGAAATCCACATTGGTGGTCAGGGAAGAATGTGCCCACCCAACAGACAGCTGTAAAATGGCATTGACCTAAAACTGTGCAGGCACCATCAGATAGGTGGTCAATTAGCCACAGCTTGAGGAAACCTAGGGTTCCACAGAACTCTCCTTGATAATGGCTGCCTTAAAATGATTCTACAGGTATCCCCCCCTATTGTGCCAGTTACCAAGTGGTGTCATTGGAACTTGTTATCAGCCTCTAGGCAAAACTTAAAATGCTAAATATTTGCCTCCATGTTGGTTTGAACTTTCAAGTCAGCAAGCAATGATAACCGTAACTAAAGAACAATAAATCTATAGCGTTCCACACCTCAAACAAAGGGTGAAACATTTGAATTCAAATACGTAGTTAGTCTGGTTGAAAAAAGACAAGTCCATCTAGTTCAACTAATAAAAGGGGGGGGGGGGGGACACAATCCTATACCCACAGCTGATGCAGAGGAAGGAAAAAACCCAGCAAAGCATGATCCAATTTGCTCCAGCAGGGAAAAAATTCCTTCCTGATTTCCCAAGAGTCAGTAAGTCCCTGGATCAACTTTACCTATAAATATTAGTATCCAGTTATATTATGCGTATCTATGAAATAATCCAGGCCTTTTTTAAAGCAACCCACAGAGCTGGCCAGCTCAAGCTCTTGATGGTGTCTATTCCACATTTTCAAAAATGTGTTACTGTGAAGAAACCGTTCCGTATCCTCCAGATGTAAAAAGTGCCTTCTTGCCCTCGGAGGGGATCTTAAAGTGAATATCTCAACACCAAGTTCACTATATGTATTGTGCATGTTGATTATATCCCCTTTAATCTCTTCTCAAGAGAGAATACATTAAGTTCCTCATAATTGAGCTCCTCTATGCCTTGCCCTTGTCTGCACTTTCTCCAGTTCCCGGATATCCTTCTAGTGAACTAATGCCCAAAACCCAACTGCATATTTCAGATGAGGTATTACTTAGGATTTGTACAGGGGCAAAATGATCTCTCTCTCTCTCTTTCTGGAGTCTATATCTCTCCTAATACAGAAAGGACCTTGTTTGCTTTGGAAACTGCAGCTTGGCATTGCATGCTATTATAAGGCTTATGATCCACCAGAGCACCCAGATCCGTCTCCACCATTGACTCCCAGTTGTATTCCCCCTAGTATGTATGATGTATGCATATTCTTAGCCCCCAAGTGCATAACTTTACATCAATATTAAACCTCATTTGCCACATAGTTGCCCAATTAAACAGTGCATTGAGGTCAGTTTGTAAATTGGCGACATCCTTTAAGGACGTTATTCCAATGCATAGCTTGGTGTCATCTGCAAAGACTAATCCCAGACCCAATAACATTTATAAATATATTAAAAAGTAAGGGTCCCAATACTGAACCTTGGGGTACACCATTGATACCCTTAAACCATTCACAGTATGAATCATTACCACTATTCTCTGAAATTTGGTCTTTTAGCCAGTTTTCTACCCATTAACAAATGTATTTTTCCAAGCCTAAAGAGTTTACCTTACACATTAGCCGTGTGTGGGGAACTGTGTCATACATGGCTGCATTTCTGCAAAACGGTGCAATAACTACTCAACCCCCAGGCCAGCATAAAAAATGTTTATTATTTTAATTTTAAAAAATGACCTATACTAACACTTTAATAAGGTGTAATTTGATAGAAGAGAAAAAGCAAACTGCCGTATACTAATTATTGAAGCTAGCAACCACTGTAACAGTCCCAACCCATGAGAACTCCCTGATGACGCGTTTCACCCAACAAGGCTTACTCAGAGACATATAGGGACAGGCTCCTATCTCTATGTGCAATGTGTTGGAGCACGGACAGCTCAGTATACCACCTGCTCCCAGCGCTGAAAAGAGAGCAGGAGGAATTTGGCTTGAAAAACGAGAAGGAAACCAATACAGCTAGCAACCACTGTAACAGTCCCAACCCATGAGAACTCCCTGATGACGCGTTTCACCCAACAAGGCTTACTCAGAGACATATAGGGACAGGCTCCTATCTCTATGTGCAATGTGTTGGAGCACGGACAGCTCAGTATACCACCTGCTCCCAGCGCTGAAAAGAGAGCAGGAGGAATTTGGCTTGAAAAACGAGAAGGAAACCAATACACAAAGAATTGATTTAAAGCCCAACTTTACCTTCTTAAAAAAAAATTCTGAATCTGACAGCTGCCACCCAGTAGACGCTCAGAAGTCAACAGTCATAGCTTTGTTTGGCTATAGTGTGGGCGGCAACAGGTTAAAACAAGGTCTTCATCCACCCACTTTCTATCATTACACTCCTATGCCCCCCCTTTTTTTTTTATATATACACAAAAACGTAAAACCGCTGTATAAAAAAAAAAAAAAAAAAAAAAAAAAAAAAAAAAGCTTCTGTTCCTTTAAAGCATGAATAACAGCACCGTGCTGTTGCACTGTAATTTGTCCCTTTCTATGTTCTAAAATACCTGGCTGATCCTGCCAGTTCCTGTGTCCCCCCCCCCCCCCCCATGTGAACTGACCATGGTAATCATGGCTGCTGATCCATGATACTGTGGTCAATTTACACGTCTCTCCCCCTCCCTCCCTGTCAGCTCAGTCTGTGTGTGTGTGTGTGTGTGTGAGAGAGATGATCTGTTTCCTGCCCATACCCTTCTGTCGCTAATTCTGCTGCAATACATAACCCCATTACTTGTATCCTCTGTTTTGTGAAGATGTAAAGTACGGTGTGTCTTTTTTTTAAAATTCTAAATAACTCCTTTCACAGCCCCGCTCTGCGGTCACCTGACCTCCCTCTGCTGTCTGGCGATCAGAGGGGGATCTCAGCTCCTCCCGCTGCTCTCCTTAGAAGAGGGAAAGAAGAGCGGAGGGTAATCATGTGATCGCAGAGCAGCGGTGTGAGAAAAAGGTATTTAGGATTGTAATTTTTAAAAAACACACAGTACTTTAGATCTGCATAAAACAAGAGGATACATGTAATGGGGTATGTGATTTAACCACTTTAAAGGGGTTGTAAAGTCAGAAGGTTTTTTTATCTTAATGCATTCTATGCATTAAAATAAAAAGCCTTCTGTGTGCAGCAGCCCCCGCATACTTACCTGAGCCCCCTCTCTATCCAGCGATGTCCACGAGTGCTTCAGCCATCCAGCACTCTCTCTCCTGATTGGCTGAGACACAGCAGTGGCATCATTGGATCCTGCTGCTGTCAATTAAACTCAGTTAGCCAATCCGGAGAGAGAGGGGGCTCGGCTGATCGGCAGATACACGGAGCTGCAGCTCGGCTGCCCCAACAAGCTGCTTGCTGTGGGGGTACTCAACAAGAGGGAGGGTATAGGAGCACTGAAGAGGGACCCGAGAAGAGGAATATCCGAGCTGCCCTGTGCAAAACCACTACACAGAGGGGGTAAGTATGACATGCTTGTTATTTTTATAGAAAAAAAAATAACAAGACTTTACAATCCCTTTTAACTTTTGATATTATTTAAATCACTTTGCAGGTTTTCGTTTTCACTTTGAATTGAAAGTTTATTACTGTCGATCAATGTCAAAAACAATTAAAACCGCTGCAATTCAATATTCTACAATAAAAAAAAGAAAAAAAAGGAAAACTTCCAAGATAGTGAGTACTTCTTATAGAAGCTGTACACGAATGTGTGTAGTAGGGCTGGGCGATTTTGCCTAAAAAAAAAAAAAAAAAATCTTCGATTTTTAAAGAAAAATTTGAGTTTTGATTCTATTTTCTTTTCCAATGCACTTAAAAAATTACTGCAGAGTCTGGAGGGAGGACTGAGGAGAAGGAGAAGCGCTGTATATGTGTGTCTGACTCTTGACGGACCACCGCCGCTCCTGGATGTGACATCAGCTGCGGGCGGTGCGTCTGTACAGGGGCTGCACTGTGATAGGTACAGAGAACAGAACTCCCCAGTAACCGGCCACCTTTTTTAGTTTGAAACTATTTTTTTTTTTTCAAACTCGAGTTTTTTGTACAATTGTTTTTTTTCGCCTTTTTCCGCTTTGTGCAGCCAGCCCCCGCGTAACTACACACACCCTGGGGCTCCAGCCAGCTCTTAGTTCGCCGCACAGGAACTGAACTCCCCAGTAACGGACCACCGCCGCGCCTGGATGTGACGTCAGCTGCGGGCGGTGCGTCTGTGACCCTATCGACTTAACTGGATTGGGAGAACCATTTGTGGTTTCAGTCCCATCGCGTGCAGCAAGGAATTGCAAGGAGCAGCAAGTGTGGGCAGGAATTTGGCCTAGCACCTACCATGCGAAGCCTAAGACCGTGAACCTGGAGCAAGGCAGTCATGGAGGAGTGTCTGATGAGGAGAAGTTAAGAATTGGCAGTTACATGTGCAGGGCTGTGGAAGCTGCACAGTTGAACCAGGCTAGAGGAGGGAAGGGTGTTGGCGCTGTTGTGGTTGATCGAGAAAGTGGCAAAGTTTTGGCAGTGGGGACTGATCAAACTGGAGAAAAGGGAGAACCATTGCTTCATGCTTGTATGGTGGCAATAGACATGGTGGCACGCCAACAAGGAGGAGGTGCATATGAATGCCTCGTTGGACTGGAAATTGAGCAACAACCCAAAAAGCACAGTGTAACCAAAAAGGATGGGGAACAAATAGGGGATGAGGGGGAGAGCCGGAAGCGCACACAAGA
Source organism: Pelophylax lessonae (assembly GCF_965119305.1). Classification (NCBI taxonomy): domain Eukaryota; kingdom Metazoa; phylum Chordata; class Amphibia; order Anura; family Ranidae; genus Pelophylax; species Pelophylax lessonae. Next base: position 821,286,148 of record NC_138768.1, read on the forward strand.
GAACAGTGGACAGTGTACTGGAGAGCTGCCATACCTATGTACTGGGTATGAGGGGTTGCGGCGCACTGTGATAGGTACAGAGAACTCCCCGGCCTGGATGTGACGTCAGCTGCCGGGAGAGGAAGCGGGCGGTGCGTCTGTACAGGCCAGGGGCTGTGATAGGCTAGGTACCTATCCTATCACAGCCCCTGGCCTGTACAGACGCACCACCCAGCGCCCGCTTCCTCTCCCGGCAGCTGACGTCACATCCAGGCCGGGGAGACTTTACCTATCACAGCGCGCCGCAGCCCCAGCCTGTACAAACGCCTCCCGCCCCTGACGTCACATCCAGGCGTGGCGGTGGTTCGTTACTGGGGAGTTCGGTGGCTGCATAAGGCAGAAAAAAGTATTGTAGAAAAAACTCGAGTTTAAAAAAAAAAAAAAAACGTTTCAAACTAAAAAAATCGATAAGTCGATTTATCGCCCAGCCCTAGTGTGTAGTAAAGAATGTAAAATGCCAAGTTCACTTTATCACTAAAATAGACTATGCAGTCCAGGGGCCCAGGGTGTTAAATGCAGTACACCATTGTCTTTAGTTTAAAAGCCTTTCCATTAGGCCACGAGGGACATCACAAAAAGCCTGCCAGAAAAACTGTCAAGGAGGATTAGCCTGTCCTACTCAGGTTCACTTGAAGAATCTCTCCGTCACCCTGTAGCAGCAGGAGCTGGTGAAGAGCGCATATGGGTATGAAACACGGAAGTGCGCTCACACCTGGGATGCTGGGAGTGAGTTCCTAACGGTGGAAGAGAACTTGTGCATGATGACATGATTTTAACGGTGGGAGTTTTTATGGCAGGCTTTGAAGGATGTCCTTTATGGGCTAATGGTAAAGGTTTTAAACACAGTACAATACTGCACTGCATATTTCAATACACTAGGTCCAGTAGACTGCATAGCAGGGTGGAAAAAAAAATAATGATTTTTTTTTTTTTTTTAATTTAAACCTGATTTCTTTTTTCGATCAAATTTATTATAACATGCTTTTTAAGTTGCTCTTTAAAATTATGAATTATATTGAGCCTTTTTACTAGTGATTTAAAACAAATCCACCCTGCTGCATAGTCCGTTTTCCCAAAAGGTTGAACGTGAACTTTAATTCATTGTGAAAGTGTGGTAAGCACTCTTGCCTTGCAGTTCGAGGATCAGGGAACACTATCTGTATGAAGTTTGTATGCCCTATGGTTTGTTTAATCCCCTCCCACAATCCAAAGACCTTATAGTAGGTTACTGGCTTCCTCCTTAAGCCCCTTTCACACTAGCGGACCGTTCAGATCCGCCTGCAAGTTTTTCAGGCGGATCTGAACGGATGCCCCATGCATCTCTATAGGACATCGGATGTCAGTGGAGACATGTCCACTGACATCCGATCCAGTCTGTCAAATCTGGATGGATGGAAACCCTATTTTCCATCCGTCCAGCGGATATGATGAGAACTGACAGGCGGTCTGTTCTCTTCCGATTACCCCATAGAGAACAGCGAGGACCTGACCGCTCCGTCTCCGCACACAACGCGGAGACAGAGTTGCCATCCGCCTGCTCAGCGGGGGGATCGGTGAATCAATCCCCCGCTGAGAAAAACGGAGTCCGCCGACAGACTCCCGTGTGTGAAAGGGGCCTAAAGCTGTCCTGATTGTGTTAGGTATGTTTGTGAGCTCCTTTGAGAAGCAACGACAAACATGAGTGGTTCTCTTGCAATGCTTAACCATGTCACTACAGTTATACATTTTAAAACACCAGAGTGGAAGACATGATGCTCTGGAGCACGGTTTCAAAAAAGACACTCTTATATCTTGTTTGTGCTTAGTGCACAATGCCTATGATCGCACTAGACATTAGACAGCTAAATTCACAGGTTAAACAGAGCCAAACAGAGAGGCTCTATACCTTGTGATCACTGACTGCCAATCTATCTAATCTGTTTTACATTTGAGAGCTCTCACCTTCCTCTTACAATACAGTATTAAGGAATCTATATGGAATTTATGAATATATATGCAACCACCTCCGCTCTGGAGGGTCTTAGCCCCCTTCATGACGAGGGCATTTTTTTTTTTGCTATGCATCACTGCCCTACTTTAAAAAAATGGCAGTCATGAGACACTGTAGGCAAGTGAACATTTTTATCACACAAACATTTATTTTGGTAGTATTTGATCACCATTGTGTTTTTGATTTTTTGAAACAAAAAAAAAAGCCCATAATTTTGAGTAATAAAAAAAAAAAAGAGAAATATTTTCTACTTTGTTATAAAATATATTCAATAAAATCAAATGTCTTCATAAACTTAGGCCAAAATGTATTCTGCTACACAACTTTGGAGAAAACAAATCATTTCTGATGTACTGCTGGCCCATCTCACTTTTTGAGGCCTTTAAAATGCTAGGACAGTACAAATCCCCTCCAAATTCCCCCTTTTTGGAAAGTAGACAGCCTGCAACATTTAGTAAGAGGCATGGCAAGTTTTTTGAAGTTGTAATTTTTGTCACATTTTTTGAAAATGAAGAAACTGAATACATTTTTTTTCTTCACTTTCTTTTTTACATACTGTCACTCGTGCAGTACAGCATTATATATGACTGGTGTGGCGGTGATCAGGGACACCAAGATTTAATTAATATAAATATATATATATATATATATATATATATATATATATATACACACATATACACACACACACACACACACATTATATTTTTTTTTTTTTTTAAGGGCACCACATGAAGTCCAGTGCATTTTTTTTTTCGGCATCAAAAACGCATGGAAATTTGGTTATATAGTTTCAAATATAGTTCAAATTAGTGCGGTCAGTTCCATGGCTTTCCAGTTCCAGGAAAAAAAAAGTAGCACATGCTGTATTTTTCCTGCACTATAACGTGGTAAAACGCATCAAAAATGCACCGGAATGCGGCACAAACATGCATGCAGAAACGTACCTGGAACGGATCTGGTGTGCATTTTTTGCAGTGTAAACCAGCCCTTAAGCTTTTTTTTTTTTTTTTACAGTAGTAGTTCAGTGTTACCATAGCAACACTACTACTCTAGATTGGGAGGGGGGGGTTATCAGGGTTTTTTTTTTTTTTTTCATTTAACACTTTGCTGTTACAATGACGATCATTGTAACAGCAACGTATTTAAGGTAATGATGGGTTACATTCATAACAGCTGGGATTGCTAGTGATCTGTGATTGGCTACAGCTAATCACATGGTATAGTGTGCAGTGTTTATCCCAGGTACCACGTGATAGCTGTGGGCCAATCACAGCATAGTAAACACAGGTGTTATGAATGAATTTACAGCAGCTTTGCTAACATTGTGGGTACCGGGATCTGCAATCCGCTGTGTCCTTGCTGGAACAGCGAGCTAAGCGCCACTAACCTGGTACAGGCTGGATGACGCGCATGTACATAATCTAACGTGCCTGTGCCGCCTGCAGAAAAGTACTGTGGGTGGTTTGGAAAGTGTCTAATGAATGAAAGGTACCTCGATCATATTCAAAAGGTAAGCGGTTTTAATTTGTGGGATTTTTATTTTTCAACTCTTTCACCCCCCTCTTTTTCTCTGAGTATGAACTGTACATCTTATCTTAATCCTGTCTCTAACCTGTATCCTTCACCTCCCTCATCCTACACATTACCTTCTTATCGCTATCCTCCCACTGTATGTGGCCTGTACCTTAAAAGGTTAAAGAGGTTCTTCGTCCTGTTTGAAAATAATAGTCAGCAGCTACAAATACTGTGTCTGCTGACAAAAAAATAAAAAACGTGGGGTGTGCTCATGGGAACCCGTTCTTCACCGGTCTTTGTGGCCCCCAGCGCCAGAAGGTTTACTGTGGACAGCCAGCAGTAATTCCTTGCAGCCTACTGCACGTGCGCGATATGTGCTTTGCGAATGGTCCTGCAGCATTCTGTGACGTGTCCCAGGTGGTTGCTGGTGGGGGGTACAAGGAAAAGGTTGCGGAGATTAGAGCTCCTTTGGCCCTTCTATGAATTACAGCAGTGCACTTAGATTTGCACTCCTGTAACTCGTTTTCCGCCGGTAGTGGACTAAATCCTGCTGTCGGCTGACGTCACTTAGCCAGTCCACGCTCTGTAAAGATCCCACTTTAATGTTGGGATCCACCAAGATCCCTGACTGGCTACTGGTTTAGCCTCTTAGCATGCCACTGAGAGCCTAAGCCTGCTGCTCCTGCCCCCTCCACAACTCCATTCCAGGGAGCAGCAGAGGGGAAGGGCAGAGAGCAGGTGACTGACTGTCAATGCTCACTGAAGACTGAACTGAGCGATTAGTGGTCTTTGATGGTTCAGTTCTAGGTCTTGGAGACAGCAGGGGAGCGATGCATCTGCCCAGGTGAGCCCAGGTTTTTCTTAACCAAACGTCTGTTTTAAGAAGCTGGTATATCACAGCTCTCTCTACAGCCCAATTCTACAAATGGCCTTCAAAGAGTGTCAGCTCATACTTGTATTAAAAAGGCCACTTATGTGTGCCAGTCTGACAACGATCCTCTATGATTAAGTCAACTGGGCGAAGAACGTCAGAGTGGTCCAGGGGGTAGGACCATGGGCTGAAGCATGTAGGCTGAATAAAGTTTTGCCTGTGAAGGCATTGATGTGTGGCTTTTCCTTTTTTATTATATTATTCATTGTGAATTGACCTCTAACACACTAAGCCTAAAGAAAATGTATCCTGAGGTATGAACACTGCCATCGTGGATCTCACTTTTTAAAAAGGCTAGCTGCCTGGTTTTCATGTTGAGTTAGAGCTTTCAGTAGGACCTATCTGCATATCTGAAATTAAAATCAGTTGCTCTGTTCCAATATATCCAAATTCCATATTTTCTGAAAGCTAAGTTGAAACATAGTGCCCATCCCATATTTCTAACAATGTGTGTGTTTTCATGCAAAACTAGAAACTCTACAAAGGGCCATATTTCAATATCAGATCTCAATTTCAAGTTAGACCTATCGGAATGGCAGTATGCAGCTAATGGCCTATCTAAAATTTCAATCAACACAATCCTAGTGAAGTCAAACTATAAAAAACTTTGTTAAGGTGGTACTTGGCTCCTTACTAGGGTAGCCAAACTACATCCACATTAATCTTCTGACTGGCTTAGGCGCTATGGTCAAACAGGAACAATGTTCCATATGTGGTGACAATATCCCAAGGTAACCAGATTCTGGAAAGACTATTTAATCAAATTTGTTCAATAACAGGAATAATTATCCTCAAATTGCTCTTTTCGACAAACTAGACAGAGAAATTCTAAAAAAAAAAAAAAAGAAAACAAGTACTAAAGACTGGCCTCTAACATCGTCCTTTCCACTAGAATTGCAATTTTGAGACGTTGGAACCAGTGGATGGTGCAATTTGATTATGTTAAACAAAAATGAATTATGATTAGCGATAAACTCACGTGTACTTTTAAAAATAAGTTCAACAAAATGCGGGACCCTTGGATTCACTATATGTTGGTGGACTAGCAAGGCCTCAGGAGCACCTTTCCTTTCGCTCTTCTCACTTTCTAATCTTTTTTCTCCCTTCTTATATGCGTAGCAGTAATATGTGTTACGCTGATTATGTATTGAAACTTCTAACAATCTTCGATCTTTAAATTAGGTTTACTGAAAGCAAATTATATTAGATTTCTGCATAAAAACCTTTTGATTTATCATGGTTTGGAACTTCTATTATAACAATACAGATATTTTGTATGTTGACCTTGCATTTCTATTTATTCTGTCTACACTCATTGTTACATTCCTTTATAAATGGTGCCTAACAGTAACTTTTTTTTCCCCCCCTGAATGACGGACACTTCCTATTGGCTGTCCAGCAGCAAAGTCCTATTTAAATCCAGAAGAGGATCAGCATTGGCAGAGAGAACAGGCAGTCTTGGGTGCATCTGTAGAGCTGGTTAGTGGCCTCACACCTGGAAACATCAGCAAGGGACCTACAATAAGTATAACTTTCTTCAGCAGATAAGAGAAGAGGAAAACCTTTCAGCATGGAACAGAGGAAAGGGGTAAGAAGTGGAGGGAAGGGTCATATTGTGCACATGGCATAAAAAAAAGAAAACAAAGAACAAATACTTACTAGTCCATTAAATCCAGTACTTTTCCTCCTTGCATCCCAAGTTTTTGCAGTATATTGTTAGTTCAAATCAAGTGAGCACTCTAGGGTGACACCGCTGCTTCTACATACAGTTAGGGTCCATTCACACTAGCGCGACTTGTCAGGCGACTTGGTCGCCTGCCATTGATTAGCACAGGACCCGTTCTAATAGGAGCGACACAAGTCGCTCCGACTTAGAAAAAGGGTCCTGTACTACTTTGGGGCGACCTGGAGGCGACTTGCATTGACTTCAATTATATGAAGTCCGTGCATGTCGCGCCGAGACACCGCGACTTCACAGGTCACCCCAGCAAGTCGTGTCGCCCCTGTCTGAATGGGCTCTTAAAGTTTGTTCACACGGGTGACCAGGGGGTGGTAAAAGCAGACAGTAAAGCTACAGTTTTACCGCCCCTCAGCTGACCTATAAGACAAGGGCATGCTGTGCACATACCGTGGCAAAAATCAAATGTTACATTCAGCAGGTGGTACTGCCAAATACTTTTAGGGTTAAAACAAGCAGCAAAGAAGAATATTGCCTCCAATTGCCAGTCAAGAGGACCCTGAAAAGCAATACAAAGCAGATAACTTTTCAGAGAGGTGGCAAGGCTTCCGCACATAAACAAGTGCTAAGAGGAAGATTTATAAAGCAGGGGAAAGGACTTTCAAACATGCACTAGTGGAGAATTAATCGCTGTAAAAAACAAAAATTTATCAGAAAAGAACATTGGTAAATTTCAGATTAACTGCTTTAGAAAAATGACCCTAATGCTGGGTTTACACATGTGAATTTGAGGTCGGTTTCACCGCATCCAATTCACATGACAGGCGAGTGTGCCCTGCTGTCAATAGAGCCGGTTCACATGTCTGGGGCGGCTGCATTTCTGATTAAAAAGGGTCTGGTGCGTGTTTGGGTCCAGTTGCAAATCCAGGCAAAAATTTGGACCCGAAACCACAGGAACCGGTGAACAGACCCCAGGCACGATCCCATAGTCGCAAATGTGTGAACCCAGCCCTAGTGTGCTTTGTCACCCTAGGAAAGGAAATGTGTTACTGGTAGATTTGTAAAGTAAAAAAAAAAAGCCTGAAAAACATCCAAGAACTGCTAAGCTACAATATATTAAAATATTTTTTAAGATGCACTCTAAAGTATAACTGAAGGCAACATTTTTTTGTTTAGTTTTGGATAGAGTGGAGAGGGATTATAACCTGTCAGGTTTTTTATTTCTGCCTGTATCCCGTCTGTATTTAACATTTTCATTGAAAGTGGAAGAAAAAAAAAAAAATTTAAAATTTTAGGTTGTCCCCAGAAAAGTAATAGAGGGGAAATCTTCCAATGGGGACACTTGGGATCCCCAAGAAATTCCCAGAATTTGCAGGGATTTCCTCTCACTTCCTGTTTGGTTATAGGACAGGAAGTGAAGGGAAATATCCGCAATGGAACACAGATGGCGAAAACAAATCCAATAGGGGTTATATTTTTGACTTACCGTAAAATCCATTTCTCTGATGTTTGACAGACACAGCTCCTGGTCTTCTTAACCATTAGGTTATACTGCCCCCTACAGGATTAGGACACTAGGCAGAAAAAAAAAAAAAAAAAAAAAAAAAGTCTGGCTACACCTATGGGCAGTCCCAGGGGGTATACTGCCTCTCTGCTATAGGTACTCTTGTTACAAGCAGTGTCAGAAGAATAACACCACAGAGGGGTGGGTGCTGTGTCTCTCAATGCACATCAGAGATGGATTTTATGGTAAGGCAAAAATCCTATTTCCTCTTTCGTTCATTGACGGACACAGCTCCTGATCTTCTTAATCACTGGGACATCCCAAAGCAGTGTTAAACATGAGGGGTGGGACAGCAAAAAAAAAAACCCAAGGCAAACTACAGCCAACCAGGTAAACAGGAGCTCAACCAAAACTGAAGCTTACTTGAAAACAACAATACACCCTCAAAGGAGGAACAGGTCCTCTAAACAGCAACCTGAAAAACAAAAAACTAGCAGCCAAAAAAGGAAGCATCCGTGGATGCCAACACATCCACTTTATAGAACTTTGTGAAAATGTGCACAGACTACCAGGAGGCCACCTTGCAAACCTGCGTCACTGACACCTAATGACTTATGGCCCAGGTGGCACTGAACGCCAGAGTAGAATGCACCTTGACAGGTAAAGGAGGAACCAGACCCTTAATGGAACAGACCTGAACCACCGTCTGTCTGATCCATTTGGAAATGGTCGCAGAGGAAGTGGACAACCCTTTGAGGCCCATCCTTGAGCACAAATAGTGAGTCTGACTTCCTAAAAGACTCTGTAGCTGCCAGGTACACCCCAATTGCCCGGACCACATTCAAGGTATGCAAAGCAATTTCCTTTGGATGTTTTGGCCTGGGACACAGGGAAGACTGCACAATGTCTTAATTCAAATGAAAATCAGAGAAAAGCAGAGGAAGGAATGATGGACAGAGGCGAAAAACCACCGAGTATGGTAGACGACAGGATAACCCTGCCAATTCCGACACCCTGCGTGCAGAGGTGATAGCCACAAAATAGGGCACTTTCTGGGACACCATAAGCAGGGGAACCTTCCGAAGATTCTCAAAAGGAGGCTTCTGGAAGACAGAGCACCAAATTGAAGGTCCCAAGACGGCAACGTAGACCGCACTGGCGGGTTCAAAGGGCCTTACTCCCTGAAGAAAAGTACATACCAGGCAGTATGTGGCCAAGGGCCATTGAAAGAAGACCGCTAAGGCCGACACCTGACCCTGAATCCCAAGAAACTCAACACGCAACGTACGTCTTTCACGTACAATGGTAGATCTTCCTAGATGTAGATTGCCTAGCATTTAACAGCGTTGGAAACACTGACTCAGACAAAACCTTTATCCATTAGCACCTGGCGTTAAACAGTCAAGCCGTCAAAGCCAGCAACTGCAAAGCAAAGGATGGAAGGTTGGCCCTTGGCACAGCAGATCCTCCCTGAGAGGAAGCTTCCATGGAACGTCAGCGACCAGCCGTACCAAGCCCAGCGAGGCTAGTCCGGGGCCACCAAGATGACCGGAACCCTTCTTCCTTGATCCTGCGTAGAAGCCTGAGAGGAGGGAAGGCATAAATCATACGATACTAACCCCATGGGGTCACCAGCACATCTGTGGTGTCCACAGGAGGATCCCGTGACCGAGCCACAAACCTCTGCACCTTTCTGTTGGGCAGAGATGCCAACAGATCCACCTCAGGGACGCCCAACCGGAGACGCCTCCCGACTGAGTTAATACGCCTGCCAGTTTTCCACCCCGGGAATGTGTATGGCAGAGAGGGCTGGAACGAACCGTTCTGCCCACCTTAGAATGCCAGCTACCTCCAGAGCCGCTATGACACTTCTTGTGGCCCCCTTGTGATTGACATAAGCCACGGCCGTGGCATTGTCCGATTGAATGTGCACTGGACTTTCCTGAAGATGATCTGTCCAATGTTCCAGGCACAGTCTGATCACTAGGAGTTCCAAGACATTGATCGGTAGTCTGGACTCTTCCAGTGTCCAGATCCCCATAGCAGAATGTTTTCCGGGGATGCCTCCCCAGCCGGGCAGGCTGAAATCCATGGTGATCACTGTCCAATATAGGGGGGGGGGGGGGGGGAAAGAAAAATTTTGCACAGCTGGAGAAAGAAGCCATCATATCAGGGACTCCTTCGTTCCCTGGCTCAGCCGGATCCGATTGTCCAGAGACTGCTGATTCTTGTCCCATTTGGCCAGAATCTCCCTTGCAGAAACCATGTATGGAACATACGATGTCCGGAGGGATGACCATCAGCTGGACAGCAGGAGACGAATTGCAGCCTGCAATTTCTAGCGTTTGTCCAGAGGAAGGAGCACTCTGGCTAAGGCCGAGTTCAGACTCAGACAAAGATAGTCCAGCTTTGTGGACAGAACCAGAGCAGACTTCTGAAAAATATGTATGGTGAATTTTGGGTTTTCCACAAGAGCAGTAGGGGACTACGCTTGCAGAAGGAGGTCATTCAAGTAGCCCAGTACTGCGATCCCCCACTGGCGTAACAATGCTAGCACCAGGGCCAACGCTTTTGTGAAGACCAGACGCGAGACCAAAGGGTAACGCCACAAACAGAGAATGCTCCTCTTCCACGGCAAAGCAGGGGAAGCACTGGTGATTGACACATATTGGAATGTGAAGGTAAGCGTCCTTGATGTTGATTGAGGCAAGAAAAATCCGATGCAGGGAAGCCACCACCGTGCGAATGGACTCCACTCAACTTCCACACCCGCACAAAGCAGTTTAACGCCTTGAGGTCCAGAATTGGACGCACCTTGCCTTCTTTGCTAGGGACTGTAAACAGGTTTGCATAAAACCCCTGAAAACGTTCCAAAATCGGAACCGGGACAATCACCCTTTGAAGTAAAAGGTCTTGCACCGCCATAAAAAGAGCCTGTAAGCGGACCGGGGACAGTCGCACGTTAAAAGAAAGAACCTTACCAGAAGGTAAGAACGAAACTCAATCTTGTAGCCGGTCCTTATGACCTTGTGGACCCATTTGTCTTGTACCAGGGAAGTCCATGGGTCCGGGAACTAGCGAAGACGTATCCCCACCCCAGATTTGTGTGAAGTCGCACCTTCATGCTGAAGGGGCCTTGTCCACGGGTCTGGAGAAGCCCGCTCTTAACTAACCAGACCAAGTTCACTTGGATCCTACAGAGGAGGCCCCAAAGGGCTTTGATCCCTTGTCAGTCGACCCTGAGGGACAAAAAAAAAAAAACAAAAACATCTTAGCTGAGGAGGAGGGCCCATGTCTATAACAAGGGTCCTTGCCCTTAGTAGCCTGCGGAAGAAAGGTACTCTCCCCCCCCTGTGAGACCTTTAAAGAGGTCATCAAGTGTAGCACCAAACAGGCGATCTCCTTGAATAGGAAGATCAGTCAGGCCTTTTCAGAAGTCTGGTCTGCAGACCAGCATTTGATCCGAAAAGACACGCCGAAGGACCACTGCCGAAACAGAGCCGAGCCACTAGGGGAGCTGAATCCAAAGAGGCATCACAGATAAACTGCAGCCCCTGAAACAGCTGGTCCGCCAGCTCAGCAAAGGCAGGGGGGATCTTTTCCCCCCTCAAGATCAAGACGCAAAAGCTTAGCCTATTCGGTCAGACTCTGCGACACGAGGGTAATGGGGAATATCGGCCTAGGTGCCGAACCAGCCAGGGTGTACAAATTGCGGTCCAATGCCTCTGCCTTCCTGTCAGCTGGGTCCTTAAATGCCAGGGACTCTTCAACCAGGAATCATGGTTGCCTTGTTTAATCTGGAAACTGGAGGGTCCACTTGAGAAGGAACTCCTAATAGGGGTATCGCCTAGCAACTCGCTTAGGGACCCCAAGAGGACGCTTTGGTTGTCCCCACTAGTGACAATTCTGTCAAAATAGGAGGGGAAAGGGTACACCTTTGCCGCTCTGGATGGCTTGTAAGTGCCAAAGGGAACCTGCGCCTCCGTTGCAGCCGCAGCCTCCAACTTTAAGTCTCAAGCACAGATACAATCAGTGTGTCCATCAGCACCTTTTTGTATGTGGTTGCAGAAGTGGAGGAATCCTCACTGAGGATTCAGGGTGCGTGGTTGCAGACCCAGAAGGGTGACCCATGTTCTAGGTGGCCGAATCAGATTCAGGATCTGAGGAGACAGATGAGACGGGGGGAAGGCAGGGGGGCGCTTTAGGCCAGCCCATCGCCCAAAAGCCACCTCCACCCGGGACACAAAGGACTCCAGGACCGCCATCAGTGCATCAATGGATGGATGGGACCCAAAGGGCCCCTCAGCCTCAGAAAGGGATCAGGCGGGGAGATGTGCTCCAAAGAGTCACCAGGTGGACCCCACAAAAAAAGTGTAAAAACACTGGTAAGGGACAATCCCCCCCCCCCCGCTCTGGCAGCACCACCTGGTTGCCAGTTACAGAGCACCAATTAATCCTCAGCAGAGAGGGAGAGGACCCCACCAGACTCACCACCTCCAGAAACCAGGCACCGCAGCTACCAGGAGAATCTGCACTGCACAAGCGGCGATCAGGAAATGAAAAGGATACAGGAGTCAGCACCAAGGGATGAGGAAGGGCTCCCACCGCCGAAATCGCTGCCCAGAGGGCTCCACTGTCATGGCCGCTGCTGCTATTTTCATATGCAAACCACCGCAAATTGGCCGCCAGACTACACAAACATGGCCCTCGTGCATTGCGAACACAGGCGACAAGAAAATGGCGGCACCACGAGGCTCCCAGGGAGGGATCCCTAGAAGTCAATGACAGGCACAGGCAGGACGGGGGGCCCTGGCAGGAACCCCAACCAGGTACAGCCCCCCGCATAGCGGATCGTCTAGTCGCCGGCGGCGCACCCCCCGCCCCTATTGCTAGCATAGCACCCTGCCCTCACCCCAGAAGGTGGACCAGACTACCCACACAGCCCCAGCATAAGTGGAAGGGGGGCAGATGAAGGTGGGTGCCCGATGGGAAGGAGGGGAACCCGGGGGGGGGGGGTCTGACTGTCCCATGGAGGGGTCACGTCCACACCAAAATCCTTGAGGGGGAGAGGGGAGACAGCTACTCACCATACCAGGAACCAGGTGAGCACCGCTCCGGACAGAACCCCTTGCCATCGAAATGGGGGGCTGTTGGCCAGGAGGAGCGCTGCGACTCGGGCCAAGACCCTGTCATACGCGCCCTCGTGAAGCTTTTAACTCGCAATCCAGCCCCCGTCCGGTGGGGCTATGTCGCAGCTGACCTAGGGTGGAGCTGAGGTTTGTGCGTGCTAGCTGGCATTTGATTGTAGATCTCACAGGACAAAAACATCTAAAAAGAAAAAAAATTGCCAGGACCAGAGTTTCCAGCAAGTAACTAGGTCCTTACTCCCTGAGTAAGTACCTATAGCAGAGAGAGAGGGAGTATACCCCCTGGGACTGCCCATAGGCGTAGTTAAACTATCTGCCTAGTGTCCTACTCCTGTAGGGGTCAATATAACCCAACGGTTAAGATCAGGGGGATGTGTCCGTCGATGAACGAAAGAGAAAAACATTTTAGCCCATAGTTCTACTTTAAAGTAGAATTTTAGAAACATTTAAAAACACAAAAAAACTTTTGATAGAAGTACTTCTAGATCTCTTCACCTCCAAATGTTTGTGTACACTTGCCTGCAACGCATGATTAGTGCAGTGTACACTCCTAGCTTCTGCAATACACTGAGAATTGAACCAGGTGTCAGGACAACGCCAGTGCAGCAGGTACACACTGGAGTTACATCATCACTGAGCCCACAATGGCTGAAGAGAGATGTCAGCAGAATGAGCAATGAGGATAAGCAGAGAGCAGACCTATACAGGGAAGGCCAAACTATCAGGGAAGTCCCTGGCTCCTGATGACGTCAATTCTGACAAAAGACATAGGGGTGGAGCATACAGTGACATCACTATGCATGCATGCAGAGTAGTGTAGCTTTTTAAAGATGTCTGTTTTTAAGCTTTGTGAGCATTGACAATTTATTAAATCCAAGATTTGTTTTACAGTATCATGCTATGTGGAGTGCTTTCTGGCATTATTTAATTGGGTGCTGTGGAGGTCTTGGACTAGAGGAACCCTCCCATAGATGCTATACATATTAAGCCATTGTTTGGGAAGGCGCAATAGATTACCTATAAATAAGGGGTCTCATCCTCTGGAAAGAGGTGTGGTTTTCATGTTGGTGAAGGTGTGTGTCACTCAGCTGTTGGATTCTTTTAAAAGTGGACATTTGCAATATTGCTGGGAGTTTAATACACATATTCACTGGTCACTTTGTAGCATTGATTAGCACATTTATGAATTACATGATTTCCTTCGATTTATTGATCTTTTAAAAAGGGACAGTCATACCTTATGTTAAAAAGTTTTTGATGTTATGTTTTGCATATAGAAGAATTTACTATATTTATTGATTTTAAAGTGATTGCACAACATATATTTATTATTAATATCCGTTTATAGATATTGGTGGATGTTGCTATATTTTTCACACAGTTATAAAGTTTTAAACTCGACTGGTATTTGCACTAAGCGCAGAGATATAGTAAGCTTTCCAATAAGCCAAATAGAGCACTGCAAAACTGGACCTAGAAGAAGTGGACCACAGACCCAACACCATTCCAGTCAGGAGGAAAAGAAGAAGTATCAGTGCTCTCTTAGATGGTAGAAAAAAAAAAAAAAAAATGTAGGTATGAGGGAGAGGTAGGGTTTTTTTTATCTGCTTAGGTTTGCTGTAGAGGGTAGGACTTATTTCTAATATTGTCCCCCCCATCTAGTGAAGCACACATTTACAGGGTATCCAGGGGTACACCGTGTGCAGTTTGTGGTATGCTGTAGATCACACGTGTCAAACACAAGGCCCTGGGGCTGAATCCGGCCCTTCAGGCCATTTCATGTGGCCCTCGCACCTCTCCTGCAGCAACCCCTTCATTGTTTCTCGCACCTTGTCTCAGCAGTTAGCAGCAGAGGACGACAGAACTCTTTCACCAGATCATGCATTTCTCCATGCAGCCACAGAAAGACTTGCATTCCCCCCCTTCCGCATCTCAGCAGTCCGCAACAGAGAGAAAGACCGAACTCCTCCTACAGATCCTGCACCTCTCTGTACAGTCACAGCACCCCCTCCTCTCCACTTCCCCTAGTCTTAGCATTCAGCAGACTCTAGCCCTCCTCTGGTCCTCCTCCAGTCTCTTCACTTTCTGCTTCCCAGCTCCGCCCCAGCTTCTTCCTGGTAGCAGCACAAGGTAAGGGGGTGCCCTGTGATGTAATAGAGGGTGGGGGGGGGGGGGGACTCTTGACTTCTGATGGTGGGGGTTCTTCGGACATCTGATGTAAGGGGGGAGGGGGTGCTCTGGACATCTAGTCTTACAGATACAACTGGCCCTTTGAGGGCAACCATAATGCTGATTCGGCCCGATCAGTAATCTCGGCCCGATCAGAGCGCTGACTGGGGTGTTCTTTGGGGGGGGGGGGGGCGGTGTACCCATCAGAACACAATAGCTCAGCAAGGGAGATCGCTGTACTAGCATCACAGTTAGTACCGCGGCTCCTCCCGGGAGCTTTACTTTTGTTTCATTCAGCCCACTGGGTTGAATGAAAGAAAAAAGTAATGGTGTGTACCAGGCTTTACAATCAGCGGACATAAAAATAAACACTACCACTTAAGACTGCGGTCTAAACTTAGCTTCCATTTGTGCATGGAACACAACATTACAGCATGTATAGTGAGGCCACTGCTGACCACCTTCTAAAAAATAGAACATTCTGACTTTTCAATTAAATCTGATTCTTGGAGTACAGTACACAGGATCCTTGGTTTTTAACCGTGGGTGAAATGCAGCTACCTTCAGCTGATTGGACACTGGCAAAAAAAAAAAAAAGTGTACGGACATCCTCTATATAACCCCTGCCAAACAACCAGCTAGCCCCAGTTTGGTAGCAAACTATAGGGATATCATAAAGAAAAGAGGGGAGAGACCAGTGTCCTGTACTGTACTTTAAATGGATTTTATGTAAAAAATCTTACTTTTAGACGTATATAGTACAGTACACAGGAGCTTTGGTCTTTAACCATGAGACTTCAAGAAGCAGTCCAATTGAGGGATGGGCAACACAGCAAATAAACGCCAACAGGCCCACATACCAGGTGAAGAAGGGCTTGCCAGAATTTAGAGAGCAGCTTGTAGCATCTTACGCCCAAAACTGGCATCAAAAGTGGCTTGAATATCCACTTGGTAAAATATAAATGTGCAGAAGTGATAGCAACGAGAAAGGCCACCTTGCAAGTGAGTTCAGATAAGGGAGTATTACTAATACATTCCAAGGGCAGCCCCTGAAAGCCTGAAATAACCAGGTTAAGGTCCCTTGAAGTCACAGGGTTGCAAAATGCATGCAACACTCTGAACAAAGGCCCTAAGGAATGAGAGGCCTACAGTCTCTAAAAACAGAATGGCCAAGGCTGAGATTTGCCCTTTGATGGTACTCAACTCCAATGTCTTTACTAAACCAGGACTAGAGAAAAAAAGACTAGATGCATCCCACAGAGTATTTCCTGGGATGACATTTCCTGGCTTGGCAGCACACAAAATAGTCCTTCCAGGTGTGATGACAGACTTTGAGAGTCCTGGCCTTCAACAGCGGAATCAGAGCCAGAAACCAAAAAGCGGGACTGAGGCTTCGAAGTAGGCTACCATTAAGCCCAAGACCCTCATGAAGGCACAAATCAAAGGCCATCCCTGAAACCAAAGGGCCCAGGCTGGAGAGCAGAGGGACGAAAGTTAGTCCCGGGGCAGAAATATATTGGACTGTGCCAGATCTAACCTCAGAGCCCAGGTACTCTAATTAGGGAGTCAAATCCAGCAACAATGTCTGAAGGTGGAGGATCCAGCTTGCACTGTACATTAAACATTTGCTGGCAGGTGTAGAGGAGGACTGCCCCTTTAGCAGGAGATCCAAGTAACCCACAACATACCCTAAAAACAGAGCAAAGCTAGGACTGGGGCAAGTGTCTGGGAGCTATGAAAGGCCCAGGTGATAGTGAGGAGGAAAATGGGAATGTGCAAGCATCCCAGATGTCTACTGAGGACAGAAAAGCCCTGGAAGGGAAGGAGAAAAACATGTACTTGTCCAAGGAGGGACCAAACAGGCGTCCTACTACAAACTGCAGCTGCTTGGGGTGTTGCACAGGAGTGCCACTGACCATCACTTGAGCCAAAAGATCCTTCACACGGAGAGGAGGCTCATTATGGAGAGCTGGAGAATAGTAGCTGCATATAACTCACGGTTAAAGACTAAAGATCCTATGTCCTGTACTATAAGACTAAGAATCACTGGTTGTCTTGCTGTCATGTGGAACCAATGATTTAAAGAGGAGCTTCAGTTACTTGTTCAAAAATTAAACGTCAGCAGCTACAAAAACTGTAGATGCTGACTTTAATATTCCGACACTCACCTGTAAAAAGATCTAGCGCCATCAGGTTCCTGGTGCTGGCATGTTAACTGTGGGCAGCCAGCTTCCAGCTACGCTTTGTGAATGGTCCGGCAGCCTTCTCGGACCTGACGTGTCCCAGAAGGTTGCGGGCAGGGAGGGGGGGGGGGGGGGGGAGGAGAACTTCTAGTAGATCTGCCACAGCAATCCAACTGGAAGTAGAAACTGGCACTTGTCAAAACTAGTTACCCACTCGTTCCAAAATAAAAGAAAAAAAAAAATTGGAGAAAGTGTAGAACTTCCTCTTTTTGGTGAAGTTCCACTTCATTTATTCTGACTCACAGAACTTTAAGTAAACAGATTGTGAGTTCATTTGCAATGCTCTTAATCCGGTTAAATGACTCACTGTACTGAATGCCAAAATAGCCAGGCAACTGGCATTTCAGAAAGAAACTTCACCAATGGCAACCTACATATTTCTCCACAAGCTTCCTTTAAAGTGGGTTTTAAATGACATGTCCCCATTGGTGCACTTTCCCCTTACTGTTATGGTAGCAGGATGTCCTAGAAACATTGTATCAGGATGTCCTAGACACAGCAAGTGCCGGTGAATCTCTCCAGTGGGCACACTGACACAATAAAAACCACTTAGTAGATTGGGCAAGGTAACCTTTCTTAAACCTATTACCCCAAAGGAACCCTTGAAGAAATTTCCAAGTCTCAAAACCCCTGCTCCATCGTCGGACTCCGTGCTGCTCAGCAGGGGATCGATACACTGATTCCCGCTGAGCAGGCAGGTGACAGCTCCCTCACCACTCTGTGTGTGGAGAGGGAGGTGTCAGAGCCCCGCTGCTCTCTATGGGGAATCGGATGAGAGCAGACCGCCTGTCCCCTCTCATCCGATCCCCTGGACGGATGGGAAATAGGGATGCGGATGACAGCGGACATGTCTCCGCTGACATCCGCTGCCCCATAGGGATGCATGGAGGATCGGATCAGATCCGCCTAAAAACTGACAGGTGGATCTGATCGAATCATTCATGTGAAAGGACCCTTATAGATAGCTAAAAATGCAATTGGTGTCATACTGCTGGCTCTGCCAAGTGGCATTAGACCCAGAACTATGCAGATGTCCAATAAGTCAATCAACCACAACTTGAGGAACCCCTAGAGGAACCCTGTTCAATAAAGGCTGGGGTAACAGTTAGAAACTGTCTGGCTTTTATTGCGGTCTCTCCTTGTTCTGGTGACACTAATAGCTTGTCTTAATGTCACAAGAACAATAAAAAGGGAAATCTCTCTAGTGGGGTGAAAGGAATAAGAACACAAGAAAAATTACATTTCCCCACTGGTCTAAACTTAAAAGAAAATAAAACTTAGCTGGACGGTTGAATGCTGGAAATAGCACATACAACAAGGCAAGTGTGCCAATTGAAAAGTAGCAAACTTTGCATTTAAAGGCCTTGCCTTACGTGTTACCATATGTAGTTAGTATGAGCGGGTGTTATAGGCCTCATGTACATTGGGCGTTTAGCGTAAGATCCCAGGGCTTTTGTGCAGGAGAAAGACACAGGTGCAGTTGTTCAACCCCGCTGCCAGCAGCCTGTGTAAAGGATAAGTCCACTTTTTGGAAAAAAATAAATGCACATTTTTTTTGCAGTTAAAAGTAATTTGCATTTATTTTTTGGAGCAGTGATCAGCAGATCGTTGGTGCAATGCAGGTCTCCAGCAGATCTGCCAGTGTATTTGTGTGCCCATACATCCAAATACAATCACACAGGAAGAGATAATGCCATGGTAGTTCACTGAAAAAGCAGACAGCCGCTAAGGCTGCCTGACCTTGTAGTTTTCTATTCACAGAACACTGAGGGTGGGTTCACACTGTGTGCAGAGTGGGTTCGCATCACGGGGTCCGGTGGGTCCCTGTTCACCGTTTCAGGTCTGAATATGGGTGTAACATGTTACAAAAAGGTGAATTTAGTCTTTAAGCTCTTTGAGGCCCTTAAAGCTTGGGATCAACCAATATCGTTTTTTCACGGCCGATACTGATTTTCCAACCACCCTTCAGGCTGATATTAGATGCTGATATTCTGTACATTTAAAGTTGTTCTTTTTACACTGTCCTTTTAAATGTATTTTTTTTTCGGATCACATTTATTGCTGTTACAATGAATATAAACATCCCATGTGACAGTAATAGGCAGTGACAGGTACTCTTTATGAAAGGATCTGGGGTCTATAGAACCCCAAACTTCTCCTCTGCACTTAAAAGCATTCAAAACAGCCAAACTTGGTGTTTTTAAAATCTGGCTTCTTTAAGGCTCCATCCAGTAACCGGAAGTGATGTCATGACATCGCTTCCAGGTTTCTACATCTGAGACCCGATCAGAGCCAATTCCGGCTTTGTTTGGGTTTTGGCCAGCCAGCGAAGGTGCCGGCTGGCTGCTCGGGCCTCCCAGTGGGACGGGAGACTCGGGCAAAGCGGTGGAAGGAGAGGGAGGGGGTCCTCTTCCTATGCTTGTAATAACAACCGAGTGGCTGTTTAGCCACAACAGTTCTTACAAGAAAACCGACTATCGGCTCTAAAAAACAGTACCGGGGAGATGCCTCTAGCTGCAGGCATCGCTCCGGTACAACCACTTGAAGCAATATCGTTCATATCAAGAAGTTGGTGACCGATACTTCAAAAAAAGTGAATATCAGCCACCGATAATTGATTGACCCCTACTAAAAGCTCCTGTGGCTGGATAGTAGGGATGCACCGAAATTTCCGGCCGAAAATGGGCCTATCCCATTTCCGGCCGAAAATGGGTTAAAAATGCCAAAATTAACGATCTGTGCATTAATGAACTAACAGACCAGGCGGGAGGGCGGGCGAGCGGCCGCTAATAGCTGTAACTATGTGAGCCTTAACTTCACTTCAATTCCCTGTCAGCGGTACGATGTACATGAATGAACTGACACTCCGGGCGGGGGGAGCGGCCGCTAATAACTATAACTATGTGAGCCTTCACTTCCCTATCATGCGGGTATGTCCTCTGACAGGGAAGTGAAGGCTCACATAGTTACAGTTATTAGCGGCTGCTCCCCCCGCCCGGAGTGTCAGTTCATTCATGTACATCGTGCCGCTGACAGGGAATTGAAGTGAAGGCTCACATAGTTACAGCTATTAGCAGCCGCTCACCCGCCCTCCCGCCCGGTGAGTCAGTTCATTCATGCACAGATCGTAGTAGTAGTGACATTACCGGGAGGCGGGCGGCCAGCCAGAGGCACGTCTTTTGAATAATGGACACCGGAGGAGCTGAGTGAGTAGGAGAGGGATGCTGCATAATACAAATACCATTGGTAATTAAATTAACCACTTGCCAACCCGTCACAGTACATATACTGTGACAGGTGTACGTCGCTGCCTGCTTTTGGTGTATGCCCCTGTTCTATCTAATTTAAAATTTGGGGGGAAAAAGTCATTTTTGGTTTTCGGCCAAGGGCATCCTGCATTTTCGGTTTCGGTCCAAATTTTTCATTTCGTGCATCCCTACTGGATAGTGCACCAAGTGGTAATTGCTAGGGTAGTATGCACCCAGGGATGATTGCCCAGAATGCAAGTAGTCTGCGTTTGAGGAGTTTGTCCCTGGGCACATACTGCCGAAATGTTTGTACCACTCTGTGTACCATCCAACTGGAGCAGCTTTCAGCCTCAAGTTTACAGGGTGCCAGTAGCAGGGCTGGACGTTGCACCGGTGCCTTCTGCCACACAAAAACACAGATCTTAAGCACACGGGTAAACCGCCCAGTCTGCCTGAGGCCATGGTGCTGGAAAAAACAAGTTAAACTACAGGTCTGCATTGATCAGCTGACATAAAAACAGCCAAACTAGTGATTACAAAACCAAAAGAAAAGATCTTGGCTCAGCTGACAGAAGCAAAACTAAAATTCCACAAGTTTCTGGAGTCGTCCAGAATCACTGGCCTACATGTATTAAGAATGTACTAAATAATGCTGGAGGTGGGCAAACTATTGCAGAAATCAGACAGTAGGTCCAGTCTCAATTTTAAGGAGCCAGGGAACATCTTCCTCTGACATCAAATGATGCTCCAAAATTTGGTTGCAATGAGGTTTATTAGCTACGAAGTTGTATCCAGCCCTATTTCCAATAACACAGAACGCACAGAAGGTATGGTCATCTTAAAACATAAAAATTCCAAGGATGCAAAAACACAAAGCAAAAAAAACACTGTATATATTAAAATCATATTACATGGAGAGGCTGTCAAGGTGGGTGTGGTTAACTTTATTATTCCATATATAGAAATGATAAAGGGGCTCCCCAGTTCCATCATGCATCATAGACCAGATCCAGGGGGCTCCCAATCACATCATATATGAAAGCAAAATAGTAGGGTGCAAACTTCAGCCATGTAAGAAAAATAAAAAAAACATGAAATTGTGTTTAATGAAGTCCCACTTAAACTTAGGAACTTCCAAATAAAAATTTGGGGAATTTATTTCCAGGGGAGTTCCATGGCCTTTTGAATCCATTACAAAACGTTGGCAAGAATAGACAAATATGAGGAACAGGACGTCTCACAATATATTATACACTTACTAGTCCAGGGACACCGGTGTTGACTGCTGTGATTATACTTGCACTGAGGATATTGGTTACATCCCTAGATGCATATTAGGCATTTTGGAACCTTTAAGAGATTCCCATCAGCATACTACAAACAGAAGATATTTTTTTAATAGAATCTCTTACTCACATACTGTGCATCCAGGAGAACTGGAAAGAGCACTACTCCCAAATCACACTGCGCGGTAAATCCCACTCCCATAACATACATTAATGAGACTATCATTTCTCCCAGGACATCAATTACGGGAGATCGGAGGCTTCTACTGGGGATTCTTGTCTTTTCAATAAAGATTTCCACAAAGTCCCAAACTGTACACTGGATCAAGGAGAGTGTATGGTGTCACTTAAATGCAGGCTAGAAATCCCCCCTATTGCTGCTAATTGGAAGAATCTTCCCACTCAGAACTTCTAATAATCAGCTGTTTTATTGCAGAAAATGAGCAGTGGAAGGGGGGGGGGTACAACATCATGCATTGCTAAGGCTGGACTTGCATTGCTGCGGGTTTGTAAACTTGCATTATGTTAAAGTATATCTAAGGGCAAGACATTGTTTGTTTCTGATGTAAAGTGCAGGGGTTAAAAGTCGTCCCCCCCCCCCCCCCCCCGTGTCCCTATTAGGAATATTCACTGTCTCTATGGGGGAGATTTATTAAAGCTGGAGCACTAAGAATCTGGTGCAGCTGTGCATGGTAACCAATCAGCTTCTAACTTCAGCTTGTTCAATTAAGCTTTGACAATGATCTGCCGCTCACATTGGGCTGATTTGACATGCGATTTGATGTCAATGGCATGCTAAGGCTCGGTTCACACATGTGATGCGGGAACCCTGCAAATCCACTGCGGGTTTGCATCCAGGCAGTGCACATGCGATTCGCTGGGGTTGTCTATACAAAGTCAAAGTAAAATTTTGCAGTGCGAACTGACAGTTCGGACATGAATCGGATTGCATAGGTGTGAACCACCATGCGATCCGATTCAACTGCAGACCCAAAAAAGGGTCCTGTGCATGTTCAACCCGAATCAGATGCGAATTCAGCCATACAATCTGTATAGCTGAATTCGCATTGCACAGACATCGCATGTGATTTTCAGAGCAGTACGCTCCGAATCACGTGCAATGTCTGTCATCGCTATAGTGTGAACCGGGGCTCAATGGGAGCCTATTACCTGCAACGGCACCATCCAAATCGGTGCGACGCCACACTGATTCCCAAAAGTGGTTTCTGCACTACTTTCGGCGACTTCAGGGGTGATTTCAATAGACATCTGTGCTGGAACATGCACAGATATCTATCAAGTCACCCCCGAACTCACACTGACATGTGGGGTTGAAATTATGATTTGAATACCACCCTCAGGGTCCTGTGCGAGTTGTGTCCGAATACGATGCAAATTCAGCCTTACAATCTGTGTATCTGTATGGTTGAATTTACATTGCATGTGATTCGCAGAGAGCAGTCCGCTACATATCACATGCGATGTCTGTCATCGCATATATGTGGACCGGCACTAAGGCACCTTACTGATTTTGAAAGTGCAATCAACACAAGTTATAACACACCTGCTCTCAGGTGTAACTAAAAATTACAGGGCCCCAGAGCCACCAACTTAGCGAATATCATCCGATTCATCCAGCTGAAATTTGAAGTTTGGCTGTACTTCTCCTGCTGATCACAGGTGTGCAGTTCATTCTGCATTCCTGTGACCCGTTTTCAGCAGACAGTGGGCCGAAGTCCGCCGTCGGCTGACTTCCCAGAGTCGGTTCAGGCTTGGGCAAGATAGCGACTAAGGAGTCAAGATCTTCCCACATACTTGGATTAGTACCTAGCTCAGCGGCATAAGGCATAGAACGCTTACATCTGAGCATGGTGGGGGGGGGGGGGGGGGTGATTCATAAGGAAGGCACACCATCACAGCTTACATCGGAGCATTGTGAGGTGGGGATTCATAAGGAAGGCACCCCATCACAGCTTACATCTGAGCATGGGGGGGGGGGGATTCATAAGGAAGGCACCCCATCACAGCTTACATCTGAGCATTGGGGGGGGGGGGGGGATTCATAAGGAAGGCACCCCATCACAGCTTACATCTGAGCATGGGGGGGGGGGGGATTCATAAGGAAGGCACCCCATCACAGCTTACATCGGAGCATTGTGAAGTGGGGATTCATAAGGAAGGCACCCCGTCACAGCTTACATCCGAGCATGGGGGGGGATTCATAAGGAAGGTACCCCGTCACAGCTTACATCTGAGCATGGGGGGGATTCATAAGGAAGGCACCCCGTCACAGCTTACATCTGAGCATATGGGGGGGGGGGATTCATAAGGAAGGCACCCCATCACAGCTTACATCTGAGCATGGGGGGGGGGGGGGGATTCATAAGGAAGGCACCCCATCACAGCTTACATCGGAGCATTGTGAAGTGGGGATTCATAAGGAAGGCACCCCATCACAGCTTACATCTGAGCATGGGGGGGATTCATAAGGAAGGCACCCCGTCACAGCTTACATCTGAGCATGGGGGGGATTCATAAGGAAGGCACCCCATCACAGCTTACATCGGAGCATTGTGAAGTGGGGATTCATAAGGAAGGCACCCCATCACAGCTTACATCTGAGCATGGGGGGGATTCATAAGGAAGGCACCCCGTCACAGCTTACATCTGAGCATGGGGGGGGGGGGGGGATTCATAAGGAAGGCACCCCATCACAGCTTACATCGGAGCATTGTGAAGTGGGGATTCATAAGGAAGGCACCCCATCACAGCTTACATCTGAGCATGGGGGGGATTCATAAGGAAGGCACCCCGTCACAGCTTACATCTGAGCATGGGGGGGGGGATTCATAAGGAAGGCACCCCATCACAGCTTACATCGGAGCATTGTGAAGTGGGGATTCATAAGGAAGGCACCCCATCACAGCTTACATCTGAGCATGGGGGGGATTCATAAGGAAGGCACCCCGTCACAGCTTACATCTGAGCATGGGGGGGGGGGGGATTCATAAGGAAGGCACCCCATCACAGCTTACATGGAATGGATTTCTGAAGCCAGGCTGTAAGGTGTGAGAAAGCCTAGCACTAGGTGCTCAGGACCTGCTTGTAGTCGACAGGTGATTGGTAAAGCTCTTTATGGGAACAAATGTAAAGGATTCCCTTGTTCAGAAAGAACGGGGGAAACACCCAGCCCACTGGAGAAGAAAGAAAAATAATGAGTTTGGGTTGGAGATAAGTTTGGAGGTTTCCTAAGCTCATCCCTAGCTGCCAATATTAAACTTACCCAATTGCCTACCTATCGGGGCCCCCTCCTACCCCAAGCACCAAACAAGCTGCATGAGCTGCTATGACCATTGTTACCCCCTCCCAAAGCAGTATACAGAGTGCTTACATCTATGTGTTGGGGGGCCATTCAAAATAAAGGCACCTAACCTCATCTTATGGCAAACCACGAAGCCAGGCTGTAAGGTATGAGAAAGCCTAGCACTAGGTGCTCAGGACCTGCTTGTACTGCACAGCTGATTGGTAAAGCTCTTTATGGGAACAAATGTAAAGGATTCCCTTGTTCAGAAAGAACAGGGGAAACACCCAGCCGACTGGAGAATAAAGAAAAAGCAAGAGTTTGGGTTGGAGATAAGTTTGGAGGATTCCTAAGCTCATCCCTAACTGCCAATATTGAACTTACCTAACGGCCTACCTACCGGGGCCCCCCTCCTACCCACAAACAAGCTGCATGAGCTGCTTTGACCATTGTTCCCCTCCCAAAGCAGTATACAGAGTGCTTACATCTGTGTGTTTGGGGGGGGCATTCAAAATGAAGGCACCCAACCTCATCCTATGGCAAACCATGAAGACAGGCTGTGTAAGCCGGTGTGAGGAAGCCTAGCACTAGGTGCTCTTGGCCTGTCTGTACAGGACAGCTGATTGCTGAGGTTCTTAGGGCTCATTTACACCTGGCTTTGCTATAGGCCGAGTCCACAGCGTGCGCTGCGGTTTGGCAATAGCGCAATTGTATCTGTGTTTTACGCACGGTTCCCATGGACTTCTATTGAACTGTGCGTTTTCTGGAAGTAAATCAAAGGACTTTAATGCACTTTCATGGCAACGCACAGTTTAACAGAAGTCCATGGGATAAATTGCGCTGCGCCCAAACGTCTGTGCACCGGTGTGAGCCGCTCTCAGACAAGGCGGTGAGGTGGTTGCATCGCCTCCTCGCCACCTTCTTTAAGGTATAACTAAAAGGCAAAACTTTTTTATTTTAGTTTTGGATAGAGTGGAGAGGGATTAGAGCAGTGGTCCTCAACTCTGGTCCTCAGGGCCCACTAACAGGCCAGATTTTAAGTATTACCTTGGGGAGATGCAGACTAGAGTACTGCAATCACTGAGCAGCAAATGATATCACCTGGGATGTATTTCAGTTATCTTGCAAACCTGGCCTGTTAGTGGGCCCTGTAGGCCAGGGTTGAGGACCACTGGATTAGAACCCCTGTCAGTTTGTATTGCTCTCTGGGATATTCGCTCTATCTGTCCTGTTTACTATTATCACTGAAAGTAAAATAAAATCCCAAATTTTGGGTTGTCCCCAGAAAAGTAATAAAGGGGAAATCTTCCAATGGGGACCAGGGGGTCCCCAAAGAATTCCCTCCAATTGCAGGGATTTCCTGTCACTTCCTGTTTGGCTATGGAGACAGGAAGTGAATGGAAATCTCTGCAATGGGACACAGATGGCAGAAATGAATCTGACAAAGGGTTATAACCCTCCCTTGCTCTATCCAAACTGAAAAACAAAAAAAAAAGTTTTGCCCATAGTTCTACTTTAACCCCCTAAATACCACACAACCCCACAGCTGCGGCATGGCCCCAGTCACTTGAATGGGTCATGCTCAGTAGGCGGTGGCGCTCGCCAAGCGAGATAGGGGGTATAGTCCCAAAGCTTTGCAAAGTGTGTACACCCTCGGCTGCTGCAGCAAAATAGGAAGGGGGTTAAAAAATCAGCCCAACCATGTAGTTTTACCCCCCAATTGTAAGTGTAAACAAGCCCTGTAGAGGATTACGGCATCCAGACGCGATGCCACCCCAATATCTTTACAGGCCGAGCCTACAGATGGGGGTTCAGAAAGGTGTACAGTGGACACCATACACCGGCTGAGCCTACAGATGGGGGTTCAGAGAGATGGACACCATACACCGGCCTTGCTGCAACCCACAGATCAGGACTTTGTGGCTGAAGTGGTTGGGGACATTGGGGGTGCCATAGCAACCCAGGACAGGCAACCCCCCTCCCCCACTACAGGTACTAATGGGCCTACAGGGACCAAAGGGAGTCCCACAACATAAACAAACATGGGCAGTCTAGGCAACCAAGCCCCATAGTAATAGTGACTAATGTAATTACATAACAAAACATAGTCAGGAGGACGGGGCAACCTGGAGGAACTACAAGTCCCAGCATGCCCCCCCACCCATAGAAGGCGAAGAGGGCCGTATGGGGCAGCCTGAGTCCCTCCTCCCCTCCCCCCATGTTTGGGGCCTGTCCCTGGCTGGGCTCACTCACACTCACCTGTCTGGCAGGGGATGGTGGGTTGGGGACTATTACTAATGTCACCCCCCGCCATGGGCACGCTACAAGTGGCTGCGGAGGGGCTGCTGCCCTGTGTTATACTCTCCACTAGCTGCGGGATGATGGCACCCTCCGACGCCATGTCTCACTCTCCTACTTCCCCCACCCCTCCGGAGGGACTGGTCTAGCAACAGGGTGTGGGCCGCTGACGTCATCCGTGACGCAGCTCAGATCCCGTCGGCAGGGTGAGTCCCGTGACCGGAAGTTGATTGAGATTCGTGCGCGGCGTGGTATAGCGCCATCTTTGTTGTGGTCAAGAGCCCTTTGGCTTCCTGTGGACGTGCTACGTGCAACAAGCGTTCTTTTTTTTTTTTTTGCTTTTAAAAACTAGCAATAAACATTGTGATAACATTTTATTAGAAAACATTTTGGTCAACGTAAGTTGGCATTGTTTATTTTAGCAGTGTGTGAGCATGCTTGGAAACGTGTAATCCCCCAATGAGCTGAAGACAACACTTTTATTTTCATTTTGAATAGAGTGAGGGAGGATTATAACCCCTGCCTTTTTTTTTTTAATTTGACGTTTTCCATTAGGGAGATTTCCCTTCCTGGAAATGGGTGCGGTGTGGCGTTGCACCGATTGGAACAGTGCCATTCCCGGTAGGGTGACCACATTTCCTAACTGCCATTCAGGGACACTTACTTTCTTAGGCCTCCCGGACTAAATAAAATGCCAGGATTGGATGCAGTGCTTGTGAATAGCGATATGATCGTGTATTACACGGGACGATTTTGGTTCCACAGACCCACAACACGCATGCAGAATTGCAGATAAGGAAGTCAGAGAAAAGTCAGAACAGTTCTGACAGAACTCCCGATCTGCATGCTTGTTTACCTCAGACAACACAGAATCAGCATGAGAGCCAGGCAACCAGCATTTCCACAGCTCAGCAATATGTTTTGTTGGTGTATGTGTTTTATATGACCAGCCTGGGACTTTCCTCCCTGCATATATGGGACTGTTCCTTGTCATTCACCCTGCAGGACTTGGCAGCTTTATTTCCTAACACATTATGTGACATTATGCACCCTGTACCCCGCCACTGCTGTGTAAGCGCCCTGCGGACATGCCAGGAGGACTGGTGTCAGACATTTTATTGAGAATTGGGTCAGTGTGTGGCAGCAGACATCCATTAAAATGTTAAACTTACATTTTTTGTCCTCCTCTTAAATGCTGATAACGGCCGGCCGTTGGAGACAGTTACAGGAGCAGGCTGAGTTGAGCTGAGGCGGTGCAGCACAGTAGATGATCCCGGGCCGGCTCCGGCTGACGTCATCGTCGTCACGTGACTCTCACTCGGCCGCGCACTGCGTGCAGCAAGGCAGGGGAGGAGCCAGTGAGCCACACACACTGACTGGACAGACACAGCACAGCAGAGAGCAGACATTCTATTCATCCTCTGCTCACTGCTCTCGTATTGGCTCGAATTGCAGCCCGCCCTCTTACCTCCTCTCCTTACTGAAAACTTCCAGCCGCCGACAAGTCTACTAGTTATCACCGCCACAGCTGCCATTACATCACTCCTGAGGGGGCCAATCACCTCGCTGCCTCACGCACTTCCTCTTCCTTTCTATTCTGCCAGTTCGGTGGGGGAGCGGAGGGGCAGTGCGGCAGCAGCGGCACGTGTTCTCACGGTCGGCGGACATTCCGGGACACTGCATTGTTCCGTAATGAGGGTGACCGGGACCAGGGACAGACTCTCCAAATGCGGGACTGTCCCGGGCGATCCGGGACACGTGGTCACCCTAATTCCCGGAGTTCTAAAATTTAGTCGGACCCGTGAAAATTCCGGACCCTCGTCACTTCCGGGGGACGCTCTGTCACCACCAGCTGCTGCGAGCCCCGGTGCGCATGCGCACAAGGTATTTTCAAGGTCCGAAGAAATTCTAAGACTTATGAACAGCTGACTGAGAGGAGGAGGGGCTGAGGTGGGACGCACACACCGCTGCGGGAAAATGTTACAACAGCGCCGCGCAGAGCTGACATAGAGGAGGCGGAAGGAAGTGAATACTCATACTAAATAGTCATGATAAAAAATGTTTAGTATTTCTTATTATTTTTTGTATCATTACTATTTAGTATGAGTATTCACTTCCTTCTCGCCTCCTCTAAGTCAGCTCTGCAACATGTTCCTTGCTCGATGACGCGGCGATGTTGTAACATTATCCCGCAGCGATGTGTGCGTCCCACCTCAGCCCCTCCTCCTCTCAGCTGTTCGTAAGTCTTAGAATTTAATCGGACCTTGAAAATGCCTTGTGCGCATGCGCACCGGGGCTCGCATCAGCTGGGTTATGATGTAGCGTCACCGGAAGTGACGAGGGTCCGGAATTTTCATAGGTCCGACTAAATTTTAGAACACCGGTGTTCCGTGAAAAAACCATACCCGTGAAAATTCCATACCCTCGTCACTTCCGGTGCACCTACGTCATGGAACAGCTGAGCAGCTTACCACTGCGCATGCTCAGAGCTCCGGAAGGTAGGGAATTGTCACTGGGTAGTGTTATGTAATGTTAGAGTGCATCAGCTGTTGCCGCTGCAACATGAAATCATCTCCGCTCCTACCCCTGTCAGTTCCCTGATCTCGGCTACTAAATGTAAAAGCGGCGGCGGGTCTATGTAACTATACATCACGGAGCCGAGATCTCCGTGATTTATATTTTCATACACCCTCCGCTTTTACATTTAGTAGCCGAGATCAGGGAACTGACAGGGGTAGGAGCGGAGATGATTTCATGTTGCAGCAGAGCTGTTTTAACCGGTTGCCGACCGCCGCACGACTATATACTGCGGCGGTCAGCCCCGGCCAGGCAGAGTGACGTATCGGTACGTCACTCGCCTGTCACTGACTTGCGAGCCTATCGCGGGCGGGCGCGCGCCCGCCGAGGCTGCGCGCCCGCCGCGGCTCATTCACAGGCAAGTCAGTGCGTGTGACCGGCGGACTCGATGTCCGCCAGTCACACTGCGATCGCTCCTGTGAAGGGAGAAAGACAGAGCGGCTTGTGTAAACAAGCTGCCTGTCAGTTCTCCCTGTGTAAAAGTAAAGATCTGACCGTTCTACTATGTAGAACGGTTGATCTTTGCTTTTACACCAATAGGAATGTCCCTACACAGTAGAAAGCACGCCCCTAGGACACACTTAACCCCTCCCTGTCCAATAAAGTTAACCCCTTCCCTGCCAGTGTCATTTTTGCAGTAACAGTGCATATGTATAGCACTGATTACTGCAGTAATGTCACTGGTACCCCCAAAAGTGTCAAAAATGTCAGTCAAGGGTCCGATCTGTCCGCCGCAATGTCGCAGTACCGAAAAAAAAATCGCAGATCGCCGCCATTACGCGTTAAAAAAAAAAACACCAAAAATGACAAAAATCTTTCTCTTTGTTAGTAAACGCGATAACTTTTGCGCAAACCAATCAAAATACGCTTTTTGCAATTTTTTTTACCAAACATAGGTAGCATAAAACAAATTGGCTGAAAAATGTTAAAAAATTTTGATTTTTACTTTTTTTTTTGGGGAATTTCATATAAAAAAATGTGAAAAATATTGTTATTTTTGCAAAATATACGCTCTTTTTTTGTTTATAGCGCGTGATCAAAAAATCGCACAGGTGATCAAATACCACCAAAAGAAAGCTCTGTTTGTGGGAAAAAAAGGACGTCAAATTCGTTTAGGTACAGCGTCGCACGACCGCGCAATTGTCCGTTAAAGTCACGCAGTAAAAAATCGCAAAAAAACCCCTGGTCCTTTAGCAGCCAAATCCTCCGGGGCTTAAGTGGTTAATGTTACCGCAGCAACAGCTGATGCGCTCTAACGTTACATAACACTACCCCGTGACAATTCCCTACCTTCCGGAGCTGTGGGCATGCGCACTGCTATGCTGCTCAGCTGTTCAATGATGTATGTAAACAGGAAGTGACGAGGGTATGGAATTCTCACGAGGTAGGGTTTTCTAACATTACACCGGCAATAGGCTGCAAATTGTCATGCGATTTGAGGTCAAATCGCATTCAAATCGCTTCAGTGTGAACGAGGGCTCAGTGAGAGGGGCTGTCCATGTCACATTAACCGATTCTGGACCGGAAGATTTTCCCCCTTAATGACCAGGCCATTTTTTGCGATTCGGCACTCCATTATTTAACGGACAATTGCGCGGTTGTTGCGACGCTGTACCCCAATAAAATTGATGTCCTCTTTTTCACACAAATAGAGCTTTCTTTTGGTGGTATTTGATCACCTGTGCAATTTTTATTTTTTGCGTTATAAACAAAAATAAAGCGACAATTCTGAAAAAAAATAATAATTTTCACATTCTGCTATATGACATTACCAAAAAAAAAAAAAAAAATGTAAAAATCTAATTTTTTATTAACATTTTAGGCCAATTTGTTTTCTGCTAAATATTTTTGGTAAAAAAAAAAAAAAATCTCAAAAAGCGTATTTTGATTGGTTTGCGCAAAAGTTATCGCATCTACTAACTACAGGATAGAGTTATGTCATTTTTATTGTTTTTTTTTTTTTTTTTACTAGTAATGGCGGCGATTTTTAGCTTGACTGCAACATTGCGGCGGACAGATCGGAACCCTAACTGACTTTTTTTTTACACTTTTGAGGGGACCAATGACATTACTACAGTAATCAGTGCTAAATATATGCACTGTCACTGTACTAATGACACTGGCAGGTAAGGGGCGATCAAAGGGTTACGTGTGAGCCTAGGGGGTGTTTTCTAACTGTGAGGGGGTGGGCTTGTGTAGTCAATACAGAGACCTGTGATCCTAGGAGGAACACTGGTGCTCTGTACTGTTTACAACAGCAGACCGCTGTTCTCTCTCCACGGGGAGCGATCGCAGGTGCCCGGCAGCAATGGTGGCCGCCGGCCCCGTGAATCAGCTCCCCCGCTGGCTAATGGGGGCGCACGTGCCCCAGGATCGCTCCCGCGGATCGCCGTACAGGTAACGCGATTTGCACAGTCGAGCCAGCCTGCTGCAGTATATATGCGGCAGGCGGTCGGCAAGCGGTTAAGGAACAGTGATGTTATGAACAAAAGTTTAATTAGCAAAGGGTTAACATTTAACTTCTATCAGGATCAAGAAATGCTGATACAGACACGAGTACGATATCGCTCGTCTATGGCAGTGAAATCGCACTGAAGTCCTAAAAAAGTAATATATGAACTAATTCCCAAATTGCACTACTTGAAATCGTATCTATTAGGCTGCATTCACATGTCAGCTTATAATCGCGGACAGAACCGCCGCGGTTCCGCCCGCGATTCGGAGATTTATTGCAAATCGCGGGACGCCTAGCGTTGCCCGTTGATTTGCAATAGCCCCCCAAACGCCGAGCGATGTTGCCGCGATTTACGCCCGCCGAATCGCGGCAACATCGCGCAAACAAAATCGCGGGACGCAATACGCTCCAAAAAAGTACAAGAGCTTCTTTGGAGCGTATTGCGTCCTGCGATTTTGTTTGCGCGATGTTGCCGCGATTCGGCAGGCGTAAATCGCGGCAACATCGCTCGGCGTTTGGGGGGCTATTGCAAATCAACGGGCAACGCTAGGCGTCCCGCGATTTGCAATAAATCTCCGAATCGCGGGCGGAACCGCGGCGGTTCTGCCCGCGATTATAAGCTGACATGTGAATGCAGCCTTAAGACACTGCCAAAGAAACACATTAGCTGCTACTTCGGGTACTATTTTGTAAATCGCACGTCGTGCCTGAAGTCATAATGTGAACTTTTGTTCATAACATCACTGTTCCTCAATGTGACACGGACAGCCCCTCTCACTGAGCCCTCATTCACACTGAAGCGATTTGTCATGTGATTTGACAGGTCAAATCGCATGACAAGTTGCAGCCTATTGTCGGCAATGGCTTTGTTCCAATCAGTGCGATGCCCACTTTGCGACGCCACACTGATTTACAAAAGTAGTTCCTGCACTACTTTTGCCAATTTCTGGTGCGACTTCAATAGACATCTGTTCATGAAGCCGTATAGATGTCTTTCAAGGCGCATCCGAAGTCACCGCTTTGAAATCCTGCAATTTCAGTTGAAGTGTTCAGTGTGAGTGAGGGCTGAAGACGGGCTTAGGCTCCGTTTCCACTACCGCGGCTACGAAGTCGTGCTACTTCTACCGCGACTTTGTAGTGAAAGTTGTTTGCGGCTCTCAGTGAGACTTGTCCCTCATTTTAGAGGGAAGTCGCACTGAAGTCGGCCCAAAAGTAGTGCACAAACTACTTTTGAAGTCGCCGCAACTCAAGTCGCGGCAGTGAAAACGGGCCGAATTGAAATCAATGGCTTCTGACTTGCTGTGCGACTTGACATGTGTCAAGTCGCACAGCAAGTCGCAATAGTGGTAATGAAGCCTAAATCGCACTACTACAAAATCGTACCCCGTGTGACCGCAGGATTAAGCCCATTCAGAATGAATCAGATTGCACTGCACTGAGCCGCATGTTAATTGAATAGGAATGCTGTGCGGTTCCTGTGTGATTCATATGCGATTCATAATGTGAACTGAGGCTAAAACTGTTGTTTTATATATATATAAATTTATATATATATATTTACAGTATCTCACAAAAGTGAGTACATCCCTCACATTTTTGTAAATATTTTATTATATCTTTTCATGTGACAACACTGAAGAAATGACACTTTGCTACAATGTAAAGTAGTGAGTGTACAGCTTGTATAACAGTGTAAGTTTGCTGTCCCCTCAAAATAACTCAACACACAGCCATTAATGGCAACAAAAGTGAGTACACCCCTAAGTGAAAATGTCCAAATTTGGTCCAAAGTGTCAATATTTTGTGTGGCCACCATTATTTTCCAGCACTGCCTTAAACCTCTTGGTCATGGAGTTCACCAGAGCTTCACAGGTTGCCACTGGAGTCCTCTTCCACTCCTCCATGATGGCATCTTGGAGGTGTGTTTTGGGGTCGTTATCATGTTGGAATAATGCCCCGCGGCCCAGTCTTCGAAAGGAGAGGATCATGCTCTGCTTCAGTATGTCACAGTACATGTTGGCATTCATGGTTCCCTCAATGAACTGTAGCTCCTCAGTGCTGCCAGCACTCATGCAGCCCCAGACCATGGCACTCAGGGCCGGCGTTAGGGGGGGCAACCTGGGCAACTGCCCAGGGCCCCGGATGTCCAGGGGCCCCGGGCTCCATGCAGGGCCGGACTGGCCAATCGGCAGGGGTCGGCAAGGTGTCCGCACACGGACACTGGTGTCCGTGAGTGGTCCTTGCAGTGTCCGCCGCGCCGCAAGTGTCACTCTGCCCATCTGCCGAGAAGAATCTCAGTTCAATCCCTGATGCGATGCGAATGCTCGGGGGCGGAGCCTCGGGCCTCCCTCGGATTGTCCGCTCCCGCCTCCCGCTTGGCTCTACCTCTTGGCACCGCCCACAAAGTCGAGTGGTGGTGGAGACTGGAGAGAGACCTGCGTGCGCGGCTGCGCAGTGATCTCTCTCTCTGTGACTGACTCTCGGCTGGCTGGGGGAGGGACTGTCTGACTGACCAGGAGAAGAAAAGGAGGATGGTAACGGTAGGTTGTGTGGACTCACTGAACTGGAGGTCTGGGAAGGGAACCCTGCTTGGCCTGCTCTAAGGGGGATCTATGGGGGACCTGGGATGGCTGACCTGCCTGCTCTAAAGGGGGATTTATAAATATGGGGGACCCTCACCCTGGCCTAGGCCTGGTCTAAAGGGGGATCTATGGGGGACCTGGGATGGCTGACCTGCCTGCCCTTGCCTGCTCTAAAGAGGGATTTATAAATATGGGGGACCCTCACCCTGGCCTAGGCCTGCTCTAAAGGGGGATCTAGGGGGTTCCCCTAGATCCCCCTTTAGAGCAGGCCTAGGCCAGGGTGAGGGTCCCCCATATTTATAAATCCCCCTTTAGAGCAGGCAGATAAGCCATCCCAGGTCCCCCACAGATCCCCCTTTAGAGCAGGCCAGGGGGAGGGTCCCCCATATTTATACATCCCCCTTAAGAGCAGGCAAGGGAGTCCCTTGCCTGCTCTAAAGGGGGATGTATAAATATGGGAGACCCTCACCCTGGCCTATGCCTGCTCTAAAGGGGGAACTATGGGGGACCTGCCTGTCCTTGCCTGCACTAAAGGGGGATCTATGGGGGATGGTGGACCTGCCTGCCCTTGTCTTCTCTAAAAGGGGATCTATGGGCGGCCTGCCTGCCCTTGCCTGCTCTAAAGGGGGATGTATAATTATGGGGCACCCTCACTCTGGCCTGCTCTAAAGGGGGATCTATGGGGGACCTGCCTCCCTTACCTGCTCTAAAGAGGGATGTATAAATATGGGGGACCCTCACCCTGGTCAGGCCTGCTCTAAAGGGGGATCTATGGGGGACCGGCCTGTATGGGGCACGCTGTGGTCACTCTGCATTGAAATGGGGCACGCTGTGGTCAGTCTGCATTGAAAGGGGGCACACTGTGGTCAGTCTGCATTGAAATGGGGCACGCTGTGGTCTCTCTGCATTGAAAGGGGGCACGCTGGGGTCAGTCTGCATTGAAAGGGGGCACGCTGTGGTCAGTCTGCATTGAAAGGGGGCACGCTGTGGCCAGTCTGCATTGAAAGGGGGCACGCTGTGGTCAGTCTGCATTGAAAGGGGGCACGCTGTGGTCACTCTGCATTGAAAGGGGGCACGCTGTGGTCAGTCTGCATTGAAAGGGGGCACGCTGTGGTCAGTCTGCATTAAAAGGGGGCACGCTGTGGTCAGTCTGCATTGACAGGGGGGCACGCTGTGGTCAGTCTGTATTGACGGGGCACGCACTGCATGATTTTACCTTTTATGAACAAGAAATCAACGTTGTGCTGGTATGACGACGCAATGCTATGGGGCTGGTATGTAATTTTTTCCAGGGCTGGTTTTCATACCCAGTCCGGCCCTGGCCCCGTGTCACTGTCAGCAGCGGGCTCCATTTTACAAAGGGGCCCGTCACTGTCAGGAGCCGGCTTCATCTTCCAAAGGGCCCCCAGCCGCCCCCTGTCAGTGTCACGCTGCCTCCGCTCCGCTATGTGCCGGCGGGCGGATACAATGCGCTGCGCAGCGCTGTGCTGCCTGTGGCCTTAAAGCCTTGTCTACACTGGATTTTTTCTCGATGAAAAATTCATAGTTGCATTGATTTTGTTATATTTTATTTATTCTATTTAATGTTATTTAATTAAAGCATATTTTCATGTACTTGTATGTTTTATTTGGCTAAATTGATTAAATGTGCCTATATTTTTGGTAGAATATAAAAAAATTTGGGGCCCCACTTTTAGGTTTGCCCAGGGCCACACTTTGTCTAAAACCGGCCCTGATGGCACTCCCACCACCATGCTTGACTGTAGGCAAGACACACTTGTCTTTGTACTCCTCACCTGGTGCCGCCACACGCGCTTGACACCATCTAAACCAAATAAGTTTATCTTGGTCTAATCAGACCACAGGAAATGGTTCTAGTAATCCATGTCCTTAGTCTGTTTGTCTTCAGCAAGCTGTTTGCGGGCTTTCTTGTGCATCATCTTTAGAAGAGGCTTTCTTCTGGGACGACAGCCAATTTTGATGCAGTGTGCAGCGTATGGTCTGAGCACTGACAGGCTGACCCCCCACTCCATCAACCTATGCAGCAATGCTGGCAGCACTCATATGTTTATTTCCCAAAGACAACCTCTGGATATGACGCCGAGCACGTGCACTCAACTTCTTTGGTCGACCATGGCGAGGCCTGTTCTGAGTGGAACCTGTCCTATTAAACCGCTGTATGGTCTAAGCCACCGTGCTGCAGCTCAATTTCAGGGTCTTGGCAATCTTCTTATAGCCTAGGCCATCTTTATGTAGAGTAACAATTCTTTTTTCAGATCCTCAGAGAGTTCTTTGCCATGAAGTGCCATGTTGAACTTCCAGTGACCAGTATGAGAGAGTGAAAGTTATAACACCAAATTAAACACACCTGCTCCCCATTCACACTTGAGACCTTGTAACACTAACGAGTCACATGACAGCATGGAGGGAAAATGGCTAGTTGGGCCCAGTTTGGACATTTTCTCTTAGGGATGTACTCACTTTTGTTGCCAGCAGTTTTGACATAGCTGTGTGTTGAGTTGTTTTGAGTGGACAGCAAACTTACACTGGTATACAAGCTGTACACTCACTAATTTACATTGTGGGAAAGTGTCATTTCTTCAGTGTTGTCACATGAAAAGATATAATAAAATATTTACAAAAATGTGAGGGGTGTACTCACTTTTGTAAGATACTGTAATTTTTTTTTTTTTTTACAGGCTTTGTTTTACAAATAAACATTTAATACATATCAATGATTTCCAGAACATTATACATTAGCAAAATAGCATAGTAGAACAGCTATGCTCTGTCTGAATAAAGCCTTCTACTGAGCGGTCACAAAATGGAGTCCTTCCTGTGTGACGAGTCATGACAGTTCTGTAAATAACCAACTTCTGTAAGCACGGCTGAAAGCTGAAATAGCTGAATATTTGAGAAGAAATCCATAGCGCCATCTGCTGGCTGGAGAAATGGCATAATGTTAAAGTGGATCTTCACTGCATTTGAGCACCACAAACCAAAAACACAATTTAATTCATTTTTAATCTTCAGAGCAAATTCACCCATCCATTCTTGTCTCCGTGCTTTAACCACTTGCCGACCGCCGCACGACTATCTACGGCGGCGGTCAGCCCCTCACAGGCAAAGTGACGTAGGTCTACGTCGCTCGCCTGTGAGGGTTTAGGGAGCGAGCGCGCGCCGCCGGAGGCGCGCTCCCGCTCCCGCGTGGTCACGGACCCCCCCGCGCGTGTGACCGGCGGACCCGATCGCCGCCGGCCACTCTGCGATCGGCGGGGGAGAGGGAGAAAGTCAGGCAGCTTGTGTAAACAAGCTGCCTGTCATTCTCCTCTCTGTATGAGAGATGATCACATGGATCTACTATGTAGATCCATTGATCACTCTGCATACAGTTGAAGCCACAGCCAATCACAGTTAGAATCACGCCCCTAGGGACACACACAGCCCCTCCCTCTCAAATAAAGTTAACCCCTTCACTACCAGTGTATTTTTACAGTAACAGTGCATATATATAGCACTGATTACTGTAGAAATGTCACTGGTAACCCCAAAAGTGTCAAAAATGTCAGTCAAGGGTCCGATCTGTCCGCCGCAATGTCGCAGTACCGCAAAAAAAATCGCAGATCGCCGCCATTATGCGTTAAAAAAAAAACAACAAAAATGACAAAAATCTTTCCCTTTGTTAGTAAACGCAATAACTTTTGCGCAAACCAATCAAAATACGCTTTTTGCGATTTTTTTTACCAAACATAGGTAGCATAAAACAAATTGGCCGAAAATATTAAAAAATTTGGATTTTTACATTTTTTTTGGGGGAATTTCATATAAAAAAAAGGGAAAAATATTGCTATTTTTGCAAAATTTACGCTCTTTTTTTGTTTATAGCGCGTGATCAAAAAATCGCACAGGTGATCAAATACCGCCAAAAGAAAGCTCTGTTTGTGGGAAAAAAAGGACGCCAAATTCGTTTAGGTACAGCGTCGCACGACCGCGCAATTGTCCGTTAAAGTCACGCAGTGCCGAATCGCAAAATACCCTCTGGTCATTTAGCAGCCAAATCCTCCGGGGCTTAAGTGGTTAATATGTTGAGAAATCACTTTGGAAACCAACCCCCTAGCATTTCTGGCCGTGGCCGTCTTAAATAAGGGCAAAAAATTTACATAGCATTTACATTGGAATCCATCTGCCATTAGCTCTAGTATGTGTAGCACCCTCCTAGGTAGGTGCTAGTGAGAGAGTATAGTTTTTGGCTCTGTCTGCCTATCAGAGGAGCAGCAGGTAAATTCTATATTCACTCTGCTTAACAGAGAGCAGGATCTGTGAGTTAGGTCTGCTCAATGTGCTCAGTGTTTGATTCATGTGGTCTGAGGGAGTGTCCCCACTGGTCCAATGGGGAGGCACATTGCACAGTGGAGGAAACCTGACCAATGGGCACACATTCTTTGATACAGCTCCAGGGATTGGCACAGACTGCTGTCTCTGTGCATTGTGGGTGTAGTATAAAAAGCCAGGAGCACATGTGCTCAAGGTCTTTGGCTGGTGAGCAGAGTCCCGGAAGTAGGGTGGCGGCTGCCTCCTCTTCTGCAGTGGTTGGATTACGGTCACCGGCAGTGGTAAGCCAGAAGTGGAGAGCTGAAGCCAGAGGTCCAGGAGAGCTGACTGAAGGAGGCACTGGAGAACCTGGAAAGCATTATCGTGAGTACAGAGGACCATGCCTAAGGGCCTGACCAGGAAGGGGGCCACTCCGGAGTAGAGTAGTCAGTGGACAGGTGTCAGCTGGTGCCTAGAAAGTGGGTACTAGGTGAGTACCCTGCAGATAAGTACTAAAAGGAACATTACCTCAGATTCATCTAGTGGCAGGATGAAGCTGTGGTCTTGCCGCATTCTCAGATAGAAGTCCTCAGCATTGTGAATAGTTTAAGTTTTGGAGTATCCCACTTTTCCCTTCTCCCATCCCTATGTCAAATAAAACAACAAAAACAACAACCCCTAGACTGATCACTGACTGAGCCAAGAAAGTAAAGTTTTAAGATTCTGCATGCAGTTGATACGGGTAACCCAGGGGAACCTAAAAGTGTGAAAATCCAGCAGCCCTCAAGAGGGCAGTGCTACATATGCATGCAGGAGAGTGTACTTAGCTGACAAAAACTCCTCCTCTTCTTTCCTCCTGAAGACTCCTGGGATGTATGACATCATTTGCCTGGGCAGAAAACTAGAAAGTAACTGAAGAAATGTAAAAAAAAAAAAAAAAATTAAAACAAGTAAATATGATACACTTTCCTATCTATTTACTAATGCTAGCAGCATGAGGATTACAAATAATCAATGTTGACTGGAAGAGTGAAATTACACTTCAACCACTTCACCTCTGAAAGATGTACCCCCCTTCATGACCATGAAATTCTGAACAGTAACTCTCCACTTTAACTTCGGGCTCTCAACCCCTCTCTTTCTTCAACAAGTTTTTGCACCCAATCTCTGAAGAAGGGTAACATCCTGCATCCTCAGCAGTAGTAGTCGGGATGCGGAATCTGGACAACCTTCCCCTCAGAGTCTCGGACATGGATGGACCAAGCCTAGCCAGATCCGTTTTGGGCGGCGGACCTCCACACGGTCAATGTAGATAGCCCGCCCAAAGTTCCAATTGTCCTTAACAGACTGAAAGGTTTTCCACAGCTCAGGCTTAGACTGTTTGGGATGGGGTTTCAGGATGTAGAGAAAGTCCCACACAGCCTCGTCACACCAAGCCTCTCTCCAGGCCTCTATCTCCAGCATTATCTCCCTAGGAGCATAAGGATAGTCATATACGTATTCCAAAGCCACCTTTCTCTGTATCAGTTTTCTTTTTTTTTTTTTTTTCAGAAAGAAAAATATAATACTTTATTGAAAATTAAACATTACACGGCAAAAATGATACAATGCAAAAGAGAGCATTCAGCAGCAACAGTAGTACATAACCCAGGTAGAAGCAACAGTATTCCCGAATACAACTGAAGGCTGCAATAACAAGCCATGTCAAAGTAAACAACAGGAACATCACATATCAAGAGAGGAAGTAGTGTGAAGCAATGCGGAATTGGGTAATAGGGGAGGAGGGAATTATTAGGATGTTCACGAGCTGAGTGCGTGAAAAGGAGGGCTCCGGCGAGGAGCGAATCCGCGCCGCTAAGGGCTCCAATGCCATAGCAAACAACAGTGGGGAAAGAGGGCATCCCGGCCTAGTACCCCTATGGAGGCTAAAAGCCTCAGACAGATCCCCATTGATTCTCAACCTAGCTGTCGGATTTGCATAGAGCACCTGCACCCATGTCAGAAAGTTCATACCTACCCCAAATCTTTTTAGGACTGCCCACAAATATATCCATTCGACACTGTCAAATGCCTTAGCGGCATCCAGCGAAACGACAGCCCGGTTGCCCGGGTTATCCACAGGGACTTGGAGGTTAAGGTAAAGGCGCCTGAGATTCAGGGCAGTTGAGCGGGTAGGAATAAATCCCAATTGGTCACGATGTATAACTGTCTGAATTACTTGGGAAAGCCGTGTGGCCAGAATTTTAGCTAGGATTTTAACATCAGCAGTAAGGAGGGAGATGGGCCGATAAGAATCCGCCAGTAAGGGGTCTTTGCCAGGTTTAAGTATCAGGACCACAATCGCCTTGGACATAGAAGCCGGCAGGCCTCCAGTACGGAACGATTCGTTGTAGACCCTGAGCAAGACTGGAACCAGTTGCTCAGCGTACCTCCTATACACCTCCGAAGGCAGACCATCTGCCCCCGGTGACTTACCATTCTGCATGGATTTCAAAGCAGTAAAGATATCATCCTCTGAAAGAGGAGCATCCAGCATAGCCACATCTGAAGCTGAGAACGTGGGCAACTCGCAAGCATCCAGGAAATCCTCAATCTCCTGGCTACCAGCTGTGATTTTTGAGGAATAGAGGTCTGCAAAGAAATCGCGCAACACCCTCCCTACGTCAGGCGCTGCAGTCCATTGTACCCCCTGGGGATCCCTGATCATAGGTATAAACGCCGCGGGTTGTTGCGCCCTGACTAACATAGCAAGCATATGCCCCGTGTTTTCCCCTTCTTCAAAGTACCGCTGCTGCAGAAAGAAACGCTTATTTTCAGCTCGCTGAATTGACACAGTAGTGGCCAAATTCTGGGCAGCTAACCATGACCTTTGAGTGACATCTGATGGATCCGCGATATAGGCTCCCTCCGCCCTAGATACCTCCTCCAGCACCGTGTTTTCCCAGGCTTTAGTGGCAGTCTTAATACCATTAATGATGTATATGAATTCACCCCTGAGGAACGCCTTAGCAGCATCCCAGACCACCCCCAGTCCAGCTGTACGTAAATTACGTGCAAAAAAATTAGACAACAAAGCAGGCACAGGGTCAGGATCAAGGAAAAGAGATAACTAGAATGAATTAAGTTTCCAGAGGGGTCTACTCCGTCCTACCGGGAGGGTCAGGCGAACCCAAAGCGGGGAATGATCAGAGACCAGTCTCGGCTCGTAGTCCGCCCCGACCACCAGCGGCAGGAGAGAGCCATTACCCAGTGCCAAATCTATCCTAGAGAGACCGGAGTGAGCAGCTGAGTAACAGGAGTACTTCCGTTCCCCCGGATGCCCCATCCGCCACAGATCCGTCAAGCCGATTTCCCCCACCAGCCGGCTGAAAGGCGTAGGCCCACCAGCCGCATGAGGACCACTGGAGTGAGGGGAGAACCTGTCCCATTGAACATCCAGCACCGCATTGAAGTCTCCCATCCTGAGGAGAGGCACATCAGGAAACCTTACCACATGATCAATAATAAGTTTGATGACCCCAGAGGAGTATGGCGGAGGCACATACACTGCAATTAGCCCACAGGTAAGACCCGCTATTTGGCACAGTAGAATAATAAATCGCCCCTCTGAGTCGATCACAGTTTGCAAGCAAGTAAATTTGACCTCCCTTCTAATGAGAATACTGACTCCCCTGGAATAACTAGAAAACACTGAGTGATATTGATGACTAAACATTTTAGGATGTAAGTTAGGCACAGTATTCGGAGGGAAATGAGTCTCCTGCAGACAGACAATATCTGCCCGCATACGCTTAATATGCCGGAGAACCGCTGTCCGCTTGACCGGGTCCCCCAGGCCCCGAACGTTCCAGGACACTAAACAGACAGTCTCAGCCATAGTCATGGAGCAAACATACAAGCAGGAGAAGCACCCGATGCCCGCACTGGCGCGCATCCGCAAGACCAGGTACCCACATTAACATCCGTGAGACTACCCCAGGACAGAGGACATCCAGGCAACCATAGTAGGCAATCATACAAAAATGGG
Source organism: Pelophylax lessonae (assembly GCF_965119305.1). NCBI lineage: Eukaryota > Metazoa > Chordata > Amphibia > Anura > Ranidae > Pelophylax > Pelophylax lessonae. Next base: position 821,329,452 of record NC_138768.1, read on the forward strand.
AGAGAAGAGACAAGGCACAGCAGGAAGTCCGAGCATAAAAGATCCATACCAATGATAGTGTAGCAGGCCACAACTGTAGACAGAAGGAATAGACGAACAAAGTCACAGTCCAGGGAATACGTGTAGGAAGGGAGAGGAAGGGAACCACGTCTGCCACGTGAGGGAACAGGGGTAGGACAACAGGGTATGTCCAACTAGGACAACGAGGGGGAATCCGGGGAGGGACTGCAGATGCCACAGCAATCTCCTCAGGAACTGCGAACATGGTAGGGTCAGTCACAGGCGTTCCACTCGGACAGCATCCGCCAATATCCAACAGTCTAGTATAGCATCCGGATATCAGGACAAAAGATAGCTAGGGACCTCCCCAGACAAATAGGCAAGAGATCCAAAGGACCGTAGGATCCAACTGGGTTGTCACGGGGCTCCACGTCCGGGAGGTGCGGCAGCGCGCAGCGCCCCGCCATGGGTATCCAACCATTGGGCGGCGGCAGCCGGCTTATCAAAAAATAGGACCTCATCTCTGGCGACCACACGCAGCTTGGAAGGGAACAGCATAGCGTAGGGGATGTTAAGGTCCCGCATCCTCCTTTTAACATCCACAAACTTCGCTCTCTGTTTTTGGACGTCAGCAGAGTAGTCAGGAAACAGCGATATTCTCGAGTTGTCAATCTTCAATTCCCCTTGCATTTCTCTGGCTTTAGCCAAGATGATGTCTCTGTCCTTATAATTAAGGAGTTTGAATATAAACGTACGAGGAGGGGCCCCTGGAGGGAGAGGGCGCATAGGGACTCGGTGCGCACGTTCCACCGAGAACATGGCAGTAAAAGCATCTTGCCCAAACGTAGTTGTTAACCAGCGTTCGATAAAGCCCACAGGGTTCTTACCCTCAGCTCTTTCTGGAATCCCAATGGCCCTGATGTTATTTCGGCGAAGCCTGTTCTCCAAATCGTCTAACTTGGCTGCATGTTGAGCTGTGAGCAATGCAGTGTGTTTTACCTCTCTCTGCATGGGCGCCATGTCATCCTCTAGGGAGCTCACACGTCCTTCCACTGCAGACGTGCGCTCCCTGAGTTTCTGCATGTCGTGTCGCATGAATGACAGCTCGGCCTTAACCCCCTTCAGTTCAGCAGTCAGGGCCGTGATGGAGGTAGTGCAGGTAGTTACAGCCGCCATAATGTCCCGCAACGTGGGTTCCGTATCAGGAGAGGGGGATGAATGCATTGGGGTTTGCTCCAGGCCGGCTGTCTCCCAATCCCCTAGCTGGTGCGAGATGTCACCCAGCGGCACTGTGTCATCTGCATCGGAGTGTGAGTCCGGGGAGACCGTCAGTACCGACCCGCTATCCACAGGAGTATCCCGAGGCACAGACTTGGCGAAGAGCTTGTGTGCAGCCTCCATGTACCTCTCCTTCTGAGAGGCACGCTGCTGGGAGCCGCCATCTTGGGCCGCCACGGCCGGAGCCGCCTTGCCATCCTTACCCCGCTTAGACATGGAGAAGGAGGTGTCGGAATCGCTCGTCAGCTGTGCCCCGATGTGCAGAGTACCGCAGGGTCTCCCCAAAGGTGGGTAGGATACCGGATCCGGTGCTACAAAGGATCTTTAACAGGATGAACGGCGGAGCTAGTGTCACTTGCATCCTCTCACATCCGTAGCTCGGCCACGCCCCCACAGGGTCTCTTTTCTGATGATGAGGGAGGCATAGGCCTCGTTTTGCTCCCGAGCCCGGGTGTAGGTTCAAGGTGGGGATAGGTCTGGGAACCGTGTAGCGTAGACTTTGCAGAACCCCAGATTCTTGGCCCCTGATGGCTTTCGGATCCTCTGGTGTCCATTAGTACCTGTGAAGTGTTCATGATGTATTGCAAATTTTTACTGTATTGCACTGTATTTCTTTTGGAAGGTTCAACATAAATGGCTGTGAGATGTATATATTTTTATAAACAGTGTTCGTGATGTTGACATATGTGCTATAGATATCTTTTTATACATTCAAATAAATCAATTTATTTTTATATGGAATGGTGTCTGAGTTGCCGTTTTAAAGTCCAAACCCAAGGGGGATATTTTTTGTCTTAGATCTTGTACTAGGTATGTGATACGGCACAGGAGAGCCGCTCTGCTGCTGTAAAACTAAGTAATGCGGTCGGCAAGCGACTAATGCAGACCTTTCATGAAAAACGGAAAGTCAGCGTCACAGCTAGCCCTCTGCTGCCCAAACAAAATTGAGAGCAAAACATGTAGAAAATAAGGACTTGAAGTAGAAGTCCAGGCTAAAACTAAACTATAAATCTACTTGCATCCACAATCTAAGACTAACTTATCTAGCCCTGTAAAGAAGAAATCGCTATACGGTATATACCTTTTCTGAAGCCGCTCTGGGCCGGTCGCACGCTAAGCTGTAAGCGGCGGTTGCTCTGTGTGGGAATGTGCAGAAGAGGCAGCTGACAACAGAAGCCCCATAGTAAGTCTATGGGTGACGTCACTTCCCAGCCATTGTCGGCTGTCTCCTGCTCAGAGCTTCTGCCGCTGGAGACCGGACTGGAGTGGCTTCAGAAAAGGCATGTATAAGGATTTTTAGCTTTACAGGGTTAGATAGGTTAGTCTTAAATTGCGGATGCATGTAGATTTAGAGATTTTAGTTTTAGGGTGAACGTTCACTTTAAAAAAAAAAAAAAATAATAATACCTCTGTCTGGGCTTCTGGAAGGAATGAATGACATCACCATGTCTTACAGCTGCCTCCTTGGACAGCTAGGCACTCAAAATCCTGCAACGATGCCCCCCAGTCCATTGCATGAATCAATTCTTGCAGGATTTTAAGTGCACAGAAGGGCAGTGATGTCATATGCAGATCCTAGAAGCCAGGACCAAAGTGGGTAGTTTTTAATCACTTGCCGACCTCCCTATTATTTTAACGTTTTATTTACAATTTATTTGTATTGACGGTGAGGGCTGGCAGTGAATCTGACTCTTTGTTTGTATGGAAAGTAATGCTTTCTTATGCAACGTTTTATATTTAACTGTGCTAAGCGCCCATTCAGACTGGCGCGACATGACTTGCTGGGGCTACCTGTTAATTGAAGTCAATGCAAGTCGCCTCCAGGTCGCCCCAAAGTAGTACAGGACCCTTTTTCTAAGTCGGAGCGACTTGTGTCACTCCTATTAGAACCGGTCCTGTACTATTCAATGGCGAGTGACCGACCGCGACTTGTCAGGCGACCAAGTCGCCTGACAAGTCGCGCTAGTGTGAATGGACCCTAAATAAATAAATTAACTAATTATTTTTAGTTATGACCATAATAAAAAAAAGAAAATATACCGTATTCAAGCCAAGTTGTAGTTTCACCCTATAATTAGTCGAAAGCTGAAAAGCCTCACAACTAGGTATTTTAGTGTTATGTGACATTCTAATACATTGTAATATACTGGTAATTATTTTAAAAATCATGTGAGTATGTTTTACAACCAGCTTAGAGCGAAGTTAGCAGGAAAATCAAGTCAGTGCCGGCTGTACTGGTCTAATTCTAGCAGCTGTCACCTAGGCTTGTTGTCCTGGGAGCCTGGATTAAGTAAAAATACATATATCTATTGTCAGCTATTTTTAGATATTACATCTGTGTTCAAGAGTCTGGAATTGGGTATTGCTGAGCTTCAGATAAAGGAGGAATTTGGCATTGCATTTTCCACTTAGGACTGATGCTATTTATATTTTCTTCCTATAATCTCTCCGTATTGGAATACTATCTATTATCAGATGTTGAGTTGTTGACACTTTGCATAAATTTATGTTAAGAAAACTTACTCAGTCCTGTATGCTTGTTGAATGTGTTTTTTTACTTAGCTGTTTGAAGATATACCCGGTCATCCAATCACAGGGCTGCTGTTAGAAATCACGGGGCCCCGTACAGCCTACATGACAGGGCCCCCCCCCCCCCCCCGAATTTATCAAGACAATATTTTCACTAAAAATACACTAAAATCATTATTAGCAGACACAACATAACAGAGAATTTAAAGAAAAAATTTGTATAATGTATAATGTAATAAATAATGTTAACAATTTTTAAAATTTTTTTAAAATTATTTATTACGTTTAATGATTATCTTTTTTTTTCTTTTTACAGGACAGGGAAGCCTGCAGCGCTGCAAGGAAGGGGGCATCACAGTAAAACAGGGGCACACTGGGAGGGGGGGGGGGCATCACAGTAAAACAGGGGCACACGGGGAGGGGGGGGTCAGAAGCAGACAGAACAGGGAGTGGGATCGGTATCGGAGAAGCAATTACAGGAATGATGCCCTGTGTCTGTGTATCTCCCTGCAGCAGCTGAAAGCTGTCAGAAGGAGAAACTGGCTTTCAGCTGCTGCAGAGAGCCACACAGGGCTTCCTTCTGTAATTGCCCCTCCGTCCGACCGCACTGATTCCCCATGCTGTTCGGGCCACCTGTATGCCCGGGCCCCCTACACGAGGACTGGTGGTCCCCCCCTATCAGCGGCCCTGTCCAATTATACGCCAAAGAAAAAAAACATTTTTATTCCGTTCCTTTGCATGTGATCAGAGGTTCAAAATGAAAACTGGTTGTCAATGACAGGTGGTGGCTGTATGCAAATATATTCAATTATATGCAAATCCAAGTGGCTACATGCATACAGGGCTGTATAAGACTTCCCAAAGGCAGCCTGTCTGTTCAGGTAGGCAGGTATAGCGTATACACATATACTGTAGTCAATCTGTTTTGCATCTTTTATATACACTATATTGTCAAAAGTATTGGGACGCCTGCCTTTACACACATATGAACATTAATAGCATTACAGTCTTAGTCCATAGGGTTCAATATTGAGCTGGCCCACCCTTTGCAGCTACAGCAGCTTCAACTCTTCTGGGAAGGCTGTCCACAAAGTTTGTCTATGGGAATGTTTGACTATTCTTCCAGAAGCGCATTTGCGGGATCAGGCACTGATGTTGGACAAGAAGGCCTGGCTCACAGTCTCCACTCTAATTCATCCTAGAGATGTTCTATCAGATTGAGGTCAGTACTCTGTGCAGGCCAGTCAAGTTCCTCCACCCCAAACTCACTCATCCATGTCTTTATGGACCTTGCTTTGTGCACTGGTGTGCAGTCATGCTGGAAGAGGAAGGGGCCACCCCCAAACTGTTCCCACAAATTTGGGAGCATAAAATTGTCCAAAATGTCTTGGTATGCTGATGCCTTAAGAGTTCCCTTCACTGGAACTAAGGGGCCAAGCCCAACCCCTGAAAAACAACCCCACACCATAATCCCTCCTCCACAAAATGATTTGGACCAGTGCACAAAGCAAGGTCCATAAAAACATGGATGAGGGAGTTTGCGGTGGAGGAACTTGACTGGCCTGCACAAAGTCCTGATATAAGGATTCCCGGCAGTCATTAGTAAGACCTCATCTGGAATATGCAGTTCAGTTTTGGGCACCAGTTAATTAAAAGGATATCGGGGAACTGGAGAAAGTGCAGAGAAGAGCAACCAAAGAGGCATGGAGGAGCTCAGCTATGGGCTAATAATATAAGAACTTAATTTATTCTCTTTTGAGAAGAGGAGATTAAGGGGGAATATGATCAACATGTACAAATACATAAGTGGTCCATATAGTGAACTTAGTATTCAGTTATTCACTTTAAGGTCATCAGAGAGGACAAGGGGGCATGCTTTACGTCTGGAGGAAAAGAGATTTAATCTCCAGATACAGAAAGGTTTTTCACAGTAAGAGCTGTGAAATGGTGGAATAGACTCCCTCATGAGCTGGTTCAGGACATCTCAGTAGATTGCTTTAAAAAAGGACTGGATTTTTTTCCAAATGTACATAATATAACTGGATACTAACATTTATAGGTAGAGTTGCTCCAGGGAATATCCGATTGCCTTTTAGGGGATCAGGAAGGAATTGTTTCACCTGCTGTAGCAAATTGGATCATGCTTTGCAGGTTTTTCTGCCTTGCTCTGGATCAACTGTGGGTATAGGATTGTGTATATAGGATTGTATTATATTTTTTATCTTTTATTAGTTGAACTAAATGGACTTGTGTCTTTTTTTCAACCAGACTAACTATGTAACTTTGCAAAAAATACAGCCGCATTGTATGATATACAGCCATTTACGACCTTGTGCGAGAAGACTTAAAGTATATGTAAAGCCGATTTTTTTTCCAGTGTTGAACAGAGTATATAGTGTTAGAAATAGTGATCGACCGATATCGCTTTTTTCGTTGCTGATACCGATATTTTAGCCAATGCATATAGGTATCGGCCGATATTGGCCAATATTTTTATACATTTAAAAAAAACATTTTTTGTTTTTTTTTGTTTTGACAGATACTTTTGTGGAGGGATCTGGGGTCTAAAAGATCCCAAACCCCTCCTCTGCACTTAAAAGTATTCAAAACGCCAAGTTTGGCTGTTTTGAATGCTGTCAGAGCCGAATGCGGCTTTGATTGGGTCTTCGGTGGCCGTGCAGGCTGGTTACCTGGGTCTTCCGGTGGGATGGGAGACTTGTGGCCCTAACATTCCTACCTTTCCTTTATAGTAGGAGTCTCCAAACTTTTTAAGCAAGGGGCCAGATTACTGTCCTTCCGACTTTAGGGGGCTAGACTGTGGCCAGAGGGAGTAGAAATTTCCCTGGCATCAGTGGGATTAAATAATGTCTCAGGTTTGGTGGTCAGAGGGAGTAAAAACATATAGTGCCTGTGGTCAGTAGGAGGAGCAATAGTGTCCCATCGTTGGTGTCAGTGGAAAGAATAGTGCCCCATTGATGATGTCAGTGGAAGGAATAGTGCCCCATTGATGATGCCAATGGAAGGAATAGTGCCCCATTGATGATGTCAGTGGAAGGAATAGTGCCCCATTGATGATGCCAATGGAAGGAATAGTGCCCCATTGATGATGTCAGTGGAAGGAATAGTGCCCCATTGATGATGCCAATGGAAGGAATAGTGCCCCATTGATGATGTCAGTGGAAGGAATAGTGCCCCATTGATGATGTCAATGGAAGGAATAGTGCCCCATTGATGATGTCAGTGAGAGGAATAGTGCCCCATTGATGATGTCAATGGAAGGAATAGTGTCCCATTGTTGGTGTCAGTGAGAGGAATAGTACCCCATTGATGATGTCAATGGAAGGAATAGTGCCCCATTGATGATGTCAGTGAGAGGAATAGTGCCCCATTGATGATGTCAATGGAAGGAATTGTGCCCCATTGATGATGTCAGTGGAAGGAATAGTGCCCCATTGATGATGTCAGTGGAAGGTATAGTGCCCCATTGATAATGTCAGTGGAAGGAATAGTGCCCCATTGATGATGTCAGTGAGAGGAATAGTGCCCCATTGATGATGTCAATGGAAGGAATAGTGCCCCATTGATGATGTCAGTGGAAGGAATAGTGCCCCATTGATGATGTCAATGGAAGGAATAGTGTCCCATTGATGATGTCAGTGGAAGGAATAGTGCCCCATTGATGATGTCAGTGGAAGGAATAGTGCCCCACTGATGATGTCAGTGGAAGGAATAGTGCCCCACTGATGATGTCAGTGGAAGGAATAGTGCCCCATTGATGATGTCAGTGGAAGGAATTGTGCCCCATTGATGATGTCAGTGGAAGGAATAGTGCCCCACTGATGATGTCAGTGGAAGGAATAGTGCCCCATTGATGATGTCAATGGAAGGAATAGTGTCCCATTGATGATGTCAGTGGAAGGAATAGTGCCCCATTGATGATGTCAGTGGAAGGAATAGTGCCCCACTGATGATGTCAGTGGAAGGAATAGTGCCCCACTGATGATGTCAGTGGAAGGAATAGTGCCCCATTGATGATGTCAGTGGAAGGAATAGTGCCCCATTGATGTCAGTGGAAGGAATAGTGCCCCATTGATGTCAGTGGAAGGAATAGTGCCCCAATTGATGATGTCAGTGGAAGGAATTGTGCCTCATCATTGGTGTCAGTGGAAGGAATAGTGTCCTTTTTCACAATTATTGATAAACATTTAACCTTTACAAAATGAAATCATTAATAAGTTCACTTCGCTTTTCCCCAGGCACTGATGAATTAGCACCTGCCTCCCAGCTGCCTCCTGGGAAGGCTATGTTACCAGCCTCTGCCAGGCTAATCTTGGAGCTGAAGAGTGAGATATTGTGAGATATTTTGGGATCTCAAAATAAATGTTAAGCTGTTTATTGATGATGTAAGAATTTTAAATGGTTGAGCACAGGGTAGACAGATCTGTGGGATCTTGAATACCATAAAAGTGTGACTATGACTATGTTGCTATTTATCCAGTAGTAAATGTGTTTACGTTGCCATTAGATAAAAGGTGGAGGGAGGGGGTTTGCTTTAATAAAGCAGTGCAGTAATCTATAGTAGGCAATCAAAAAAACATCTCCCATTGATCTGGCTAATGGTGGCCAAGCACGCTTCGATAAATGATCGGTTGCTTTTTAGTTGACAACCCATTCCATCTAAATCACACACAAGGGGAAGTGGATTTTAGTTGATCTTTTGCCACCATGTAATTTGATAATCTGACTGAGCAAACTACTATCACATTCATGAGCAAAGTATAATGATGCTGTGAATGATGCAAATCGATAATCAAGTGAGTGTGTGTGAGGAATAGTGCCCAATAGTTGGTGGCTCAACCAATAAAAAAAAAAACTGTAAAAAAAAACCACAACCATACAATCCCATATACAGTACACAATCCTATACCCGCAGTTGATCCAGAGGAAGGAGAAAAAACCCAGCAAAGCATGATCCAATTTGCTGCAGCAGGGGAAAAAAATTACTTCCTGATCCCCCAAGAGGCAATCGGATATTCCCTGTTCAACTTTACCTATAAATATTAGTACCCAGCTATATTATTTACACCTAGGAAAGAATCCAGGCCTTTTTTTTTTTTTTTTAAAACTCTTTTTATTAACGGAGAAAAAACACAAAGTACATACAACAAGGCACTCAACATGAATGCCAACGTATCAGATAAAAAATAAACAGAAACGGTACATCAACTTATGTAAGCATACAGTAAAGATAGTTTCCATGGTATACATTGTATCTCAATCATGTGAACTTAGAAATCAGACAGTACACTGCAGTCCAACACGGCATAAAGTAAAACCATCAGGCATAACATGAGAGCAATGTGGAGAAAGGCATATGCAAAAGGGGACCAACTCCACACAGCCAAAGTTAGACAGCAGAGTTGGTAAGATTAGAGGCACACCAGACCTTATCATACTTAGCCGGGCATCCTCTAACCAGGCCTTTTTTAAAGCAATCTACTGAGTTGGCCAGAACCACCTCTGAAGGGAGCCTATTCCACAAATAGTGGAATCACTAGTGGTGTCAGTGGAAGGAATAGTGCCCTATCTTTGGTGTCAATAGAAGGAATAGTGACTCATCATTAGTGTTAGTGGAAGGTAGAGTGCCCCATTGTTGGTGTCAATAGAAGGATTAGTGCCCCATCCTTGGTGTCAGTGGAAGGAACAGTGACCAATCATTGATGTCAATGGAAGGAATGGTGACCCACCATTGGTTTCAGTGGAAGGAACAGTGACCCATCATTGATGTCAATGGAGGGAATGGTGACCCACCATTGGTGTCAGTGGAAGGAATAGTGCCCCATCATTGGTGTCAGTGGAAGGAATAGTGATCCATCATTGGTGTCAATGAAAGGAATAGCGCCCCATCATTGGTGTCAGTGGAAGGAATAGTGACCCATCATTTGTGTCACTGGAAGGAATTGTGATCCATCATTGGTGTCAGTGGAAGGAATAGTGCTCCATCATTGGTATCAGTGGGAGGAATAGTGTCCCATCATTGCTGTCAGTGGGAGGAGTCGTTTCCCATCATTCAGCTTCGGGTGTGGCTGCAGGAAGGTTCTCTGGCTGTGTGTCTGGAGCTGCTCCAGGTGATCTGTTTGAGAGGGGAGTCTGGTAAAATCTCTCCCAGCTCTGCTGGCCCCTATCTGGGGAGGCCATGCAGGCCAGCAGGGCCTCTCCTGCTGGAAGCTCTCAGCCATCCCCTGGGCAGATGGATGACATACCTGCTCCTGGACAAGCCATGGCTGGGGATCTCTCTGCCCCTGGTGAGGATGAGGATACCGAGTCCATTCGGGAGCGAGTGGTGGCCGGGATCAAGGTCCTGAATAGGGAGAGAGACCAGCTCTACAAACTGAGAGCGGAGTTGAAGCGTCTGCGAAAGCAACGTGAAGGTTTGTACAGCCGCAACCGTGGATCTATGGATCCGGAAATCCAGTTGGCAAAGGTCCGGGTTCAACACCAGGAAACCATTGTGGCCATGATGGAAGGTAAAGAGGGGCCCTTTAAGGAAAAGTTTTGCAATGACCGCAGATTTGCAAGGATGGCAAAGATGGAGGTGGACGAGGAGACCCCCAGTTCTGACCCCCTGCCCCCCCCAAGGTGAGGTAAGCAACCCGTTGCCTTCTCAGGGCTCAGGAGGCATGCTGACAGTGATCCAGGCAGTGGAGTCTCCATTACGGGCGGATCAGCTGGTGTTTGGTGAGGAGAACTTTCCTGACAATGTGCCTGATAAGGTAAAGCCTAGCAAGTCCCAAGTGACTGATAAAACTATTTTTGTGCCATTTAACACCTTGGCTAATACTGATGTTTTGCCCAATGACACCCAGGCTGGTAATTCCATATCCAGCAATATTTCAGCTGCTGATGTTTCCACTGAGGAAAAATTGCGTTTAAAAAATGACATTGCAGCAAAGGAACTACAAGTGCCAGAACAACCCGTTAACCCCCCTTTTGCTGAGTCAAAGGCTGTTTGTCCAGTCACAGCTGCTGTCTCTATACTGCAGCATCAGGACACCTGTGGTACTACAGCAGAAACTGTGATAGTGAATACTGATTGTTCTGACATTACTTCCAACACAGGTGTTCTGAATAATCCTACTAATGTTTGTGTAATAGACAATCCTGCTGGCTCAGTACAAGCAGTTAATAATAAGGATAATAATAATAATGTACCAGCTAAAGTTACATCGGTGTGGGGTCTTGTCCCTGATAAGCCCTCTTTTGCTCAGGTGGTACGCTCTGCTCCTGGTAATATTATTAAGCCAGGGCTGCAGCCAATGAGGAACCCTGCTTCCAGGCAGAGATTTACACCACAAACTGCCACTTTGAGCACCCCTGGTTCCGGTCTTGGGTCTCTGGCTTCTGCTGGGGGTCCAAGACGTAATGTCGTTATACTTAAATGGGAAGGTGGTGCAGTCTCTCCAGCACGGCGTGTGGTGGTGGATATGATTTTGGAGATGGGCTTTGGGGCGAATGACCTTTATGCCCTAATACACGTAGCTGGGAGCCGGGAGTACACAATCAGCTTCACCAGGCCGGAGGGTCTTGACCTGTTCTGGGAACGATATGAAGCTCGGTGCAGGTCAAGACCCGAATGGGAAGATCTGGCACCAGTTGCTGTTTCGCAGAGATCAACGGTTAAGAAAATAACCATCATCCTCAATAATGAGAGTGTTCCTGCTCGGGACCTAGAGGTCTGGTTAAGGAACTATGGTGAGGTTTTGACAAGGCTAGAAAAAATCCTTGATGAACGTGACATCTGGACCGGGGGTTGGTCAGTAACGGTCAGGTTGGCCAGGGATGGGAATGTTGTCCGTCACCTGCCCTCCTCGGCTTTCATAGGGAGGGATAGGATGACTATTTTTTATCCTGGTCAGCCAAAGCTATGTCACCGCTGTGGAGAAAAGGGGCATTTTAGCTCCTCCTGTTCAGCCTTAATATGTTCAGTATGTCGGGGACAGGGTCATGTGGCCAGGGACTGTACCCAGGCGATAAGGTGCAACCTGTGCCTGCGCCTTGGCCACCCCTACAGCCGATGTCCGGAGGCCTGGCACAACATGGAGAAGGAGGTAGTAGATGAACTGTTGAGGCTGGACAGGATGGAGGATGAGGCCCCTGGTGTACCATCCTCCTCAGCGGTGACTGACCCCCCAGGTCCTGTTCAGGATCCCTCCCCAGTTTCTGTGGCCAACCCTCCTGTGTCTGTAGGTATTCCTTCTGTGACTGTCTCTGTGTCCCCCCAGCCTACTGTACCCGCTCCTCTTGTGTCAGAACCTTCTAAGTCTGTGCCCCCCGAGTCAGTCTTGCCCCATGAGTCATCCCCTCCTAGGTCTGACTTAAGGGAAGGCCCCCCCCACCAGGAGTGGTAGAGGGTACCAAAAAGGGTGCTGCGGTTTCCTCTGTAAAGAAGTCTTCTGTGAAGACTTCAAAAAAGAAGAAAACAAGAGATAACGTCTCTGAATCTGACCTGCAGTACCTGGAGGAGAGAAGGAGGGTTGTGAGGCGGAAGAGACAGGCGGTGAGGACGGAACAGGGACAGGATGCCCCAGTGTCTGTCCCCAACCGTTCTAGGGCTTCTGCATGGGATATCTCCACATCTGGAGCTTCTTCTGAGCAAAATTCTGATTCAGAAATGGAATTGGAGGAGGCCTCAAGAAAGAGAGAGGCTTCTGGTGATGAGCAGCAGAGGGGAGCTAAGAAGCAATCCACCCAATAACCCAAATGGCGGTTCCCCCTCCGTTAAAAGTGGTGACAATAAATGTCGCCAGCATTAAGTCGGTAAGAGCTCGTTCTATGGCCTTCTTTTTGTTCAGCCAATTAGATGCTGAAATTTTATTTTTGCAGGAGACTAGGCTCACCTCCTTGGCAGATATTCATATGGCCAAGAGAGAGTGGAGGTATGGTCCATCTTACTGGTCTCTTGCGGCCGAGCCTTACGGCGGGGTGGCGGTGTTGTTTAAAACCGGCATGGTAACTGTCCGGCGGGTTATTGAGGTGGAGATTGGGAGATGTATGGTCTTAGACGTTCTTGTGGGAGGGCAGGACCTGCGCCTAATTAATATTTATGGGCCACACACAAAGTGGGACAGGAAATGCCTTTTTACAAGGATCAAGCCATTTCTTTTTACATCCCGGCAAGTGGTTTTTGGAGGTGACTTTAATACTGTGACTAGGCCCAAGGACAGGAAGGACTTCAATGACAGGCTGGGATATGATAGCGTTTTTTTAAATAGTATGGTTAGGGATGCTGGTCTTGTGGATGTGCACATTAAGCACCTTCCGGATGACACAGGGTTCACCTTTCATCGAGGTAATAGTCAGAGTAGGATAGATATGTTTTTTTTGAAGGAGGCCTCTGCTTTCTCACCCCCAGTGGTGCAGGCAGTGGAGTTCTCTGATCACTGTATGCTATCTGTGGTCTTGAATGCTTCAGACTTCCCTCAGAGGGGCAAAGGCATCTGGAGATTAAATTCGACTCTCCTTGAGGAAGAACATGTTAGACAATCCTTTGAGGAATTTTTTCAGACGCAGGTGACCATCCTGGACTTTTGTAGCAGCAAGGCTGAGTGGTGGGAGCTGACCAAAAAGAGGATTGCTGGATTCTTCAGGGGCCTAGCCAATAAAAAACAGTTTAATAGATACATGACCTACCAACGTTTGCGGAGGAAGCTGGATATTCTTGTCTCGAGAGGAGGAGATCCTGGGGCAATCTCTGAAGTGAAAATCCTCCTCAGGAAGTGTCAATATGACCGGCATACCTCTTTGGTTCTGGAGAGGGACTATGGGAAATACCACTCGCCTGACCCTTACCAGAACTGCAAACAGGGTGTAGCTGTTAAGATGGTCGTTGGCCTTAAGGATAGTACAGGTTCCTTGACAAAGTCCAGGTCAGGGATCCTGGAGGTCGTGAGGTCTTTTTATGCTGAACTTCTTGGGAGGAAAGCGCTTGACCGAGACAAGATGGAAAGCTTTTTGGACTCTACTCCAGGTCTAAATGGTGGAGATGTCCCCTTGATGAATTTGACAGAAGAGATCACAGTTGAAGAGGTGACGAGGGCAATTGAACAGCTTGCCATCAAAAAGTCACCTGGAACGGATGGTCTGACGGCTGAGTTTTACAAAGCCTTTAAGTCTATTCTGGCCCCACATTTGGTAGAGATTTTTAACAGTTGTCTTGCTGAGGGGGTGCTTCCCCCTTCCAGACTCTCAGCTGTGATTCTTCTTTCAAAAGGTAAAGATCCTTCGATGATTGAGAATTGGCGCCCCATCAGCCTTCTCAATGTCGATAGAAAGGTGCTGGCGAAGATACTTTTCTGGCGCCTATCGGCAGTAGCAGAGTCTTTGCTTTCTCGCCATCAGCACTGTTCGATCCAGGGTAGGAGCACCTTCACAGCGGTTTTAGCTGTCCGGGAGGCCTTGGAGCAGTGCAGGGCTGCAGGCTGGGGAAAGCATTGGATCAGGCAAAGGCTTTCGATCGTGTCAACCATGAGTACCTGTGGTTGCTCTTTAGTAAGTACGGTCTGCCGGGTGGTTTTGTCGATTGGTTAAAAGTCTTGTATAAGGGGGCAGAAAGCTTCCCTCTTGTTAATGGTTGGGTTGGACAGTCCTTTGAGGTTGGTTCTGGGGTGCGCCAGGGTTGTCCCCTGAGTCCCCTGCTCTATGTGTTTGCAATCGACCCCTTCATCAGGAGGCTAGAGAGCAGCATGTTGTGTGGGGTACCAGTGGGAATCCCGGGTGAGCCGCCTTTGAGGGTTGTTGCCTATGTGGATGATGTGTCAGTGATTGTCACTGGGACAGATGAAGCGGAGGAGGTGGTCTCTCTGACATCACGGTACTCTGAAGCATCAGGCTCCAAGATCAATCAGGAAAAGAGTGAAGTTTTTTGGATGGGAAAGGAAGGTGAGGGGTTTGATCTCCCGGACACCTTTCCAGTGCCCCAGGAAAATATTAAGATATTAGGCATTGAATTTGGACCTGGCGATTATGGCCTCAAAAACTGGGAAGGCAGGCTGGAAGTTGCCAATACTAAGGTGGTCAACTGGAAGAGATGGAAGTTATCTCTGAGGGAAAGGGTTGATCTGATTAAGACTTACCTGATACCGATCTTCTTGTATGTCAGCCCTGTCTGCATCTTGCCAGTGTCTCTCTATGCTAGGATCTATAGTGTGTTCTTCCAGATGCTGTGGGGGAACAGACTGAACCCCATCAAGAGGAATGTCACCTATCTATCCAGGAGGGAGGGTGGCTTAGGTATGGTCAACCCCGTTCTTTTCTTTTCACTGCTATTTCTCAAGTTTAACATTGGTAGTATGCTTACAGTGGAACCTCCTGGATGGGCAGGCATGTTTAGATCTTGGTTTAGGCCTTTTCTGCGACTTTGGGAAGAAGGTGGCCAAGTGAAGAATCTCAGGGGTCATCGTGGTCAGCTTCCAGCCTATGTCGCTCCGTGTCTGAAGTTACTGCGGCAGTGGCGACTGTCGGCTGAAGATCTCAGATCCGCTCCGAGGAAAGTCCTTATGAGCCGAGTCTTGAGCGAAGTCTTTCATGACCCACTGGCCTTAAGGGATTGCCCAGGCCCAATTTTGAGGGAAGGGTTAAGACTGATTAATTTGGCTAGAGTCCCCCTTAAATTCAGGGATCTGGCCTGG
Source organism: Pelophylax lessonae (assembly GCF_965119305.1). Taxonomy (NCBI): domain Eukaryota; kingdom Metazoa; phylum Chordata; class Amphibia; order Anura; family Ranidae; genus Pelophylax; species Pelophylax lessonae. The sequence continues at coordinate 821,344,946 of NC_138768.1, forward strand.
TTGTGCTTCCACGGGAGGCTCTATGTTCGGGGCAATTTGAAATTCCGCAGTGGGATGGATCGTGGTTGTCCTCGGGAGGAATGTACAGGTGAGGAGGAGACTATGGACCATTTTTTGCTTCGTTGCCCTTTTAACATAGAGGTATACAAACAGGTTGGGCGGGCCCTCGGTGTTCCTTTCCTCTCCAGGCTGGGTTATGCTGAGTGGGTGTACGGAGCATTCAATACTGGTGGGGGCTTTTGTTTGGATACACTTTTTTTAGTTAGTTTAGTAGTCCGTTATTATACCTGGAACGCACGGTGTCAGGTCACCCTTCGGCGTAAAATCCTTCCTGTTCAGGTGGTGGTGTGTGACATTCTGCATGAGGTGGGGAAGATTCGGTCGCTTGAGAGAGACAAGTGGGGTCAGAGGGCTTGGCTGAAGGCGTGGAGGGGTTTCAAGCCTCCCTGACTGCCAGGAGTCTCTTTCCCGGGTGTGGCTTTCTGTCTCTTATCACCCTAGATTTTTTCTTAATGCTCAGTTTTTGATAAATGGCTGCATACATAGGTGATGGGTTGTGCCTCTTAGGCCCTCTCTGCTGCTTTATGTAAATAGTTTTCTAAAAATGTTGGAAGTGGATTATGTATATATTGTATATATTCTGCACATGGATGTGTATTCCTTTGTTTTCTGTTGGAATATTGTACTATAGTTATGTTTTTTACTTTTGTATAAAATATGTTGCTTGATTCTTTTCAATAAAAGATCAACAGTGACCCATCATTGATGTCAATGGAGGGAATGGTGACCCACCATTGGTGTCAGTGGAAGGAATAGTGCCCCATCATTGGTGTCAGTGGAAGGAATAGTGATCCATCATTGGTGTCAATGAAAGGAATAGCGCCCCATCATTGGTGTCAGTGGAAGGAATAGTGACCCATCATTTGTGTCACTGGAAGGAATTGTGATCCATCATTGGTGTCAGTGGAAGGAATAGTGCCCCATCATTGGTGTCAGTGGAAGGAATAGTGACCCATCATTTGTGTCACTGGAAGGAATTGTGATCCATCATTGGTGTCAGTGGAAGGAATAGTGCCCCATCATTGGTGTCAGTGGAAGGAATAGTGACCCATCATTTGTGTCACTGGAAGGAAAAGTGATCCATCATTGGTGTCAGTGGGAGGAATAGTGCCCCATCATTGGTGTCAGTGGAAGGAATAGTGACCCATCATTTGTGTCACTGGAAGGAAAAGTGATCCATCATTGGTGTCAGTGGGAGGAATAGTGCCTCATCATTGGTGTCAGTGGAAGGAATAGTGCTCCATCATTGCTGTCAGTGGGAGGAGTAGTGTCCCATCATTCAGCTTCGGGTGTGGCTGCTGCAAGGTTCTCTGGCTGTGTGTCTGTTGCTGCTGCAGGTGATCTGTTTGAGAGGGGAGTGAGGTGAAATCCCTCCCAGCCCTGCTGGCTCCTTCCTGGGGAGGCCATGCAGGCCAGCGGGGCCTCTCCTGCTGGAGGCTCTCAGCCATCCCCTGGTCGGATGGATGGCACCCCTGCTCCTGGACAAGCCGTGGTTGGTGATCTCTCTGCACCTGGTGAGGATGAAGATGCTGGATCCATTCGGGAGCGAGTGGTGGCCGGGATCAAAGTCCTCAATAAGGAAAGAGACAAGCTCTACAAGCTTAGAGCGGATTTAAAGCGCCTGAGAAAGCAGCGTGAAGGCTTGTTCAGCAAGAACCGCGGATCCATGGATTCAGAGGTCCAATTAGCTAAGGTCCGTGTGGAACATCAGGAAACCATCGTGGCCATGATGGAAGGCAGGGATGGTCCCTTCAGGGAGAAGTTTAGCAACGACCGAAGGTTTGCAAAGATGGAGGTGGAGGAGGAGACCCCATGTTCTGACCCCCTTCCCCCTCAAGGTGAGGTAAGCAGCCCATTGCCATCTCAGGGCTCAGGAGGCATGCTAAAGGTAATCCAGGTAATGGAGTCTCCAGTACAGGGAGATAAGCTGGTGTTTGGTGGTGTGGAGGACTTGCCAGATCATGTACCTGATAAGATAAAGGCTATCAAGTCTCAGGTAATAGACAAAACTGTTTTTGTGCCTTTTAGCACCTTGCCTAATAATGAGGGTTTTCCCAGTGACACCCAGGATGATACCCCTGTGCTCAGCAATGCTTTGCCTGCTGAGAAAATGTTACGTTTAAAAAATGACATTTCTGCTCAGGAACTACAAAACCCAGAAGAGCCGATTAACCCTGCTTCTGCTGAGCCCAAAACTGTCTCAGTAATAACTAACCAGGACTCTACAGCGCAGCAGCAGGAAGCATTTGGTACTGCATTAGAAACAGTAACTACACCTAATAACATTGCAGATGTGGTGGGACCCACCATTGTATGTTTAACTGATAATGCTGCTGATTTAGGCCAAGCTGAAAATAATAATAGAAATGTACCTGATAATGTGACATCAGTGTGGGGTCTTGGCCCTAATAAGCCTACATTTGCACAGGTGGTAAGCTGTGCTCCTGGCAATATCATCAAGCCAGGAATACAATCAAGGAGGAGCTCCGCTTCCAATCGGGGTTTTCCCTTGCAGGCTGCCACTATGAGCACCATTGGATCTGGTCTTGGGTCTATGGCTCCTGCTGGGGGTCCAAGGCGGAACGTAGTCCTCCTTAAATGGGAAGGTGGTGCAGTCCCTGTAGCACGGCGTATGGTTGTGGACCTGATCTTGGATATGGGTTTTGGGGCTAATGACCTATATGCCTTGATACATGTGGCTGGAAGTCGGGAGTACACGGTTAGTTTCACCAGACCAGAGGGTCTTGACCTGTTCTGGGAACGATATATGGCTCGGTGCAGGTCAAGACCCGAATGGGAAGGTCTGGTGCCAGTGGCAGTTTCCCAAAGGTCAACAGTAAAGAAAATCACTATTATCCTCACAAATGAGAGTGTTCCTGCTCGGGACTTAGAGGTCTGGTTGAGAAATTATGGGGATGTTTTGACCAGGCCAGATAAAATTTATGATGAGCGTGGCATCTGGACCGGGGGTTGGTCGGTAACGGTCAGGTTGGCTAGGGATGGGAATGTTGTCCGTCACCTGCCCTCCTCTGCCTTTATAGGGAGGGATAGGATGACCATTTTTTATCCCGGTCAGCCAAAACTGTGTCACCGCTGTGGAGAAAAGGGGCATTTTAGCTCCTCTTGTTCAGCTCTGATCTGTTCAGTGTGTCGGGGGCAGGGTCATGTGGCCAGGGACTGCACCCAGGCGATAAGGTGCAACCTGTGCCTGCGCCTTGGCCACCCCTACAGCCGATGTCCTGAAGCCTTGCATAATATGGATAGAGAGGTGATAGATGACCTCTTAAGGCTGGACAGGATGGAGGATGAGGCCCCTATTGTACCACCCTCCTCTGCGGTGACTGACCCCCCTGGTCTTGTTCAGGATCCCTCCCCAGTCCCTGTGCCCACCCCTCCTGTATCTGTAAGTATTCCTTCTGTGTCTGTCCCTGTGTCCCCCCAGCCTACTGTCCCTGCTCCTCTTGTGTCAGAACCTTCCAAGTCTGTGCCCCCCAAGTCAGTTATTCCCGATAAATCTTCCCTTCCTAAGTGTGACCTTAAAGAAGCCCCCCACCCACCAGGAGTGGTAGAGGGTACCAAAAAGGGTGCTGCTGCGGCTTCCTCTGTAAAGAAGTCTTCTGTGAATACTTCAAAGAAGAAGAAGAAAACAAGAGATGAAAGCATCTCTGAATCTGACCTGCAGTACCTGGAGGAGAGAAGGAAGGTTGTGAGGCGGAAGAGACAGACGGTGAGGACGGAACAGGGACAGGATGCCCCAGTGTCTGTCCCCAACCGTTCTAGGGCTTCTGCTTGGGATATCTCCTCATCTGGGGATTCTTCTGAGCAGAATTCAGAAATTGAAATGGAGTTGGAGGAGGCTTCAAGAAAGAGAGAGGCTTCTGGTGATGAGCAGCAGAGGGGAGCTAAGAAGCAATCCACTCAATAACCCAAATGGCGGTTCCCCCTCCGTTAAAAGTGGTGACAATAAATGTCGCCAGTATTAAGTCAGTAAGAGCTCGTTCTATGGCCTTCTTTTTGTTCAGCCAATTAGATGCTGAAATTTTATTTTTGCAGGAGACTAGGCTCACCTCCTTGGCAGATATTCATATGGCCAAGAGAGAGTGGAGGTATGGTCCATCTTACTGGTCTCTTGCGGCCGAGCCTTACGGCGGGGTGGCAGTGTTGTTTAAAACCGGCATGGTAACTGTCCGGCGGGTTATTGAGGTGGAGATTGGGAGATGTATGGTCTTAGACGTTCTTGTGGGAGGGCAGGACCTGCGCCTAATTAATATTTATGGGCCGCACACAAAGTGGGACAGGAAATGCCTTTTTACAAGGATCAAGCCATTTCTTTTTACATCCCGGCAAGTGGTTTTTGGAGGTGACTTTAATACTGTGACTAGGCCCAAGGACAGGAAGGACTTCAATGACCGGCTGGGATATGATAGCGTTTTTTTAAATAGTATGGTTAGGGATGCTGGTCTTGTGGATGTGCACATTAAGCACCTTCCGGATGACACAGGGTTCACATTTCATCGAGGTAATAGTCAGAGTAGAATAGATAGGTTTTTTTTGAAGGAGGCCTCTGCTTTCTCACCCCCAGTGGTGCAGGCAGTGGAGTTCTCTGATCACTGTATGCTATCTGTGGTCTTGAATGCTTCAGACTTCCCTCAGAAGGGCAAAGGCATTTGGAGATTAAATTCGACTCTCCTTGAGGAAGAACATGTTAGACAATCCTTTGAGGAATTCTTTCAGGCACAGGTGACCATCCTGGACTTTTGTAGCAGCAAGGCTGAGTGGTGGGAGCTGACCAAAAAGAGGATTGCTGGATTCTTCAGGGGCCTAGCCAATAAAAAACAGTTTAATAGATACATGACCTACCAACGTTTGCGGAGGAAGCTGGATATTCTTGTCTCGAGAGGAGGAGATCCTGGGGCAATCTCTGAAGTGAAAATCCTCCTCAGGAAGTGTCAATATGACCGGCATACCTCTTTGGTTCTGGAGCGGGACTATGGGAAATACCACTCGCCTGACCCTTACCAGAACTGCAAACAGGGTGTAGCTGTTAAGATGGTCGTTGGCCTTAAGGATAGTACAGGTTCCTTGACAAAGTCCAGGTCAGGGATCCTGGAGGTCGTGAGGTCTTTTTATGCTGAACTTCTTGGGAGGAAAGAGCTTGACCGAGACAAGATGGAAAGCTTTTTGGACTCTACTCCAGGTCTAAATGGTGGAGATGTCCCTTTGATGAATTTGACAGAAGAGATCACAGTTGAAGAGGTGACGAGGGCAATTGAACAGCTTGCCATCAAAAAGTCACCTGGACCGGATGGTCTGACGGCTGAGTTTTACAAAGCCTTTAAGTCTATTCTGGCCCCACATTTGGTAGAGGTTTTTAACAGTTGTCTTGCGGAGGGGGTGCTTCCCCCTTCCATGAGACACTCAGCTGTGATTCTTCTTTCAAAAGGTAAAGATCCTTCGATGATTGAGAATTGGCGCCCCATCAGCCTTCTCAATGTCGATAGAAAGGTGCTGGCGAAGATACTTTTCTGGCGCCTATCGGCAGTAGCAGAGTCTTTGCTTTCTCGCCATCAGCACTGTTCGATCCAGGGTAGGAGCACCTTCACAGCGGTTTTAGCTGTCCGGGAGGCCTTGGAGCAGTGCAGGGCTGCAGGCTGGGGAAAGTATCTACTGGCATTGGATCAGGCAAAGGCTTTCGATCGTGTCAACCATGAGTACCTGTGGTTGCTCTTTAGTAAGTACGGTCTGCCGGGTGGTTTTGTCGATTGGTTAAAAGTTTTGTATAAGGGGGCAGAAAGCTTCCCTCTTGTTAATGGTTGGGTTGGACAGTCCTTTGAGGTTGGTTCTGGGGTGCGCCAGGGTTGTCCGCTGAGTCCCCTGCTCTATGTGTTTGCAATCGACCCCTTCATCAGGAGGCTAGAGAGCAGCATGTTGTGTGGGGTACCAGTAGGAATCCCGGGTGAGCCGCCTTTGAGGGTTGTTGCCTATGCGGATGATGTGTCAGTGATTGTCACTGGGACAGATGAAGCGGAGGAGGTGGTCTCTCTGACATCACAGTACTCTGAAGCATCAGGCTCCAAGATCAATCAGGAAAAGAGTGAGGTTTTTTGGATGGGAAAGGAAGGTGAGGGGTTTGATCTCCCGGACACCTTTCCAGTGCCCCAGGAAAAAATTAAGATATTAGGCATTGAATTTGGACCTGGCGATTATGGCCTCAAAAACTGGGAAGGCAGGCTGGAAGTTGCCAATACTAAGGTGGTCAGCTGGAAGAGATGGAAGTTATCTCTGAGGGAAAGGGTTGATCTGATTAAGACTTACCTGATACCGATCTTCTTGTATGTCAGCCCTGTCTGCATCTTGCCAGTGTCTCTCTATGCTAGGATCTATAGTGTGTTCTTCCAGATGCTGTGGGGGAACAGACTGAACCCCATCAAGAGGAATGTCACCTATCTATCCAGGAGGGAGGGTGGCTTAGGTATGGTCAACCCCGTTCTTTTCTTTTCACTGCTATTTCTCAAGTTTAACATTGGTAGTATGCTTGCAGTGGAACCTCCTGGATGGGCAGGCATGTTTAGATCTTGGTTTAGGCCTTTTCTGCGACTTTGGGAAGAAGGTGGCCAAGTGAAGAATCTCAGGGGTCATCGTGGTCAGCTCCCAGCCTATGTCGCTCCGTGTCTGAAGTTGCTGCGGCAGTGGCGACTGTCGGCTGAAGATCTCAGATCCGCTCCGAGGAAAGTCCTTATGAGCCGAGTCTTGAGTGAAGTCTTTCATGACCCACTGGCCTTAAGGGATTGCCCAGGCCCAATTTTGAGGGAAGGGTTAAGATTGATTAATTTGGCTAGAGTCCCCCTTAAATTCAGGGATCTGGCCTGGTTGTGCTTCCACGGGAGGCTCTATGTTCGGGGCAATTTGAAATTCCGCAGTGGGATGGATCGTGGTTGTCCTCGGGAGGAATGTGCAGGTGAGGAGGAGACTATGGACCATTTTCTGCTTCGTTGCCCTTTTAACATAGAGGTATACAAACAGGTTGGGCGGGCCCTCTGTGTTCCTTTCCTCTCCAGGCTGGGTTATGCTGAGTGGGTGTACGGAGCATTCAATACTGGTGGGGGCTTTTGTTTGGATACACTTTTTTTAGTTAGTTTAGTAGTCCGTTATTACACATGGAACGCACGGTGTCAGGTCACCCTTCGGCGTAAAATCCTTCCTGTTCAGGTGGTGGTGTGTGACATTCTGCATGAGGTGGGGAAGATTCGGGCGCTTGAGAGAGACAAGTGGGGTCACAGGGCTTGGCTGAAGGCGTGGAGGGGTTTCAAGCCTCCCTGACTGCCAGGAGTCTCTTTCCCGGGTGTGGCTTTCTGTCTTTTATCACCCTAGATTTTTTCTTAATGTTCAGTTTTTGATAAATGGCTGCATACATAGGTGATGGGTTGTGCCTCTTAGGCCTTCTCTGCTGCTTTATGTAAATAGTTTTCTAAGAATGTTGGAAGTGGATTATGTATATATTGTATATATTCTACACATGGATGTGAATTCCTTTGTTTTTTTTCTGTTGGAATATTGTACTATAGTTCTGTTTTTTACTTTTGTATAAAATATGTTGCTTGATTCTTTTCAATAAAAGATCAATAGTGATCCATCATTGGTGTCAATGAAAGGAATAGCGCCCCATCATTGGTGTCAGTGGAAGGAATAGTGACCCATCATTTGTGTCACTGGAAGGAATTGTGATCCATCATTGGTGTCAGTGGAAGGAATAGTGCCCCATCATTGGTGTCAGTGGAAGGAATAGTGACCCATCATTTGTGTCACTGGAAGGAATTGTGATCCATCATTGGTGTCAGTGGAAGGAATAGTGCCCCATCATTGGTGTCAGTGGAAGGAATAGTGACCCATCATTTGTGTCACTGGAAGGAAAAGTGATCCATCATTGGTGTCAGTGGGAGGAATAGTGCCCCATCATTGGTGTCAGTGGAAGGAATAGTGACCCATCATTTGTGTCACTGGAAGGAAAAGTGATCCATCATTGGTGTCAGTGGGAGGAATAGTGCCTCATCATTGGTGTCAGTGGAAGGAATAGTGATCCATCATTTGTGTCAGTGGAAGAAGTAGTGGCTCGTTGATGGTGTCAGTGGAAGGAATAGTGCCCCATCATTGGTGTCAGTGGAAGGAATAGTGACCCATCATTTGTGTCACTGGAAGGAATTGTGATCCATCATTGGTGTCAGTGGAAGGAATAGTGACCCATCATTGGTGTCAGTGGAAGGAATAGTGACCCATCATTTGTGTCGCTGGAAGGAAAAGTGATCCATCATTGGTGTCAGTGGGAGGAATAGTGCCCCATCATTGGTGTCAGTGGAAGGAATAGTGACCCATCATTTGTGTCACTGGAAGGAAAAGTGATCCATCATTGGTGTCAGTGGGAGGAATAGTGCCTCATCATTGGTGTCAGTGGAAGGAATAGTGATCCATCATTTGTGTCAGTGGAAGAAGTAGTGGCTCGTTGATGGTGTCCGTGGAAAGAATAGTGCCCCATCATTGGTGTCAGTGGAAGAACTTTCTTTTTTGTCTAACTAAACAAAGTATAAGGAAAATGTATATAATGGAAGGAATAGTGACCCATCATTGGTGTCAATGGAAGAAATAGTGACCCATCGTTGGTGTTAGTGGAAGGACATCTTTTTTGTTCAACTGAACAAAGTATAAGGAAAATGTAAATAATGGAAGGCATACTGACCCGTCATTGGTATCAACGGAAGGAACAGCGACCCATCATTGGTGTCAGTGGAAGGTATAGTGCCCCATCGTTGGTGTCAGTGGAAGGAATAGTGGCCCTCGTTTGGTGTTAGTGGAAGGTAAAGTGCCCCATCATTGGTGTCAGTGGAAGGAATAGTGGCCCTGTTGGTGTTAATGGAAGAAATAGTGAGCTATCATTGGTGTCAGTGGAAGAAGTAGTGGCCCATTGATGGTGTCAGAGGAAGGAATAGTGCCCTATCATTGGTGTCAGTGGAAAAACATATTTTTTTGTCCAGCTGAACAAAGTATAATGATGCTGTGAATGATGCAAAACGGTAATCAACTCAGTATGAGTGAATCGAATCGAAATTGTCTAAATCCATCAGAAGGGAAATTATGACTATTTGATTATTTGAAGATTCGAACACTTTGATCAAATCACACATTGATTGGATAAAAAATTTGAAGTGTGCATTATGTCACTGCTATTTTGATTCGCGGACCAGTCCAGAAGAACATGTGAGCCGTCTCCGTGATTTAATTTCTTTGTCTGCTTAATCTCTACATCGCTAAACAGTGCTGCTTCAGAATAAACTCTGGAAAGAATGCATCAGCTACAATACTTTTCACCAACTCACAGCAGCTATCAAGTGTTTATATTCTGAACAGAAGCCATTTAGTGATCGCACTAATTTACAGCCGTCTCTCCTGGCCACTTGCTGCTGACACTGCAATTACAACACAGTCAACCAGTCGGGGAGAATTGCCTGTCAAAACCAGATTTTGAATACACGTGATAGAAATCAGACCAAAAGAGATTCTGCATAATAAATCTAAAAAAACCTGGTCTATAAATGTTGGATAAAAATTAACTTTGTAAATTCTTCCTGGAAAAAAAACATGGATGCTGCCAGGCATCTAGCATTTCCAGAAAAAGGTCAACAATGCATTGTTGCATATTTCTATTAGGAAAACTTTAAATTAACCGCTTGCCGACCGCCGCAAGTACATATACTGCGGCGGTCAGCCCCGGCCAGGCAAAGTGAGGTATATATACCTCACTAGCGGGCGAGCGCGCGCCCGCTGAGGCGCGCGCCTGCCCCGGCTCGTTCACTAAGGAGTCCGTGCGTGTGACCAGCGGACCCGATGTCCGCCGGTCACACTATGATCATCGGTAGAGAGGGAGAAAGGCAGGCAGCTAATGTAAACAAGCCGCCTGTCATTCCCCCCTGTGTAAAAATGGAGATCAGACGGTTCTACTATGTAGGACCGTTGATCTCTGTTTTTACAGTAGTAGCCATGTCCCATCACAGTTAGAAGCACACCCCTAGGACACACTTAACCCCTCCCTCTCCAATACAGTTAACCCCTTCCCTGCCATTGTCATTTTTACAGTAACAGTGCATATGTATAGCACTGATTACTGCAGTAATGTCACTGGTACCCCCAAAAGTGTCAAAAATGTCAGTCAAGGGTCCGATCTGTCCGCTGCAATGTCGCAGTCCCGCAAAAAAAATCGCAGATCGCCGCCATTACTCGTTAAAGCGGTAGTATCCCGCTTTTTGACACTTCTACCTACAGGTAAGCCTATAATAAGGCTTACCTGTAGGTACAAATAATATCTCCTAAACCGGCATGGTTTAGGAGATATTTACAGTGCATGCAGCCGCTCGCGCGAGCGGCGCATGCGCTCTGAAGGTCCGGGGGACCTTCAATTAAGTTGCCGGGAGCTTGCCGGAAAAATCACTCCCGCGCGCATGCGCGCGGGAGTGACGTCATGGCGGCTCCGGCCAATCATCGCGCCGGAGCCGTCTCTTCCGGCCAATCAGCGCGCCGGAGCCGCCGAACCCGGAAGAGACGACGAGGGACCATGGCAGCGCCCGCAGCGATGTCCGGGGGTCCGTGTCGGGGCTTCGTTTTAAGGTAAGTTACACATAATGGGCTAGTATGCGATGCATACTAGCTCATTATGCCTTTGTCTTGCAGGTTTTTTTTTTTTTTTTTTTTATAGAGTTTACAACCGCTTTAAAAAACAAAAAAACAAAAATGACAAAAATCTTTCCCTTAGTTAGTAAACGCGATAACTTTTGCGCAAACCAATCAAAATACGCTTTTTGCGATTTTTTTTTACCAAACATATGTAGCATAAAACAAATTGGCCGAAAATGTTAAAAAATTTAGATTTTTACATTTTTTTGGGGCATTTCATATAAAAAAATGTGAAAAATATTGTTATTTTTGTAAAATTTACGCTCTTTTTTTGTTTATAGCGCATGATCAAAAAATCGCACAGGTGATCAAATACCACCAAAAGAAAGCTCTGTTTGTGGGAAAAAAAGGACGTCAAATTTGTTTAGGTACAGCGTCGCACAACCGCGCAATTGTCCGTTAAAGTCACGCAGTAAAAAAATCGCAAAAACCCCCTGGTCAGGAAGGGGGTAAAATCTTCCGGGCTTAAGTGGTTAAAGGCTAAGTTCATCTTTGGAACATGTAACATCATTCACCCATTTTTAGGGTGGGACATGTAACATGTTCTAGCTCCTGCCTCTTCTCCCCCCCCCCCCCCCCGAACCCCTCTCCCTGTGACAGCAGACAGGGGATCTTCTCCATAGCCAGGAAGCCTATCGACTTACTTACATAACACTGAGGGTCATGAGAATTGATGTCCAGGAAAGCAGTCATTGAATGTGACTCATGGACCCTTTATACTACAGTTCCCAGAGGACACTGAGACAGAGGGGGAGCATTAAATCAGCTTTTACCTGACTTCTCTAAGAACTTCTTCCTCTTGATTCCACAGGAATCCATCTAAGCATGTCTTTCCTGTGCCCACATATCTGCAGGAGACCAAACCAGTGGGCACAGGAACCTGAGGGCGGTAACACTAGGGTAAGTGCTGCAGGGACAACAGCCATTACATCAGTACCGCTTTTGCTGTAGGGAGATCAGAGCATCATTTCACCCTCCTCTCCCACACTTCTGATCACCAGGGCCATCTGTGGAAAGACAAGGGCCCTTTTTACATAGCAGGAACTTTACAGTCATATCACAGGAACCAGTGGGAAGGTTAACTGCCCATTATTTGCATACTGATGTAGCACTGTCCCCCTAGGGGTCAAACACAAGGCCCGTGGGCCAAATGCAGCCCCCAAAGCCATTTCATGTGGCCCTCGCACCTCTCCTGCTGCTGCGGCACCCCCTTTGTCTCTACCCCCACTTTGTCTCAGTAGTCGGCAGCAGAGGGGACAGAACACCTTTCCAGATCCTGCTTTCCTTTGTGCAGCTGCAGAAAGGCTCGTCTTTGCCCCCCCCTTCTGAGCAGTCCGCAGCAGAGAGGAGGGCAGAACTCCTCCTACAGATCCTGCACCTCTCTGTGCAGCCGCAACACCACCTTGCCTCTGCCTCCCCTGGTGTCAGCATTCAGCAGTCTCTGGAAGCTGACTCCAGCCCTCCTTTGGTTCTCCTCCAGACCCTGCACTTTCTTCTTCCCAGATCCACCCGCATCTTCTTCCTGGCAGCAGCACAAGGTAAGGGGGTGCATTGTGATGTAAGGAAGGGTGGGTGACTCTTGACTCCTGATGGGGGGGGCTCTTGACATCTAATCTTACAGATATAACCGGCCCTTTGAGGGCAACCATAATGCTGATGCGGCCCACGATGAACTTGAGTTCGACACCCCTGCCCTAGGGCTTGCTGTGTGATGACTTCTTGGGCCTCCCTCTGATTACCTGCAGGGGATTTTTCACACATCCATCCTTACTCCTGTTTGCTCAATACTCAATAAACAGTCCAGGGTGTTTGGTTTTGTATTTATTGTGGAACTTGGATGGGAGAAGGGAATAGTGGGATACTCCAACTGAACTATTTCCAGTAGATAAGGAAAACTCTCACTTGGCCTCACCAGGTTATTTGTGGAAGCAGACACGCTGCTTGGACCATACTGCCACTTGTATGGAAGAATTAAGTCTTCTTGCTTTCTCTCTAGCAGCAGACCGGATGCAACTACTTTATCTTCAGGAAACTCTCTAGCATCCCCTTGACTCACACTCATCCACTGACTCTTCCACTGAAGGGATGGCCCCATGACACAGATCTGTACTCACTGTAGGCAGAATTAGACCCTTTCTAGTGTCTCCCTTCCAGTCATCTCTGCAGGGCCTCCGCGTTCAACTCCTATCTAACTTTCAGGCCCTCCGGTCGACTACCTGAGGCTGTATGGCAGCTTCTACAGAGGAGGGGCAGCTGCCCCCTCCCTTTGGGACCCTGCTCTCAAGCTGAAAACCCAGAGCACATGTCCCCATGACATTTATACAGTCACCCAGCATGCACTTAGCAATCTCTCTGGTAAGCAGATATACCCAAAAACTATACTCTCATCTAGCACCTACCTAGGAGGGTGCTACACTGATTAGCAGAGACTGAGTTGCTAGAAGCAGGACACTTAGTATATAGCACCTACACTGCATTTATACTGCATTCTGGTTTATTAAGACTGTCGTTAAAGCGGAGTTTCACCCGTTTTTGAAGGTCCAATTACTCGCATAACCATTGTGAATGCTGTAATAAATGGCAATTATTTTTTTATACCTTTTTTAACTTTTCTTCTGCAGCACTTACAGCTGCAAGGGCTTCAGGGATAGCAGTGTCATGTATCCCAGGAGTCCTTTCAAATCGCCTAGTGACAAAATCTTGCGTTATTTCCAGACTGGAAATGACGTGAATGGGAGAATCGGGATGTCATGATTGACAGGATGCTATAGCAATGGGGCGGAACTTCTGGAGACGTTGCCATTGTTATGGCAACCTGTCAGAAAGACAGAGAGCCGCTCAGTGCACAGGCGTGAGATCGGGAAGTGCATCCTGGGTAGCCAGCTGCACCAAATCCGGGAAATCAAGAGAAGAGGGCTTCAGATGCCCACAGATGACATGGAACCTGCCTGCTTCCGAAATCTGGTTAGTCTTCAAATTTGCTAAAAAAAACTACAGGGACTACACATAGGACGTTTTAAATGTTGTTAGATATGTTTAAACAAGTACTTAGGAGTATTTAAAAAAAAAGTATTTGGGGGACTGGAACTCCGCTTTAAGTGCACCAACACTTCTTAAAGGGCCCAAACTATAACCGGCAAAAGAACACAGTTATGCAACCCCCCCATTGCTAATACTTCTATAAAGGGTACCCCCATCCAGTTAGCCTAGGCCCAGCATAGTCACCAATAATGCAACTTGGCAGTATAGTTTCCTGAACGTAGTAAATTAAGCCACATTACTGTCCATTGCTGCACTTACAGTAGGTGACCTTGCTACTATTTACGCCGATCTAGGTGCAAAGTGTCAACTATTGCCTAGTGCTTGCTACTGATCACGCTCTATGCCATTTTGCTTTATCTCATTGCCATCCATATTGTGTGACAATATATTAGGACTTTCCTTTACTAACTTGTTTGGTACATGTTTCTTGACATAGTGCCACTACTGGGTGTCAAGTATTGCATTGTATTTCAGTGATTTTGCAATCATCTGAAATAAGTACCCTCAAATCTTTTTCCTCTGTAGTGGACCTACACTTTACCCCCAATCAGGGTCGTCTTTAAAAAGCAGGGCCTTGCACTCTGCACCTAGCTCACCCCTGCACTCTACACCTAGCACACCCCTGCACTCTGCACCTAGCGCACCCCTGCACTCTGCACCTAGCGCACCCCTGCACTCTGCATCTAGCGCACCCCTGCACACTGCACCTAGCCCACCCCTGCACTCTGCACCTAGCGCACCCCTGCACTCTGCATCTAGCGCACCCCTGCACTCTGCACCTAGCGCACCCCTGCACTCTGCATCTAGCACACCCCTGCACGCTGTACCTAGCCCACCCCTGTATTCTGCACCTAGCGCAACCCTGCACTCTGTACCTAGGCCACCACTGCACTCTGCACCTAGTGCACCCCTGTACTCTGTACATGGCACACCCCTGCACATGCTGCACCCCTGCACTCTGCACATAGCTAAACCCTGCACGCGGCGCACCCCTAAGCCCTGCACCTAGTGTATCCCTCAACTCTGCACTCTACATGTAGTGCACACCTCAACCCTGCACTCTGCACACAGAGTACCCCTTATCCCTGCACTCTGTACATAGCACACCTGCACTCTGTACCTAGTGTAACCCTAAACCGTGCACCCTGTATATAGCGCAACCTTCAACCCTACACTCTGTATGTAGCGCAACTTTCAACTATGCACTCTTTATGTAGTGCGCCCCTCAACCCTGCACTCTGTACATAGGGCACACCTTAATGTTAATGCAGTTTGGCCACACCCCCAATTTGTTGCAGAGGTAATGATATACAGTAACCTTGGGCAACCAATCAGAAAGCAATAATGATTTGCAGTAATCTCATGAAACCAATCAATGAGCATTAATGATGTTCTGTAACCTCTAGCAACCAATCAGTGAGTGGTAAGGATGTGCAGTAGCCTCTAGAAACCAATGAGTGAGCGGTAATGATGTTCTGTAACCTCTAGAAACCAATCAGTGAGTGGTAATGATGTGCAGTAACCTCTAGAAACCAATCAGTGAGCAGTAATGATGTGCAGTAACCTCTAGCAACCAATCAGCAAGCATAAATTATGTGCTGTAACCTCTAGCAATCAAGCAGAAATGATGTGTTGTAACCTCTAGCAACTAATCAGTGAAAGGTAATGATGTGCTTTAAACTAATTAAACATAACCTAATTATGTGAGACAAAATTTACAAGAGTTAGGACTGCAGGTAATACAGGGTGCCGTGGAGTGGCCCTGCAGCTTACACATGCATTTGCAAATGTGTGCTAACTAAACCCCTGTTTTTAACGCATACTGTTAGACAGGTTCATTCGGTTGGAAAGAAAACTGGTTGGTGAATTGAGCTGGGAATTGTTTCTGTTTTTGTCTCACATGCGTTGCCCTTCCACGTGCTCTTTGCTATGAAGGTCAGTTATAGGTGGGGGCAGGGGTCATTTTGTTTATTTTTGATGTATACTTGTGAGTGGACACACTGGATGCCTTTGCTGCCATTGAGCTGGGGGTCCACTGTGCCCCCAAGTTCCTTTTAACCACTTCTGGACCGAAAGATTTTCCCCCTTAATGATCAGGTCATATTTTGCGATTTGGCACTGCGTTATTTTAACGGACAATTGCACAGTCGTGCAACGCTGTACCTAAATAAAAGTGATTTCCTTTTTTCCCCACAAATAGAGCTTTCTTTTGGTGGTATTTGATCACCTGTGCGATTTTTATTTTTTGCGCTATAAACAAAAAAAGAGCGACAATTCTGAAAAAAAAAAAAACAATATTTTTCACTTTCTGCTATATAACATTCCCGAAAAAAATGTATAAATCAAAATTTTTAAAAAATTTAGGCCAATTTATTTTCTGCTACATATTTTTGGTAAAAAAAATCGCAATAAGCGTATTTTGATTGGTTTACGCAAAAGTTATCGCATCTACTAATTACAGGCAAGATTTATGTCATTTTTATTGTTTTTTTTTTTTACTAGTAATGGCGGCGATCTGTGATTTTTTTGCAGGACTGCGACATTGCGGCAGACAGATCGGACCCTTAGCTGACATTTTTGACACTTTTGGGGGTGCCAGTGACATTACTACAGTAATCAGTGCTAAAAATATGCACTGTAACTGTAATAATGACACTGGCAGGGAAGGGGTTAACACTGTGGGTGATCAAGGGGTTAAATGTGTACCTAGGGGAGTGATTCTAACTGTATGGGTCGTGGCTAGTGAAATTATCATACAGACCTGTGTTCCTAAATAGAAGGATCACAGAGGCTCTATGATTATTCCAGGAAGAAGAACGGTCAGCTGTGTTTACAACAGCTGACCATTCTTCTCTCTCAGCGGGGAACGATCGCGGGTGTCCGACGGCAATTGGAGCTGCCTGCCCCATGCATCAGAGTCCCCGCTGCCGAGTGGGGGCGGGAGCGCGCCGCCGGCAGCGCGCGCTTGATCCCTAGCTGCAGACGCGTGACCGATGTAGATCTACGTCAGTTAGCGCAGGAGAGCCGCACTGCCGCAGTAAAAAGGCGGCGGGCGGTCGGGAACTGGTTAAGGAGGGTTGGACTACCTCCAGGCTCACCTGCCCCCTATCTATCCATTAGAGCGCATGTGCTTCCACTGTGGTGACTCTCGTAAATTTACAAGAGTTAGGACTGCAGGTAACACAGGGTGCCATGAAGTGGCCCTGCAGCTTACACATGTGTTTGCAAATCTGTGCTAACTAAACCTCTGTTTTTAACGCATACTGTTAGACAGGTTAATGAAGTTGGTTAGCAAACTGGTTGGTGAATTGAGCTGGGAATTCTTTGTTTTTGTCTCACAGTTCTTCTGATGTGTGTGTGTGTGTGTGTGGGGGGGGGGGTGTTCCTTCCCTCCAATCAGCTCTCACACATAGTAACTGCAGTCTTTCCACCCTATTCTCTGTGCTCCTGACAGATGAAGAAATATTTTTAACACAATCTGCCCTTTGGAAGGGCTATAGGGAAGAGAAAGCTGTAGATAAAAAGGTATAACTTATGTAGGGTATATGTAAGGGAGTACAACTACCTTAATCATGAATTCCAGGCATGGGCTACTTTGCATAGTTACATTGGTCCACCTTGGGCCAGTGTAAGTATTTATGTGGCATACCTGGCCAATCCCGGTGGATGCTTGAAAACACTGTAGTAGGCACAGCGCCTACAGTGATCTCTCTTAGCTTGTGGGTCCCATTCCAAGCAGATCCTCTGTGGCTTAGTGAACACATGAGGTCGCTTGGTCGGTAGGGGTGCCATTCAGAGAACACTTTGCATTTTCCCAACGAATGAAAAGTGTTCTCTGATTACACGTGGTGAAAAGGTGGGGCAGTGACATCATAGTCCAATCAGGGAATGCTTTGCATTCACTGAGAGAATGAAAAGTGCTCTCTGAATGGTGCCTGTGCCAAAGGAGCAGTTCACTGTGTTCACTGTTCAACAGGGCAGATCTTGGCACGAAATCTGGAAGCTAGCGCCAATCACAGTGGAACTGTGACTATTACAGTGATTTCCAGCTTCCAGGGGATCAGCCAGTACAGCACATGCATACTTGCATTGGTCTAAGTTGGACCAATGTAATTATGCAATATAGTCCATACCTGAACCTCGGCTTTAATAAAAGTAGCTATTTCCCCATATACTCTACATTATACATGGTGTTACAAAGTTGACAATTAGTTGTCTAGATTCCTTTTGCCTGAAATACCTCCCCTTATGTTTACTTTTCCTTCAGATTGTTTGATCTCTGCATTGAATCACAGTAAAGTTCTTAGCTACAGGCAAATGAAAAATAATGGAAAGTTTATGTATACATTGAGAATTATTCCATTTATTCCATCAAGTGGGAGTCTCATTGCTGACTTTGTTCCATGATGAGGTGCAGATATGTATAGCGCTCTCTATGGTAATAAAACAGGTTTCAAAACCAAAGCTGATTTGTTTTTTAAACTACTTAAAGCAGAACTCAAACTTAAACTTAAAGCGGAGTTTCCCCCCCCCCATGAAAAAATGTAAAGTCAGCGGCTACAAATACTGTAGCTGTTGACTTTTAATATTAGGACACCAACCTGTCCCGCGATATCGGCACCCCAGCTGATTTTCAGATCAGCTTTTAGGTGCTACCGCTGCCATCCTTAGTAAGGGACAACTTTTGGCTTTACACACAGTTCCCTACTGCGCATGTGCGAAGCGCGCTGCGCTTTCTAACTTGCCCGGCAGCGGAAGAAGCAGGGGGGGGGGGGTGCCAAACTTCTGAGGGACTTTGCTGTGGCGGAATCTCACATAAGTGGGGACGGGTACCTGTCAAAAACAGGTACCCGTTCTCTCCTCCCCCTGAAAGGTGCCAAATGTGGAAGCAGATAAGCGGAGATTCCACTTTGGGGTGTTACTCTGCTTTAAAGAATAACATAAAAGAAAAAAAATAACAACAAAAAGCTGCTTTTGCTGCAATACTTACCTTCAGTTTGGAGCTTTACTCTATGGTCATTCCTTTCTGCCACTTGATATAACCAGCCATGGCCAGTGTCATTCAACTCACTTCCTCTGGACCCAGGCTATCATGGACACACCCCCTGAAAGAACATTATCACGTAACCTTGGCTCAGTTGCTATTGCACCATAGGCTTGAACATCCTATGAAATGCAACCCTGTTAGTGTTCAGTCTTTACCTGAGCTGTTTGTAGTGGAGGTGTTACGCCTCTGATGTTCAAGGGTGCAACTCACACAAAATCCAAACAATTACAAGCAGGCGGGGCAAGCACTGAAGTGGTTCAGATAGGCAAGAGTTCCTGAACTATTAAAGGCAGTTCAGCAGTGGACCGGCCAAGATTTCGACCATGTATGGGCAGGCTGATTGTACCGAAGTTGATTGATTGTTTAGCTTGAGAATAACCAGCCGGGGGGCTCAGCCACAGAGTTATCGGGAAAGTAAAGACTACTGTGAGTCCTGCCCCACCTGTAAAAGAACTGCCTCAAGACCCTATTTTCATAGTCCCCTGGTACCGCTTCCAATTATCGAGGTTCCCTTTGATCGCATAGCCATGGACTTGGTGGGCCCCTTACCCAAGTCAGCTAAGGTACACCAATACATTTTAGTTGTCCTTGACTATGGCACCAGATACCCGGAAGCGGTCCCTTTAGGAAATTACTCATCCAAGGTCATTGCACGGGAGTTGTTTCAGATGTTCATGAGAACAGGGCTTCCATCCGAGATCTTGACAGGTCTCAAGGTACCACATTTATGTCAAAAGTAATGAAGGAGCTCTGTAAACTGTTTAAGATTAAACACCTGCGGACTTCGGTGTATTATGCACAAACTGATGGGTAGTGGAGTGGTTCAACAAAATCCTAAAGGGAATGCTAAAAAAAAGCGGTTGAGGAGGATGGTCGTGATTGGGATTACTTGTTGCCTCCCTTGTTGTTTGCCATAAGAGAGGTACCCCAGGCCTTCACTGGATTCTCCCCCCTGTGGACTACTGGATATAGTGAAGGAGACTTGGGAACAAGAGGCTTCCCCTTATCGAAGTGTGGTGGAACACATTTCACAACTGCAGGATAGAATAACAAAAGTTTTGCCTATAGTTAGGGAACATTTGCAAGCTGCCCAAAATGTCCAGAGTCGTATGTACAATTGATCCCCCAATGTTAGGGAGTTTAAACCTTGGGATAAGGTGCTGGTATTAGTGCCTACCCTAGAGAGTACATTTCTCACCAAGTGGCAAGAACCCTTTGAGATAGTTGAGAAGGTTAATAATAAAGTTCATCAGCCCACCAAACGTAAATCCTACCAGATTTACCATGTCAACCTGATCAAACCATGGAAAGATAGAGAGGTATGGGCAGTCACTCTGAAGGTCCAGGAAGATCCTGACGCTCAGATTAAGAAGGTAGGGATTGCAGAGGCTCTCTCCCCTTCTCAAAAACAGTCCTGGGAGTTTTTGCAGAGGAATCGAGACATGTTTTCAAACCCTTCTGGTTTAACCTCTGTAATAGAAGATAATATCATCACAGACCCTGGCATTCGGGTAAACCTCAAACTGTACTGCATACCCGAAGCTCGCCGGAATATTTTCTCGGCCCGAACTAAAGAGTATGTTGGACCTTCGGATCAATGAGGGGTCTTCAAGTAGCTGGTCCAGGCCTGTAGTGCTTATATCCAACCCGAATGGAACCTGGCAGTTCTGCAATGATTTTTGCAAGTTAAATGAAGTCTCCAAGCCAGACACATATCCCATGCTCCGGTTGGATGAGTTACTCAAGAGATTAGGACTGGTCCGATACATTACCACTCTTGACCAATTGATATTGGCAGATTCCACTTTCCCCAGAGGCTAAAGTAAAAACTACTGTTGCCACTCCAGAGGACTTATGGCAGCACGCCAGAATGCCTTTTGGTTTGCATGGGGCCCCATTCACCTTCCAGAGGGCCATGGACTTAGATGTGAGACTGCATAGAGTATCGTCTTCTTTAGTCAGGACTGGTCATTTGCAGAAAGTACAGTCAGTGTTGGATGCGCTCCAAAAGGCATGGTTCACAGTGAACCCAGAAAAAAGTAAGATGGGTTGGAGGAAGCCCACTATTTGGGGTATGTGGTAGGCAGAGGGGTGATTAAACCCCAAGTGAACAGAGTAGAGGCCATCCAGAAGTGGCCCCGTCCACTCACAAAAAAAACCGGTGTTTTCCTTCCTTGGCATTGTTGGGTATTACAGAATGTTTGTTCCCAACTTTGCCAGCCTAGCAGCGCCTCTAACAGATCTCACAAAAGGAAGGAATTTGACTGGTATTCTGTGGAGTGCTGAAGCAGAAGCAGCAGTCTGCCGTTTGAAGCAAGCTTTGTGCCAGGAACCATTGCTAGTAGCTCCAGACTTCCAAAAAGAGTTCCGGGTACAAACAGATGCTTCAAAGTTGGGTCTGGGTGCAGTCCTGTCCCATATGGTTGGGGGAGATGAGCACCCCGCTGTGTACTTGAGCCGGAAGCTCTCACCAGCTGAGAAAAATTATTCTATTGTGGAAAGGGAGTGTCTGGCAATAAAATGGGCTTTGGAGACACTCCGCTATTACTTGTCGGGCCGATCCTTTAAGCTAGTGTCGGACCATGCGCCCCTTACATGGATGGGCCAAAATAAAAATAAGAACTCCAGAAGCACTCGGTGGTTCCTCACCCTACAGGACTTCAACTGTAGTGGTACATAGACCAGGGAAGGTATATCAGAAAGCAGATTCCCTTTCCCGGGTCTATTGCCATTTTACTTCTGGTGTCCAGACCCCTGGCCTGGAACGGGGGGGGGCAGATATGTAGAGGAGTCAGCCTGGGGCAGGACTAAGAAAGGGTCAACTGAAGTGGGCAGGTACTTTCCTTGTAGACCTGCCTATTAGTCAGCTGGACTAAAAGCTTCAGTGGAGCTATTTGCTGAGAGAGAGAACGAGAGAGAGAGAGAGACATCAGCGTTCTGTGTGGAAGGCTCCACTCTTGGACTGTGGCCTGCTGGGTGAGATAAAACCTCTGTAAAGTACTGTAGCTATGGTTAGAGCTGTGAAGTATTGCCTATAAGCCTGTTTGCTGCAGAGACTATACTTTACTCCTGTGTGGGACTGCATTTCAAGACAAACCTGTCATTTGTTTGCCTTAAAGCTGAATAAAAGCACCTTTACTTTTACTGGATTGTCTCTGAGCCAGCTGTTTGCCCCTCTATTCCCTTGCAACAGATATACTGTATATATAAATAATATATATAAATAATAAAGCAAACGATGCGTCTGTTTTCAAATATATACATTTATTACAATCCAATTATAAACTCGTGACTATTTAACTATCTGAGCTGAACTAAATTCACTCCAAACCTTTATATTTTCCTGTTAAAAGGGGTTGAACTGGATAGACTTGTGTCTTTTTTTAACCAGAATAACTATGTATCTATGTAAAAGGCCACTACTGCCATTTTAAATCTAGCCTGGCAAGGTCACAGCCAAAGTTTGGTCCGGTGCTTATACCAAATGTCAGGAGCGCTCCTGCTCCTCCATCCAGCATCCTGGTTTTGGCTATGACATTCTCCTTGTCTGTTTGTCCACCTGCAAGGTGGTTGATGTGGCTAGTCTCTTGGTGGAGACCAAACCTGATTTAAGCCAGCCAAGCCTGCAGTCTCATACTTGTGATAGCGTCTTTAATATGTGCAAGCGCTCTGTCTGGCTGCCCTGCTTTGCTGTTTCGATTCCCCTATTTTTGACCTTGTATTGGATATTGACTATTCTCTGAACTCTGCCTGCCTTCTTGCTACGGATTGACCCTGACTATTCTGAACCTTGCCTGACTTGTACCTGGACTGTCATTGAACCACTCTGCCTGTCTGCCAAATGCAAGTACCCATTTGTTTTGCTCAGTTTGTGCCTGCCCTGACGTGGTGGCTAGGCACTATAGCATTGTGTATAAGACCTGGGGGCAACCGAGTACCATTAGACCTGTTTGCCTTATGGGAAAGGGGGCTGCTATAGGTGAAGAACATAGATGCTAACTATAGTGTCTGGCCACCTGCGTTAGGAGTCAACCGCTGGCATGAGCTATGTTTTGAGAATATATTCCCAATCTCTTCCTTTTTTATGCATCAATGATGCTAGCCTGAATATCTGGTCAGGGAGGACAGGGAGCATGCACTGTTGAGGTCACATGACCACCCACATCAGCATTTCATGGTCCTTTATCCCACTAATACCAAATTGCAAGCACGCCCATCACCTGTCAGCTGTACATATCTCTCTTCCCCTGAGGTACAGGGCCATGCTTTAAAAGGGGATCTATGGGGACCCTTCTCTAAAGGGGAAGCTATGGGGACCCTGGCCTGCTCTAAAGGGAATATACGAAAACCCTGCTCTAAGGGGGGATCTATGGGGACTCTGCTCTAAAGAGGGATCTATGGGGACCCTGCAGGGTCTCCATAGATCCCCCTTTAGAGCAGGCCAGAGTCCCCAAAGATCCCCCTTTACTAGAGCAGGTCCCCTCATAGATCCCCCTTTAGAGCAGGCCAGGCAGGGTCCCCCATAGATCTCTTTTAATTACCTGATTTTAAATTCTGGACTCGCTGTTATAGGAGGACACACACTCACAATGCAGAATGAATGACGAGTTGACTGACTCACGCCTCTCAAGAGAAGCTGGGGCTTGGACAGACCTGGGCATGCTGCGCACTGCTGAGACCAACAGCAGGCACGGCATGGGCATTCCGGGCAGCAGGTTAGAGGAGGAACTTGGAAGTTCCTTTTGTTCTCCTTCTCCGAGTCCTCCCCTCTGAAGGTCTCAGGGCATGGGGGTGGGGCAACCAACGTGCAAGGCGCAACTTGAGCAGTAGTGCACCTGATTTGTAAGGATGCCGGTGCGGTCCTACCAAACAGAGGGCAGCGGCAGGCAGGGGAGGGCTGGCAGCCTTAGGCCTAGGGGGCAAGTCCAGTCAAGTGGCCCATTGAACCATCGAATCAGCTCACCATTCATGCCCATCTGGCATCTGGTTTTATAATGGATATTGATGTTATGAAGCAAGACAAACGTGATGCAATGTGGTAACATAATTAAATGTTAATAGCAACAAAGGAGGTTTACCAAAAAATATATGACATTACGCCAGGGCCTAGGAAGCTCCTGTCAGGCAGAGATCACTATGCCTGACAGGGAAGTGACTGTGTTAGTATTGTGCCGACTGGGTGCAGTAGCGTACTCTGCACACTCATACCGCTCCGCTGCAGCTCTGCAAATATAACATTGTGTAGTGGTGACCAGCAGCTGTACTCAGTGTCTGGCAAGGGGAGAGAGAGACCCAAAGCGCCGATCTAAGTGTAGCAGTTTAAAACTTTTAATGTAGGATAAAAGCAATATAACCCACAAGAGTGAAGTGGTAACAAGCATCAAGTTATATGTGGAGGTCCTGGGCAATTCACATCCAGGGGGTCCCTTGGAGTCCTTAGCGGAGCCGGTCCTGGTGCAGGGGAGCGGCGGTCTCCTGTGGGGGACAGGAGACAGTCCTGGTCCGTAGCTGCAGTGGGTTGCTGTTCCGCATGTGGGGGGGGCCTGAAAAAGGAGCGCATGCTCCGCAATGCGTCGCCGATTGTCCTAGGCTTTGCACACCAGGAAGTGACGTCACGACCCCTCCACACATGGAACAGCAACCCACTGCAGCTACAGACCAGGACTGTCTCCTGTCCCCCACAGGAGACCACCGCTCCCCTTCACCAGGAACGGCTCCGCTAAGAACTCCAAGGGACCCCCTGGATGTGAAATGCCCAGGACCTCCATATATAAATTGATGCCTGTTACCACTTCACTCTTGTGGGTTATATTGCTTTTATCCTACATTAAATTTTTTAAACTGCTACACTTAGATCAGCGCTTTGGGTCTCTCTCTCCCCTTGTATTTCATACAGAGTTGCTTTTCTCTTCAACCGCCAGCAGCCATCCAAGTGGACCAGAAACTTTTGGACTCTCACTGGAACTATAAAAACCCCCCTTCCCCTCCTCCTCCCAGCCCAGCATAGACTGCCCTAGGATCACTGGCATTCTGCTTGCGTCAAATATCCCCCTTTCTTGCTATTTCTTACTCAGTGTCTGGCCCCTACATTAATCCAGCCCTTAGTGCAGCCTTTTTACCCAGAATCAGAGCGGCCCGGGGGGCAATTGCCACCCTGCCCCCCTTCCCAGTCCTCCCCTGGCGGCAGGGGAGGTGGAAGCCAGCTGTGGCTGTCACTGACTGTGCTGCCGTGGACCCTGCAAGGACCGCTCACGGACACCAGAGTCCATGTATGAACACCTTATCGATCCCTGCAGTGCATGGACCATGAATCGCGTGCAGCCCAGATGCATCCCACCATCATCACATGACCACCCCAATCCCCAGTGCCATGGCTACATTGGCTAGCATATGTGCTGATCACAGGTATAAGCATGCATGGGGTTGCTCCAGGTGACCCTGCAAGGAAGAAGAGCCACCCCCAGGAGAACACTAGAGAAGAGGAACCTCCAAGATAGAATGCAAACAAGGGGCAGGCTATAGAAATAAAGCAAAGAGCAAACATGGTACAGTATATCCTTCTACTGTGCAGCATGCTGCTATACTGTATGATAGATGTATATATTCAAAGAATATACCTCGCGCCTAGGAGTGCCTAATATAATGTGTACCAATATAAATAAATATAAATAATGGAGCAGCTGCTATAGATAAGGTTAATTGAGTAAGAAAACCCCCGGCTAAAAGGGATAATATAGTGCTTGCTGGTATGTGCAAATAAATAAAATATCAATCTAAAAACATACAATAAAATATATGCCCTTAAAGCGCACAGTAAGACAATATAATGAATATAAATATAAATAAATAACAATGGTGCCAGGTGAAGTCCAAAATAGTGCAATAGTGACTATATAATAAAAGGTCCAAAATGAGTGCCAGGAAAAAGTGCGAGTGCTTGAGGCTGAATCCTCCAGTGATCCAGGAGATCCAATCACAAAGGTGACTTTCAAGGGAGAAATAGGATGTAAACTCACCAGATGTGATGGGTCTCAAATGTCATATGACAAAGAGACCAGTATTGCTTTATGACCATCTGGGTCAGGGATAAGGTGACTGCTGGGCTCAGGTCCCCCTAGACCGGGATACTCCAGGTGTATGGATCGGGTACCCAAGGTCCTCCAATTTGGATAGGGAGAAGAAAGAGAGAGGCTCCGGATGGTGCAATACCGTTAAAAAGTATTGTTTATTGAATAAGATAGCCAAACATGGATAAAATAGCTTTAAAATAGCTGCTAGCTGTCCTCCGGTAACTGCCTGTAGCGTGGAGAGCGGTTTGCGTTCCAAGCTCGACTTCCGGATTGACCTGTCATAAAGCAATACTGGTCTCTTTGTCATATGACATTTGAGACCCATCACATCTGGTGAGTTTACATCCTATTTCTCCCTTGAAAGTCACCTTTGTGCTATACTGTATACCTAATTTCAAACTAAATTAATTACACTTCAATTGTCCCTATATACCCTGTCTAGCCTCTTACAGCAAAAAGGAGTTTCAATCCTACCCCAGGGTGTTGCTTTTGTAGAGTCCAGCACAGATTTCAGGTCTTTATTGCCTTCCGCAATTTGACACATACAAATTATATTTATATTCTCTCTCTGACATTGACACTCTCACTGGCAAGCAAAATTACAAAGAGAAGTCTTCTGGGGAAAGCTGAAGAAGTTTCATGAACAATTTAGATACAACCCGCTAGTTCCTGAGGGGTATTCCCTTACACCACCAGCTATATTAAGCGCTATTACATCACAGGGACCTTCTGGACCTTTCCAGATGCCCCTGCGTCCATGTGATATTTACTACGTCTGGCTGTCATACCCAATCTACTTCCAGAGCTGCTGGTTAAAGGGCTGTTAATATTACTTTTATTATGTCTTAATTAATGATTCATTTATGTTTCTGCTATGAAACCTCTGGCATTTTCAGAACAATTTTCAGATGTGCTTGTAAATATGGTTATGCTTTTTTTTTTTTTTTTTTTATAGCGAACTGAATTGCATTTGAAAGTAATTTTTACTTTCGTTTTTAAAATCTTTTTTTTTTTTTTATGATGCATTAAAATGCACACAAAAACCCAATACATTTATGTGTTAATTCTTAACCACTTAAGCCCCGGAGGATTTGGCTGCTAAAAGACCAGGGGGTATTTTGCAATTCGGCACTGCGTGACTTTAACGGACAATTGCGTGGTCGTGCGACACTGTACCCAAACGAATTTGATGTCCTTTTTTTCCCACAAACAGAGCTTTCTTTTGGGGGTATTTGATCACCTGTGCGATTTTTTGATCATGCGCTATAAAAGAAAAAAAAGAGCGTCAATTTTGCAAAAATAACAATATTTTTCCCTTTTTTTATATGAAATTCCGCCCAAAAAAATTTAAAAATCAAAATTTTTTAACATTTTCGGCCAATTTGTTTTATGCTACATATGTTTGGTAAAAAAAAAAATCGCAAAAAGCGTATTTTGATTGGTTTGCGCAAAAGTTATCGCGTTTACTAACAAAGGGAAAGATTTTTGTAATTTTTGTTGTTTTTTTTTTTAACGCGTAATGGCGGCGATCTGCGATTTTTTTTTGCAGTACTGCGACATTGCGGCAGACAGATGGGACCCTTGACTGACATTTTTGACACTTTTGGGGTTACCAGTGACATTTCTACAGTAATCAGGACTATATATATGCACTGTTACTTCAAAATTACACTGGCAGTGAATGGGTTAACTTTTTTGAGAGGGTAGGGCTATGTGTGTCCCTAGGGGCGTGATTCTAACTGTGATTGGCTGTGGCTTCAGATGTATGAACAGTGATCAACGGTTCTACATAGTTTGTTGTTTACACTAGCCGCCTGACTTTCTCCCTCAACCCCGACGATCGCCGAGTGACCGGCGGACATCGGGTCCACCGGTCACACGCGCGGGGGGAGGTCCGTGACCACTCGGGAGCGGGAGCGCGCCTCCGGGGACACGCGCTCGCTCCCTAGGCCCTCACGGGCTAGCGACGTAGACCTACGTCACTCTGCCTGTGAGGGGCTGACCGCCGCAGTAAATAGTCGCGCGGCGGTTGGCAAATGGTTAAATGGATGAACCTTCTGCACACTGCTACAGTGCATCTGAGAAGTATTCACAGCGCTTCACTTTTTCCACATTTTGTTATGTTATAGCCTTATTCCAAAATGGATTTAATTAATTATTTTTCTCAAAATTCTACAAACAATACCCCATTATGACAATGTGAAAGATGTTTGTTTGAAATCTTTGCAAATTTATTAAAAATAAATTTCAAAAAAGATCCCATGTACATAAGTATTCACAGCCTTTGCCATGACACTCAAAATTGAGCTCAGGTGCATCCTGTTTCCTCTGATCATCCTTGAGATGTTTCTACAACTCGATTGGAGTCCACCTGTTGTAAATTCAGTTGATTGGACATGATTTGGAAAGGCACACACACCTGTCTATATAAGGTCCCACGGTGGACAGTGCATGTCAGAGCACAAAGCAAGCCATGAAGTCTAAGGAATTGTCTGTAGATCCCCAAGACAGGATTGTATCGAGGCACAGATCTGGGGGAAGGGTACAAAAAAATATCTGCAGCATTGAAGATCCCAATGAGCACAGTGGCCTCCATCATCCGTAAATGAAAGACGTTTGGAATCACCAGGACTCTTTCTAGAGTAGGCTGCCTAGCCAAACTGAGTGATCGGGTCAGAGGAGCCTTAGTCAGGGAGGTGACCAAGAACCCAAGTACAGAGACTTTCTTGATGAAAACCTGCTCCAAAAGACTCCGGACCTCAGACTGGGGCGAAGGTTCATCTTCCAACAGGGCAACGACCCTAAGCACACAGCCAAGATAACAAAGGAGTGGCTACAGGACATCTCTGTGAATTTCCTTGAGTGGCTCAGCCAAAGACCAGACTTGAACCCGATTGAACATTGGAGAGATCTGAAAATGGCTGTGCACTGACGCTTACCATCCAACCTGACAGAGCTTGAGAGATCCTGCAAAGAAGAATGGGAGAAACTGCCCAAAAATAGGTGTGCCAAGCTTGTAGCATCATACTCAAAATGATTTGAGGCTGTAATTGGTGCCAAAGGTGCTTCAACAAAGTATTGAGCAAAGACTGTAAATACTTACCGTATATACTCAAGCCGACTTGTTCAGCATGTTTTTTTTATGCTGAAAAAGCCCCCCTCGGCTTATACATGAGTCACAGTCTCCCTTACCTGTTCTCCGGTCAGTGCACATGGGCCGCTGCCGCTCGGGAAAGCCTGTACACTTTCGGCTTTTCCCGGGCAGGCGGCACATGCGCGGTGACGTGTTGGCGCCGGGCGGCGCCATTTTTAAATGTAAGGTGGAAAGGTAAGTGAGACTCCTCCATAGGCCCTGCATCTCCTCACCACCTGGGATGGGCCTGGGGGGGGGTCTCTCTTACCAAAGAAACATGTGCACCACTCCATTCAGCAGAGTCAGGACCCAGGTACTGCCATGCCCTATATTTAGCGCAATTTTACCGTGCCCACTTTTTGCTGTGGGAGGGGTGACACCATGTTTTACCACACCAGGTGACACCGACCATAGTGACACCACTGAGTAAAAATGGGGGTCAACTGTATGTTTTACTGTCCCTTTGCTACCCATGTGAACTCTTTTTAAGGCCTCTTTCACACTGATACATTTTTCCTGTATTTTTACCTTACCTTTCCCTTTAAATCCTTTAGGACGTATCACACCACTGCACTGTGAGTGCGGTTCGCTTTGAAAAGTCCTGCATGCTGTATCCTTGGTGCGGTTTCCCATTGAAATGAATGAAAATCGGGGTAAAATCGCACCACAATTTGCGTTTTTGGTGTGTTTTTGAGTCACATGTTTATTTTTCACAGGTGCAGGCAACCTAAAAATGCACCAGAAACGCACAGAAAATGCATATGAAACACAGCAAAATCGCTCTTTCATGTTATTTTTGTATTACTATTTTTGAAAATCTTAATAAAGAAATATTGAAATATAAACGTGGTGCAGGAAACGTCCACGGATTGTACGTTTCCATGCACCGCGTTCTTTAGTGAACCGGATTTTAGTTGTATTTGTGTGCACTAATTCTGATTTCAGTGCGTTTTTACTGAACATTTGTGCAAATATCACAGAACCTAAAATATAAGAACTCAAGAACCCTTTTAATTCTATAAGTCTAGGTGACATATGGAAAGTTTAGAAATGTTGTAATTGTGGAAAATAAGAAAATCAGTTCACCCAAGTCCGAGCTCAAAAAGAAGCAAAAAGTTAAAAATGGCTCATAGGCTGTCTTTAAGCTGATCACATCAAATCACATTAAGGTATTTAAAAAAAAAAAAAAAGAAGAAAAGCATTACTGAGTCCATTTAAAAGTCTAGAGAGACTATAAAGAGGCAGAGCAGCATCTACCCAACACTCTCTCAGCTGTTGTGACTTGAAGCCAGAGAGCAACTGCTTCCTAAAAATAGGGACAAGTTGTTTCGCAGAGCCTTGCGTTAAGTGGAAGATTGTACTAGATCATTGTGGGTGTGCATTGTGCAGCTTGGCAGAGCAAACATAACCTTAGACACTGCAGCAGCTCAGTAGCAGATCTAGCAGCCTGGTAGAGTGTTAGCATTAGCAGTCACCCCCAAGTGGTGGGACAGGCGTTGGGAGGGAGGGGTGGTCGATGTTCCTTTTATAGGACTGCTCTTCTGGAATGTGAAGGTGCTGAAATAGCAGAAGTGACTAAGAACTGAAGTTGTGATTATCAGCCAGGCTCTCTTCAGTGCTGTCCGATTCTTGGCTAGGACGGTCGCAAAGCATGGAAAACGTAGAAGTTTTCAACTCCGAAGCTAAGGGGCGAGGGCTAAAAGCCACCAAGGATAACTGGGCTGGGGATGTGATCTTCGCAGAAACAGCCTATTCGGCCGTAGTGTTCGACAAGTAAGTTTATGCAATTTTTACATCTGTTTCAGAAACGTTCGCTGGAGAATGTCTCTGTTCAATGTCACGGTGTCACCCGCTATTCTAAACGCAGGTCTTTTACTGACAGATATAGAAAATAGGGTCCCGAGACATTCCATAAATGCTTGCAGAGTTACTATTTATTCTTAAGCTGGATACACATTATACAATTATCTTTAGATTGTTTCCTTTAGATTTACCAAAATCATATATTGTGGTCAAACCTAAACACTTTCAATTTGCATGCAATCAGGCAGTCCCTTGCACTACATAGTTCAAGGTAAATCTAAAGGAAATCTACCAAAAAAAGTTGTATAGTGTGTATCCAGCCTTAAGCCCCGTACACACGATCAGATTATTGACCGATCTGTCGTCCGTTTTTTTGTGGCATGCTAGTCTGATGTGGAAAATGAAGAGGTTATTTTCATACGAATTTTCCCGAATTCTACTTCAGAAGTGATGTCATGTGTTGGATTGCTTTGTATGTGTTCTTTAGTCTCTGAGCATGCCCAGTCTTGCTCATTAGATTTTTGTCTGCCGAAATCTGTACTGACTGACGGAAAATCAGCCGTTGTGGTGACGGCCAACAAAAATTTTATAGCCTGCACACCAGATTTTTTTCAGCCGAAAAGTCGGTGTCGGTTGTCGGAAGCATCATACTAACAAGCCGAAAAATGGCCGAACGGACGTTGGCTGAAAATTCACGGCTAACTATTGACGCGTGTGTACGGGGCATTAAGCCCCGTACACACGATCAGATTATCGACCGATCTGTCGTCCGTTTTTTTGTGGCATGCTAGTCTGATGTGGAAAATTAAGAGGTTATTTTCATACGAATTTTCCCGTACGACAGAATTCTACTTCAGAAGTGATGTCATCTGTTGGGTTGTTTTGTATGTGTTCTTTCGTCCCTGAGCATGCCTAGTCTTGCTCTTAAGATTTTTTTCCATGGAAATCTGTACTAATGAGACGAAAAACGGACGTTGTATAACGGACGACAACAATTTTATAGCCTGCACATCAGGATTTTGTCAGCCGAAAAGTCGGAGTTGGCTGTGGAAAGCACCATACTAACAATCCGAAAATCGGCAGATCGGTCGTCCGACTAAATTTCCCTTCCGAATTTCTTATCGTGTGTACGGGGCTTTACTCAGCTTCAATTCTTTCTTTGTTACCTGCTGTATATAGGAAAGAAAGATAAGGGACTTTCAAGGTACCAAAGAAAAGTCATAAAGTACATCCAATGTAATAAAAATTGATAGATTTGAACAGTCATAAAACTGGACACAATACATCAACACTCACACATAGTAAAACATCTTATGGACAAAACCATCATGCTCATGTTCCCCATGTTGTCTGTCTAATATTCTAAAAGATGGAAACATCTCAAGAGGTTGCAAATATTTATCAAAACTTGTTGAATTGATTGCTCATGTTTTTCTAGTAATGTTGTGATTTTACTGTAGACCAACCATTCTCAACCAGGGTTTTGTGGACCTCAAGGGTTCCTCCAGAGGTTGCTATGGGTTCCTTGAGCTGTGGCTGATTAACCTCCTGGCTTATGATGCCAGAAACATCCAGGTACAATACCAACTGGTAGAGCCACCAACATACCTCCCAACTTTCTGAGATGGCAATGAGGGGCACTTATTAGCAAAAGTATGTAGGCATAAAACACACCCCCGGTCATGCCCCCCCTCCTCCTTTAAAGAAGAATTGTAAAAAAAAAAAAAAGATTGGTTAAATACACAAATGCTTTTTTTTTTTTACCACTACTATTCCTTTATATTGGCTTTTGGAATTTTACAAATGCAGCAATTTAGAAATTAGATGAAAGGTTTAGCACTGGGAAACACTTTTGATGGATAAGTCGTTTATTTTATATTTAACTATATAGTTCAGACCAAAATGATGGACAGATGAGGAAGAATGAGGGACAGAGGGACTTTGTTCCAAATGAGGGATATTCCCTCAATATAATGGACAGTCTGGAGCTATGGCCACCAGCATGACACCAATGATCTTTTTAGCTGTCTGTAAGGATGGTATTCTGACCACCACTGTAAAGAGGGCATACTTCCCACTGACTACCAATGTAAGGAGGCATTATTTTTCCTTTTGGGTAAATATGTTGAGAAAAGCTGCTGTAGACAATGTACATTTAGGAGATTGTGTTTTCATTGTTTAGATTAATAGACAGGCAACTAAGGAACATGAGCATGGTGGTGTAGTCCTCAGAGCTTCAGTCAAGTCTGCAAAAATTAAAGTCAAATGCTCCAAAAAGTGTAGCTGCCGACCTTTGGTAAAAACTTTTAATAAAAGGACACTTACCTGTCCAAGGATCCAGCTATGTCCTCACCGGAACCGGTTCTTAACCAATTCTTAGGTCCCTGGCGCAAGCATAATAACTGTGTGCTTTGCGAATGGTCCTGCGACCCTCTGGGACCTGTGACATATCCCAGACGGTTGCGGGCAAGGGGGGATGGTGTAAGGTAATGGATTGTAGGGAAATTTCCGATCAGATCACGTAGGCGATTCCACTGGAAGTTCTCCTACAACAACCTCCCCCCTGCCCACAAAAACTGTCAAAGCCAAAAGCCAGTTTGAAGAAGAAAAAATTCAGCAGGGGGGGAGGAGGAAGAGCAGAATTTTCCCTTTTGAGTGGAGCTCCGCTTTAAGTTGTTTTACTATATGTGAGTATTTGACTCGATTGTGTTAAAAAAAAAATGAAGTGTGTAAAAAAAAAAAATCGATCACTTTTTATTATATTATAGACATACTTTATTACTTTTCTTTGGTACCTTGAGTCCTTTGTTACACTGCTGCGGCTTCAAAGTCATGGGACTTTGAATCCGACATCTCTGCGCGACTTCATTGCGGCTTGCATACGACTTCTTCAACAGATGTCAATGTAAGTCATGTTGAAGTCGCACCAAAGTAGTGCAGGAACCTTTTTCTAAGTCGGAGCGACTTGAGTCGCACCAATTAGAACAGTTCTATTGCGCTAATGGGGCGCGACTTTTTATTTGAACTCTCAAGTCGCGGCAGTGTGAGCCGGGGCTGTAGATGTCATTGCTCCAGAATATTCATGCACTACTTGGGATGGATTTTATCTTTAACCTTTGCTTTAGCATAATTCCGATGCAAGTGTGGTGTCTGCATGGAGGGGGTATGATAACAATGTTCAAAGATTTGATGAAAAATAAACATTGAATGATTACTGGTACTGTTTTACATTTTTTTGTAATTTTTTTAAATTTTCTTTTTCGTTTTGGATATTCTGGTGAGGGATTAAAACACCTGCCTGGTTTATATTGCTGCCAGTGTCCTTGCTGATGAGATTCACCCTCTCCATTTGTCCTGGTGACCAATGTCAGCAGGAAAGAAGGTAATGAGAAATCCAGGCTTTACAGCTGTCACCAGAACAGGAATAGAGGGAAAGCCTTTTAATTGGTACACCTGTTTTGGTAACAATTGTCTAACAGAGGATTTCCCCTCACTTGACTTCCAAACGGGACTGAAAAAAAACAAAAAACCTACAGGCTTTTAAAGAGTATCTTCATTCCCTGCCTTTATCCTTAATTTTTAACCCTTTCTACCTGGTATGCAGCATTGCCTGCAAATCAGATACTCATCTAACCAGCAGATCTAGCATTGTCCTGCTTGGATCCTCTGCTCAAGGGCCTGGTATGGATTGGGGGGGGGGGGGGGACCCCCCACGCCGG
Source organism: Pelophylax lessonae (assembly GCF_965119305.1). Classification (NCBI taxonomy): domain Eukaryota; kingdom Metazoa; phylum Chordata; class Amphibia; order Anura; family Ranidae; genus Pelophylax; species Pelophylax lessonae. The sequence goes on from NC_138768.1 coordinate 821,379,539, forward strand.
TTTTTTTTTTTCACCTTTTTTCTATTGCCGGCAATGTTTTTTCTTTTTCATTCAGCTGTCAGCAGGGAAGCCCGTTGACAGCTGTTGACTCATCTGCCTTCCTGGCCTGCTTCTTAACAACCTTATTCATTATGCCCTGTTTGGGCAAAGCTTTGCCCAATCAGGGCTTAGAATGCACCTTACAGTGTGCAGTGCATTGTGGGGCGCTTGGCAGGTGAATATCCCACCGAGCGATCCGCAAATTCAAGTGTTCGCTGAACGGACAAGTAGGCCATGTTCGAGCCAAACTTTTGCTCGGCTCAAACTTTTCACCCAACTATACTGACAAGCATTCTAATCCCTTTGCTCTCTATTTGAAACTAAAAAAGTACACGTCAAAAAATACTCAGAAATGGTTTAGGACAAAGCTCTGGAGAGTACTGAACTGGCCAGCAATGAGTTCAGATTTAAATCCCATAGAGCACCTGTGGAGAGATCTCAAAACAATAGTTGGGAAAAGGAACCCTTTCAATCTGAAAGTCCTGGAACAGTGGGCGAAAGAAGCGTGGCCCAAAATTCCAGTAGACGGGTGTAAGAGACTCATTGAAGGTTAAGATTGATTTCCTTGATTTCAAGGGGTGTGCTACCAAATATTAAATTGAGGGTGCCAATAATTTTGTCCAGTCCATTTTTGGAGTTTTGTGTGGAATGTGTCAAAGTTGGCTTTTTCTTTCTCTACTTTTGTTTTGTGTCATACCAATACAAACAAAAGAAATAAATATGATGAGAATGCCTAAACGTTTGTAATTGCAAAAATTTCCTGGGCGAAGTGGTGCATCATCAGCAGGGGTGCCAATATTGTTGGCCATTACTGTACATATATATATATATATATATATATATATATATATATACTGTGTATATATATATATATATATATATATATATATATATATGTGTATATGTGTGTGTATATATATATATATATATATTGTGAGGGATTAGCTCGGTGGTAGGCGTGGATGACTCCTTGGGGAGTGCGTTTTCACAGAGAAATAGCCCAAAAGTGCTTGCAAACAACAGGTTTATGGTTTATTCTAATGGTGTTTTCTTCACCAGGCTGTATGCAGCAAAACATCCAAAATAAAATAAAACAGAAAATAAATCCTTGCCTCTGTGGGCGGCTACCTTCTCACAACTGGAACCTGCCTAGGTGTCTGTCTCCAACCTACCGTCGGGCAGACTTCCTTGTCCTCCAGCGGACACTCAATAGTCCTTTTATAATAGCTTCACAGGGCAACACAGTCCTTTGTTTCTTTCACATCAACAGTTCGTCTTCTCACCTTTGAGACGTATTCACCCTTGGTTACCGTCCCGGGCACACATCACTCCGGGGGGTCTTCTCCCAGGCCCACACATCCTGTCGGGAGGCACACGCTGACTGTCCTCCTGCTCCCAGCCCACATGGCTTCAGGACACAGCTTCTGGAGGCAGCAAACAATAGGAATTTCTCTGAACAAATTATAGAGCCTTAACTCCCTCATTCTGAACAGGTGAAGGCCTTTCAAATTCCTGCTGGCTAGCTCTGTAGCCAACACCCTAAATTAATTAATGGACTTTCTAAATCAGGTAGAAATGTATCTCCTTCCTGTGACTACATTCCCAGATTTAGCTGACTTCCTGTTACATACCCCCCCCTCTTGTTTCAACCCTAGGGTTGGGACACAGATTTCCAGGCACGCATTTGTCAAGCACTGCTGACTCACTGATAAGCCTCCTATTATCCTCAAGCTTCCGGATGAAACTGTTTTGTCATCTTCATTGACGGATTTCTCATAAATGCCACACAGTTTGTCTCTCATCTCATATACACATTCTTCAACTGCATTTTTGGCATCATTTCGCTCCTTCTCGTTTCTGTCATCTTCATTGACAGCTTTCTCATAAATGTCAGACAGCTTGTCCCTCATAACCGTCTGTCCAATCCACCATGGAGGACCGTGATCCATAGGCAACTCAATTGGGCTAGTCTTAATGTCTTCAACATTCTTAAGACGCCTCTCTCTGCAATCCATAAATGTTTTCCACAAAACTTTGAGAACCTTTGCTTCACTAAGCTTTGTTCCAAGTAGGGACTCTTGACATCCCTCTGTGACTTGAGTTGCCTCTCCATACAGCTGTACACAATCATTGACTTTTTGTTGTAAAAGGGAATGATCTTTCTTCTTGAGCTTTGCTTGCTCTAAGATGCTGTGCAGAGGATTTTCCAATTGAGACAACAGGCTGTCACACATTTCTTCAAAGTGACCCCTGTTCCTTTTCCCAGAGATATCAATATCATTCAAACATTTCATATTCATAGGCAGATCTGAAGCATTTGCACTCATCAACTTCTTAAACTTTTCGCCCTCCTGAGCGAGTCGCAGTAAAGGCCTACTACTTGATTTGATATTCAGTTTATATTTCTTGCCAAACTCTTCACAGAAGTAGCCAACCAGAACATCATCAACTTTCCTTCCACCAACATAGGGGTCAAAGGCAACAACACAGTTGAACCCAGCGATCTGGGTGGTATCCATTATAGACCTCCTCTCTGCATCAGTGAAGAAGCATGGAACTGCAACACATTCTTTTACAGGTTTCTTCAATGCACTTTCTGCTGAACTATTTGACCGCTCAAGGTCACCTAGTTCTTTTTCTCTATCTGAATTCCACATGGAATGCATCTCAAGATCACGATCAAACTTCTGCCACCCGTCTTTCACCAGTTCCATTTTGGAAACACTCCCTGAAAGGCACTTATTCATTTGCTTCACGTTTTCACCAACAGCCTTAGTTTTCTCCACTAGGTTTTCAGCCTGAACTGAGAAATCACCACATTTCTTACTCAGCTCCTTTGTTTGCTGAAGCTCTAATGATACATTTTCCAATGCTTGAAGTTTTTGAAGGAACGGTTTATTCCAAAGGGGTGATTCAAGCCACGTGTCATCACATTTCTGAGGCTCACTCAGGACAGACCCCAAAACACTGATCCTTTTAAAAACTGCATCAGGCACACTATCCCCTCTTTGGGACAGATCCTCTGTTGCCTGGAATTCCTCTTCCAGTTCCTGCAACGGAATCTTCATCTCTTCTACTTGCTGTTCTAAGGCTCGTTTAGACTTTTCTAGCTCCTGAACGCTTTTCTCAACCTCATCCTTGTAGCTGACCACATGTTCCATCTCTGTACATAGCTGCTTGTTAACTCTTTCTAGTTCAGCCTTGGACTCTAGAGCTTCCTCCAAAGAGCGAGCCAAGAACAGGGCTTTGCTCTCGTTATCACGCGCCTCCGCTTCTGCGCGGTCGCGTTCTTCTGCATATTTTGCAGACACAGTCTTCTCTTCACCAAGCATCTGATCAAACTTCTTTTTCACATCTTCAACACACTGTAATGAAGCAACGCTTTCTTCCATGCGTTTTTTCATATCCGCTATCTGAGCTTGCAATGTTGCGACTTGCTCTGATAGGTTTTTCTTTGCTTCCGCCTCCTCTTTTAATTGTTCCAGGAAGCCATTTTTCTCATCTTCCATTTGTTTGAGCTTTGTGCTAAAACTCAGCCTTTGACACCTCTCTTCCTGTAAGAGTTCCTGCGTGTCTTGCAGCTGCGATTCCAAGATAGAAAAATCTTCCGCAATTTCTCTAGATTTGCTGTCTGCTTGAGAAAGCTGATTTGTAACATTGTCCAACTCAACCTGCAGTCGGTTTGCCTTCTCTGACAGCTTAGCACACAATCGGTCACCTTCTGACACCTTGACTTGCGATTCCAGAAGCTGTGCCTCTACTTTTTCCCTCTTATGTTCACAATCTTCTTTTCCCTGCATAAGAGCCTTCACCTCATTGGCTAGCATCTGGGAATAAGAATGTAATTCTGCCACACAGGCTTCTTTCTCCTTTAACTGCTGCTGGACACGTTGGGCTTCCCCTTTCCAACTTTCACAGTCCGCACGCCATTCATCTACCACATTGCTTAAAGTAGTGAGCTCATACACAGTACTCAGTAATTTAGCCTCTCTTTCACTTTTCTCTTTGTCGCTGAGAGACAATGTCGCTTCCAGAGCAACATTCTGTTCCTGCGACTCCTGCAGGTCTATTTTTGTAGCTCCCAAAGACTGAAGACTTTTTTCCAGCTGATTACGCAACTCCAACATATCAGCCATACTTTGCTTCTGCAAAGTCTGAATTTCAATTTCCTTTTCCATGAGGATGGTATCTTTCTCCTTTATAGTGTCTTGACATTTTTGCAACTCGACCAAAAGAAGAGCAGTGGATTCTTCCCACTGTAACACATGAGACTTGAGTAGTTCATTCATTTCCTGCAAGTTTCTATGCTCCATTTTAAGCAATTCCAAGGCTTGTTCCTTTTCTTCCATTTTCCGTTGCAAGGCATCCAACTCAGCCCTGCACACATACTCGGTTTCCTCCAAACCGATGGCCTCCATTGGCTGCTGGCGTCTCTGTTTCCAGCCTGCCATGCTCTCTTGATGAGCCTTTTGTTGAGCTGCAAAGCTCTGCTGAAAATCCGCATTTGCCTGCTGTTGAGCTGCATTTGCTTGCTGTTGAGCTGCATTTGATATAATCAGATGTTTCAACATCTCCTCCATTTTGAGTTTACTTTTCATCTGAGCACACTGCGTCTCCATAGCAGTTTCATCAGTGTTGCTAGGGACAACAACCTTCCTCTTTAGTAGACTCTCTTTAGGCATGGATGGGGCTGGTTCAGACGGCAACATCCCCTCCATCCATAGAATCCGGTCTCTCATTTCATCTATCTTTGCATTTTTCAGGCGTTTGGACCGCCCCATCTTCAATAACTCCACAAACAAATTTTTCACAGTCCAGCAAACAATTTTCAGACCACTGTCTCTTCAACACATGTAGTTTTTCTCTCTCTTGCAGGATCTCTTTTCCTGCACACACAGTTTGTGCAGTCACTTGCACCAGACACAACAAAGTTCATCAAATAATTTTGAGACCGCTGTCTCTTTAAAACACTTTTTTTTTTTTTTTTTTTTCTGTCAGGATCTTCTCTCCTGCACACATAGATTGTGCAATCTCATGCACCAGACAAAGTTCATCAAACATATGCACTCCATTGCAGGGATCTCTGCTTATGCCCACTGCATACCTCCACCATATGTGAGGGATTAGCTCGGTGGTAGGCGTGGATGACTCCTTGGGGAGTGCGTTTTCACAGAGAAATAGCCCAAAAGTGCTTGCAAACAACAGGTTTATGGTTTATTCTAATGGTGTTTTCTTCACCAGGCTGTATGCAGCAAAACATCCAAAATAAAATAAAACAGAAAATAAATCCTTGCCTCTGTGGGCGGCTACCTTCTCACAACTGGAGCCTGCCTAGGTGTCTGTCTCCAACCTACCGTCGGGCAGACTTCCTTGTCCTCCAGCGGACACTCAATAGTCCTTTTATAATAGCTTCACAGGGCAACACAGTCCTTTGTTTCTTTCACATCAACAGTTCGTCTTCTCACCTTTGAGACGTATTCACCCTTGGTTACCGTCCCGGGCACACATCACTCCGGGGGGTCTTCTCCCAGGCCCACACATCCTGTCGGGAGGCACACGCTGACTGTCCTCCTGCTCCCAGCCCACATGGCTTCAGGACACAGCTTCTGGAGGCAGCAAACAATAGGAATTTCTCTGAACAAATTATAGAGCCTTAACTCCCTCATTCTGAACAGGTGAAGGCCTTTCAAATTCCTGCTGGCTAGCTCTGTAGCCAACACCCTAAATTAATTAATGGACTTTCTAAATCAGGTAGAAATGTATCTCCTTCCTGTGACTACATTCCCAGATTTAGCTGACTTCCTGTTACAATATATATATATATATATATATATATATATATATATATATATATATTATTATTATACACATTTTATATTGTGCTAACAGTTTGCCCAATGCTTTACAATATAAGGGAGACAAAACATTTTAAGAGGCTTTGGAGGACTTTGCTCATGAGAGCTTACAATCTATCTGAAATCACTGCCGATGGTGTAAGAGGGTGCTAAAAATGAACTACCGGGCTTTCCTTACAGAGCATGAAATAGATGTGACATTTGGTAAATGCTGTGATCTGTCACGGAGATGATGCAAACCATACACCAGCCCAGAAAAAAAGCATGTACTCCTGAATAGCTGGAGCCAGACTGATGCACAAATAAAATGGGTTTCTGTTTTAAGCTGGCCATAGAAACCAGGGTTGTTTATATCAATCTGGCTACTTATAGGCAGCTGAGCTGCCTGGCAGTATCCTAAACACAAGCATTCACTTTGGATGATTGTTTGTGCATTCCACCGATACATTAGCTCTAAGACACTATACAATATCCTATAGATCTTCCATCAACAATGTAGTGCAAGGGCTGGCTTGCTTTGATACCACCTGAATGAATTGTTTAGGTTTTCCTTATATTATATAGTTTTGGTAAATATCGGAGATTCTACAGTTAGATTCTATAGTCTTTGGCCAGTTTAGGGTTCCCTAATCTGTCTAATTTCCATTCCTCCAAACAAGCCCAATCAGCGATGTATCATACATCAAGTATATGGCCTGGAGCTGAATGAAACTAGGAAGGCCAGCATGACTGGGGCCTGCAAGCGAGGCGGAGTATTAGTGGGGTGATTTAGAATGATGCATTCTGTTTACCATATTGAAGAGTTCAAGGCAGAGGGTATGTCCTGTACTGGGTAGAGAGGAGGGGGCACGAGGAGGGGTCAGAGCTCATCACAACATCAGACAGTTTTCTGCCACCCACCCTCCCTTGTTTGTTTTGGTTTGGGTGAGCCTCCTACTGTCTCATGGTGCTGGGGTATTTGTTAGTAGGTTTTCGGTTCTTATGCTGTTAGCTTGCCATTCAAATTCTTGGTCCTTTTACTTTCTTGTCGTAGCAGCAGGCAGGAGGTCTATTGGGTCTTTGAAGGCAGTGCTGGTTAAATAATTGTGGAAAATTGTGGGTTGGGTCCATCTGAGGTATGGGTGTTCCTTCCTAACAATACGGTGGTAACATCGGGGTATTAATTAGGTTGTATCTGGTAGTACGTAAGTAGTTAATAGTCTCTGAGCCGGTGTAGTTGCGGCTGGGGGCCTTTTATTGGGTGGCAGATACAACCGGTTAATCATGAGTATATAGGCCTTCAAAGACCTTCGACTGGGCATAAGCTGAGGTTGGTTTATTTGGTATGCATTGACTGTATTATATGTATTAAATTTGTTTTTTCTTGTGAAAGTTGTATTTAACCACTTTACCACCGGAGGATTTTGCTGTCTTACTTCCAGGCCACTTTTTGTGATTCGGCACTGTGCGACTTTAACTGACAATTGCGCGGTCATGCAACGCCGTACCCAAAATAAATTTACGTCCTTTTTTTCCCACAAACAGAGCTTTCTTTTGGTGGTATTTGATCTCCTGTGCGATTTTTTACTTTTTGCGCTATAAATAAAAAGAGCGACAATTTTGAAAAAATAACAATATTTTTCAAATTTTTTTTATATGAAATTCCCCCCCAAAAAATGTAAAAATCAAAATTTTTTATCCTTTTAGGCCAATTTGTTTTCTGCTACATATTTTTGGTAAAAAAAATCGCAATAAGCGTATTTTGATTGGTTTACTAACAAAGGGAAAGATTTTTGTCATTTTTTGTTGTTTTTTTTTTTTAACGCGTAATGGCGGCGATCTGTGATTTTATTTTGCGACATTGCGGCGGACAGATCGGACCCTTGACTGACATTTTTGACACTTTTGGGGGTACCAGTGACATTACTACAGTAATCAGTGCTATACATATGCACTGTTACTGTAAAAATGACACTGGCAGTGAAGGGGTTAATTTTTATTTGAGAGGGAGGGGTTAATGTATGCCTGGTGCTTACTAACGTGTGTGGGGGGAGGTGACTGAGTGACACAGGGACAGATCGCAGGTTCAGCTATGCTGAACCCTGCAATCTGACCCTGTCTGTCACTTAGGAGATCCGCGCCGCTTTGTTTACACAAGCGGGCGGATCTCCACACTCGATTACCCGACGATCGGGGAAGAGCGGCGGTGATCACCGCCGCTCCTCCCCTGGCCCGACTCCCGCTGTGTCTGAATACAGCGGGAGCGAGCCTCCGGCGGCGCGTGCGCCGCCGCCGAGAGGGGGGAATGTCTGGTGACGTAGGTCTACGTCGCCAGACGATAACGAACCACTTTTCCGCAGTACAGTCAACGTGACTGGTCGGCAAGTGGTTAATGGTTTGTAATTAGGGTTGAGCGGACACCTAGATGTCCGTGTTCGACGGGTTCGGCCGAACTTTAAAAAAAAGTCCGGGTCCGTGTCCCGGACTTTTACCGAACTTTTCCTGGACACCGAACCCCATTGAAGTCAATGGGGACCCGAACTTTAAGGCACTAAAATGGCTCTAAAACACCAAAGGAAAGGGCTAGAGTGCTGCAAATGGCAGCAAAACGTAATTAAGAGCATGGCAAGTGCTCTGCAAACAAATGTGGATAGGGAAATAACTTAAAACAACAAAAAAAAACAGAAAAATAAAACAATGTTCTTCTTCATCTCTGAAGGACGAGGCCCATATGGAGTAGGAGGGAGGTTGAGGTGGTGGTGGATGTGGCGGTGACATAGGCGTGCGCACAGGGTGTGCTGGGTGTGCCTGGGCACACCCTAATCACCTAGGGCACATAGCATTGCCAGTGAGGAGATGGGAAAGATCTCCCTGGGACCTGCTCTGCTCTATTTCTCCTTGCCTACAGGTACATGGCCCCGATACATTACTCTCCCTGCTGGCAAACACATGCATGTGTATTTCAACTTTGGGGTGCACACCTTAATGCAATAGGCTGCGCACACCTATGGGCGGTGTAGGTGGAAGCGGCGGTGGAGGAGGACCAGGGCCGGATTAACAGCATCATGGGCTTGGTGCTGAGGATTTTGAAGGGCCTTAAGGGCCGTGCCTTGCCATGCACCCAGAGGAGGAAGGGTGCAGCCATGCATGCCTAATTCAACATGGGATGCTGTCTCTGAAGCCCATAAACACATCCATGCATCGCCAACTGTCCCTCCTTGTCCGGCCTTCACGCTGTGTGGGGAGGTTCTGAGGGTGCTGCCTGGGGAAGCGAGCATAGAAGCCAGACTTCTGTGTTTACAAGTGACAGAAGAGCGGTAACAGTGAATATGGCCAACCCGGGGCCTATATAAAAGGTAGGGGCCTGGAGCTGCAGCTCCAATAGCCCCTACATTAATCTGGCCCTGAGGAGGAGGACGAGGTAGCCAACACTGCTTCTTTTCAAAAATTTTAAATGAGGGTACACCCCAAAAGAGTGAGAAAGAGCAAAAATGGAACAATGGGTGGGTAAGGTCGGTATCCATTGCTATTCTGCATAAGGTACGGAAAAGTCCCGTGGGATCCATGCCTGGTTCATTTTAATGAACGTGAGCTTGTCCACATTGTCTCTGGACAGGCGGCTGCGCTTGTCTGTTATAACGCCCCCAGCCGTGCTAAATACCCGTTCAGATAATACACTGGCTGCAGGGCACGCCAGCACCTCCAAGGCGTAAAGGGCAAGCTCAGGCCATGTGCCCAATTTGGAGACCCAGAAGTTGAAGGGGGCAGACCCGTCATTCACTACATGTAGGCGTGTGCACACATACTGCTCCACCATGTTGGTAAAATGCTGCCTCCTGCTAAGACGTTCCATCTAAGCTGCTGGTGCTGCTGTTTGTTGTGGCGTGCTGACAAAGCTTTTCCACATTTCGGCCATGCTAACCCTGCCTTCTGAGGTGCTGGCGGTGCCCTGGTTGCGTTGGCGACCTCCTCCTCCTCCTCCTCTGCCTTGTGCTTCCACTGTGGCCCCGCTGTCAGATGGGAATGCCAGCAGCATGGCGTCTACCAGCGTGCGCTTGTACTCGCGCATCTTGCGATCGCGCTCCAGTGAGTGAATTAAGGACGGTACGTTGTCCTTGTAACGGGGATCCAGCAGCGTGGCCACCCAGTAATCAGCACAAGTTAGAATGTGGGCAACTCGGCGGTCGTTGTGGAGACACTGCAGCATGTAATCGCTCATGTGTGCCAGGCTGCCCAGAGGCGACGAAAGGCTGTCCTCTGTGGGAGGTGTATCGTCCGTGTCCTCTGTATCCCCCCAGCCACGCACCAGTGATGGCCATGAGCTGGCCTGGGTGCCACCCTGCTGTGAACATGGTTCCATCTCCTCCTCCAGCTCCTCCTCCTCCTCATCCTCCTCATCCTCCAGAACTGTGCCCCTGCTGGACAATTGTGTCCCTGGCGTTTGTGTGTGCAGGAACCCACCCTCGGAGCCCCTTGCGAATGACTGCCCTGAAAGCCTTTGAAATGTTACCTCTTCATCCTCCTCCTCCTCCTCCTCATCCTGTGCCACATCCTCTTCCATCATCGCCCAAATTGTTTTTTCAAGGAGGCATAGAAGTGGGATAGTTAAGCTGAGAATGGCGTCATTGCCACTGGCCATGTTGGTGGAGTACCCAAAACAGCGCAACAAGGCACAATATATGCAAATGTCAAATATGCAAACTATGCCGCAATTTAATGTTTTTTACACCAAAAGGGTGTGTATTGAATAGCGGAATAGGATAAAAAACTGTGTATCTCACACGTACAAACACAGACTAGGCCCGATTAAATTTTTTCCTACCCTAAAGGGAGGATGAGGAAGAGGAGTATGGAACATGCAGCACCCTCAAATCTTCAGAAGTATGAGATGAACCCCAAAAACTTGGAAAGGTGGATCTCTCTCACACGTACCAACACAGACTATCCCCCAATTTAACTGATCCCCAAAGGTTTTTGATTAAATAGCGGAATAGAAAATATGATCCAAAAAAAGTGTATGTATATCACACGTACACAACCACACTAGGCCCCAATTACTATTGTTTGTACCCCTAAAAGGCTAGATGAGGAGTAGGGGGGGTATGGAACAGGCAGCACCCTCAAACCTTCAGAAGTATGAGATGAACCCCAACAACTTGGAAAGGTGGATCTCTCTCACACGTACCAACACAGACTATCCCCCAATTTAACTGATCCCCAAAGGTTTTTGATTAAATAGCGGAATAGAAAATATGATCCAAAAAAAGTGTATGTATATCACACGTACACAACCACACTAGGCCCCAATTACTATTGTTTGTACCCCTAAAAGGCTAGATGAGGAGTAGGGGGGGTATGGAACAGGCAGCACCCTCAAACCTTCAGAAGTATGAGATGAACCCCAACAACTTGGAAAGGTGGATCTCTCTCACACGTACCAACACAGACTATCCCCCAATTTAACTGATCCCCAAAGGTTTTTGATTAAATAGCGGAATAGAAAATATGATCCAAAAAAAGTGTATGTATATCACACGTACACAACCACACTGGGCCCCAATTACTATTGTTTGTACCCCTAAAAGGCTAGATGAGGAGTAGGGGGAGTATGGAACAGGCAGCACCCTCAAACCTTCAGAAGTATGAGATGAACCCCAACAACTTGGAAAGGTGGATCTCTCTCACACGTACCAACACAGACTATCCCCCAATTTAACTGATCCCCAAAGGTTTTTGATTAAATAGCGGAATAGAAAATATGATCCAAAAAAAGTGTATGTATATCACACGTACACAACCACACTAGGCCCCAATTACTATTGTTTGTACCCCTAAAAGGCTAGGAGTAGGGGGAGTATGGAACAGGCAGCACCCTCAAACCTTCAGAAGTATGAGATGAACCCCAACAACTTGGAAAGGTGGATCTCTCTCACACGTACCAACACAGACTATCCCCCAATTTAACTGATCCCCAAAGGTTTTTGATTAAATAGCGGAATAGAAAATATGATCCAAAAAAAGTGTATGTATATCACACGTACACAACCACACTAGGCCCCAATTACTATTGTTTGTACCCCTAAAAGGCTAGATGAGGAGTAGGGGGAGTATGGAACAGGCAGCACCCTCAAACCTTCAGAAGTATGAGATGAACCCCAACAACTTGGAAAGGTGGATCTCTCTCACACGTACCAACACAGACTATCCCCCAATTTAACTGATCCCCAAAGGTTTTTGATTAAATAGCGGAATAGAAAATATGATCCAAAAAAAGTGTATGTATATCACACGTACACAACCACACTAGGCCCCAATTACTATTGTTTGTACCCCTAAAAGGCTAGATGAGGAGTAGGGGGGGTATGGAACAGGCAGCACCCTCAAACCTTCAGAAGTATGAGATGAACCCCAACAACTTGGAAAGGTGGATCTCTCTCACACGTACCAACACAGACTATCCCCCAATTTAACTGATCCCCAAAGGTTTTTGATTAAATAGCGGAATAGAAAATATGATCCAAAAAAAGTGTATGTATATCACACGTACACAACCACACTGGGCCCCAATTACTATTGTTTGTACCCCTAAAAGGCTAGATGAGGAGTAGGGGGGGTATGGAACAGGCAGCACCCTCAAACCTTCAGAAGTATGAGATGAACCCCAACAACTTGGAAAGGTGGATCTCTCTCACACGTACCAACACAGACTATCCCCCAATTTAACTGATCCCCAAAGGTTTTTGATTAAATAGCGGAATAGAAAATATGATCCAAAAAAAGTGTATGTATATCACACGTACACAACCACACTAGGCCCCAATTACTATTGTTTGTACCCCTAAAAGGCTAGGAGTAGGGGGAGTATGGAACAGGCAGCACCCTCAAACCTTCAGAAGTATGAGATGAACCCCAACAACTTGGAAAGGTGGATCTCTCTCACACGTACCAACACAGACTATCCCCCAATTTAACTGATCCCCAAAGGTTTTTGATTAAATAGCGGAATAGAAAATATGATCCAAAAAAAGTGTATGTATATCACACGTACACAACCACACTAGGCCCCAATTACTATTGTTTGTACCCCTAAAAGGCTAGATGAGGAGTAGGGGGAGTATGGAACAGGCAGCACCCTCAAATCTTCAGAAGTATGAGATTGTGTTCACTGCACCCCACAAAGATTGAGTTCACTGCACCCCACAATGATTGTGTTCACTGCACCCCACAAAGATTGTGTTCACTGCACCTCACAAAGATTGTGTTCACTGTACCCCCCAAAGATTGTGTTCACTGCACCCCACAAAGATTCTGTTCACTGTACCCCACAAAGATTGTGTTCACTGCACCCTAAAAGGATGTTGTTCACTGCACCCCACAAAGATTGTGTTCACTGCACCCTAAAAGGATGTTGTTCACTGCACCCCAAAAAGATTGTGTTCACTGTACCCCCCCAAAGATTGTGTTCACTGCACCCCACAAAGATTGTGTTCACTGCACCCCAAAAAGATTGTGTTCACTGTACCCCCCAAAGATTGTGTTCACTGCACCCCAAAAAGATTGTGTTCACTGTACCCCCCAAAGATTGTGTTCACTGCACCCCACAAAGATTCTGTTCACTGTACCCCACAAAGATTGTGTTCACTGCACCCCAAAAAGATTGTGTTCACTGTACCCCCCCAAAGATTGTGTTCACTGCACCCCACAAAGATTCTGTTCACTGCACCCCACAAAGGATTTTGTTCACTGCACCCCAAAAAGATTGTGTTCACTGCACCCCAAAAAGGATTTTGATCACTGCACCCCAAAAAGGATGTTGTTCACTGCACCCCAAAAATGATTTTGTTCACTCCACCCCAAAAAGATTGTGTTCACTGCACCCCACAAAGATTGTGTTCACTGCACCCCAAAAAGATTGTGTTCACTGTACCCCCCAAAGATTGTGTTCACTGCACCCCACAAAGATTCTGTTCACTGTACCCCACAAAGATTGTGTTCACTGCACCCCAAAAAGATTGTGTTCACTGCACCCCAAAAAGGATGTTGTTCACTGCACCCCAAAAAGGATGTTGTTCACTCCACCCCAAAAAGATTGTGTTCACTGCACCCCACAAAGATTGTGTTCACTGCACCCCAAAAAGATTGTGTTCACTGCACCCCAAAAATGATTTTGTTCACTGCACCCCAAAAAGGATTTTGTTCACTGCACCCCAAAAAGGATGTTGTTCACTCCACCCCAAAAAGATTGTGTTCACTGCACCCCACAAAGGATTTTGTTCACTGCACCCCAAAAAGATTGTGTTCACTGCACCCCAAAAAGGATGTTGTTCACTGCACCCCAAAAAGGATTTTGTTCACTGCACCCCAAAAAGATTGTGTTCACTGCACCCCACAAAGGATTTTGTTCACTGCACCCCACAAAGATTGTGTTCACTGCACACCAAAAAGGATTGTGTTCACTGCACCCCAAAAAGATTGTGTTCACTGCAGCCCAAAAAGATTGTGTTCACTGCAGCCCAAAAAGATTGTGTTCACTGCAGCCCAAAAAGATTGTGTTCACTGCAGCCCAAAAAGATTGTGTTCACTGCAGCTCACACACGGAAAAATGGATGTGGATCACTGACACCTGCCTATCTCCAATCCCACACCACACAGCAATATCGATTGTAGTTTGTAGAACACAGTTTCCCTAAAATTCAGCAGACTCTGTCCCTAACAGGATTGAGAAGAGATCGTAGATCAGGATTGAGTGCAGATTCACCCCACCCCCCACACAGCAATATCGATTGTAGTTTGTAGAAGACACTGACCCTATAATTCAGCAGACTCTATCACTAAAATGCCTACAACTCGCCCTGCCTAAACACTCCGACCTGTCCCTCAATTCTATCCGGACACAAATGGTTTTTTCCTGCCTATCTTTCCCTAATCAGCAGCCAGCACATTGATGTGTGCTCTGTCCCTTAGCTAAGCAGCAGAATGACGCTGCTGCGGCGGCTGCCTCGAACTTATAAAGACTTGGTCACATGCTTCAGACGGCCAATCACAGCTACTAAGACATTTGCAGGCATGGCTGGGATGGCTTAAGGCACACCAGTTAAACGATTGTTGATTGGCTGTTGAAAGCCCGCCATGAAAAGAGCGCCAAAGCATGCAAAACCCGGAAATAAAACGACCGAACACGGATTTTTACCCGAACATACAGTAAAGTGTCCGTGTCCGTGTTCGGGTAAAAAAAATCCAATTATTCGGTACGAACACGAATAATACAGTCCGTGTTCGCTCAACACTATTTGTAATAAAAAGGCTGCTATGGCCATTCCACTCAAAATAAATTGTGTCGTCTGGTCATTTTGGAAGGGGGGGTTGGGTCAAGTCTTTAATGTTTTATAGATAACTGGAGCCTCTGCATTCTGCAGGTCCCTCAGTCATTTATGTGGGGAGCTTATTGGAATTACGGAGCTTGGAGACTCTCATCTACCGTCTATTGGAACCTTTACCCACAGATTTATCCAATGTCCTTCTGAGCATCATTTAATTCAATTTGTAGCGCCCTCCTAGGTAGGTGCTTTAGTGAATGTATATAGTTTTTGGTTTGTATGCTTAACCACTTCTGGACCGGAAGATTTTCCCCCTTAAAATCCAGGCCATATTTTGCGATTCAGCACTGCGTTACCTTAACGGACAATTGCGCAGTCGTGTGATGCTGTACCCAAATAAAATTGATGTCCTTTTTTTCGCACAAATAGAGCTTTCTTTTGGTGGTATTTGATCACCTGTGCGATTTTAATTTTTTTTTTCTTTTGGGGGTACCAGTGACATTACTACAGTAATCAGTGCTAAAAATATGTACTGTTACTGTAATAATGCCATTGACAGGGAAGGGGTTAACCCTGTGGGTGATCAAGGGGTTAAATGTGAGCCTAGGGGAGTGATTCTAACTGTGGGGGGGCTTCTAAAATGACCATAGAGACCTGTGTTTCTATATATATAAGGATCACATGAGCTGCGATTGTTTAGTAGAGGCTGCTCAGTGTGCTTACACTGATCCAGTAGCAATGGAGTATACTGGATAATGGGTGGAAACCTGGCAGATGAGAGCATGGGATGTTTATACATCCCTGGCCAATTAGAAGGGGATATGCCCTGAGGCATGCTGGGTACCTGAATTTATATCTAGAGAGCACATGGGCTCGTGTTCCAGTCCAGCCCACCTCTACAGGGAGAGGTCCAGGTAGGGAGATGGCTTTTGCCTCTCCCAAGCACAGGCTGCCATGTGGCCTCAGGTAGGAGACCTGAGGGCTTGAAACACTGAAACTTAACCCATGGTTTTCTTGTAAGCTGACTGAGTGTGGATGTCCAGGGATCCTGTCTGGTATCACAGAGGAAGGTGACCTGTAACCAGAGCCTTGTGAGTACAGACCCCCCCTAAAGGGATCCTAGAGACTGTTGTTGCTAAAATCCCCCTCTTTGTGCTAGAAGTCAACATACTGGGTGTAAGCTAAAGGGCACACTGGCTAGTGTCTTAGAAAAGAAAAGTCACACTAGATTCCTTCTGCTACAAAGTAATTTGCTTAATTCTGTACAGCCTAATGCATAGTGCTACTGACAGTCTGCTACACAGTTCTATTGCAGAAGTTGTCCTCACTTGTTGTGAATAGGATATATGGAGTATCCTACTAAATCCCTTTTCCTATCCAAGTTCTCCAAATAAAATACAAAAAAACACATCCCCTGGACTGGTTTTTGGAGACCAAGAGCGGAAGAGTGTGTGAACCTGGCTGTGTGAAAATACCTTGTGACTGGCTGTGGGTTAATCAGTGAGAGAACTGAGTACAATTATTCAAGCAGCTCCTACGAGGGTAGCGCTAAAAATGTATTTCAATTTACTATTGCAATTTTTTTATATCATCAATTTATTGCAGATAGCCAGTCCTTAGATGTGGTGGTTGCATAGTTTTTATTTTTTTTTATATTTTTTTCCCTATATTTTATCCTGACAATCCTGAAAATAACACACTTCCTGTCCCTGGGTGGCTACACTCAATCCTCTACATCTTTGGTAGGAGCAATGGTTGTCACTGGACTTAACCTATCTCTTTCTCTTTTCATCTCCATTACATGGGAGTTGGGGGAATTAGTATTTTACTGAAGAAAGAGTGTTTGGGCATTTAGTTCAGCACACAGGAATTGACACGGACCCTACATTTCTGGCAGTTATGGAGAAAAACCCTCACAATGGGACTTTTGACAGCAACAAATAGTCTTGCACTGAAAATAGTGACTTTGAGTAGATTATTAAAATTATACATAATCTTTATTGTTATTAGAAAAATGAATATGGATATTGTATCATTTTAATAATCTCCTCAAAGTTACAATATATTGTGCAAGATTATTTGTTCCTGTCAAAATTCCCATTATGAGGGTTTATCTCCATAACTATACAGTTTAGGGATGTTGGCAACTGTCAGCTACTCTCTTCATTTTTACTACATTTCTGGCAAGATCAACAGCTATTTTAACCACTTTATCCCCCGGAGGATTTGGCTGCTCAAAGACCAGGCCCTATTTTGAGATTCGGCAATGCGTGAATTTAACGGACAATCGCGCGGTCGTGCTGTACCCGAATGAAATTGACGTCCTTTTTTTTTTCCACAAACAGGGCTTTCATTTGGTGGTATTTGATCACCTGTGCGAATTTTATTTTTTGCGCTATAAACAAAAAAATAGCGTCAATTTTGAAAAAATAACAATATTTTTCACATTTTTTTTATATGAAATCCCCCCCCCCCCCCCCAAAAAATGTAAAAATCTAAATTTTTTAACATTTTAGGCCAATTTGTTTTCTGCTACATATTTTTGGTAAAGAAAATCGCAATAAGCATAATTTGATTGGTTTGCGCAAAAGTTATTGCGTTTACTAACTACGGGAAAGATTTATGTCATTTTTATTGTTTTTTTTTTTTAGTAATGGAGGCAATCTGCGTTTTTTTTTTTTTGCGGGACTGCGACATTGCGGCGGACAGATCGGACCCCTGACTGACATTTTTGACACTTTTGGGGGTACCAGTGACATTACTACAGTAATCAGTACTATAAATATGCACTGTTACTGTCAAAATGACACTGGCAGGGAAGGGGTTAACTTTATTGGTGATCAGTGGGTTAAATGTATCCCTAGGGGCGTGATTCTAACTGTCAGGGGGCGTCGCTTGTGATGTAACCACAGAGACATAGGATCCTACATAGCAGGATCGTATAGTCTCTGCAGTTACATCAGGGAGAATGACAGACGACTGTGTTTACATCACTCCAGCGGAAGATTGCGAGTGGCCGGCGGACATCGGAGCCGCCGGTCACACGCGCGGGGATGGCCATTAACGAGCGGGCCCTACAGGCTCCTGGGCGAGAGACGTAGTACTATGTCGGTTTGCCCAGGAGAGGCTGACTGCCCCAGTAAATATACTGTGGGCGGTCGGCAAGTGGTTAAAGCGGAGTTCCGGGCACAGAAATGATTTTTTGCTGAACATACCCCCGGGACAGTCAGGGCTAGCACATTCCACAATCGCTAGCCTCTGATCTGTCCCGGTTCGCACTTACCTTTTAGAAGAAATACTTACTTAGAAAATTTCTTCCACAGCGTTTCCATCTCTCTTGTGGGCAGCTGAAGCCGGCGCGGTCCTCTTCTCTGTCTTCTTCCGCGTCTTCGTGTCCCAGAATGCACTGCACCGGCCCCTCTCGTCACTTCCGGTGCGGCGCCGCATTCCTAAACAGCTTCTGGGCATGTCCAGAAGCTGTTTAGCAGGGGAATGCGGCGTTGCCCGGAAATGACGAGCGGGGCCGGTGCCGTCGCATTGATTCCTGGGAGCGATGACGTTTAGCTCCCAGGAATCATCGCGAGGC
Organism: Pelophylax lessonae; assembly: GCF_965119305.1. NCBI lineage: Eukaryota > Metazoa > Chordata > Amphibia > Anura > Ranidae > Pelophylax > Pelophylax lessonae. The sequence goes on from NC_138768.1 coordinate 821,398,315, forward strand.
AGGAAGTGACGGGGTGAGCCGCGGCTCCGAGGGAGGAAGCAGTCAGAGGTGAGTATTTACGATCTTCAATAAAAAGGTGAGTAAACAAAAAAAATAAAAATAACTATCCAATTCCTTTTCAGGTGAGCTCTACCTAGCGGAGGGGCACAAAAAAAAAAATCGTTTTTGTGCCCGGAACTCCGCTTTAAGTACTTGCTGAATATGCTTATAGCCTGGAAAAAAACGAATGCAGTCACCACATCTAAGGACTGGTAAGATGCAGTATATTAAATTTTTTTTGTTCTTGGGTTTAGATATACAGTAAAGTGGATGAACACAGGCTATCCCCCCCCCCTTCAATCCATCATGAATGCTGCCGCCAGACTCATCCACCTCACCAATCGCTCAGTGTCCGCTACTCCTCTCTGTCAATCCCTCCACTGGCTTCTGCTCACCCAACAAATTAAATTCAAAATACTAACAACCTCTTACAAAGCCATCCACAACTTAGCCCCCAGCTACATCACTAGCCTAGTCTCAAAATACCAACCTAATCGCTCTCTTCGTTCCTCTCAAATTCTGCTCTCTAGCCCCCTCATCATCTCCTCCCATTCTCGCCTCCAGGACTTTTCCAGAGCCTCTCCAATCCTATCGAACTCCTTACCCCAATCTGTCCAATTATCTCCTACTCTATTAGCTTTTAGAAGATCCCTGAAAACCCTCCTCTTCAGAGAAGCCTATCCTTCCCACATCAAACAACCTTATTGCCTTCTGTTTCACTTGACCCTCCCTTCTAGATTGTAAACTCAAACAAGCAGGGCCCTCTAGTTCATTCTGTATTGAATTGTACTGTAACTGTATTGTCTTCCCACATATTGTAAAGTGCTGCGCAAACTATATAAATCCTGTATAATAATAATAATAGTAATGAGCAGGGTGTATCTGGCAGACCACGTACAGCACTCTTTCATTGTTTTCCCCAGCTAATAATTAGTCATCTCTCACAGAGACATGGCTATACAGAGAGCAGTACGGAGTTTGTAGAAGCTGTGTAATGACACTCATGGGATCCACTGCTGCTGCATACAGAAACCCATTGGGATGAGTTAGAACAGGCGGCTGGATGTTGTTGTGCACTGCAGTTAAAGCACAGTCTGCGCACTGACCTATGCTCCTTGCGCACGCAAGCCAATAGGAAGGCACAGGGAATTATGGGAGTGGAGGGGGTTTCCACGCTGTTGTCCATCATATCTACTTTTATTTAATTCTTCCTATTGGTTGTAATACTAGTGCAGTAGTCAGGTAAGAATATATCTTGCTTAACTCCTTTGCTAATGAGGACTTGACTACATTTAACCATAGTGCATTTGGCTGGATTGTTTTTTCCATAACCATCAGCACAGATTGACCTCTGCAGGGGCGGTGTAAATGCAAAGGTTGCACATAATTCCCATTTCATGGCCAGAATAGACACCCACTTGCTGCACCAAGCTGGATCTAAATCAGCGTGAATGGTGATGGTCATTCCTCCCCGCCACAGACAGTATATAATATTATTTTTAAGGGATACCTATATAAGCTGATATGGTATCGGCGCTATCACATATAAATTTTTAAAGATAAAAAGTGTGTGATGTGCGTATTGGTGAAGATAAAATATATAAAACCATACGTCTTTAAGAAAGTGCATATAGTGCTTTTAGTAGCCCATGTACTATCGCCACTTAAATGCAAAGTGCTAAGTGCCAATATCCTTAAAAACCATCAATAAAGTGCATAAATTGTGTTCAGTAAAACCATATCATATTGCCAACATAAATACAAAGTGCTGAGTGCTAGTCTGTGCACCTGTGTAGTATTGCACCAAGTGCTCAGTTGTGTGCCTTTAAATAATACACATTGCGCCTGTGGATCTCCACCAGGTACAAACAATGCTTACCGCACACTTTATGGCAGATGACTCAGGTTTCTTCAGTTGAGTTAGGGAGTTCACTTTCAGTGTTTGGTGTCCGCTGGGCTGCTTCCGCGTTCCACCGGTCCGAACCACCGTTACCGGAAGTGACGTACTGACGTAATAAGCCACGCCCTACGCGTTTCATCACTAGGACGTCATCTGGAGACGCTCGGTTCAAGTTTTACATTCTTGATTCTCTGCTTTGCTTTGCAATGGATACACAGGCTCTTGGGTGGTGTATTTATAAAAGGTACTGCAAAACTACATGCATGTTCCTTTTATGCAAATGAGGGCAAACTTGAATGTTAATAGGCTATTTATTCTGCAGGTCAAATGATTTTCATCCATAGGGTTAATCAAGATAATATTACATTTTGGCCACTACATGGAGCTGATGATCATAGCTAATAAATACTTATTTCCTATGATCATCAGCTCCATCTAGTGGCCAAAATGTGTTATTTTCCTGATTCACTCTATTCTTTATGAATACATAACATTAGACCTGATGGGAAAATAGCCTAGTAACATTTGATTTTGCCCCCATTAGCACAAAACGAATGTACATGCAATGTACTGTACATCTGTAAATCTTAAAAGTAACTTGTCTTTACAAGATCCTAAGATCTGATTTATATTTACTACAACAGCTGGCTTTGTAATTTACAGTTCTTTTTCCCATGCAGCATCCCCCTGACACCCCAAAGGCAGGGTCCAGAATAGCATTTTACCCCATTGTCCATGGCTGAAATGGAGGACTGAGACAGAATATTGAGCACCGGTCACTTTTGTCTTTTTAGAGTTTTATTGCAGAACAGGGAGGGAGGTGAGGGGTCCCAGATACCATAGCAGATCACTTACAGACTCTCCAGATCAATGTCTAGCTTCAGTGTCAGAACTTTTAAGATGACCTGGCATCACTATAAACCCCATAATTCCCAAGCTTCATTGCATCCTCCAGTGAGTTACCAGGCCCTTCTGAGAGACCAAGGGGCCTCCTTTGGACATTCTCCCTGGTGCAGCTTCCTCTAGGCCACGCAGGACAGCTTCAGGACCACTTCAGCACTTGTTAGGCCCCAAAACAGGCTATTGGGCAGAGCTCCATCCAGCAGCACACTTCCAGAAACCCAGCCCAGAGGAAGACAGCGAGCACATGGCCTGTCCCAACTATTTATATCCTCCCCCAGCATGCACCAGCAACCTTTTAACCTCCTACTGGTTTGGCTGAAGGAAATATACATATTCGCAACTCAATTTTGTTTATGAAATCTCATACTATGACCAGTGACATCTATTGGCAACAGTGAGAAATCAAAACCCCACTAAGTTTAGGGAAGACTAAGTGAAGAACTACACAACTAATCTGGGCTGACTACCACCCAGTCAAAAACTAAATTTAGGTTAGTAGCCCCTCTTTAGGATGAGGGGGCTACACTTGTAATATGGCATCCTAGATTTTAAAGCTGAACTCCAGCCTTACCTTCAGGCTTGCACAGTTGTAAAGACCCCTCTCCTGCACTGAAAAGACTTACTCCTAATTCACTGTACACTGTGGGCCTCTCACACTGTGCATTTGAAATTACAGTATGTCAGATGGGGCCCCATTTACAGGCTGGAGGACATCTAGTATCATCCAGCGCTTCCCTTCTGAAGCTGTCCTTGGCCTTCTCCTTTCATTGATTGAATTACAGTTCTTTCAATCATGGAGGCTCAGAATCACATGTGGGCATTTTTACTAGGGTGGTCTGCATGCAAATGTAGCCAGTCAAGTAATGTCCACCCCTCTAAACTGATTTAGAACTATTAGAGCTATTAAGGCATTTTGATATTTCTATAATTGCTCCCAATGGCTCCCCATAGCTCCCTACAGCTTGTATCAGGGTTGATGAGAGGGGTACTGAGCCAGGGTGCAGTTGTCCAGAAGCTCTGTGCCGCAACCCGCCGACCCCTCCCACCAGCCATGAGCTGCCTGCAATCTATAGAGAAAAACAGAGACCCATTAATGATGTCACTGGGTATAAAAAGGTATGTAATGAACAGGAGACATTTTATTTAAAAAAATGTACTTGGCATGTTGATGAAAGGGGGGAGAGAAGAACCAGGGAAGTCACATATACAGACGTATTAAAACCAACTTTAGGTTTAGTATTGTGCCGTAAATGACGCTTTCTATATCTACTTTGCTATCTGTCAGGGGTTAAAGCACTGCTAAGGGAAGGACTACAAACCTTGTCAGAGAGAAAAAGGAAATTGTGGAGAGCCGTGGATTGGACACCCATAACACAGCTTGTTCTTCACAAAAACATATAACTGGACTTTCTAAGGCACACCATAGAATGAATCATAGCGACTCACAAATTTTAAAAGAATATCATTTATTTAATACAAACCAAAGTTTAAAAAATGAGGGCAAAAGACAAGTTGTCCTCATTTAGAACATATACAGCATGTGACAAAACACAGGGGTGTTAAAATCAAATAACCTAAGACTATTTCTAGCCCATATAATCACAAGATAAATGGGAGAAATGTGTAGGTTATTATAAATTCACAATATTTAGATACATTGTATATTACATAATCATATCTGATCTTTGGGTCTACGCGTTTCGCAGCGTGCTTCCTCAGGACCACATTTTTACATCAGAGATTTCTTGAAATAGACAAAACATCAATTAGTATCAACACAGTCATAAGGATATCATTTGCACTATTATTTGTGTGTAGTACTGGAGAACACACCTGTAACAGGGTGTAGCCAATGTCTCCCGGGCGGACATAGAGGGCGCGAGAAGGGGTATACGAGGCAGAACCGATGAGTGAATAAATAGATTCCAAAATGTCTAAAATATAGAATAATATTCAACATGTCTTCTATTTATATACTATGGTAGACTAATTTTCTGTGTGTAACAAAGTTGTTACCTCGTCAGTTTATGTTTTGATTTCTGTGTCCTGTTGGGGAGATTTCCCTTCACTTCCTGTCCTGTAAAAACAAGTAGAAAGTGAGAGGAAATCCCTTATTAAAGTGATTGTAAAGTCTATTTTTTTTTTGGTAAAAATAACAAACATGCTATACTTTCCTGCTTTGTGTAATTGTTTCACACAGAGCAGCCCATATCCTCCTCCTCTCGGGTCCCTCTTCAGTGCTCCTGGCCCTCCCTCCTCTTGAGTGCCCCCACAGCAAGCAGCTTGCTATGGGGGCACCCAAGCCAAGCAGCAGCTCCCTGTGTTACTTCAAACATGGAGCTGTGGCCTGGCCCCGTCTCCTCTCTCTCCTCATTGGCTCACTGAATTTGACATCAGTGGGAGCCAGTGGAGCAGTGGGCTGCTGAGACACTCCTGTAACATCGCTGGATCAAGATGGAGCTCGGGTAAGTATTAGAGGGGCTGAGGGGGGAGGCTGCACACAGAAGTCTTTTTTATCTTGTATTATTTATTAAGATAAAAAAACCTTCTGACTTTACAACTACTTTAGGCTGGCCATAGATGGGTAGAATTTCCAATAAAAATAGTTGGGAAAAGAATGCTCTAATAGTTTGTGTTTTTTTTTTTTTAATCATCAGTGGGGTTAAATCAATCAAATTCAAAGGAGTTTGGAGTCCATTTATTCCAAAATCAAATGTTAAAAAGCAATAAAATCTTTGTAAAATCTTGGAAGATTTTCCTTCTGTTCCTGTTCTGGCGACCACTCAAAATTTGGAGTTTCTCTCTCTTGGAGACATTGGTCATCAAGACAAATACAGAGGGAGGATCTCCAGTGAAGACACAGACAGCAATCAAGACCAGCATACCAAAGGAAATTGATGCTCCTGTGCTTGAGGGGTTGTTTATGCGACTGGGGTAGCTGGAAACCGACCTTAGCTGGCATTGTCGTAGTCCTGCTGTGCTGCCACTCTTAGAGGGTCAGGGAAACCCAAAGGAAACTGAAAAGAAAGAATGCAGCAGCCTCGCGCATTACCTTTAAAATGATTTATTGTTTAAAAACGTATGTACATCATACTCACATAAATGGATAAAAAGTAGGCACAAAGTGTGATAATAAATCCACCAAGAAAGTCCACTAGGCGTAGTTCGCTGGTACAGACCGTAGTAAGATGTAGACCTCTAAATCTAGCTTACGCGTTTCAGGGGTGTCCCCCTTCCTCAGGGAGAGCAATCAAGACCATACAGGGTTTCTAACCCCTCAGTGCTCTATTCAATAGTAAAACAAAAAAAGCGGCTTTAGATACACTTTCAATTCATTTCTGCATTCGGATTATTATTTTGACTGCAGTTCTACTTTGCATATGGCCATTGGATACTCTACATCAATGCAGGGAGTGAGGAGCACAGGTAACAAATATCTGACAGAGGTATGATGATCACTTATAATAGTCTCCTAATAACATGTGTTTATAAATCTCTTCCAGCCTCACACACTGTGTGTGTCACACATGCTTCAAGAGGCAGGAGAAGCTCCAGCGCTGCGGACAATGTAAGTTTGCTCATTATTGTGACCGCACTTGTCAGAAGGAGTCCTGGGTTAACCACAAACATGAATGCGCTGCCATCAAGAAACTTGGAAAAGCACCAAATGAAAACATTCGGTAAGGTTTTCTGTATATATTGTTTTTTGGAACTTTTTTTGTAAATCAAGACAGATATGAATTTCTACCAAAAGGAGTTTTATTCCAAGATATATGTAAGAGATAGGTTGATCCTGAGCACCCTGGATAAACTGTATTGCTCTGTGCTTACTTTTTAAATTGATAATGTTACTCTTAATCATAGCGGTCTAATCCCCAACGGGAAGGGCGAAATGCGTCAGAGGGCATGGTCAGCAGAGTAGCTTTTGCTGAGGCCATATAACACACCATACATGGGTATGGTGGGAGAGCGGTGTTAAACATTGCACTACACTGACAAGCTACACTATATTCACGCTATCCTAACACACTATACTCATACTACACTACAGTATACTGACACACTAAAGTCACACTATATTCACACTATACTACACTATACTGACACTACACTACAGTATACTTACACACTATACTCACACTACACTACAGTATACTGACACACTATACTCACACTACACTACACTGACACACTATACTCACACTACACTTCAGTATACTGACACACTATACTCACACTATACAGTATACTGACACACTATACTCTCACTATATTCACACTACACTATACTCACACTACACTACAGTATACTGACACACTATACTCACACTACACTACAGTATACTGACACACTATACTCACACTACAGTATACTGACACACTATACTCACACTACACTACAGTATACTGACACACTATACTCACACTGTATTCACACTACACTATACTCACACTACACTACAGTATACTGACACACTATACTCACACTGTATTCACACTACACTATACTCACACTACACTACAGTATACTGACACACTATACTCACTGTATTCCCACTACACTATACTGACACAATATACTCACACTACACTACAGTAGACTGACACATTATACTCCCACTATACTCTCACTACACTATACTGACACACTATACTCTCACTACACTACAGTGACACACTATACTCACACTATATTCACACTATACTATATTGACACACTATACTCACACTACACTACAGTATACTGACACAAAAAAATGATGAAAATTCGTTTTGAATGACCACGCAATTGTCATTCAAAGCGTGACAGCGCTGAAAGCAGAAAATTGGCCTGGGCAGGAAGTGGGTAAAAGTGCCCAATTTTGAAAGTGTTAAAGGAACAACAACACACCAGAAGCTTAGACTTTGCCTTCACAAGGCAGCTGCACCAAATCCCCAAAAAATCAAAGATGGCAACTGTTTTATAAAAAATATTTTAAAAAATCTCCTGTAAATAGTTGCACACTTTTGGCATGCTACACATGCCCAAAAAATGTAAACGTTGTACACAGGACATGTGTAGCACATCCGGTCTCTTTGCCTTACTTCTGAGAGTTGCCCCCACCTCTCAGAATACCAATTTCTTTTCTGAGTAAATTGTAATGCCGGCAGTTCTAGCTGTCAAACAAGCCGTCTGAATCAGTGTTTAAAAACAAAACTGCTCAGACCTTGATTATACAAAGATAGAATGTAGCATTGTTACATTTGTATCTTTCTGTTCATTCCTTTCTGTTCAAAGGAATGAACTCCTAATTAACTCCTTAGACTTCTTCTCTCTTTAGATGCAAGAGAAACGTGGACTTTTTAGGCACACGTGTAAAATACAAAAAGTTAATTAAAAAACAAGACAAAATACTTATCATATATAAAACCATAAAAAAAAATCAACCTAGTGATTTTTTTACTGTAAGTAGACCAAAAATGGAGAAACTGTGCTGGAGGTCCAAAGGTGGGAACCGGCATGCAGGGAAGCATCTTCTCTTTACTGTGACCTGAAAGCTTTACAGCACCGCTCCAAGCAAGAGTATTTCCTCCTAGTTCTCAGGTTTAGAGGCGCCGCCATTAAAACGGTCACATACAGTGCATCAATACCAATCATTGGGATAGCCGCTCTCCCACCCGACCCGTGTATGGTGTGTTACATCGAATCACTTACATCGAGTTACTCCACTGACCACGGCCCTGATGCATTATGGCTCGGCCACCGGTGTTCCTGATCCTTCTCCCTTCAACTCTTTTTCTAAAGATTTTTTTTAAATCTATTTTATTAACTATTAAAATTTTACCTTTTTTTGTTTTTACTTTGTTTATTAACATTTTCACATATTTAACATATATTTACACAGTTATCGTTTAAAAAAAGGGAAACATTGAAAATACAATACTTTATTTCATTTGTAAATAACTTTGCAATACTTTTTACCAGAATCATAACTATAGTGTCAGAACAGAACCAATTACTGAATAAAATGTGCACATTTTATGCGCAGAAATACTATTTCTTTTTAAACTAACACTGCTCAAACAAGTAAAAGAAAGTTTGTTTAGTTTTGCTGCATTTATTGTCTAAGGATTGCAAAAAAAATAAATAATAATAATTGTTGCAAGACAATATGATGAAAATAAAGCCTTGTATGTCCTTAAAAAAACAATACATGTATTACCTTGTTATCTTTAGTAATAACAAAGTTATTGCCGAATAAACAGTTCCATAGCAGCAATGTAAAAATTGCTCTGGTCCATAGGGGGTGAACAGGTGTAAGAAATGAAGTGGTTAACCGCTTTAAGACCGGAAGGATTTCCCCCCCTTAATGACCAGGCCCTATTTTGCGATTAGGCGCTACGTTACTTTAACGGACAATTGCTCGGTCGTGCGACGCTGTACCCTTATAAAATTGATGCCCCTTTTTTCCCCTAAATAGAGCTTTCTTTTGGTGGTATTTGATCACCTGTGCAATTTTTATTTTTTGCGCTATAAACAAAAGAGCGGCAATTTTGAAAAAAAAAAAAATATATATTTTTCACATTCTGCTATAGGACATTCTCAAAAAAAAAATATTTAAAAATCAAAATTTTTTAACATTTTAGGCCAATTTGTTTTCTGCTACATATTTTTGGTAAAAAAAACTGCAATAAGCGTTTTTACTAGTAATGGCGGCGATCTGCAATTTTTTGCGGGACTGCGACATTGCGGCGGACAGATCGGACCCCTAACAGACATTTTTGACACTTTTGGGGGTACCAGTGACATTACTACAGTAATCAGTGCTATAAATATGAAATGTTACTGTAATAATGACACTGGCAGGGAACCCTATGGGTGATCAATGGGTTAAATGTGAGCCTAGGGGAGTGATTCTAACTGTGGGGGGGGGGGGGGCGTGGCTTGTGAAATGACCATAAAGACATGTGATCCTATATATAAGGATCACATGAGCTCTGTGATCATTTCAAGGAGAAGAACGGTCGGCTGTGTTTACAACAGCTGACCGTCCCTAGCTTCCCGTGTTCGACTGACGTAGGTCTACGTTGGTTTGCACAGGAGAGCCACCCTGCCGCAGTAAAAAGGCGGCGGGTGGTCAGGAAGGGGTTAGAAGGAAGGACATTTCGGTAAAACATCATGCTTGAGGTGTTTGTAGCCATATTAGTGCACTTGCGAAAGAGACAATGAAGTACTGCTGGGACCTTGAAGAAGGGGACATACCCTGAAATCATGTCCTGAAAAATTGTATGTTAGTGCAATAAGAAAGTTTTACCGACATTACTCCATAAAACATTGAATGGCATATTTCCTCACACAGCAGATTAATATGTCTGTCTTTATTACATACCAGGCTTGCAGCTAGAATTTTGTGGCGGATAGAGCGAGAAGGAGGAGGCCTCACTGAAGGATGCTTAGTCTCCGTTGATGACCTCCAAAGCCACCTTGAGCATTTTGACCAAGAGGAGAAGAGCGGACTTATGGAAGATGTTCAAAGCTTTCTAGATTATTGGCCAAATCAGAGTAAACAGTTTGGAATGCAGTACGTCTCTCACATCTTTGGATTGGTAAGTCCAAACTGTGGTAAACTAAATCTGCCGAATCATTATGGAATTAGGCAAATTTATTTAAAGTGTTACTAAACCCACAACAGAAAAAATCAGTGTGTATATGCAGTAAAGCAGTGGTCCTCAACCCTGGCCTACAGGGCCCACTAACAGGCCAGGTTTGCAAGATAACTGAAATACATCCCAGGTGATATCATTTGCTGCTCAGTAATTGCAGTACTCTAGTCTGCATCTCCCCAAGGTAATACTTAAAATCTGGCCTGTTAGTGGGCCATGAGGACCGGAGTTGAGGACCACTGCAGTAAAGCATGCTTGTTATACTCACTGTGGAACCTAAGGGTGTAATCCTATGGATTGTGTAAAAAGGCTGCTTGATCCTGTGTTCTCTGATCCTCCCCTTCTTCCACACTCCCCAAACCATCTCCTGATAGAACAGAGCCTTGGGGGCAAGCTGTGCGTGCTCAGTTTGGTGTGTATTTTTCTTGGGAAAGTGCATGTGATCTGCAGAGGGCCAATCAGCACTGTCCAGACAGAGGGTCGTGGGTCCTGCAGCCTGATAGGACAATCATGGGAGAATGAAAACTCCTCCTACAAGTTTTAACCAGACACTGATAGAAGTCACAAGACTGCTGATGGGAAAAGGTATTTTGCAGTTTATATTTAAAGCAGAGTTCCGGCCTCGGGGGTGAATTTTAGATAAAAATACCCCCGGGACAGTCAGGGCTAGTGCATTCCACAATGGATAGCCTCTGAACTGTCCCGGGTCACACTTACCTTTTAGAAGATATAGTTATTTTCCAGCGCTGCCACCTCAGGCGTGGGCAGCTGAAGCCAACGCATCCTCTTCTGCGGCCTCTTCGGTGACGTTGGAGCCCCACAATGCACTGCACCGGCCCGCTCGTCACTTTCAGTGCAGGCGCAGCATCCCTGCACAGCTTCTGGGCATGACCAGAAGCTGTTTAGCAGGGAATGCCACGCCTGCACCGGAAGTGACGAGCGGGGCCGGTGCAGGCGCATTGATTCCTGGGAGCGATGACGTTCAGCTCCCAGGAGTCATTGCAAGCCGGAAGAGACGGTGGATTTTTCCATTTTGAGGCCGGAACTCTGCTTTAATAAAACCTTTAGCATTCCCATGTTCTGTGTATGGTGGGAGACCTGATATAGTCTTAAAGCGGAGTTCCGGCCTCAAAATCGAAAAAAAAAATCAATTTTGGGCCATCCACTTGCTGAGTGCAACCTGAAAAAGAAATGGATGCTCCCGATTTTTATTTTTTTTTGGTCACTTACCTTATTATAGAAGAAAATATACTCACCTTCCTTCCACTTCCTCCCTCTGCGGCTGCGGCCCGCGCCGTCACTTCCGGTTTGCGATGACTCCTGGGAGCTGAACGTCATCACTCCCAGGAATCAATGCGCCTGCAACAGCCCCGCTCGTCCCTTCCGGTGCAGGCACATCATTCCCTGCTAAACAGCTTCTGGGCATGCCCAGAAGCTGTGCAGGGAATGCCGCGCTTGCACCGAAAGTGACGAGCGGGGCCGGTGCAGTGCATTGTGGGACTCAGACGTCACCGAAGAGGCCGCAGAAGAGGACGCGCTGGCTTCAGCTGCCCACACCTGAGATGGCAGCGCTGGAGAATAAATTTTCAAGGTAAGTGCTTCTTCTAAAAGGTAAGTGCGACCCAGGACAGTTCAGAGGCTAGCCATTGTGGAATGTACTAGGCCTGACTGTCCCGGGGGTATTTTTATCTAAATTTGACCCCCGAGGCCGGAACTCTGCTTTAAGTCTACTTTACAGATCACTAGGGCATTAGAGAAGCAAGGCAGGGATAATAAAGTCAAGCACTTACTTGAAAGCTGAAAAAAGCAGGTTGCACAGACCTTTCTTTTTTTTTACATGTCTTTGACCCACCCCAACATGTATTGGGGGACTAAATTCAGCAGAGTCTACATTGAAAATGAAATAAAGCTCTGTTGATAACAGCGCCACAGTGCAGAACTACATGCACCCATCATGCAAGCATTTTCCTTCTATCAAGCGCTGCTTATGAACTTTTATACATCATCTAACATGACTTGGAACTAGAACTATCTTTTTATAGCTCTAGTGTTTGATTGCTTTACTGTCTCTTTAATGCCCAGCTGATCTATTAAACATAAAGTAGCTCTACCTCCAGAATGCCTGTAATTTACATTTTAGTATTAACATACATACATGGCTACATACATGGCTGACCAGTTCGATGAATTATTATCCATCTGAGCCCTGAATGTGTGTCATCATTCCAGCACTACCCTTTTGCTGAGTCCATTGCTGTCCTGCTTGGAATCTGGTTGGAATGTTTTTTGAAAGTAGAAAAGTCCCCATCTAATCGGAACCCAGGATGTGGGTTTGACATCGTCCCTGTTTGAACACAACAAGCAAGAAAAGAACCCCATGGGTTGTTGGGACTATGTGGGCCACCACACATCCAATGAGTAAAAAATAATTTTATTTGAATGTATTAAAAGATCGATAGATCATAATGCAAAACAGTGTGATCCAAAACACACATCCAATAAGGTACAAGGTATAAAACCAAGATATAGAAATCTAAAAACAAAGCAGCGACTGGTATTATTCACAGAATTTGAAGTAACGTATGAAAATTCTGATGCGTTTCAGATGAGATCACATTTCTTTAGGGGTATTTGAATGGAGTATTGTGATTTCCTAGATCGTATTAATAGAAGAATAAATTCATCACATTAAATCAACAACGTTTGTTAAAGTCATTTTTGATGACAATAACAGCACTGATTGACTACCTGTTGATTGCAATTGGCCTACAGCATGCATGCTGAGCTCACTATAGATCTTTAAAGTGATATAGAAGACTACCTCAGCGTATTCAGAGATAATCACAGGTCAAGGTTATTTTCTGCATTACTGATGGTGGACCAAGTGGTTTCTTTTGCCCAGTTTGCCAAGAATTGCTAAGTGTGGCAATTACCACGCTTGTATTGTATAGCTATTTGCTCATTTTGATTGTTCCATTTCCTTCCCTCTCCTGTGTGTTGTCTGTCAAATTGAAAAGATAAACTGCAATGGATTTACTTTAAGTGACCAAAGGGGTCTTCAAGCTGTCGGCGTTGGCATTTTCCCAAATCTCTGTCTAGTCAACCATGACTGCTGGCCTAACTGCACGGTTATATTCAACAACGGCAAGTAAGTCAACTATTTTCTAGAGCAATGTATATTAGAAAGACATTGAATTATTGTGTAAGATTTACTGGGGAACTTTTAGGTAACCTGTTATATGTTCTATATACTATAGGGATCAATTATAATGAAAATGTGCCTGCCAGTAGAATGAGTAATCATACTGCAACGGCTGAATCTGGCTCAGTATTGTTGTATGCCTAATTAATAAATGTCTAATAATTATAATAATTATGTAATGTTTAATAATTTGCATACTGGAAATAATGTGATGTGATAATCTCTAAGTAAAAATGGTGCCCTTATTATAGTAAAAAGCCAGTTTAGATGGATTGAACATTTCAGATTCCAGCTAGGGCTGTTTTAGTAACTCCAGCTGGGAGGACACATCACAGCCGACCCAGAATATACTGATGGACTATTCCTCCCTTAAGGCAATAGAAAACCTTAAAATATGTATATATCGCCCAAAAGAACATATTCAGTACCTCTCAGCTTTACATGCACATTTCCTCATGTTGATCCTGCCAGAAATACAGTAAACTCATAACTACCTGGGATCTCTGCACATGCTGCACTGAAATCCCCAATATTATTATCAGCGCTGCCTCTGTGGACTACAGAACACCTCCTTCCTATTTTACGGTGACGAGGAGAGGGGGGGGGTGATTTTTAGTCCTAACTTCTTATCCAACGGTGACAATAATGCTCCTCTATAAATGCAGTACAGTGAGTGAGCCTTGTCACACTTGGATAGGTTGTGTTACTGGCAGGATTGCCAGGTGAAAATAAATTAAAAAGAAAACTTAAAAAAAAAAGAGAACCAATGCAGCCACCACACGTAAGACTAGAAAACTGCAATATATTGCATTTTGGTTGTATGGTTTTGAAATATTTTAAGGATAATACCCACAGGACCAAACTTTGGTTTCAGTAGGGTCAACCTTGCCAAGCTAGATTCATTCAAGCTAGTTACATACCTGCAAGATTCATCAAGTCTATAAAAATTAGAAACTGTTTGCCTTCAGGTTCCCTCTATCTTACCTAAATAATTACTACACTTTTCTCATCAAAAACTTAACCTTAGCACCTTAAACTAATCTAAGGCTCGCCATACATTATACAATTTTGTTGTTCAATTTTCCTTTAGATTTACCAAAACCATATAATATGAGGTCAAACCTAAACACTTTCATATTGCATGCAATCAGGTAGTCCATTCTTCTACATAGTTAAAGGTAAATCTAAAGGAAATTGAACAAGAAAATTGTGTAATGTATGGTCATCCTTACTTGGACCCCCACCCTTTGTTAAGCTACACACATTTGGACTAATTAGGCTGCTGACATATCACCTACTTGGCTCTATGTGTCGAAAACCTGTAACAGATACAGGACTATGTGGGTAGGAAAAAATCTGGTGTGTGGTACAGGGATTCAGGGGTCCAGAATGTGGGGTAATTGGGGGGGGAGGGGGAGCACAGGTGGGGCCGAATGTAGGGTGATGGTGGGTGCAGAATGTGGAGTAATGCGGAGCACAGAGGGTGCAGAGTATGGAGTAATGGGGGGGGGGGGGGTGCAGAATTTAGCGTGATGGCAGGTGCAGAATGTGGAGTAATGGGAAGCACAGAGGGTGCAGAGTATGTAGTAATGGGGGGTGCAGAATGTGGAGTAATGTGGAGCACAGAGGGTGCAGAGTATGGAGTAATGGGGGGTGCAGAATGTGGAGTAATGGGGAGCAGAGAGGGTGCAGAGTATGGAGTAATGGGGGTGCAGAATGTGAAGTAATGGGAAGCACAGAGGGTGCAGAGTATGTAGTAATGGGGGGTGCAGAATGTGGAGTAATACGGAGCACAGAGGGTGCAGAGTATGGAGTAATGGGGGGTGCAGAATGTGGAGTAATGGGGAGCAGAGAGGGTGCAGAGTATGGAGTAATGGGGGTGCAGAATGTGGAGTAATGGGGAATGCAGGGACTGAAGAATATGAAGTAGTAGGGATGCAGAGTGTGTAGTATGTGGGTAAGCGAGGTGAGCAGAGGGTGCAGAATGTGGGGTAATGGGAGTGCAGAGTGTGGAATATAAACAGAGAAATAGGGGGTACAGAGTATTGGGGGGCAAAATATTGGTTACTGGGGGATGCTAGGGGTGCAGCATGTAGGGTAATAGGGATATAAGGAGTCTGTAGTAATAGGGAATGCAGGGGGTGTGGGGTAGTGGCAGTGGGGGGTCAGGGATACATTGTAAGGTATAATGAGGGTGCAGATGAAGTAGTGGGAGATGTAGGTGGTACACTGTGCTGTGCTGGGGATGCAGGTGGTGCAGAGTGCTGGGTAATGGGGAATGCAGAGGGTTCAGAGTCGGGTGTAAGGGAGGGATGCAGGAGTGCAGAAGGTGGTGGGGTGGTGGAGGATGCAGGAGGTGTGCTATATAGTGTTAGAGTAGTGGGAGTACAAGTGTGCAGGGGATGCTGAGTGTTTGGGTAGTGAAGGATGCCAGCGGTGTAGAGTAATCTGTCAATGGGGGTACATTGACTGCAGAGTGTAGGGTAGTTGGGAGTGCAGGGGGTACAGAGTCTGGGGTAGTGGGCAGGGCTGCTGATTGAAGGGTACTGGGTGGGGGGGTCCTGTCAGGTAGGTTGTAGGGGGCCGCATGATTTATAATAGCAGCCCTGACAGGCACTATCTTCCATATAGTACAGTGCAGAGGACAATGGAAAGAGTTGTAAGAGAGTGGCACACATAGTCCCGCACAGTCTTCTCACAACTGCACTTTCTATCCCGTCCTTATTCTTTTTTTTTTTTTTTTTTCTTATTCTTATCAGTATATAAATAGACATCTGATATTGTCCACCACTAGTCATTAGCCCTAAAGAGCGGTGGTGGACCATATCCAGGCCTATAATTAGTAGAGTCTTAAACAACCTTTATCTGAAGACCACCATTAAATATACGAATAACCTCTTTAGGATACTGCAGGATAAGCTTTATTTTTAAATGACAATTTTTAAATACAAAATAACTTTTAACATACATTGTTGTTAGCATGGCTCCCAGAGTTGTATAAAGTACTCAAAACCCATACTTGAGTAAAAGTACAAGTGCTCGATCAAAAAGTGACTTGAGTAGAAGTGGAAGTGCTCGATCAAAAAGTGACTTGAGTAGAAGTACTAAAGTATTCAACATTTTTTGTACTTAAGTATTGCAAGTAGTTTTTTTAAAAATTTTGCTACTCAAGTACTGAAAGTAAAAGTACCAGTAGTTTTGAAAAAAAAATTGTTACTCAAGTACTGAAAGTAAAAGTACAAGTACTGTGTTATGTACTTATTAAAGAAAGAAGTCAAAAGTTTGAACATCATATTGTTTTTTATTATTTCAAATGCAGCTTTTATTTATACATACAGTAGCATTTATTTTCGTATGCGCTGATAATACACATGTTTTGAGCTTCATGAAACCTGCCATCTACTGTTCTGGCAGTGGTAGTTTTTATAATTGTAACTAGTAACTATGCAGCACAAAAAAAAAATATCGAAGTAGAAGTATTGAAATCATCGAAAAAATGTAGTGAAGTAAAAGTGGAAGTAAATAAAAGAAGGAAAGAAGGAAGGAAAGGAAGGAAAAAAATTCTACTCTAGGAAAGTACAGATACCGCCTTTCCGTACTTAAGTACAGTAGTGAAGTAGTTCTACTTAGTTACTATACATCTCTGATGGCTCCTGATTTGGAGGGACTTTTCCTAAATTGGAACAAAGTTCCTCTGTCGCTCTTTCCTTCTCATCTGTCCCTCATTTTGGTCTGATCTATATCGTTGTATATAAAATGCACTTTTTATCTTTCAAAAAGTGTTTCTCAGTGCCAAACCTTTCATCCAGTTTCTAAATTGCTGCATTTGTAGATTTTAAAAGCCGGTATTAACCGCTTGCCGACCGCCGAAAGTAAATTTACTGCGGCGGTCAGCCCCTCACAGGCAGAGTGACGTTAATTGACGTCACTAGCCTGGGAGGACCCGATGTCCGCCGGTCACTCGGCGATCGTTGGGGGAGAGGGAGAAAGTCAGGCGGCTTGTGTAAACAAGCTGCCTGTCATTCTCCTCGGTGTAAAAACACTGATCAAACGGATCTAGTATGTAGATCCGTTGATCAGTGTCCTTACACCTCAAGTCACAGCCAATCACAGTAGAAAGCACGCCCCTAGGGACACACACAGCCCCTCCCTCTCAAATAAAGTTAACCCCTTCACTACCAGTGTATTTTTACAGTAACAGTGCATATTTATAGCACTGATTACTGTAGAAATGTCACTGGTAACCCCAAAAGTGTCAAAAATGTCAGTCAAGGGTCCGATCTGTCCGCCCCAATGTCGCAGTACCGCAAAAAAAATCGCAGATCGCCGCCATTACGCATTAAAAAAAAAAACAACAAAAATGACAAAAATCTTTCCCTTTGTTAGTAAACGCGATAACTTTTGCGCAAACCAATAAAAATACCCTTTTTGCGATTTTTTTTTTACCAAATATATGTAGCATAAAACAAATTGGCCGAAAATGTTAAAAAATTTTGATTTTTACATTTTTTTTGGGGGGAATTTCATATAAAAAAAATGTGAAAAATATTGTTATTTTTGCAAAATTTACGCTCTTTTTTTGTTTATAGCGCAAAAAGTAAAAGGCGCACAGGTGATCAAATACCACCAAAAGAAAGCTCTGTTTGTGGGAAAAAAAGGACGTCAAATTCATTTAGGTACAGCGTCGCACGACCGCGCAATTGTCCGTTAAAGTCACACAGTGCCGAATCGCAAAATACCCCCTGGTCGTTTAGCAGCCAAATCCTCCGGGGCTTAAGTGGTTAAGATATAGTAGTGGTAAGAAAAAGCACTAATCCTTATTTAGTAGAATTCTCTTTAAGGGGGCATGGCAGGGGGTGTGTCCTATGCCTACATACGTTTAATAATAGGTGTCCCTAATTCCCATCTTAAAAAGTTGGGAGGTATGTTGTCAGGCTATAACTTGTACTGAAATTCTGACACAAAACTAAGGCTTGCTTTACATCTATGCGGGGGCTGAACTGCGTGTACACATGCAACGAAAAATACGCTGCTGTTAGCAGATGGGTGGGGGTGTCATTCATTTTTAATTGTACCCCCAAGCATTGGAAACCTTTTCCCTACGTTTCCCGCAGTTACAGCAGCCCATTCAAATGAATAGGCTGCTGTTCCTGAGCAAATGCGGCTGCATGAAAAATCGCATAGATGTGAACCTGGCCTAATGTTCTGCAGGTGCAAGCATGGTCACTGGCCTAAAAAAAAGAAAACTAATGCAGCCAACACATCTAATGATTGGCAAGCTTCAATCAATTTTGGTTTGGAGTTTATTATTGCTTTAAGTAAGGATTGTTTTGCAGATTGTTTTTGAAGTCTAAGATTTTTCTTATAGCAAGGTCTAAAAAGGTTAATAAATATGTAATAGCAGATGTAATATCAGCAGCACTCTGTGTCTTGTATATGAACACTCAGCCAAGGGACCTTAAGTGTCCTTGTTCAGTAGAGAAAGCATAATGTCACGTAACACACACGCCACGTTCAATGTACTAAAAATAGGATTCTGTCATACAGATCTGACGAGGTGCCGTGCTATTTGACTACCCCTTATTTTTAAGAATAGTCTTTGTTGCAAATGTGTAACTTAACCTTTACAAAACAACAGACACCTAAACATGACTGGAATATGAATTTACATATTTACAAAGTGCAGGTTCTTTCCTTCAAAAATCTCTGGGCTTGATTTACTAAAACTGGAGAGTGCAAAATCCAGTGCAGCTGTGCATGGTAGCCAATCAGCTTCTAACTTCAGCCTTTTCAATTAACCAGTTCTGGACCGGAAGATTTGCCCCCTTAATGACCAGGCCCTATTTTGCTATTTGGCACTGCGTTACTTTAATGGACAATTTTTTCCCCACAAATAGAGCTTTCTTTTGGTGGTATTGTATCACCTGTGCGACTTTAATTTTTTGCGCTATAACGAAAAAAAGAGCGACAATTTTGAAAAAAAAAAAAAAAAAAACAATATTTTTCACATTCTGCTATATGACATTGACATTCTCCAAAAAAAAAAAAAAAAATGTAAAAATCGAAATTTTTTAACATTTTAGGCCAATTTGTTTTCTGCTACATATTTTTGGTAAAAAAAAAATCGAAATAAGCGTATTTTGATTGGTTTTCGCAAAAGTTACTGTGTCTACAAACTACGGGACAGATTTATGTCATTTTTAATGTTTTTTTTTTTTACTAGTAATGGCGGCGATCTGCGATTTTTCGCAGGACTGCGACATTGTGGCGGACAGATCGGCCCCTTAACTGACATTTTTGACACTTTTGGGGGTACCAGTGACATTACTACAGTAATCAGTGTAATAATGACACTGGCAGGGAAGGGGTTAACACTATGGGTTATCAAGGGGTAAATGTGACCCTAGGGGAGTGATTCTAACTGTGGGGGGGGGGGGGGGGGGTGTTGGACTTGTGAAATGATCATAGAGACATTCGATCCTATATAGAAGGATCACAGGGGCTCTATGATCATTGCAGGGAGAAGGACGGTCAGCTGTGTTTACAACAGCCGACCGTCCTTCTCTCTCAGTGGGGCGAGATCGGGGCTGTCAGCGGTAATCGGAGCCTCCTGACACCCGCATCGGCTTCCCTCCCTGCTGACGACCGGGGGGGGGGGTGCGCACGCTCCCTAGTGGCCTTCAGGAGAGCGACGTAGACCTACGATGCTTTGCCTGTCCGTGCCACCCTGCCGCAGTAAAAAGGCGGTGGGTGGTCCGGAAGTGATTATGCTTTGACAATAAAACCTGGAAGCTGATTGGTTTCTCTGCAAAGCTGCCCCAGATTTTGCACACTCCAGTTTTAGTAAATCAAGCCCTCTGTGTCTAATTGCCTAAAGTAGTTTAAAGAAGTCAGCTGATGTCCTTACATATGCCAGACAGATGAGTCATCAGTGCTGGAAATAGACCCAAACAACAATAAGTCAATGAACCCTTTACCATATGCATTTACCTCTACTTTTGTTTCAAATGCAGTTTTGATTTTCTGATTTTTGATGCATGTTTGACTTGTTCTAAATGCACACCAATGCCCGTGAACATAAATCCTTAGACTGGCCACAGACATATGAGGGTGGTGACATGTGCATGTACAATCTGAAACGTGTCATCTTACCTCTGCAAGCTGATACTTTGTCGTGTGTAGCAACTTGTATGTAGCATGTAGGGGGCTTATCAGAAATCTGGAAGCCCTCTTTAACAAGGGGGCCACCAGATCCCACCCCTTCCATGTGAATGAGTATTGGGTGCATCGTACCCCTACCCATTCACCAAAAAGTAAAAAAAACACAGAGACAGTTTTTTCTTTATTAAAAAAAAAAAAAAATGCCCCCCCCCCCCCCATGTAAATCCATCTTCACGGTCGCCACTCACGTCATCCGTCCGTGCTGCAGCCGGACGTGAAAGTTTCCACAGGCTCTTCAATTCGCTATTTGAATGTAAGTGTAATTGCCTTATATATCCAATAAATCGGGGGTAATGAACCATTGCGGTTCCCATTGAATCTTTTCATACATGTAAATCGTGGAGCAAGTAAGAGTCAGGACATCACTCCATCAGTGGACCGGAGGATTGTTGGTCAGCCCATAGCCATATCCCAAAGAAAGGAAAGCCTACTTCCAATGCCCTACATAATTTGCATCTGGTAAGAGGCTTCAGAGTGTTTTTGCACGCCGGGTGATGGTGAAGGGGATAACAATTAATTAATCTCGGTTCATGAGGATTAGCTATGCCATTTATATCCATATATCTGGTAAGAAGTTAAACCTGCTGGTGGTGGGATCGTTTCACGTGGATGGTCATTTTGAATTTCAGCACAGAATTTATCACGGAATTGTCACGGATTAATTTAATTGATGGACAATAATTTTGTATATTGATAATCTTTTTTGCACATATATGATATATAATTTTAATTTATGTATCCCAATTTATGTTTCACATCAAGATACTGATTGGAGTCACATTTTAATTTAGCGCACCAACCATTTTCACTATTATACTACACATTTCTTGGTAGCAGCTTTATTATTATTATTTATATCAGCGCACCTTTATTCATTTAATAGCTGCTCAGGCTTACCCCATTTTTTTCTGGCAGTGGGAAGAGAATTTCCCATCTTCCCAAACACACTGCTATATACTGTATGTAGCTCCAGCTCACAACTGACAGCTGCTGCATCATAGTGAAGTAAATAGGAGACAATAAAGTACATGGGTGGGATTTTATATATACCTCAGAAGTAATGACACAAATGTTTTTTTTTTTTTAAAAAGATCAAAATTTATTCAAATATCAAAAAGTCAACAGTTACACATAGACATTATTTCTAAAAACAACCCGGTTGTTGGTCATATGTTCCATACATGTATTCAAACGCAATCATTTAACCACTTTAGCTCCGGAAGATTTTGCTGCTCAATGACCAGGTCACTTTTTACAACATGGCACTGCGCCAATTTAACTGACAATTGCGTGGTCATGCATTGCTGTACCCAAACAAAATTTACATCCTTTTTTTCCCACAAACAAAGCTTTCTCTTGGTGGTATTTGATCACCTCTGTGCTTTTTATTTTTTTCAATATTAATAAAAAAAGAGCGAAAATTTTGCAAAAAATTTACATTTTCTAATTTGACTGTTAAAAAATATCCAATATGTTCAATTTTTGTCATATATTTAGGCCAAAATGTATTTAGCTACATGTCTTTGACAAAAAAATTCTCAATGATTGTATTTTTATCCACTTTAAGACCGGAAGATTTTACCTCATTCCTGACCTCATTTAGCGATTCGGCACTGCGTTACTTTAACGGACAATTGCACGGTCGCGCAATGCTATACCCAAAGGAAATTTATGTCATTTTTTTCCCCACAAATAGAGCTTTCTTTTGGTGGTATTTGATCACCTGTGGGGTTTTTAATTTTTGAAAAAAAGAGCGACAATTTTGAAAAAAAAAAAACAATATTTTTCACATTCTGATATATAACATTCCCAAAAAAAATGTAAAAATCTAAATTTTTTTAACATTTTAGGCCAATATGTTTTCTGCTACATAATTTTGGTAAAACAAATCGCAATAAGCGTATTTTGATTGGTTTGCGCAAAAGATGTCGCGTCTACTAACTACAGGATAAATGTATGTCAATTTTATTGTTTTTTGTTTTTTTTACTAGTAATGGCGGTGATCTGCGATTTTTTGCGGGACTGTGACATTGCGGCCGACAGATCGGACCCCTAACTGACATTTTTGACACTTTTGGGGGGACCAGTGACATTACTACAGTAATCAGTGCTAAAAATATGCACTGTTACTGTAATAATGCCATTGGCAGGGAAGGGGCTAACATTATGGGTGATCAAGGGGTTAAATGTGAGCCTAGGGGAGTGATTCTAACTGTGGGGGGGCGTGGCTTCTGAAATGACCATAGAGACATGTGATCCTATATAGAAGGATCACATGGGCTCTATGATCATTTCAGGGAGAAGAATGGTAAGCTGTGTTTACAACAGCTGCCTGTCCTTCTCTCTCAGCGGGAGAGATCGCGGGTGTCAGGCGGCAATCGGAGCCGCCTGACCCGTGCATCGGCTTCCCCGCTGACAAGCCGGGGCGGGAGCGCGATGACGGGGGTAGCCCCCTACCCTCCCGAGAGCGAGCGCCGTACATGTACAGTGATTTGCCTGGGAGCGGCTGCCTGCCGCAGTACATCGGTGGGCGGTCGTAAACTGGTAGTAGTGATTAAAATGATAGGTGATCACCAGTTCACTTGTTTATATATTAGTGAAGTAAATAATTCATTTGGACCAGTCTGTTTAAATAAAACTAACGTATTTAAACTTCACCAAAAGCTATAGATCAGCTTTAGGTGTTCTTGTTGCATTGTATAAATTCACCAGCTGTAGACATTGGGCGCACCACACATGCCCCAAAAACTTAATAGAATTATACAGAGCGTATAGCACATCCTGTCCTTCTTTCCTGCTGGAGCTCCCCCTACATTGCTGGCAATCTGTTTGACAGCAGAAAATTTCTGTGCAAATAGGGCAGCTATTAAAGTTTCTGCTGTCAAAAAATGGACCTTCTGAACAAAGTTTATAAACATTTTTCAGACAGGAGATATAGAGATAGCAATATTGTTACTATTTTTATTTACTCTGTTCCATTCATTTGCACATCAAACAGGTAAGCTTTGATCTGCATATGAAGATAGTTAAAGTGGTTCTAAAGGCAGAAGGTTTTTTTTTTTATCTTAATGTATTTTAAGATGAAAAACCTTCTGTGTGCAGCAGCCCCGCTCAACCCCCCCTAATACTTACCTGAGCCCCATCTCGATCTAGCATTGTTGCATGAGAGATTTGGCTGTCCGTGACTCTCCCTCCTGATTGGCTGAGACACACAGTGGGCTCCATTGGCTCCCACTGCTGCAATCAAAGTCAGTGAGCCAATGAGGAGAGGGGGGGGCTCCATGTCTGAATGGACACACAGAGCATCGGCATGGCCCAGGTGCTCCCATAGCACAGCTGCTTGATGTAGGGACACTCAGCAGGAGGGAGGAGCCAGGAGCACCACTGAGGGACCCAAGAAGAGGAGGATTAGGCTTGCTCTGTGCAAAACCACTGCACAGAGCAGGTAAGTATAACATGTTTGTTATTTTTAAATAAAAAAAACAAGACTTTACTATCACTGTAAAGCAACCTGACAAGTAAAATAGGAGTTTTTTTTTTATTTTAAATAATATGTATGTGTTTCAATTGATCCCTTGTAAAGTTCCGGGGGGGATGATTAAACTCAAATGGTGCAATCAATTTCAAGACTGCATTTTTAAGGGCATAGCAGCCCACTTTTATTTAAAGGAACAGAAAGTTAAAAAAAAACAACAGCAATTTCCCACACAGGGGGTTCCATTACTGCTGTAAGTTGTTACTTCCGCCTCCCGACTTACTCACCAGCTGCTTCAGGCCTCACGCCTAGGCTTGAGGTCTGCTCCTCAGACCAACACAAGTACCCTTCAGTCAAACTCCCATGTAGCTTACTTAAGATCAGTTTCACTCTGTGCTGTCATGGACTACCTCTGCCTCCTGCAGACATGTACGCTCAAACTACCACCTGCAGGCTCTCTCTCTTAGAAAAGGTAGGAGCCCTCCTGACTCCCATACACAGACCTCGTGTCTCTAGCGTGGAGTCCACCTCAATCCTGGGCCAGACCTCCTGTCCGCCGGGTGGAGCTGTCTCCAACTGGAAGCCCTGAGTGCTAATCCCGGGACTATAATAAACCCAGCCCACACCTGTGCAATTTTTTTTTTTTTTTAATTTCTATTTTTCTAACTATTAATATCTTCATTTTTATTTGTTTCCTTTTTTAGTGTCACTTTAAAAAAAAAAAAAAAAGAAATTGGAAAAAAATCCTGTAAAGTATATTGCATTATAGTATCACAATTTTAGTGTTATTTTAAACAGGACAAATGATAGAATAGAATGCTGTATATGCCTTTTATCTCCAGTAACACTATTTTTTAAAGTAACACTGACTGAAGTGTTTTTTTATTTATTTATTTATTTATTTTTTTAGTTTTGTTCCTTTTTTTTTTTTCTTGTCTATGCATGGCATACAATTTTATTTGGAAGACACTTTGATCAAAAGAAAGCCTCCTTTGTTCTAAAGAATATCAACCGTGTGCATTAACTTGTTATTCTAAATAGAGAAAAAAATTATTGCTGAATAAACAAGCCATTAGCAGAAATGTAAAAGATATTTGAAATGTTAATTTTACATTCATTTGATGCTAGAAACATTTTCTACTCCAATTTGATTTTGCATTTGAGGTAAAGTCAGTCTCAATCTCAAATGTGCTTTATAATAACATAGAATCTTAAAGGGTAACTCCACTTTCGTAGGGAAAAAAAATCAGCAAGTAAAGAAAAAACAATATAGTGTATACAATTGCAACACAATTTATATTGTAATTGAATGTTTTCAAAAATTACCTTTCCTTTTCAATCTGCAGCTGTTGTAATTTTCTGAAAATGCAATGCAATATTTCTACCTGGAGCTGTTCTGTACACAGAATGAATACTGACCACACCCCAGAAACATCATTTCCTGTTTGTGTGATTGGCTCACCAATTTTCCCAGAAGTCTGCCTAAGATACAAGTCAGATTTCTGGCATCTCCTGCAACAAAAATGTCATTTTTGGTGAGATACTCCCAATAGGAACACGTCTAAAGGGATGCAGATCCAGCAGCTTTCCTCATTAGAGCCCTGCAGCTGCCACAGCTGATAGATAATTATTAAACCACTCCCCATTAGACCCACTCAGCACAGAGCCACAGAGGAACAAATACTGATTTCTTCAGAATAAGAAAAGGTAGGAATCTGCAACAAAGTTTGTTAAAATCCTTGCAATGTACAGAAATCACCCGGAGGGGAATGTTTTTTTTCTCAACAAAAGTGGAGTTACTCTTTAAATTAGGCCAGTTCTTTTGGCACAGTCTTTAACTCAGAGCTGTAATATAATGATATCTGTCTTTCTCTATTAGCAAGTTAGTTTAGCATGGGGTGATGAATCCATTTTACAAGCAGGGCCCTCTGTGTTCCTAATGCCTGACATTTAAATGTCATTTCATTCATTGAGGTATCACCGTCCAGTCTTACCCTCTGCTCCAGGAACAGCTGATCTGGATTACTGGCTGACAGTAGTTGGCAGGGACATGTACAGTTCCCACATATCTCTAATGGCAGATACCATGTGACACAGGTGTATGTTTAGGCTGCCTTTTAAATGTTCTCTGAATGCCAGTGCTGAATTTGGATCATAAGGCACATAGCGCCCAGCCCGATACAACTCGTTTAGGGCCCAATGACACCTATAAATTGTGTTGCTTTACCAGACAGTGCATGTAGTAGTATGTTGCAGCACTGTGCCTTTTCAATGGCACCCTAAAACACTTAGGCAAGTTTCCCGCTGTGTTGTGCACCAAAACACACATTACTGCACTACCATGCACTCTGCTGAGCTGCTTTGGAAAAAATGGCGCATGCCTGTTATTAGGTCTATTGTGGTGCATTGGCAGCCCATTCAAAAAAAGCATAGCCAAACCCAAAAATAAAATTGTAATAGGTATATTGATGCATGGACAATTCCATCTGGTCCAGTGCTGGCCCTGGTATGTAGGATTTGCACAGTTTCTTGGGCTGGCTCATTTTGGAAACCTGAGTTTTAATAAAGCTGGCCATAATCTGAACAAAGTTCATCCGATTCCTATTGAACTGGCTAAAATCCAATAAGTAAGTGGGCGTTTTTTGTCTATCTCACAACTACTTTTGGTTTAATAGTTGTTTTTATAGCCAAAAGACCGGCGTCGCCATGGGGGCCAAATTTGCCCCCAGTTTGGCGAATATTTTTATGGCCGAGTGGGAAGACAAATTTGTTTTTAATCAGTCTAGACCTGAGTTACGTTTTTATAAAAAATTTTTATAAAAGGTTTATAGACGATATTTTATTTATTTGGGACGGGACAGAAGAATCCCTCCTTTCATTTATGAGCCATTTGAATAGGAACCCCAATAATATTAAGCTTGAATTTCATTGGGATACTACTAGCATCCAGTTTTTGGATGTCACCATTTTCAGACATTCAAATGGGTTTGCCACGAAAGTGTATTTTAAAAAGACTGATCGCAACAGTTACCTGTCCATCATGAGTGGCCACCATCCTACATGGTTAAAAAATATACCTAGAGGCCAATTCATGAGGGTCAGACGTAATTGTACGTTTGACCATGATTTTATGTCACAATCTAAAATAATTAAGGACCGTTTTCTTCAGAAAGGCTACAAAGAGGAGTTTTTGGACCAGGAGATAAAGAAAATTGGAGATATACCTAGGGCAGACTGTTTACAAAATAAAAGTAAAATCACGGACAATACGAAGGAGTGGAGCTTCCTATCGGATTTCTCCAATGACTACAAAAATGTAGAAGCTATTTTTAAAAAACATTGGCCTTTACTGTTGAAGGATAGAGTTCTGGGCCCTGTAATACCGGCCAACCCATCTTTTATATATCGAAAGGCTCCCAATTTTGGGGACAGGGTTGTTAAGAAAGTTCAAAACCCCCCAAAAGTAACTTTCTTTCCTGAAAGAAAGGGTTTCCATACCTGTGGTCGCTGTCGGGCCTGTTTCTTTGCAAGAACTAATTTAAGAAAGAGAATTGAATTCTCTGTTCCAGCAATAGGCAAGCAATTTAAGGTCCAAAATTTGATCACCTGCGACACGACCCATGTGGTCTACGCCCTTATGTGTCCATGTAACAAGATCTACATCGGTCGAACAAAACGGACTGTAAAGAAAAGGGTGGGAGAACATATTTCAAACATTTTGACCGGTTTTAAGGACCATAGTGTCTCGGAACATTTTAGGAGACACCATAATTGTGATCCCCGTGGTCTGCATTTTTGGGGAATAGAAAGGGTTACCCCCCCTTGGAGGGGGGCAAACTGGGTGAGAGAATTATCCAAATGCGAGACTAAATGGATTTTCCTCACCCAGGCCCTTGACCCCAAAGGTTTAAACATTGAGCTGGATCTCAATTGTTTTATCAGTGATTTTTGATCATTTTAATCGTTTTATATGAATTAACTTAAACTTAAATTTGATTCAATTTTTGATTGATTTTAAATTTACTTTTTCTGAATATCGTCTGAGGTATTTTAATCTAAACCCATTCAAATTTACTCTATGTTATTTATGTTATTTATGAATTATATCCTTGATTTTATCTTTTTCTCTAGTGAACTCAGTGTTTACTGAGTCTATATATATAACATTAGGATATGAGCTTTGAATCTTTAATTTTTAAATTTAAAATGCTCTGATATATTTAGATATACCACATGCAACCTTTTAAAACTCTTTCCATTAACTGGGAGGGTTTATCCCGCTTGGCAGCTTTCTTTTAGCATTGTATAGTTATGACTTTTAAGCATTGTATTGCCATGATTTACATGTATGTATTTATCACTCGCTGGGATTGCTTGTAATTGAGGAATGTTGACATAGAAAAGAGTATTAGCCATAAAGGGTGTTTCTCCTTTTCTGTATACATACAAGAGATTAAGTCACCGATTGGCTGTACATCGTGAATACGATGTGTGGGCGGAAGTATCGTGAACCGCGGAGTGATAGAGTAAGGGCGGAAGTGTTCCCGCCTATCGGTAAGCCGGGATATTTGCATAGATGGGCGCGCCTACTATGTGACGTCAGAATTGTCAGCATTCCTCTGTGTATATCTTGACGCCGCGCCGTGAGGTCCACGCCCTTCGAAGAAGTCGGAAATGACGAAACGCGTCAGGGCGTGAACCTCGCGGCGACCGGAAGTTCTCGGGTGACACATTCGGAGGCACTGGAGGCTAGGAACATCAGCGTGGAGAGGGTGAGCCGGCCAACACCGCCTACCGATGCATCCCTGTGACTTCCCTATATGATTTATTAGAAGGCTTACTATTTGATTGCGTTTGTGAGTGCATTTATTGGGGGATTGGTTAATAAACTATGGAGTGATGTTTTACAATATCACACTAGTGCGGTCCTTTCTTTTATGTTTTCCTCAACCGGTTGGTGAGTGACTCGTGAGCAAAGGGAACGCAGTTTTCTGTGGAGAGAGGTGTGTTTCTAACAGCTGCAGCCGATCGAGTAAAGACCACAGAGTTCATGCTTGTTTGCCTTCTCTATGAGAATAGGAAGGCCTGTTTGTCTGGTGAGTTGCCATCTTGTACCTTATCACAACGGTGGAGGATTGAATGTCGGGTGACCCCATAAAAACTCACTGGTGACCCCAAATTGGTGAAAAAGACTGATATAAAGATGGACATTTAATGAGAAAGGACTAGTGTACTGTAGCAATTCCTTGCATGCTTTGATTGATACTTAATATCAGCGCTGCTATTGCTTTGTGTATGACTCCATTTATGGACTTTTATTCAGAGTGATTGTTTACAATTTTTATCTTTAAAGTAGCTGCGATATTTCTCTGAACGAGATATATTTATTTATTTATTTATTTGTGCGCAGAGGATATAGTATATTAGCACCGTCTGGTTTTATTTATATTATATATTGATTGAAGTAAGTGGGCCTGATTGAAAAATTGAAGGCAACAGGTGGAAAATTGTTAGCTGAATAGTGCTTGCATCCAATCAGCACCGACTGTCAGAATACGATAGCCACAATGGGAGATTCGACTATCCATGCTGTTTAGCATGGGTGGAATAATCTCTGGGTGTGTGGCCAGCCTAACTGTGGTCTGCACCTTTGAATCTTAAATGTTCCAGAGAATCATGTGGGTTGCTGATTAAAGGGATAATCCTAGACTGAGTTCTGGGATAAATCCCAATATTTTGAGAGCCAAAAAGTCTGAATACCCTAAGGCCCCTTTCACAAGAGCTGTCCGATCATGTCTTCCTGTCAATTTTTTAGGCGGACCGGATTGAACCCTCCATTCACTCCATGGAGCGGTGGATGTCAGCGGTGACATGTCCGCTATCCGGTCTGTCAAATCCAGACAGATGGTGGTCCTATTTTCCATCCGTCTGCCAGATTGGTTCGTAAATGATCGGATGAACCGATCTCCCCATAGAGGAGAGCGGGAATTTGTCCATCACCGCTTTTCACAGTGAGTGGAGAGAGCCCCTGCTGAGCAAGCGGAGTCCGTCCAATGGAGGCGTCCGTGTAAAAGAGGCCTAGCTTTTTCTTAGAACAAGATATGGGGTAAAACCACTGGACAAAACCTAAATGTCCCAAGAGATTTCATATTTGATCATGGACTATGGTGACCAGATAATAACCCAATCTGCCCAGGTAACTTTTTTAAAAAGAGTCAAATCGCCTTCCTATGCAGAAACACAAGATCATAACTTTTAATTGAACAACCTCTATTCTTGTGGTCCTCCTATTTTAATACAATGCGGATCAGTGAAGAGCATCTAGGAACTATATAGCATGGCTACTGGTCTTGTGAGGGAACCGATGACCAATTGTGTCTGAATCTGGTCAAAGTTATGTCAGGAAAGTTTTATTCTGATCCCTAGAGGGTTTTACATAATATAATAATGTACTTTTTAATAAATAATAATGTACACAAACTAATAAAGCTAAACTCCAGGTAAATATTGTATATAAAGCCCACATTAAAGTGACTCTATATTCCTTAATAAGTCATTAGGAGGGTATATTTATCAGGGTCTTCATCCAAGATCTGTACACTTTATACCTAAGATAGCATACTTTTACATGGGATTCAGCTAGAAAAATGTCTCAACTTTGGTGATAGTTGTGTGAATCTTGGGTGAAACCGTGATAAATAGGTCTCAAATGTAATTTTTAAATCTAACTAGTGTAAGTAACTGAATTTAACTGAATTTGGTATCCGCTTCCCGTTATGCTCAATAAATCAGACTGGATGAGGGAGGGGTCTAAGCTGGGGGCCATTCAGGTATACTGCATGTAAATGTGCTGACAAGGAACACGTTGATGGGGGAGCGAGCTGAGAGAGCAGAAATGACGTTATTAGTCTTTTGCTGCTCTTTTACTGTCCAATCAGCACGCTGGAGAAGGAAGGGCACCACTGTATTTCTTTTACAGTTTATAACCATGACAGACACAGTGGTGTCATCCATCTGGTTATGTTGTGTAAATCTTATGGGAAGAAATACACATTTTTGTAGGTGAAACATTTGTTGTATATTTATATGTATACGGTATGTCTATGTCATATGTGCAATTATCCATTTGCCTGGTTTTCAGTTTTATGATAATGCAAATGTAAACTAAGCTTTAAACATAAATATTGGGCCCCTGAACCCAGGTGAAGCAGTCTTACAATGGCTACATGCTAGATCAAATCTGGTCATCATATGACTTCATGTACATGGTTCTTGTAATCCAAATTGGCCTCATTACTGGTCTTGTTACAGGCAGCCTTGGGCTTGCCATACATGGCCCAAATTTTGGCCAATGCCATCAAAAATGCAAGCTGTGAGTTGCCCTGTTTGCCAAACAGAGACTGTATCCACTCATATTCAGTCATTGATTGGGTGCTCAAGACAGTTGCGGGAGTAGCGACTTTCAATATACAATTGACTGCAGTGGATATCCCTCCATCCACGCTGCTTAGCCTGGATGGGGGAATCAAGTAATTTCTCGTATTCAGCCCACAATTTACAAATGTATGGCTAGTGATAGATTTTATAATTGGCTATAGAGTTGTGATTTTATACAATATAACATGAAACCCTACCTTTACAATGCAGAATCCTACAAAATTGCGTGTTTCCTTTTAGGCCTGGTTCACACCTATGCAGGTTGCAGTTTGCATACTCCAGTTACATTTTGCGTTTTTACAATACACATTTTTGATCCATTGAAGTATATGGAACCAAAAACCAGAAAAAAGACCCTGGCCCTTTCCATAAAATGCAAAGATGTGAACGTGACCCATGTTAAATGAGCTGTAGTGTGTTTCTGCAAAACTGAAAATGCACTAAAAAAATGCATAGGTGTGAACCAGGCCTTAGCCAGAATGTATAAGACTTTGAAAACAATAAAGATAAAAAATATAAGAGAGAAAAATCTGTAATGTTTAAAATGAAGTCATGTTGGTATGTTTTTTTTTAACATTTAATTAATAAAAAAATAAACATCATTTATTAATTAACATTATTTATTAAATTATTTTAAATAAAATAAATTAATAAAAGTTAATAAAAAATATATGCCCTTTCATGTTTACTGTATATGTTTCTATAATGAATAATGTAATTGAACAGAAATATTATTTTATAAATGCTCCGGGCTATGTATCATGCTTGATGAAGTGAAGCAATTGAATATTTTATTATGTAATATACAAATTGTTGGACGTTTGATTGCTAGAAAGCAGTGAGTATCTACGTATGTAAGCTGAAACCATTTGAGCTACTGAAAGTATTTTGCGTCAAAACATATAAAGAAGAAGCTGAATTGATACATAGCCTCTGTTAACCATAAATGCCTTAGTAATCCCATGATCCCACCCTTATAATTGAAGCTCTTGTTCCAATATGCATTGTAGACTCTTGTTTTGTTTTTCAGTCATGAGGCTGTAAAATCAATGTTTCATACACAGATGAGGTGGGTCGGTGTCCAAGTATCATTGTCCACCCTTCACTCCTCCATCACATGGACCCAGTAACCCACTCCATGTCCTAGTCCCCAAATTCCCATCACCTCCTCCATATTTGTATCCATGTTTGGGACCACCATTAATACTGTTCTTTCTGAAGCCTGACCATCCCGTTCTAATATCACCCTCTGTTCCATGCATTGCACCTCCCACCTCAATGACTCCTTGGTGCATTGTGATATCACCTGAAAGCATGAGTTATTGTCAATACAGATTTTGAAAAATAAATGAGTCTAAGTCACCTGGTGATCTGCTCCTGTCCCATTAACGATCATTTCTAACACCAATAAACTTACTAAAAAGGAATAACTTGACTACCAAGCCTAACTTATAACAGATGCAAAGAGACCAAACACATCTTTCTATTCTATCTACTCTGTAGTGGAAATAACAAAACTGGTGGAGGAAGCTGTTTTTTTAAGTCCGAGAGGCATGATTCATACTGAGGGAGATTATCTAAGTGAAATTATATATGTTTACCATAGGCCATAAATAAGTGTCATGGGAAAGCACAGTTTTAGAAACCCTTTTTTATGGTAGAATGGAAATATGATTCTAGTTATTTAATTAACTAGATCATGTGTAGGACAAAATTGCCACCTTAATAGGACATGATACTTAGCTTGACTTGATTTAAGTGTATGTAAAGCCCAACCTTTTTTTTAATAGAGTAGGGAATGGTTAAAGTATATGTTTTTTCTAACAATGGACTTATTTTATTGCTACCTTTTGGTCTATCAAATATAGCTATGCAAGGTTTTTGTTTGATAAGTTAAAAAAAATACCTGTCCATCATTTCAGAAATTCAGAGCTATCCTGTGCACGCTTCCTGTGTTCTCTCAAAGTGGCTAATTAGTCTTTCTACAAAATTGCTGACGCCACAAAAATGCTGTGTGGTGTCAGCCCACAAAAAGATTTAGGAGCTGAGTGCGTTTTTTGATAAGCCAACAGGTATTTTTCTGTATTTGCAGGGAGTTTAAAGGGATAAACATGAAGAAATGTACATGAATAAAAAAGATATACTGTATTTTGTATTGTGCCATGACTTACACTTTAAAGTATAGCTAAAGGCCAAACTGTTTCTTCATTTTTAGATAGAGTGGAGAGGGATTAGAACACAGTTTTAATTGCTGTCTATGCCCCTGTAAAGCCCTGTACACACAATCAGATTATCGAACAATCTGCCGACCGTTTATTGTGGCATGCTAGTATGATGTGGAAAGTGAAGAGGTTATTTTCATACAAATTTTCCCGTACGACAGAATTCTACTTCAGAAGTGATGTCATGAGTTGGATTGTTTTCTATGTGTTCTTTCGTCTCTGAGCATGCCTAGTCTTGCTCTTAAGATTTTTTTCCGTTGAAATCTGTACTAATGAGACGAAAATCGGACGTTGTTTTGACGGACGACAAAAATTATATAGCCTGCACATCTGGATTTTGTCGTCTGAAAAGTCGGAGTCGGCTGTTGAAAGCACCATTCTAACAATCCGAAAATCGGCAGATCGGTCATCGGACGAATTTTCCCTACAGATTTTCTTATCGTGTGTACGGGCCTTTAGGGGCAACTATATTTGTCCTGTTTACCATTGTCATTAAAAGTAAAAGATAATCCCAAATTTTAAGTTGTCACCAGAAAAGTAATTGAGGGGAAATCTTCCAATCGGGACACTAGTTTTGGGGACTTGGGGGTCCCCAAGGGGTTCCCTAATTTGCAGTTTTTTCCTCTCACTTCCTGTTTTGGCTATGGGACAGGAAAGTGAAGGTAAATCTCCCCAATGGGGCATAGGTAGGAAAAAATAAACCAACATGGGTTATAACCCTCCGTTACTCTGGTGGGGAGGTGATATGTGGCCTCTTCACCTACTTTAGCCTTGAAAATGCTGACCCACCACACTGCCACTGCATGCATGGCACTCAGTTGCAGCACAGCCGCATTCACTTGGATGAGTTGCATTTGGCAGTAGCACGGTCTGCCAAATGTGACATGCCGTTTAAATTTTGTTGCAGCTAGGGTGCATAGCATCGTTGCTGGAGCATAGGTACATCACTGTGTAGCTGCATTTTTGTGCAGTTGGGAATGGGTGGCAATAATACCGCTGTTTGGCCTACCCCAACTTCATTTTTGTCCCATACCCCTAGATATCCTGGTGCATACCCCTGGGTGTATGTGTACCCCATGTTGGGAACCATTGATAGAGTGTGTTGCTTGAGTCTTAGATGGCGGCACACAGCAGCAGTCACAGGACTTTTGAAAGCCTACACAAGCAAGACTTACTGGAAAAAAAAACATACGTAAAATAACAATAAATGCACATGTAATCTTATAGAAAGAGTGTTGTTGAAAGAATGGTCCAATGACAGGGTCTCTTTAAGAAAATGGGGAAAGCATGAGAATTTCATTGTGGAATGTTTCAGTCCTATTAAATAAAGTCAACTCTACTTATATCACTAAGGGACTCCAGCTTCACCGTTTCCTCATCATAGTGCTGCTCACTTGCAGTATTCTGTAACTCCATCAGAAATCTCTTGCCATTGTTATCTGTAAGAGATATAAGGAAACAGAGTGTGCCTCGCAGTCCACCAACTTTTACTTTTTGTTTTAGAATCATTCAGATATCTTGGTGATGGCTGCAAGGGGCACAATAACAATTTAAAAGGTTTTCATAAAAATACAAGTATCTCTGCCATTTTTGTAAAGATAGTTTATCATATTAATAACACTGAAACAAGAAAGTGACTTCTGTAACCCGTGTAATCCATCTAAACATTCTACACTAACATTTTCACAAAATGTATTCGCTAATCCTTTCTTTGCAGATCTGAACTGACATGTTGGAATGGCAAAGGCCACGTTTGTCATATGTATCCTATAATTATAGTTACCCTGTCCGAATTTTTGGGGATGTGTTTTTTTTTTGATTACGATGTGAGAGGTATGAAAAAGAATGTAAATGGTGCAAAACAATACGAATGCACAAAGGATGGATTTATTTTTGCATAATATCTTTTGAATGACATTGAGAGTTCGGACAATGGACTGGGATGGTAAAGAGAATGTCCCATTGATGATGCATGCTTGCAGGATTCACAACTAATACTCTCTTAAAGGGTCAGTCCACCCAAAACTGATATCTTAGCTCTAGAAGAAGCTGGACAATTAAAAGATGTATTATACGAGAGCCTTCTTGAAATCCCAGGTCTGCACACCTGCTGCACAAATTATGAGGGGGTCCCATTCTCTCTCTATAAATTTTAAAATGATTTATTGAGGATAATGCAACAGCAGGAGTGGAACACTTGAAGGTGGTCAGGAATACCAAAAACAAAAAATAGACAGCAACATAGGTAGGAACTACGGCAGGGAGATGTGTTCTCTAAAATCCAATTTGTTGCAACCACCAGGTGACTCAACCTTCTGGACACTAATATAATAATATTTCTTTTTGGTTAACTGACCCATAAAATAATCTTTCAACTCACCCTTTTATTACGGGTAGATGGTGTTAGGCTGTATGACCCACCAGCGTCTTAAATAAACTGTATTTTGGAAACTTTAGTCTTATTGGCTATGCTCCCTCCACCATTGAGTTTTACTCTTCATGTTGCATTCTGCACATTGTAAACTATTTCAAAGATCCTTCTTTGAAACTATAACACCCTTGCAATGACTGTGGTAGGTAGCTAGACCTGGAACTTGGGTGCAGAGATGTCAGTATCCATGTACCTGAGAGACTTTGGAAGTGGGTAGTAGTTCAACCAACTAGCATCTACTAGGAGCTAATATATCAGTTTGGGTTTGTCTGACCCTTTCAAATGGATCTGTCCCTTTTGAAGTATCTTATTCATCAATGAGTTTTAGAAAGTTATAAAACTTGTTAATAGAATTGATTTGCCGAAATTAGTAAATTAAAAAGTATCAATTAGACTTCTGTGTTCATTGTAAGACATACCCACTATATATGAGGCGTTTATTTAGTACACTGTTTGAATTTAAAAAAATGCTCTTCTTTATTATAGGCTAATTATGCACACGCATGTAAACAAAAAAAAAAATACACTTTTATTAATTCAATTATTATTTTTTAATATTGTAATTGTAACTGACTAATACAATATTAACAGAGTCGCAATGCCACCTTTAGGCTGCAGTGCTATCTGCAAGCTGAAGGCTTATTTGATCAATGAAGCCTCCAGCCAGCATATGATCACCATGCCTTAACTGACATCACAAAACACACATTGGATTCCAATAATCGGTGGGGACCAGAGCTGTCTTAGCCATCTGAGATTGAGTGCTACCCATTGTGCTAAGTGTCAATTGGTGGCTCATAAAGGATGAACATTTATTAATGTAATCCTCAGCAATGGGCATCATACTGGAGAATTGAAATATACAGATTGCAGACAGGAAAGGGGTAAAGCTGATCTGTAGCCACCCCAGTAATGTTATATCTTTATTTGGGATGTGAAGTTCGATTGTAAAATGTATCTATTACATGTAAAGTCCGAACTTTTGTAGATTGTATCACTTCCTCTTCCCCACAGCTTTCCCCACTGACAGCACATGCAAGACAGCAGTGGAATGTCTGTGACCACTGAATGCAGAAGCCCTCTGACTTCGAACAGTACAGTCACTGCCACACCCCCATCTCTTATCCACAGCAATATTAAATGAACAGTACATGCACTAAGTGGGAAAGCTTATTTTTCTGAATCCTTCCCCTGGACCAGTGGCCCTTTTTACCACTTTGCACCCAGACACCTCGACAATTTTTAAACAGAAAATGGAGTTAGTAAAAGATAAAGAATTGATATGGGAATGGTATTTTAGGGGAAAAGACACTATTCAAGATGCATTACATAGTATATTGAATGTATGCATTTCATCTTTCATTTATTTACTTCAGTGAATGAGAAAAGTAAAAAAAGTGGGAGGTCTTTTACTTGACTCTGTAGTGGAGCAGTCTACAGAAGGTAGCTCTTAAAATCTCTGGCAATAAAATTATACTATAAAATTGTGATAACTTGCATAAACACTAATATTGATGTGTAAGATTTTTCAAATGGTACAGGTCCTCTTTAAGTAACTCCAAAGAATTTGGTTATGGGATTGACAACCTTCAGCACTCTTGCAGTCACAATAATGCATGGTGCCCCTAGCTGGAATGCCAAGGGTTGACTCACTCTTGAACTCATCCCAAAGGCTCCTACAGACATTTTTTCTAAACTCCCATGTTTGGTAATTACAGAATTGAGCTTCGCGCTCTTGGAAAGATCAACAAGGGAGAAGAACTCAACGTGTCTTACGTAGATTTTCTTAACCTCAGTGAAGACAGAAAACAACAGCTGAAGAAACAGTACTATTTTGACTGCACATGTGAGCACTGCACCAATAAGACTAAAGATGAACTGTTGCTGGCTGTCATAGATGGTGAAACTAAGGTAGGAGTGTTGATATTCCTTTAAACTATGCTAATTTCTGTTTTAGGTGAAAACAAAATAAAAATACATACTGTGTAGATTAGTAGGCTATATTGAAGCAGGAGCCATAGGCCAATGACTATCCTGTTTTCCTCAAAGCTGGTGGGCTGTATGGTACTACATTTGCATTTGTCTTTATAGTCTATTGGAGAAGCCATCTTCCTGCAGGTTTTCAAGTAGAGGCGGACTGACAACTCATGGGCCCCCCCGGGCAATAGGAGATCATGGTGCTCCTTGTGTCCACACTCAAGCCACACCCACACAAAGCCCCACCTACATATTGAAGCTCAACTGCATAGAGGGGGAATTTAAATATCTACTACAGCATAGAACCAAAAATATATGCCAGAAACTCTTTTTAGAAACTAAGAGAGGGTTGAGGGAGAGAGACAGAAGGAGGAGGAAGGTGGGGGAGAGATAGTAATAGGAGGGAAAGAGAGAGATGAGAAAGTAGGAGATAGATGGAGAAAGAAGAGAGAGGGAGGGGGAAAAGTGGGGGGAGAGATAGAGAGGGGAGAAGGAGGGGGAGAGAGAGAGGGGGAAAGGGGGGGGGGCAAAAGAGAGAGGGGTGAAAGGAAGAGGGGTGAGACAAGAGGGGGTGTGAGAGAGAGAGGAGGGGATGAAAGAGAGGGAGGGGTGAGAGACAGAGAGGGGTGTGTGAGAGAGTGGAGAGGAAGTGAAAGAGAGGGAGGGGTGAGCAGGGCCGGCACTATCTGTAAGGGGAATTAGGCAGCCGCCTAGGGCACAACTTAGCAGGGGGCGCCGCCATCATGCTGCACCCAGGATCATTATGGACTGTCAGCTGGTGCGGTGCCGCAAAGGCACTCCTCATGCTGTGCTGCCTGAGCACCTACACAGCAAGCCACGCTATGTTGTGAGGGCTCCAGCGTCGCCAAAATCCCCATAGGAAAGCATTGAATAATGCTTTCCTATGGGAAGGTCTAATGCGCGTGCGCGGCCATCGCCTCACATGCGCATTAGGTCTCCCCCGCTGACATCAGCTGGCAGGGGAGGCCTAATGCACATGTGCAACAAAGGAGAGTAGAAGAGCTTGACCCAGCGCCGAGATAAGTCAATGAAGGGGTTTTAACCCCTTCAGCAACTTGGGATGGGTGGTGGGAGGGAGAGCGGTACTACAGAGTCCTTATTTTGCCTAGGGTGGCAAAAATCCTTCCACCGGCCCTGGGGGTGAGAGACAAAGAGGGGGTGAGAGAGGGGGTGAAAGAGAGGGAGGGGTGAGAGAGCGAGAGAGAGAGATGGGAGGGGGTGAAAGAAAGGGAGGGGTGAGAGACAGGGGAGGGGTGAGAGACAGAGAGGAGGTGAAAGACAGAGATAGGATGTGAGAGAGGGGGGTTTAGAGAGAGAGAGAGGAGGGGGTGAGGGAAGATGAGACAGAGAGGGGGTGAGAGAAAGAGAGGGGGGTCGGAGACAGAGGAGGAGTGAGAGACAGAGGGGGTGAGAGAGAGATGGGGGGTGAGTGAGAGAGAGGGGTGAGAGAGAGATAGGAGAGGTGAGGGGAGATGAGATGGAGGAGGGTAGAGAGACAGAGGGGGGTGAGAGAAAGAGAGGGGGTCAGAGACAGAGGAGGAGTGAGAGACAGAGGGGATGAGAGAGAGAGATGAGGGGTGAGTGAGAGAGAGGGGTGAGAGAGAGATAGGAGAGGTGAGGGGAGATGAGATGGAGGAGGGTAGAGAGACAGAGGGGGGTGAGAGAAAGAGAGGGGGTCAGAGACAGAGGAGGAGTGAGAGACAGAGGGGATGAGAGAGAGATGGGGGGGTGAGTGAGAGAGAGGGGTGAGAGAGAGATAGGAGAGGTGAGGGGAGATGAGATGGAGGAGGGTAGAGAGACAGAGGGGGGTGAGAGAAAGAGAGGGGGTCAGAGACAGAGGAGGAGTGAGAGACAGAGGGGGTGAGAGAGAGATGGGGGGTGAGAGAGAGATGGGGGGTGAGAGAGAGATGGGAGAGGGGAGGGGAGATGAGATGGAGGAGGGGGTGAGAGAAAGAGAGGGGGTCAGAGACAGAGGAGGAGTGAGAGACAGAGGGGGTGAGAGGGAGATGGGAGGTGAGATAGAGATGGGGGGTGAGAGAGAGGGAGGGGTACAAAAATACAACATGTAATGCCATTTTGAGCATTACATAACTGAAACAATGTTGGGAATAAATTTAACATATAAACAGCTTTGTCCTATAAGACTGGAAAGAGCAAAGCTAAAGCCAAAAGAAAAGTTTACAGACTCTAATCTTTCTGATTACTGTCAGTTTGGTAAATGTTGAATCCTGATGCTTTGAGCCACAATGGACATTGCTTGCTGACTTACCTAACACATACAGCTAATAAACATTTGTTTTCTTTTTTCAGCCTTCAGAAAGTGTCATTAATGAGGTTATACAATTTTCAAAGAATACAATGGAAAAGGTTAATAAAGCCCGCTCTGAAGGGGCATACCATGAGGTAAGTGTATGGTCATTTTTTAAAACCACAGAAAAAGCACTTTTTAAAGGATAAGTAAGTTCAAGAACAAAAATGTAATATGTTGTAGCTACAAGTCCTTAAATGTGGTGGCTGCAAAGGTTTTCTTTGCAAACAATTTCAGCACATACAGAAAACACCTGGGACTCCTGCCCAAAATTAAGAGCGAGCTGCTCCAAAGAATATCTTCCTTCCTAGCTGTATTCTGTAAACTACTGTAGCCCTCTTTTGAGGGGAGGGTGTGAGAAATGGCCCTCCTCAAACAGAATATTGTGCCAAACCTGTAGGTAAAAAAGAGAACCAGAACCATCACTAAGTGGAAGAGTGGGTTTGATAATAAACATGGTAGTGCCTTCACCCAGGACAGGACCTCTGTGAACAGAAGGGGTTCCTTTCCTGGGAAATGAATCAGTAATCAAAGCAATTGGGAGCCCCAGAACTACTGCAACCAGCATATACCGTTACCCACAAGCAAACAGATATACGCCAGTATAGAAATAATACAAACTTAATACAAGAAAAGATTATTAACAGCACATACATCCAATATACAAACAGGTATTATCAGCAAAGGGCTTGATAGTAGTGCTGGTGGAATTTTGCATATACAGTATACTGTACCTAGGTTTATATACTGTAGTTATCTATAGAAATACATCCAGATGAATGTTGCAGCAAAGTTAATTTGCAGGGATCCTTGAGGATGATGCGATGTCTTTTTGTTGGAGACCTGAAAACAAAATCAGCAGTCACAGAGTGATCCTCCAAATGTCTAACCAGCCTGGAATGGAGCTTCTCACTAAGGAAGAATTGTGATGTGGCACTGGAACTCATAATCAACCTATCTACTCTGAGCTTTAATCCCTCCCTTGTAGTTTCTAATTTGACCTGCAACTGGACCTCCAACTACCAGAAGTAACCATCAGATGCCTAACCTGGCTCTAGCCTATGCTGATTATTGAGCCCTAAGCTAAAAATAGTGATAGAATCCCAGAACAGAAAGGACAGGGCTAACTAAAAAACAGGAGCTGCATATAAACTCTATTGCACTAAACACGTTCACCTATTAATATACTGGAAGGTGACCTCTACACAAAATAGCACAGACCTAGCTATCTGTCACTGTGCATGTGAAATTATAAAAATAGGACATAGATCAGGGGTGGGCAAACTTTTTGAGGGCCGCAATGGGTTCATATATTGGACCCGGGGGCCGGACCAAGAGTAGATGGCAAAAAACGCTGTAAAAAATTGCGTGACTTTGAGGTCACAAAAGTGTGAAAGGGGCCTTCAGTAATTAAGGTATAGTGTGCCCCCTTTCAATGCAGAGTGACCAGCTTGCCCCCTTTCAATGCAGTGACCAGCGTGCCCCCTTTCAATGCAGAGAGACCAGTGTGCCCCCTTTCAATGCAGAGAGACCAGCGTGCCCCCTTTCAATGCACAGTGACCAGCGTGCCCCCTTTCAATGTACAGTGACCAGCGTGCCCCCTTCAATGCAGTGACCAGCGATCCCCCTTTCAATGCACAGTGACCAGTGTGCCCCCTTTCAATGCACAGTGACCAGTGTGCCCCCTTCAAAACAGTGACCAGCATGCCCCCTTCAATGCAGTGACCAGCATGCCCCCTTTCAATGCAGTGACCAGCGTGCTCCCTTCAATGCAGAGACCAGCGTGCTCCTTCAATGCAGAAACCATCGTGCATGCCCCCTTCAATGCAGAGACCATCGTGCATGCCCCCTTTCAATGCAGAGACCAGCGTGCGTGCCCCCTTTCAATGCAGAGACCATCGTGCGTGCCCCCTTTCAATGCAGAGACCAGCGTGCCCCCTTCAATGCAGAGACCAGCGTGCCCCTTCAATGCAGAGACCATCGTGCATGCCCCCTTTCAATGCAGAGACCAGCGTGCGTGCCCCCTTTCAATGCAGAGACCATCGTGCGTGCCCCCTTTCAATGCAGAGACCAGCGTGCCCCCTTCAATGCAGTGACCAGCGTGCCCCTTTTCATTGC
This sequence comes from Pelophylax lessonae, assembly GCF_965119305.1. Lineage (NCBI taxonomy): Eukaryota > Metazoa > Chordata > Amphibia > Anura > Ranidae > Pelophylax > Pelophylax lessonae. Next base: position 821,441,213 of record NC_138768.1, read on the forward strand.
ACAGTGACCAGCGTGCCCCCTTTCAATGCACAGTGACCAGTGTGCCCCCTTCAAAACAGTGACAAGCGTGCCCCCTTTAATGCAATGACCAGTGTGCCCCCTTCAATGCAGAGACCAGCGTGCCCCCTTCAATGCAGAGACCATTGTGCATGCCCCCTTTCAATGCAGAGACCATCGTGCGTGCCCCCTTTCAATGCAGAGACCAGCGTGCGTGCCCCCTTCAATGCAGAGACCATCGTGCGAGCCCCCTTTCAATGCAGAGACCATCGTGCGTGCCCCCTTTCAATGCAGAGACCAGCGTGCCCCCTTCAATGCAGAGACCAGCGTGCGTTCCCCCTTCAATGCAGAGACCAGCTTGCGTGCCCCCTTTAATGCAGAGACCAGCGTGCGTGCCCCCTTCAATGCAGAGACCAGCGTGCGTTCCCCCTTCAATGCAGAGACCAGCGTGCGTACCCCCTTCAATGCAGAGACCAGCGTGCGTGCCCCCTTCAATGCAGAGACCAGCATGCGTTCCCCCTTCAATGCAGAGACCAGCGTGCGTACCCCCTTCAATGCAGAGACCAGCGTGCGTGCCCCCTTCAATGCAGAGACCAGCATGCGTGCCCCCTTCAATGCAGAGACCAGCGTGCGTACCCCCTTCAATGCAGAGACCAGCGTGCGTGCCCCCTTCAATGCAGAGGCCAGTGTGCCTGCCCCCTTCAATGCAGAGACCAGCGTGCGTGCCCCCTTCAATGCAGAGACCAGCGTGCGTGCCCCCTTCAATGCAGAGGCCAGCGTGCGTGCCCCCTTCAATGCAGAGACCAGCGTGCGTGCCCCCTTCAATGCAGAGACCAGCGTGCGTGCCCCCTTCAATGAAGTGTGGCCCCCCCCCGAGACCAGTGCACTTACCTGCAGCAGCAGTGGCGGCGGCGGCGGCTGCTCCTCAGTCCCCCGGTGTCTCCTCGAGTCCTCCCGCCTCCTCCTCGGCCAATGGTATGGGGTTTGCCTTGCGGCCAATCAGGAAGCGGGTATTAGGCCCACTTCCTGATTGGCCAGGAGGAGGATCCGTGCGACAATAGCAAATTTTCATTCGCTATTTTCACACAATGGGTGGGCTCAGGGTGCAGTGCTCTTTCCCCCCGGGTCCACCCTTTGCTGAAGCCTAGGACTGGCCGCCACTGTAAATGAATGAATTAGCTAGCGCTCGGCGGGCCGGATTAAAAGGTCTGCCGGGCCGTATACGGCCCGCGGGCCATAGTTTGCCCATTCCTGAGTCATAGATACTCTGTCTGTCACAAGAATTCAGAAATACATTCAAGAAGCAGTTAAACTATGAGGTCATAAGACAACTTGCATAATAGTATCTGTTTTGTGATCAGCAGCAGTAGCAGTCTCTGGGTGTATAAAACCATGTGTTCTCTCTCTTCACTTGCTCCTTCTGGGGTTTCAATGCCCCTCCATGAGACAGGAAGTGCTAATACATAACTACAACATATACATAAAACTGTAATATTAGCAGATAACAATAGAGGGCAGCAGATCCTTACACTACCAATTGCAATGCTCATGTAATGGAGAGGAAGAGGCACAGACATACTTGAAGTTCCTATCAAGAGGCCTAGGCTGACAACTATAACTCCCTCCAGAAATACATTGGAGGAGTGATGTAGCAATCCAGGCACAGGAAGTGTGTTATTTGCAGAATTGCCCGGTTAATATAAAGCAACAGAAACTAGAAAAATGTAAAACAATTGCAGCCACCACACCAAGAGCTAATGAGCTGCAATATGTTACATTTTTGGTCATTGGTTTAAATACACTTTAATAAAGGACCAATTACTAGTTATGTTATACTGTATATGGTAGGCATAGGTGTGTGCAGGGGGTGTGCCTGAGCACACCCTAATTAATATGTGCAAGTTCTCCCTACTGCTAAGGCTTCCCCCTGTGTTGCACTTCTCCCCATGCTTGCAATGCTGCTGGCTTCCCTCCTCTCCTCTCCTCCTGGGTGATTGGCTTTGATCGGGTCTTCTCTTTGGCGGCTGTGCAGGTAGGATGCCCGGGACTCCCGTTGGGATGGGAGACCTGGGCGAGCTGTGAAAGGCGGCGGGAGGGGGGAAACGTCCCCTCCCGCTCCTAGTAATAACAGCCGGACAGCTTCTCAGCCGCATAGGTTGTCATTACAAGACAGCCGACCGTCGGCTATGGACGCTGGTACCGGGGTGATGCCTCTAGCTGCAGGCATCACTCCGGTACAAGCACTTTCCCGAAATATCGGCAATATCGGTAACCTCAGGAACCGATTCCGATATATCGGGAAAAGTGCAGATCCGCCCTCGATATATCGGCTTTGCCGATAATCGGTCGATCCCTAGTATACACTACAGGAAGTAAAGGGAAATTCCCTAATGGGAGACAGATAGGGATGAGAAGTTTGCTTGTTCGAAGGTTTGGTGACAAGTACTGTAAAAAAAGTCTGGTGTAGAAGGCTCTGGTATGGAATTTTGGGGTGACCCCATGTCTCCATGTCTTTTCTTTTGTTTTTTGTGTATAAGGTAAGGTTACCCTGGCATCAATACCAAACCCTCATCAAGGATAACGACGTAATATGTATTTTTTATGGGAAACCTCAACCTTTTTTTTGGGATAAGGGTATAGATGAAGTTCCCTGATCACTATGTTCAATATCAGAATGAAGCAGCTCAATGCTGTCATTTACCAACAATTTAAATGCATTTTCTAGTCTTTGTAAATGTAAATTTTGTTGTAGACATTGTACAGATGCAACACTTCACAGGCAGGTTCAGGGCATTCTCCAGGCTTGTTATTTTAAAGGAAATTTGCATTTATAGGGTTGCCCTTTAAGCATTAATAAAATCGCTGTTCTGCAAACTGAATTTTTATTTTTTTTTCCTTTGATACATGTGTTGTGTCCTATGTTATAGATCTCTACAGCATTGCCTATAGCACATTGTTAAAAACTGATTATATTGATATTGTGTTTGTCTCCAATTTGGTGTCCAGGTGGTAAAGCTTTGCCGGGAATGCCTGAAGAAGCAGGAACCGATCCTGGCAGACACAAACATTCACATGCTGAGAATTTTGAGCATTGCTTCCGAAGTGCTCTCTTACCTGCAGATGTTTGAGGATGCTGCTGATTATGCTAAGAAGATGATAGATGGATACTTGTAAGTAATACGGGTGAAGTTCAATGCAAGTCTTAAATTCTTTGGTAAATACCAAGATTGACCCTTCTGCTGTGCACCTCCTGAGATTTAACAATGAAGCCGCTGAACACTTTTATTCACATAGGAACAGGGTCACTTTAACTGTTGATAAACAGTGCAATCAAATTTATAATTACTGTATACTGTTACAACGAAACCTACTAGAATCTTTGAGCCTATTTACACCAGTCTGAATAGCTGAGGAGCATTTAATGCACATTAGTTAACAAGCGTTATATCACCTTGTAGGCAGGTAAAGTCTTTTTTGTCCACTGTAGATGGCACTCTGCCGCACAGGGAGAGGGAGTCGAGAACAAATGGTTACTACCCACACCTGCAACTGGTCTCTGATTCAAGGAGCATTGGAAGGGCAACGCATATAACAAGATACAAAATGTTTCCAAGCTCTCCTTACCGACCAGTCTGCGACCAACTGAATTGACCTGTCTAACAGTATGCGTTAAAAAAAGCAGCTTAGTTGCACACATTTGCAAATAAATGCGTAAGACACAGAGCCCCGACAAGGTACCTCATTATCTGTAGTCCTAACTCTAAATTCTGTGAGTCTCCAACAATGGAAGCACATGCATTTATGTGGACAGGTGTAGGGCAGATATACCTGAAGGGAGCCCACCCCTTCTTAAAGACACAGGGGCACACTGAACACCCAGCCTATAGCACAATGGCAGCAAAGGCGTCAGTGCGTTGCCTGGTCAATATAATCCATAGCACAAACAAATGGTTACTGTCCACACCTGTAACTGGTCCCTACAGCAAGTAGCATTGGAAGGGCAACGCATATAACAAGATACAAAAAGTTTCCAAGCTCTCCTTACCGACCAGTCTGCGACCAACCGAATTGACCTGTCCAACAGTATGCGTTAAAAACAGGGGTGGGCTCCCTTCAGGTATATCTGCCCTACACCTGTACATATAAATGCATGTGCTTCCATTGTTGGAGACTCTCAGAATTTAGAGTTAGGACCACAGATAATGGGATGCCTTTCCGGGGCTCTGTGGCTTACGCATGTATTTGCAAAAAAGTGCAACTAAACCTCTGTTTTTAATGCATACTGTTGGACAGGTCAATTCGGTTGGTCACAGACTGGTCGGTAAGGAGAGCTTGGAAACTTTTTGTATCTTGTTATAGGGGGAGTCGAGAAACCTAGTTCCTCTATGGTTTCCTGGGTAACTAGGGGGCAGCTAAACGATTGGATGCTGGTAGCCCATGTGACTATAGTGGCCATCTTGGGTCATGCAGAGTCTATTTAAGACCCTGGCTCCCGTGCTTGGCGTACAATTCACATTTGTCTAGAGTAGGGACATGTCATCCATCTGTCAGGGACCGTGCTTAGTGTCAAGGAGAGTTTCTAAAGAAAAAGGAAAAGTGCAGGGACACTCCATCCTATTTGGAAGCCTCCCCACATGGGTTGTGTGCATTCTGCACCTGGACGCTGAGTGTTTTCTGCCGCTGCACCATGCTGCACCACGTTGAACCTACCCACAACCTTCTGGGAAGTGATTTGACTGGTCTTTGGATAAATGCTTAAGTGCAACTTTGATGTGAATTAGTGAATGTAATTATTTGTATAAATTAAGGTACCTAAAAAATAGGAAAACTGAATAGTGGTGTTCGTTTGTATGTAGGTACATCAGGTGTAAAGTGCATTAGTGTAATAAATAAGTTAAATAAATAATAAAGTTCACGCTCTTATCTCAATAAAAATTGTATACAGACATATAATTAATGAAGTGACAGTTAAATTATTATTATACAATTCCTCAGAGAGCGCGTGACTCCCACCACAATACATATAACTACCCACAGCCTGTTAACATGTGCTGTGTAAAAGCAGCTTAATAAATTGAATAGGCTGCCTGATGCATTGCAGCAGTCCATAAACTGTTCAGGCACAATTTTCGGAAGCGCAGCACTAAACACAGTGTGGTGTGCTGCATAGCAGATATGCTAGGAAGGTGCATAGGGGTGCAATTCAGAATGACAATGTAAAGTGATCCTGCAATGAATTGGTGTGAATGGGCCCTTGCTTGTCACTTTGGTTCTGCTTTAAAAAAAAAACTCTAAACTGGAGGAGCTATAAAGTAATATGGTATACAATTCAGTCACAACAGGCAAGCTAATATGTTATAGCTGATGACCCCTATCCCTGATATACTGTATGTAAGTTACTACAGTCTTGCCACATGACCTATTACTGACTTATGTCTATTGCTTCAGGTTGGCTTCCTTAGAGCATTGCAACCGGTGGAGGTGTAAATCCCATACTGGCAAGAGAGTTGTGGTTATCAATTACTGGCCTAGTACTAGTTTGGGATAATGTTTCCTGCACAAAGCTTTAGATGCCTTCTTGTCCCAGTCCACTTTCATTGAACTCTGGTAGGGTCATGTCCTAGCACATGAACATGCGGTAGGGAGTGGGGTCTGTATTTAGCTATACCAAGAAGTGTCAGTTTTCTAGTTACAGCAGCCCAGGATTTGGAATTCCTGGGCTGAAGATGAATGCATATAATGATAAGATGTGTAGATACCATTTGGTGCCTCCATTGCAGTTCTGGAGCCTGTAAGTACTGTTTGGGTACCAATAGGTTTATTATAGGCTAATATTTACATATAAAAAATGCAAAAGTCTGTACATTCTATTTAACATGTTAAGCTAAAATAAAATGTATTTTTCTCTGATGACACTGATTCATTTTTTTTTCAACAGAAAAATATACCACCCAAACAATGCCCAACTTGGGATGTCAGTGATGAGGGCGGGAGTCACACATTGGCACGCCGGGCTTATTGAAGTTGGGCATGGAATGATCTGCAAGGCCTATGCCATTCTGCTGGTTACTCATGGTCCTTCACACCCTATTACCAAAGATCTGGAGGTTTGTACAAAAGTCATTTATAATTAAATGTATTTTTATTTAAAGTCACCAAAGCCCCACTTCCTAAACAATAAAGTATAAGTTCACTTTCCACAAGATTTTGCCAAAATTATCAAATTCAATTCCATATGCTGTATTTAGTACATATCATTGCTTCTCCTGTTTTAACAGGTGAACGTTCTTCCATTACATTTGCAGCTGTGGTGGGGGGGGGGGGGGGGTCACTACAAAAAACACTGGCCCCTTGTTCCCCTTCTTTCCTGCCACTCCGAGCTGCTCAAACTATGCAAGTGTGCTCTATCCTTCCTAATTTATAATTTATAAGAATTAATTATGTATCCAGTTGTTTCATGACCCTATTATTTTTTTTAATTCTGTACCTGGCTAATATTGTATTACTTTGTATTATTGTTGTGGTTTTACCAAACCATTTATATATATTGATATAGGTATCACTTACAATATCCCAATTCCTTGGGTTATATACCTCTATCTAGCTATATTGGACTATATTATCTCATTAAACAGATGATTTTATTGATTATTTTTTTTTCTCATTATGTACTTATATATTATTTTTTGCTGGTCACACCTCACACAAAGTCCCAGTTTGTGTTTATCCTTTTGCTCTATCCTTCTCTGGCTAAGATCAGTTTGTATGGCCCGGAGTGGACACTATTGAGCTTTGCTTGAAAAGATAAGGGCATAATGTGCATGTACTCCATTTGCGTGGCCACTATTCAAATATTCCTTTTGTATATGCATGCTACAAGGATAGCTATAGACAGATAAACACACTACTGTGTATAAATACTCCAGCTCAGTACCACTTAACCTATTGTATACCATAGATGTGTATCCACATATAGCAAATATATAGAAAATGTTAAAATCAGCCCATGGAGCAGTCCAGCAAAAATGTAGTATACAACTGGGACTCATCATCAGAGGTTCTAGCTAGCCCAGGGAATGCTTCAGAAGCTATAATAGTATAAAAAGGAGAACCTCTCATGCCAATCCGCTAAAACACCATCCATTTATTAACACATGAAAAAACAAACATTGCACTCACAGATCATAAATCTAGAAACAGGATTTAACAGACAAAGAAGGATATGTCATCGATGGGCAGCTACCAAGGCCAAAGGTGCATTAAGAAATGAGTGGTCCAACAGAACCACTTGTGAGCCTCACAACTGGAGAAACGTGGAAAAAGCCAATGAGAAGACAAAAGGGATTTATTTACTAAAACTAGAGTGTGCAAAATCTGGTGCAGCTCTGCATAGAAACCAATCAGCTTCCAGGTTTTATTGTCAAAGCTTAACTGAATGAGATGATTGGCTGACAGATTCTGAGTGCACAAGTTTTAGTAAATCTACCCCAGAGTGTTGGACAGTTTTCTGAGTTTTAGGGTGAGCCTGACCTTTGACCAGCTTTGGGCACATTCCCTGCTCGCGACACCTCCTCATCTGATTATGTTATGCTGCTTATTATTTGTAAGAACAATATTTGCTTTAAATGGTAAGGAAGGTGTAAAGAAAAAAAAACATAAAGCTGAATTATATATTTTTTTTATTAGATACTGTACAACACTATACACATTAGTTATGTGTATTGGTGTGTATCCCATTAAAAAGAACCCTATAAAAAGAAGAAGTTGCACAGGTAATAGTATACACACTATTACACATAACTAATGTGTATGGTGCTGTACCCCCCCCCCTCAAAAAAAAAAAAAAAATCCTAAACTTTAGTATTACCCATATCACTGCCACTGCCATAAGCCTTACAGTAATGGTAGCAAGAGCGTTAAATCAGTGGTGGCAAGAGGGTTACATTAATGCACAAAACAAGGCTCTCCTATTCTTTAGACACCTCCTTCCATAAAAAAAAACTGGCATTAACATTTCTAAATATTCAAACATTAGGAGGACCAAAAATAAATTATTGTAAAAAAAGGTTTTTGGAGGGGGCTGGGGGAATCTGTGGGAAATAGAGCCTTTGGAGAGGGCTGGGGGTCTCTCCAGGAGGATGGGGACTTTGAAGGGGCACTGTGAGAATATGCAGCTGGCCTGAGGACTGGTAGGGTTGAGGGTGTGCCCTGGCAGCAGGCATGGCCCAGTCCCCAAGAACCACTGATTTCTGTGTCTTCCCATTACCTACCTACATACTCTGAACAAAATTATAAACGCAACATTATTGTTTTTGCCCCCATTTTTCATCTGGAAAATTCTCTCAAATATTGTTCACAAATCTGGCTAAATCTGTGTTAGTGAGCACTTCTCCTTTGTCGAGATCATCCATCCACCTCAAGTGCTTTTTTTTTTAGCATTATTATTACTTTATTTTGGCTTTTAACATTTACAAATGCAGCAATTTAGAAACAGGTTTAAAGATTTAACCCTGTAAAATATTTTTTGATAGATAAATAGTGCATTTTATATACAGCTATCTAGATCAGAACAAAATGAGGAGGAAAGAAGTATGGAGAGACTTTGGGGGAGATTTACTAAAACTGGTGCACACAGAATCTGGTGCAGTTGTGCATAGTAGCCAATCAGCTTCAGACTTCCGCTTGTTCAATTTGGCATTGACAATACAAACTAGAAGCTGATTGGTTACTATGCAGAGCTGCACCAGATTCTGTGTGCACCAGTTTTAGTAAATCCCCCCCTTTGTTTCTAATGAGGGGAAGTCCCTCAAAATCAGCGACAGTTGGGAGCTATGCAGTCAGCTTCTCTGTAGCTTCAGCATCCAGGCCCTCAGGTTGCCAACCTCAGGCCTCACGAACAGCAAGCACATGGCAGCATTGCCCTGGAAGGCAACAAGCCCTCCAGGCTGGACTAATACTGTCCAGGAAAAGACCCAGAGCTCAGTATGCTCAGAGAATATATACAGTCTCCCAGCAGCCTACAGGACCCTGCTTCCTGGGATTGGCCAGGTCTGTGTAAACATTCATACTGTACAGCTCCACACCTATAGTCCATAAAGTTCTACTGATTTCTGGGAGGGAGCTTTTAGACAGGGCAGCAGCTGATACACTGAACAGACCTAACTAATCAATTGCAGTTAGGGAAGCTAAATTTACCGAACCAAAACACATCTAGCTAAACTAAACGCAGTGAGCCAGAACTGAATCGAACTAATCTTAGCATCTATCTAGAAGGGTGCACCATGAAGATATTGAGATATACATTATTTTTGTACTGTTTTTGGTTACATTACATTTGTTGGGTAAGTGTGAAGGTAGAGGCATCTATATCTTATAAATTGCATTAATATGGTATGTATAGAGATGGTGATTTTTACACCCAATGATTAGCTTTGAGATTATGCATGTTTTTAATGAGATGGAATCAAAACAGTAATATTTGATATGATCAGATTAGTGCCAATGCACTGTATAAGTCGTTGGACGTCAGCCATCATTATATGATATAAATTAATCTATGTATCGCTTCCTGGCAGGTGATGAGGGGGCAGACAGAAATGGAGCTCAGGATGTTTCAGCAAAATGAATTTGTATATTACAAGATGAGAGAAGCAGCTTTGTCCAACAAACCCATGTGTGTTATGCAAGAGCCCAGCAATGAGAACCAGACCACCATATTCCATAAAAAGCCCTAAAGAGAACTTAAGGGTGGGCCGCCAGTCATGTGACCTTCCTGGACAGCAGACAAACAACCGGAGGACCTGACCAATGTGCTTCATCTACAGGGATCCCTTCTGCTGACATCACAGCTAACTAAATCTGCTTTATTATGTAAACTTGCTGAGCAGTTAGCTATTAGTGTTCCCTGCCCCCGTGCTCTATTTAATTCTATGCAAATGTATGTAAATTGCAAATTCATATTTTACAACAGATAATAAAGACTGTTTAGGAAACTTCAGTGTGCACAATGTCTGGTTTACAGTTCACTGAGATAATTTTTAAGGGTTAATGTGAAGCAGGGGGGGGGGGGGAGGGGGGAGGAAATGGGTTACATGTTTGGAGCCAAATTATATGTTGCTGCTCAATCACAGCCCTCTAGGAGAATGCAACTGGACTAACATTTTTCTGGAAAAGTAATTTCTCTTCTTTAATTCCTTACCTTTCAAATTGGAAACTTCCGCTTTTTCTGGCTTTTGAGCAGTCAAGAAGGCTCCAGTTTATGGGAGGGATTCAAGAAAACTCATTAACTTCAATTGCTTAATATGTAAATATAAGATTGCTGTGGATGAGAGAAGGGGGTGTGTCCGTGACTGTCAGTGCTGGGACAAGGTCTTCTAGAGCCCAAACTGTGCCCCCACCTCAAGGTGTACGAGCATTATGTGTCAGCAAACCCCCCCCCAAAAAAAAAATTATTTTCAAAAATTAGCACTAATCTGCATGCTTAGCCTCTAAGCATAAATTCTCCCTACTCCCAGAACAAATTAATTTCCCCTTCTGAAATCCCCCCAGCACAAATGCCCCCTCTCAAAATAAAAAATCACCCCTTTTAGCACAAATCTTCTACCCTTCAAATCCCTCAAATCTCCTCTCCGATACACCCCCCCCCCCCACACTCCAAATCTCTCCACCCAGCACAACCCACCCATCTCCCTCCTAGCTAAAATCACCCCCCCCCAAAAAAAAAATGTCCCATCCTAGCACAATTCCCCCCCCCCAGCATAGCATATCTTCTAGCACAAACCCACCCCAAATCCCCCATTCCTGGCACAAATTATTTTCCCCCCTCCCAATACAAATCCCCCTAAATCACCACTCCTAACACAAACCTCACATTTCCCCTCCTAGAACAATTCTTACCCCCTGCTGCCCCTCAAAATCCCCTTCCAACACATATCCCTTCCCCCATCTCCTCGTGGTACCCCCCGCCACCTCACATGATACCACAGTTCCCAGGGCAGCCACCGCCTTCTGCCACCCCTGATCCCGGCCCTGCAAAGAGTAGTTAAAGACGTCCCTCTGCTGTCCTGCATGTCCAAAGCCTTGGATTTCCTAGGTAATCAATGGTCTGAAATGTAAATATCAAAAGCCTAGTGTAGCTTCAGGTCACTTAGTTTTCCAAAAACTGATATTTTAAATGTGTTGTAATATTTTGGGGTTCACCAGCCAGCCAACTCTGTCAAAGCAAACTTTTTTTTTTCTTCAAAAAAGGTAAACAAAGTAGCTCAAATGCAGCATTAGATATACAAAACAGTCCATAACTCTGGTACAACAAACAAAGCTCCAGCTCACCACCAGCATAAGCTTGTCCCATAACAGGTTTTAAAGTCCCTGCCTGCTCCAGGGGTCCCAAAAAGTCACAAGAGCTGAAGCAGCACCTCAGTAGCCAGACATCCCACAGCCCTCTCACAACTGGGTCCTGCTCCATCCAACACCTCATGGACACCTTCTGATTGCTTCCATGCCCTTTTCAGCCCTCTCTCATAGGTGGGTTAACTCTTTCCGGGGCATAGTACCCATCACAAATGTACAGTATCTTCATATGACACTGTAGTGCTAAGGACTTCATAAGGACCTACAGAGCTGTGGTATAGACCATGCAAATGTCACTTCTTGTTACACTCTGGTAAGCTTCGCCAATGCTGCCCTTTTCAGACTGGGAAAGCCTAAAAAAAGATATACAAGTCACTTCAAGTCAGTTTTCCCTCTTTACTGATCATCCCAGACCCCCTCACCTTGCACAGGTGAGAATCCCGGAGTACTAAAAACTGCTTCTTGTCATCCTCTAAAGGGACCACAACCCAAACAAAGGAGGCTCATACCTCCCATTTAGGACCCATCCCTGGTGCCCTGTACAGTGTATACATGGCCTAGAATGAGTATTTTAGGCATTCATACATGGCAGAAGATTGAATCAAGCAGAGTCTTCCTATATCTCTAGGGGACTTCAGCAGCAATATCTCACTCATGTGAGTTTTCAGCTTCATTAAAACCCATTGTTCTCCACAGGGCACCATGGACCCAGTAAACTAACAGCAGTACAACTTTTTTACTAGTATGACAAATAAATAATGATTCCCAATGCATGTTCCCATTAAATGTGCTGTGTGTGTCAGTAATCATCACATGCCTGACGAAGGGGTCCTGCGTGGCTCTGAAACATTGCACTTGTCTTTGTGGAGTGATCTTGCCGCAAACCTCTTTGGACAATAACTGAAGATTCCTGGTGTGCTGGAAAATATGTACAAAGAAAGAGGAACCGTTCTATTTACTACTTTTACAGAAATGGTGCAATATCTGCAAAATATTGAATTCATTTAAAGCAGCATCTGAAGACATCGCTTATTGATGCCGAAACACGTCAAGCTGGTGTTCCTGTGCGGCACTTCAGGCCCAGCGAGTGGAATGTATGCCAGGTTCTAGGCAGCGACAGGAGCAGATCTGCACCACAGATGCCCTCGTCCTGTATACGGGTACAGAACGGAAAGAGTTAAAGGAAGTACAGTTAAATGGAGTCAGCGCTAAGTGCATGGTGGGACCCCATACCGTTACTGGGAGTTAGGTAGTGGTGATATGCTGGGCAGGTGAAGCGGGCAAGGGCTCTGTGTGTCCTTCCTAAGTGCACAAACGACCATGGTGATGAAAAGTACCTTGAGAGAGTTTAATAGAGTTCACCCATCTGTTCAACTAAAGGTACCCTGTATGGTTGCCCTGTATAATGTGCCTAGCATAGTCCAGAAGAACCCACCCCAGAGTAGGCCTTTCATCTGACCCTCGCTTGGTTGGCGCCCGACAAGGAGGGAAACATGGAGCACATGATTTCCATAGCATGACCCTGACCCTACATACAGAACAAGAGAAGAGCCACTGTGCAGTGTTAATATCTACAGAGTTAGAATGATACTGAGATTTACACCCAACGTACAGAACATGTAGTACTGTGCAGAGTCCATACATACAGAATAAATGCAGATACTCAGAAATACACTCAGCATACAGAACAAGAGAACTTCTACTGTGCAGAGTCCTCTGGGAGACTTACCTCCCCCCCCCCCCCCCTCCTTCATGACCAGTCCATTTTTTGCTTTTTGGAACTGCGTTACTTTAACTGACAATTGTGTGGTTATGCAATACTGTACACAAACTAATGTGATATGATTTTTTTCGCAACAAATAGAGCTTTCTTTTAGTGGTATTTGATCACCACTGGGTTTATTTTTTGCGCTTTAAATGTAAAAGGACCAAACATTTTGAAAAACAAACAATATTTTTTACTTTCTGCTTTAAAACACATCCAATAAAAAAAAAAAATTAAAAAATCTAATTTCTTAAAAAATGTAGGCTAATATGTGTAGGCTTCATTTAAAGTCCCACCGTGAGATTTTCGTGCGTTTTTGGTGGATGCAGTCAAATATGACCCCAGTTTTTTCATATACAGGGATGGAGACCATAGCATGACCTGCTTGTCTCATGTAAAGTCCCAAATAGTTTATGAAATTAGGGATGGAGGCACTGAGCTATACAGGCTAACTGCCTCATATAAAGTCCCAATCTGTGTTTTACACTGCATCCGCCAAGGGATTGGAGGTGTATGCTTTTCAGCTGGTCGTTTTCAGTTTGTACCATCTTAAGAACATTGCTATTAGAGCATTGAGATACCATACCAGTCGTGGATGGAAGTGGGGTGGGGGAAGTTTGGGCTGCTCCCTCCCACCTGCCTCCTATCCACCCATTAGCAGCCATGTGCTCCCAGGGTGGAGACACTAAACTTTAAAAGTGTTAGGGACTGCAGATAAAACAGGGTGCCGTGTCGTGGCTCTGCAGCTTACACATGCGTTTGCAAATGCGTGTCAACTAAACCCCTGTTCCTTATGTATATTGAGACAGGTCTACCTGGTTGGTGGCAGACTGGAGGGTGAGTACATCAGACTGGGGGCTGGCTGGCTTCCATGCACCTCTTTTAATCCTTTTAAATTTGTTTTTTTCGATACAGGGATGGAGACGCTGGGCATATGTATTCTGCTACATATTTTTGGTAAAAAAACATCTCAATAAGCGAAAATTGATTGATTTACATGAACATTATAGCCTCCACAAACTATGGTATATATTTATGGAATATTTATTTGTTTTTTTAATACTAGTATTGGCAGCTATCAGCCTGACTGCGATAGTATGGCTGACAGTCTGACACTAACTGATACTAACTGACACTTTGTGGGAACCAGTGACACTAATACAGTGATCAGTGCTAAAAATATGGACTGTCACTGTACTAGTGACATTGACTGTGAAGCGGTAAACATCTAGGGTGATCAAAGGGTTAAAGTAATTGTAAATTGTAAAACTAACATGTTATACTTCCTTCCTCTGTGCAGTTGGTTTTGCATAGAGTGGCCCAGATCCTCCTCTTCTCAGGTCCCTCTTCGGTGCTCCTGGCCCCTCTCTCCTGTTGAGTAACCCCACAGCAAAGAGCTTGCTATGGGGGCACCTGAGCTGAGTCACAGCTCCCTGTGTCCATTCAGACATTGAGCTGCGACCCGGCCCCGCCCCCTCTCTTTGCTGATTGGCTGACTGATTTGGATTGAAAGCAACTTCCCAATCATGCCGTGCTGCTGTATCAGCCAATGAGGAGGGGAGTCCCAGAGAGCTGGGAAACTCCTGCAACATCGCTGGATAAAGATGGGGGTCAGGTAAGTATTAGGGGGGCTGGGGGAGGCTGCTGCACACACAGGGTTTTTTTTTTTATCTTAATGCATAGAAAACCCTTCTGCCTTTACAATCCCTTTAAATGTGTAACCAGTGTTTTTGTGTGTACAGTGAGGTGCTTTCACTAAGGGATATGCTGGATTTTATTCCCTGCTTTGTAGGGAAACAAAATTCAGCACATCCCCGCTGACAGGACGGAGCTCCAAATTGTTTACATATACAGGGCTCCGTCCTGTGTCTCCTCGCTGATCAGCGGGTGCCGGCGGTCACCCATTGGCCGGCACCCGCTGATCGGCTATCTACCCGGAAGTTCCGGATCACATACTAGGTACATGATTCAATGATTCAGCACAGGAGAGCCACTTTGCCACTGTTTAAAGGCGTTATATATGGTCAGCAAGTGGATACATAACAGAATATGAACACATACCAAGAGTTGCTGTACACCCAGTATACAGAACAACAGAAGTGCTACTGTGCAAAGTCCATACATACAGCATGGGAACAGATACTCAAAATCATATCCAGCATGCAGAGCTAAGGAAGTGGTACTTTGCAGGATCCATACATACAGAATAGGATCTGACTGTAACTGAGCAATGGACCCAGCATACAGAACAATAGATGTTCATCATTCTACAGCTATTTTATTCTCTCTATGATCTATTCTTATATTTATATAAGCATTCAAGGAACTATTGTTACTTTGAGAAGTGCCACCACAATTCCTACCTGGTCATTACATCCTTACTGTGCTTGCTCTATAGTCACAAACACAAAAACCTCCTGCACTTGGGAGTAGGTCCACACAATGTAGGTGGGCTATACTTCCATCCTGGCTGGTATGGACACACCTTGTCTTGCTGCCATCTTAGGACTGTGGGAGTCAGGGCAACTGGAACCACAAAAAGGTAGAGAGGGCGCACAGACCTAGTACATTATCCCAAAACCTGTGCTTTATTGACAAAAATGGTAAGTATTATACTCACAAGATATCAAATGTATCAAACTCATCAAATAGTACAACATCATCCAATCCTCACTGCATGATGTCATGTGGTAAGAGAAAGTAAAGATCCAGAAGGCTAACACATTTCGAGGATCAGCCTCTTCCTCAGAGCCTAACAAGGGTTAAATGTGTGGGTAACTAGTGTTTTTGTGTGTACAGTGAGGTGCTTTCACTAGGGGAAGTGCTGGATTTTATTCCCTGCTTTGTAGGTAAACAAAATCCAGCACATCCCCGCTGACAGGACGGAGCTCTGCCTTGTTTACATATGAGAAAGTACCACCACTATTCCTACCTGATCATTACATCCTTACTGTGTTTACCCTGCATGCTTACTATGAGTGAGTGTACAGTATTTTAGGAAGCATTTACATATTTTTTTTTTTTTTACTAAAAGGATCATTTTGGGTGGAATTTAGTTTAATAGATATATCCTTGTTTTTAACCTGTGTTTTGTGTGTTTATAATTTTGTAATAAAATAAGTTTGTTATATTTGAACTTCCATGGCAGCCCTACAGTAGATATTTTTATAGGAGTCGTTTCTAGTAGTAGTTTTCTGATGTGGGCCCCTGAGGTGCTATATAATAACAATGATCAGTCCTGTAAAAGAATGTCCATAAATCACAATGGATGTATCAAGAAGAGTCCCCACACACAAAATGCCATGTATCCTAGAAATCACCACTGTGGGGGAGGAGGGGGCTCTGCTTACCAGATTGTATTGACCCTCAAATTATAGAGAAGTCAATACAAGTATGTAGAAGGCCAGTATAATCAATCAATGGCTGGACCAGATATCCACTGGGTACTATGGTTCACAAGCACCTCCTCTCCAAATCCTTGTTACACTCACAGCCATGAAGAAAATGATCGGGGCCAACAACCGCACCTCAGAGATGTAAAAACACTGACATGGTGTAGTAGTTCTGAAACAGTTAATTAGATGAAAAAAAACAACGTACACTCACATGTGCATAAAAACTGTCAATCGGTAAACAATAATGGCCACAGCATGTAGCGGGCTTGCATCATGTCATTCCCACCTTATGCGTTTCGTCATCAGTAGACGTCATCGGAAGCATGTTGACCAATCGCAAGCACAATCCATAAAAAAGGAAACATCAAAGAAGATAACGATAAAAATCCAATTAGGGCTTAGCAATGAAGACTATAATTAAATAATCAAACACATACATAGTTACATAGTTACATAGTTAGTGAGGTTGAAAAAAGACATCAGTCCATCCAGTTCAATCTATGATGTGTGTGTGTGTTTGCTGTTAACCGTACATTGTATACCCCTGTGCGTTGTGGTCTTTTAGGTGACTATCTAATAATTTTTTTAAACTATCAATGCTCCCTGCTGATACCACTGCTTGTGGAAGAGAATTCCACATCCTTACTGCTCTGACAGTAAAGAACCCTCTACGTATTTTAAGGTTAAACCGTTTTTCCTCTAGTTTTAGAGAGTGGCCACTTGTCTTATTGTATTCCCTTTCTCTGAAAAGTTTGTTCCTTATGCTAGGGTCACCAGTACAGTATTTGTACATTGATATCATATCCCCCCTCAAGCGTCTCTTCTCCAGAGAGAATAAGTTCAATGCTTGTAGTCTTTCCTCATAGCTTAGATCCTCCATTCCCCTAATTATTTTTGTTGCCCTTCTCTGGACTCTCTCCAGTACCAGCAAATCCTTTCTGAGGACCGGTGCCCAGAACTGGACGGCATACTCCAGATGTGGCCGGACCAGAGTCTTGTAGAGTGGGAGAATAATCTCTTTATTTCTGTAGTAAATCCTCCTTTTTATACATGCCAGTATTCTGTTGGCTTTGCTTGCAGCAGCTTGGCATTGCATGCCACTGCCAAGCCTGTTGTCCACCAGTACCCCCAGGTCCTTTTCCATCTTAGATTCACCCAGAGGTTCCCCCCCTAGTGAGTAGCTTGATTTTGTGTTTCTGACGCCCAAGTGCATTACTTTACATTTTTCAACATTAAACCTCATCTGCCATGTAGTTGCCCACCCCATTATTTTGTTCAGGTCTGCTTGTAAGGTTTCCACATCCTGCATAGAAGATATTGGCATGCTTAGTTTAGTATCATCCACAAATACTGAGATTGTGCTAGATATCCCCTCCTCAAGATCATTTATGAATAAATTAAACAGGATTGGTCCCAGGACAGATCCTGGGGGGACCCACTTTCCACGCTCGCCCAATCCGAGTACTCATTTATCACCACTCTCTGGACTAGCCCATGGAGCCAGTTCTCTATCCAGGTACTCACCCTATGGTCCATACCTACTTACCTTAGTTTGTACAGTAAGCGTTTGTGGGGAACTGTGTCAAATGCCTTTGCAAAGTCCAGATACACCACATCCACAGGACTTCCTTTATCTAGATGGCAACTCACTTCATGGTAGAAGGTTAATAGATTGGTCTGGCAAGAACGATTTAACATGAATCCATGCTGATTACTACTAATAATACCGTTTTCATTACTAAAGTCTTGTATATAGTCCCTTAACATCCCCTCCAAAATCTTGCAGACTACTGATGTTAGGCTGACCGGCCTATAGTTACCCGGGATATATCTCGGCCCTTTTTTAAAGATTGGTACCACGTTGGCTTTTTTCCAATCAGCTGGCACCATAGCCGTCTGTAGACTATCCGTAACGATCAAGAATAATGGTCTGGCTATCACCGGTGAAGCGCCATCTAGTGGATATTACCTAACAATGTGACTAAAAATCTAGAATGCAAAACAAAATGACAATACATTTTTGTAATGTATCACTTAAGGGTGTGGGCTTTGAGGCCTGTTTACAATCTTGGTTGCTGCATGGTGGATAAGATAAATGGTGCACAGGAACAGGGCAAGTTTACCAGATGTACAGTTAGTGGATATTTGGAGTATTTGTAAGCAGTGCCTACATAAGTAAAGCTGTACTGCTCTGTACTTGGTGTTTATAATGAAATCATTAATTAAACATTGCTTAGCTAACCTCAACATGGATGACTTATATTGTTCACAGATTATCATTTTATTGTGTGCTAAGCTGATTTATTAGCAGAAGCTGCCTTCATTGTGGAATAGTTTTATGATGACCCTATCTTAGTACTGCAATAAATGGAACTATTAACTGTCTTTATGAATACCCGCCAGATAAAAACAGCTGAACACATTCAACTGGACATCCAACTACTGAACTGTGTAATGCTATGGCACATTGCATATGGGCTAACATCGGGACTGGGTTTTTTTGTTTTTACTTTAAGGCTTCATTCACACTTGTGCAACTTGTCATGCAACTTTGGACATCAAAGTTGCATGACAAGTCGTTTCCTTTGCTTTCCAATGATAACCATTCATATACTGTATGTGCGACTTAAAGTTGCAGCCACTTCAAAGTAGTTTATGCACTACTTTGGTCTGACTTTCATGCAACTTGAGGGCCATAGACTTCAATGTTAACCCTCAAAAGTTGTATGAAAGTCGTATTTGAATGATATACAATGCAACAGTTGTCCATTATCACTGGTCAAAGCTAAAGTCGTATCCAAGTTGCACCCATCCATAGTTGTGTCAAAGTTGCAGTCCAAAGTCGGTGCAACCTTGGAGTTGTACAGATGTGAATGGAGCCGGTGTGGTGTTAGTCGAATCCATGTGAACAAAAAAAGTGAGCCATAACATCACAGCATATGAAAAAAATGCACAAGGGTACAGTAGTGGGTTCAGAGCTACCGACATGGGGAAAGGTACTCTGGCCCACCTGGACTGAAGCCAGGCCGACGTCTTTCCTTAGGGACCTGATGAAGCTGGTTCATCAAGTACTTGCTGAGGGCTTTCCTGAAGAGAGACCTCTAATGGGAAGAAGAAAAATACCTGAAAGCCACAGATCCTCTCCCCAGTTTTTGTGAGTAAAAAAAAACAAAAAAACAAACCACATGTGCAGTCAGTGCTTGTGATAAATACATGCAATTAAAAAAAATAAAAGGGACAAATGCAGTACACAAGGCAGGCCATCCGGCCACTATAAAAGGTGCTAGGACTAGCAATGATACTTGCCCAAGATGCTACGCTTGATCTTAGCTAAAAAAGTGTCATTTGGAGATGTTGAGCACCCCGGAACATACTGGCAGATCCTTAACCACTTCCATACTGAGCAGTTACATCCCCTTCCTGCCCGGAACCAATTTTCAGCTTTCAGCACTCTCACACTTTGAATGACAATTGCTAAGTCATGCTACACTGTAACCAAAAAACATTTTTATCATTTTTCCCACACAAATAGAGCTTTCTTTTGGTGGTATTTGATCACAACTGTTTTTTTTTTTTTTTCAGTAAAATAAGCAAAAAAAGACCAAAAATTCTGAACCACTGTTTTTTTTAGTTTCTATTATAAAATTTAGCAAAAAAAATATTTTTCTTCATACATTTGGGCCAAAATGTATACTGCTACATATCTCTGGTAAAATTAACCCACATTAGTGTATATTATTTAGTCTGTGTAAAAGTTATTGAGTCTAGAAGCTATGGTACCAATTACTGAAAATTGATCACACCTGATGTACTGACAGCCTCTGACAATCTCCTTTCTTGAGGCCCTGAAATGTCAGGACAGTACAAATACCCCCCCAAATGACCCTTTTTTGTAATGTAGACAATCCAAAGTGTTTAGTAAGAGGTGTTTAGTAAGAGGCATGGTGAGTTTTTTGAAGTTATAATTTTTTCCCACAATTCTTGGGAAAATAAAGAAAAAAACATTTTTTTCCTTTTTTTCCCACAAAGTTGTCAATTTATAAGCTATTTCTAACACATATCATGTACACAGCAAAAATTACACCATCAAAATACATTCTGCTACTCCTCCTGAGTATGGCGATACCACATGTGTGAGACTTTTACACAGCCTGGCCACAAAAAAAGACTTAACATCCAAGTAGCACCTTCAGGCGTTCTAGGAGCATTAATACACATAAAACTTTCTTACTACCTATCACACTTTTGAATGCCCTAGAGCAGTGGTCCTCAACTCCGGTCCTCAGGGCCCACTAACAGGCCAGATTTTAAGTATTACCTTGGGGAGTTGCAGATTAGAGTACTGCAATCAATGAGCAGCAAATTATATCACCTGGGATGTATTTCAGTTATCTTGCAAATCTGGCCTGTTAGTGGGCCCTGAGGACCAGAGTTGAGGACCACTGCCCTAGAGCACCAATACAATGGAAACGTCCACAAAATGACCCCATTTTGGAAAGCAAACCCTCCAACGTATATTCTATTAGGCATTATGGGTCTTTTGAACATGACATTTTTCCACAAGTTTTTGGAAAATGTGGGGAAAAAAATGAAAACCATTTTTTTTTTTACACAAAGTTGTCAATTTATAGGATATTTCTAACACATAGCATGTAAATAGCAAAAATGACACCCCAAAATACATTCTGCTACTCCTCCTGAGTTTGGTGATACCACATGTGTAAGACTTTTACATAGCCTGGCCACATAAAGAGACTACACATCCAAGTAGCACCTTCAGGCGTTCTAGGAGCATAAATTACACACATTATTTTCTGACTACCTATCACACTTTTGAAGGCCCTGGAGCACCAAGACAATGGAAACGCCCACAAAATGACCCCATTTTGGAAAGCAAACACTCCAACGTATGTTCTATAAGGCATTATGGGTCTTTTGAACATGGCATTTTTTTTGTCCACAAAGTTTTGGAAAATGTGGGAAAAAAATGAAAACCTTTTTTTTTTTTTTTTTACACAGTTGTCAATTTATAGAATATTCCTAACACATAGCATGTGCACAGAAAAAATGACACCCCAAAATACATTCTGCCACTCCTCCTGAGTATGGCAATACCACATGTGTGAGACTTTTTCACAGTCTAGCCATATAGAGGGGCCCAACATCCAAGGAGCACTATCATCCGTCCTAGGGACATGAATCACACACATAAATTCCTGACAACCTGAAGGCCCCCAACACATAGCATAATACATATCAAAATACATTATGCTGAGCAAAGGATAAACAAAAGATTACCAGTGGTTTTAGCAGTGCAGTGGTCCAGGCAACAGGCAGGAACGTAGACAGCGACAGTGAAAGGATTGTCCAGGCAGCAAGCAGGAATACTGTCCATAGTCAGTACAGGCAGAGATATTATCAGCACAGCCAAAGTATTGGTCCAGGTAGTAGGCAGGGATAAGGTCAGCAGCAGCAAAAGGATTTTCCATGCAGCAGGCAGGAATACTGTCCATAATTAGTACATGCAGCAGGCAGAGATATGGTCAGTACAGCCCAAGTATTGGTCCAGGAAACAGGCACATGTTCCATAAAAAGTCCTGGGTCAGTACAGGCAGGGATATTATCAGCACAGCCAAAGTATTGCTCCAGGCAGCAGGCAGGACCATCAAGCAAAGGGGCTCGGTCGGGAAAGAATGGGGACAGCAGTAGAGGCTTCAACCACCCAAATCGCTTTGAAGCCTCCGAACTCCATTTTTCCGAGATTACAAACCCAGAGAAAACCAAAAACAGTTTTTCGCATATCAGAACACTATTCTGAAGCCCCTCTCAAAAGTGAGACCCCTGTGTCATTTTGAATCCCACTACTACAGTAGCAGGGCGAAAGATCAGTCTAAGTGGCAGGCAAAAAACATGGTCGTAACAGGCCAAGGTCAGTGCAGGTAAAAGGCAGAAATAGACGGTAGGCTAAGGCATAATCGATAAACAGTCCAAGGTCAGTTCACGTGAAAGGCAGAAACGTGGCGGATAAACAATGCAAACGGCAGGCAGAGGCATAGTCGATATACAGGCCAGGGTCGGTTCACATGGAAGACAGTGATATGGTTGGTTGAGGCAGCAGGAAAATATTCAGCACAGAAATTGAAAAAGGGAAAATGGCAGTCTGATTGAAATATGGGCTAAAAGTTTAGGGCAGTGTGATAGAGTTTGAAGCAATCTACGATGCATAGGCCAGGTTGGGAGGGACATTGGACACAATGAAAACTGGTGTCTTTCCTAACTCCTTTTTTGCTACACACCCGACACTTTTTTCGGCGTCCTCTTCCAGTTTCTGATGGTGGGATATGGTAAGGGAAATGGCACTCATTAAGTCTGCTGACACAACCAGAACGAATGCTTTCTGGGGGGGATCCTTGCTGGTAAATCAGGGCAGTGGCAATATCTTCAAAAAACTGGAGGAAGGGGATTGGTGTTATTGTTGATTTTTGATAGGTGACATATGCGTTGTAAATGGCCAAATGGAAAAAGTAAACTGCAACTTTTTTGTACCAAAAGAGGGACTTTCGTGTCGGGAGATAGGGCTGCAGCATTTGGTCATTTAAATCCACCCCCCCCTCATGTACTAATTGTACTCGTGGATACAACCAGGCTTTCGAACGGGACCGCGTTTTCTTCGAAGTTCCACTGAGGTGTCATCGTGGATGGTGGACATGATGTAAACGTCCTTACTATCCCTCCACTTCAAAGCCAAAACTTCCTCATTCCTAAGGCTTGCGGATTCCCTGTTTTGTAGTTGAGTGGTGACAAGACGCTGCGGGAAGCCCTTCCGGTTTTTTCTTACTGTACCGCAGGCCAAGGTTTTCTTCAGGTACAGGTGGGGGAAAAGGGGCAAACTGGTATAATAGTTGTCCATATAAATGTGGTAACCCTTTTGCAACAGTGGGAAGGCTAGGTCCCAGACAATCTTCCCACTTATTCCCATGTACATTGGGCACTCAGGGGGCTGGAGCTCGGAGTCTCTGCCTTCGTACACGCGAAAGGCGTACACATACCCAGTTTTACTTTCACATAGCTTGTTTAGCTTTAAGTCGTACCTAGCCCTCTTGCTGGGAATGTACCGCTTAAATCCCAGCCGGCCTGTGAAATGGACCAGTGATTCGTCTACAGCGATGTTTTGGTCAGAGACATAAACTTCGGGAAACCGCTTTGAAAATAAATCACTTAGGGAGCGAATTTTATAGAGTTTATCAAAATTGGCATCATCTCGGGGAGGGCACTGCGAATTATCGTTGAAATGCAGGAAGCGCATTATAATGTCATAGCAGGACCTGGACATGACCGATGAATAGGGTTGAGTGAACACGGGCTGTATTGTTCGGTACCCTGACATGGACCCGAACATTTTACTGTATATTCGGGATACAGTCTGTTGTTCGGTAATTTTATTTTATGTTTTGGCGCGGTTTTAATGGCGTGGTTTCAACAGCTGCAGGACAGCAAATTAACAAGCGTTTAACTAGTGTGACTTAGAAGCCATCACAGCTATGCCTACTAATGGCAGGGCTGTGATTGGCCAGTGCAGCACGTGACCCAGCCTCTGAATAAACTAGAGTCATGTAGCGCCGCACGTCACTTTGCTCTAACTACTGTAGGGAGAGGTTCCTGATGCTGCTGATTTGAGGGAGAGATAGGAGATTATTGTAGGGACAGGCTGGAGATTGCTTTCAGGGAAAGAATAGGACACAGGACAGAAGAATCTTCTTTAACCACTTGCCGACTGCCTAACGCCGATCTACGTCGGCAGTCAGCCCCTCACAGGCAAAGTGACGTAGGGCTACGTCACTAGCTTGTGAGGGTCTAGGGAGCGAGCGCGCGCCCCCGGAGGCGTGCTCCCGCATGGTCACGGACCGCCCCGCGCGTGTGACCGGCGGACCCGATGTCCGCCGGTCACTCTGCGATCGGCGGGGGAGAGGGAGAAAGTCAGGCGGCTTGTGTAAACAAGCTGCCTGTCATTCTCCCCTGTGTATGAAGGATGATCATACGGTTCTACTATGTAGAACCGTTGATCACTCTTCATACATCTGAAGCCACAGCCAATCACAGTAGAAAGCACGCCCCTAGGGACACACATAGCCCCTCCCTTTCAAAAAAAGTTAACCCCTTCACTGCCAGTGTATTTTTACAGTAACAGTGCATATGTATAGCACTGATTACTGTAGAAATGTCACTGGTAACCCCAAAAGTGTTAAAAATGTCAGTCAAGGGTCCGATCTGTCCGCCGCAATGTCGCAGTACCGCAAAGAAAAAACGCAGATCGCCGCCATTACGCGTTAAAAAAAAAAACCAACAAAAATGACAAAAATCTTTCCCTTTGTTAGTAAACGCGATAACTTTTGCGCAAACCAATCAAAATACGCTTTTTGTGATTTTTTTTACCAAACATAGGTAGCATAAACAAATTGGCCGAAAATGTTAAAAAATTTTGATTTTTACATTTTTTTGGGGGGGAATTTCATATAAAAAAATGTGAAAAACATTGCTATTTTTGCAAAATTTACGCTCTTTTTTTGTTTATAGCACGTGATCAAAAAATCGCACAGGTGATCAAATACCACCAAAAGAAAGCTCTGTTTGTGGGAAAAAAAGGACGCCAAATTCGTTTAGATACAGCATCGCACTACCGCGCAATTGTCCGTTAAAGTCACGCAGTGCCGAATCGCAAAATACCCCCTGGTCAGGAAGGGGGTAAAATCTTACGGGGCTTAAGTGGTTAATTAGACAGCGATCTACATCGATTTTATTGTGTGGGGGTGCAGTGCACAATATTTTTGCCCTGACCTGAGCCCAGTGAGGAGGAGGGAGAAAAAAAAAACTTTTATCAGTCTGTTAGGTGGGCGGTATGCGGCGTGCAGTGGGCAGTTAATGCAAGCTCAGTGCATATGTGTCTGCTTAATCTGGATAAAAAAAAGTTTTTCCTTCATATTTTACTGTGACATAAGCGTTTAGACACTGCTGTTCTAATCTGCTATTCAAAAAGCACCAATTTAAGGGGAAAATAATTATTTTTCAGTTTTTAGGGAAAAATAATTATTTTTCAGTTTTTCATTCAAATGGGTTTTTATTGAATAGCGGAATAGAACAACAACAGTATCCAACGTGTTAGGTGGGCGGCGTGTGGCGTGTAGCTGCCATTTAATGCAAGCTTAGTGCATATGTGTCTTTCAGTTTTTTATTCATACTTTACTGTGACATAAAGCGTTTAGACACTGCTGTGTTCTAATCTGCTATTCAAAAATCACCAATTTAGAGGAAAAACAATTGTTTTTCAGTTTTTCATTCATACGTTACTGTGACATACAGCCTTTACACACAGTGCTGTACTAATCTGCTATTCAAAAATCCCCAATTTAAAGGGAAACATTTTTTTTTCATTTTTTCCTTTATATGTTACTGTGAGATACAGCCTTAGACACTGCTGTCTTCTAATCTACTCTTCAAAAATCACCAATTAAAGGGAAAAATAAAACATTTTCATTCATACCTTACTGTGAGATACACCCTTTGTATATTGTTGTTCTATTCCGCTATTCAATAAACACCCATTTAGGGAAAAAATATAAAATTGTGGCCTAGTCTGCATATTTTACTGGGAGATACACCCTTTGGATACTGTTGTTCTATTGCACTATTCAAAATTAACCCATTTAGGGAAAAAATATTAAATTGCGGCCTAGTCTGCATATTTTACTGTGAGATACACCCTTTGGATACTGTTGTTCTATGCCGCTATTCAATATTAACCCATTTAGGGAAAAAATATTAAATTGCGGCCTAGTCTGCATATTTTACTGTGAGATACACCCTTTGGATACTGTTGTTCTATGCCGCTATTCAATATTAACCCATTTAGGGAAAAAATATTAAATTGCGGCCTAGTCTGCATATGTTACTGTGAGATACACCCTTTGGATACTGTTGTTTTATTCCGCTATTCAATAAAAACCATTTAGGGAAAAAATATTAAATTGCGGCCTAGTCTGCATATTTTACTGTGAGATACTCCCTTTGGATACTGTTGTTCTATTCCGCTATTAAATAAACACCCATTTAGGGGAAAGAAAGATATTAAATTGCGGCTTAGTCTGTATCTGTACGTGTGAGATACACCCTTTTAGATACTGTTGTTCTATTCTGCTATTCAATAAACACCCATTTAGGGGAAAATTAATAATTTTGCAGCGTTTGCTGATTCTGTTCTGCTTCCTCATCCTCTACCGCCTCTGCATCTGGAGCAGTGATAATTTCCAAGGCTTTCAGGGCAGTCATTCACAAGTGGCTCCGAGGGTGGGTTCCTGCACCCACAAACGCCAGGTACACAATTGTCCAGCAAGGGCACAGTTCTGGAGGATGACGAGGTGGAGGATGAGGAGGAGGAGATGGAGGAGGAGGAACCATGTTCACAGCAGGGTGGCACCCAGATAACTGATAACAACAGATACTACACTTGATCTTAGCCAAAAGGTCGAGAGGCGATGCTGGTGGCATTCCCACCTGACAGCGGGGCACAGTGGAAGCACAAGGCGAGAGGCAGAGGAGGAGGAGGAGGTTGCCAACGCAGCCAGGGCACGCCAGCACCTCAGAAGGCAGGGTTAGCATGTATGAAATGTGGAAAAGCTTTGTCAGCACGGCACAACAACCAGGACCACCAGCTGTTTTTTTTTTTAAGCCCGGTGGGTGCATAAAAAAGTGCACACCAAAAATGTGCAACACAAAAAGTGCACAGGGTGTACACATGGTCTCTGACCCTGATCCCCCAGGGCGCAAGGCTCCTGACAAGGACTGGGGTACTTACACTGGCTAACCTGGCCGAAACCAGGCAGCCCCATTCTTTAGGAGGTCTGCTGAAACAGACCACCCCAAGTACTAGGTGGGGCTCTCCCGAAGAGATAACCCATGAGAGAGGGCGAACAAGCCAGAAGGCCATATCCACCCCCTCCCAAGACTTTCAGGGACAGGCTCAAGGACCTACACCCTACTAATCACGCTGTGCAAAATAAAGTGTACCGCCACAATAAAAGTGGGGAAAGGGATAGTGGAGAAGTGCAAGGTTAGTGCCACTTTGCAATACTATGCCAGGGCCTTTGGTCAGGAATAAAAAATTCCTCTGGTCCTGACTCCTGACCAAAAGGCCCGGCCCTAGAGGCAGGTGTGCAAAACGTGTGTAGGAAGTGCAGTGTCCTTGGTGCCATACTCATAGTGTTGCCATCCACTGTGAATTATGGCACCCCTGGACTGCCACTCCAGGGGCACATATACCACAGGCTTTTCAGAATCCCGGTCCCTGGCAAGACCAGTGCAGCCCCGTCCCTACCAGAAGGCCTCAGAACTTAGACAGCTTTGGGAGAGCCCGGCCCACAACCAGGGACACATACCTTTTCCAAGGGCAGACTGAACCCAGAAGGGGGAAAAAAGCCCCCCCCCCCCGCCGCCATCACCGTTCCTTACCATATACCATATACAGTTCCTTACCGTTCCTTACGTACTATACACGTACTGAATGACGGGTCTGCCCCCTTCAACTTCTGGGTCTCCAGATTGGGCACATGGCCTGAGCTTGCCCTTTATGCCTTGGAGGTGCTGGCCTGCCCTCCAGCCAATGTATTATCTGAACGTGTATTTAGCATGGCTGGGGACGTTATCACAGACAAGCGCAGCCGCCGGTCCAGAGCCAATGTGGACAAGCCCACGTTCATTAAAATGAACCAGGCACGGGTCCCACAGGACTTGTTAATACCTTGTGCAGAATAGACATGTATACCGGCCTTACCCAGCCATTGTTGTATTTTTGATCTTTCTCACTCTTTTGGGGTGTACCCTAATTTAAAAAGAAATAACATTAAAAACAAAAACCAGTGTTGGCTACCTCGTCCTCCTCCACCGCCGCTTCCACCTACACCACCAC
The DNA here is from genome assembly GCF_965119305.1 of Pelophylax lessonae. Classification (NCBI taxonomy): domain Eukaryota; kingdom Metazoa; phylum Chordata; class Amphibia; order Anura; family Ranidae; genus Pelophylax; species Pelophylax lessonae. Next base: position 821,469,678 of record NC_138768.1, read on the forward strand.
ATCCACCGCCACCTCAACCTCCTACTCCATATGGGCCTTGTCCTCGTAGATCAAGATGATTCTTTTTTATTTTTATGTTTTTTATGTTATTTTAAGTTATTTCCCTATCCACATTTGTTTGCAAAGCACTTGCCATGCTCTTAACAAGATTTTGCTGCTATTTGCCCTTTCCATGTTTTTTTTAGAGCCATTTTAGTACTCAAAAGTTCGAATCACCATTGACTTCAATGGGGTTCGGGATTGGGGTCAAGTTCAGGTTAAGTGCGGGTCATGAACGCAGACTTTTTTTTCAAGTTCGGCCGGACCCGCTGAGCCCGGACATCCAGGTGTTCGCTCAAATCTACCAATGTATAAAGTGGCATATGGTGGATGGGTTTGGTGGACCAATAGGAATGCAACTCATTTTTTTTTGTAAGCCCCATATTGATGGTAAGGCCCAAAAAACACTTTTAGCTCTTCTAATGTTAGGGGTCTCCATTCAAAAGGACGGCATGGTATGAGGTGGGGTTGTTCTCCATGAACTGTTGGGCAAAAATGTTTTATTGGTCCACGATGCCTTGAAGGAACTCAATAGGGAAAAATAAATTAAAAAAATCAATCAGAACAAAGTTTTCAGTGCTGACCTGCAAACCTGGCTGTGCTGTGAAGGGGGAGATTGTAGCTGACCCAGAGCTAGAAGGCAGTCACAATGGGTTTGCCAAGGCATCCGGAAGCTGCATTTGGGCTCTGCTTCTTTGGGGCTGGTGTGAAATTCCAGTGCTTGTACTGGGCATTTCCTCCTGGGGTCTAGCGCCACTGGCGTTTGCCGATTGGCCATTGGCGCTGCTGGTCTCTGCCTGGTTTTCAGTGCGTCGTCTTTTAGGCCAAACTTCTTCCTCCTCCGATTTGGTCCCCGATGTTAAAGCCTTCAAAGTGCTCAGATTCTGAACCAGATTCAGAACTGGTTTGGGCATCGGACGGTGAGAGCTCCCCACTTCTCTCATCCGTCAGGGTTAAAAATTGATATGCCTCTTCGGCAGTGAAAACTTTTTTGGACTTGGACATGGTGGCTGTATGAAGGGTGACAGGTACTCGGGTACTTTGCTGGGCAGGTTACAAGCAGGTGACAGGTACTCTGGTACTGATGTGCAGGTTGCAGGTACTCGGGTACTCCGATGGGCAGGTGACAGGCAGGTGATAGGTACTGGGGTACTGATGAGCAGGCGGGCAAGTACTCGGGTACTTCAGGCAGAAGGTAATCTGATGAGCAGGTGGAAGGTACTCGGGTACTCTGATAGGCAGGTGACAGGTACTCGGGTACTCTGATGGGTAGGTGACAGGTACTCGGGTACTCTGATGAGCAGGGGACAGGTACTCGGGGGTACTCTGATGGGCAGGGGACAGGTACTCGGGTACTCTGATGGGCAGGGGACAGGTACTCGGGTACACTGATGGGCAGGTGACAGGTACTCTGGTGACAGGTCCTCTTTATTTGGTGGGGGCAATCAGGCAATCAGGGCACAGTAATATTCACAGTACTCTGTGGTAACTCACTGTTTTCAGATCTCCTCCTCACACTGGATCGGTGTGTGAGGAGGAGAACCTGGTAACAGTGAGTTACCACATCTTTGTTGACATTTGTGACCAGCTATGATTGGACACAGCCGGTCACATGGTAAAAAGCCAATTTCATTGGCTCTTTACCTAGATCGGGTATGGGCTCTGTCGGAGGGACGAGCCTCATCCCTGAGCACCGCTCTGCGCGCCCCCGGGGGTGCGCATTGCGGAGAGAACGAGCGGCTTGCGCTGGAGCCGCTCATGTTATAGGCTGTGATTGACACAGCCGATCACGTGGTAAACAGTCAAATTCCATTGGCTGTTTACCTTGATCGGGGATAGGCTCTGTCCGAGGGACGAGCCTCATCCCTGATTGCCGCGCTGCGCGCCCCTGGGGGCGCACAGTAGCGGCGAGAGCGGGCGAACGTCATATGACGGCTGCCCGGATCGAGGAGCTCTTCCTGCCGGCGTCATTTTACTATGGCCCAGTATGGAAGTGGTAAAGTCTGTGAATTGAGGTGGGTGGGAAAACAGCTGGCAACTGAGAATTTCAGGTAATTTGATACGGATGTACAAGGTGTCAGAGGCAGTGTTAATTTGGATGTCATCATTCGATTTAGTTTTAGTCATTTTAGTCTTTTGACTAAAATGCCATTTTAGTTTTAGTTGTATTTTAGTCATCTGAATTGTTTTAATTTTAGTCATATTTTAGTTGATCAAAATCTAATGGGTTTAGTTAAACTTTAATGAATTATTTAAGCATTTCTTTAGAATTTCCAAACTCATTATATACTCCTGGAGTAAAAATCCAATAACATGTTATTATATATGGTATTAAGGTTTGAACATGCACTACAGACACAGATTCAGCCATTGTGATATATATTCAGTGTTCATTTTGACATCGTTTTAGTCATAGTCTCTGGTTAAAAACTCTTCTTTTTATCCATTAGCGGTAAATATAATTATCCTTTTCTGAAACCAAACATAGAAATGCATATATATATATATATATATATATATATATATATATATATATATATATATATATTGCTTATAACGTTTGTATACTCTGCAGATGTAAAAGTACCTCCCTGAAGAAGACCACTACCCCTGCTTTATGGTCGAAATGCGTCAGCGTCCATCTGCTGTAGTATCCATTTGTAACTATGCATGTTTTTTTCTTCGCTGTTGGATATCATTTTATCAATATTTTTGTAAATCAGAGCTCATACTTTTATTCTTGGAAAACCTATTTCATAACAAAATTGTAAAATAAAAGAATCTTTTGTACTTTTATAAATACCTGTCCTTTGGAATGAATTGCTGTTAAAAAACCCCTGGGGAAATTTTTGCTTGTTTCATTAATAGTTATAGTCTTTTGACTAAAATGCCATTTTAGTTGTATTTTAGTCATCTGAATTGTTTTAGTTATAGCTGAATTTTAGTCGACTAAAATAATATTAATTTATTAGACACAATTAACACTGGTCAGAGCATGCTGGGACTTGTTGTTTGACAGAGGCTGGTTTTAGATGTATGTTGACCAACTGTCATCTTTAACCACTTGACGACCAGCCGCCGCAGATGTACTGCGGCAGGCTGGCTCTCCCAGGCAAAACCCCGTACATGTACAGCGCTCGTCCGTCCTTCTCCCTGGGATGATCACAGAGACTATGTGATCCTGCTATATAGGATCGCATGTCTCTATGGTCATCTCACAAGCCCAGCCCCCCCACAGTTAGAATCACTCCCCTAGGCTTACATTTAACCCCTTGATCACCCACAGGGTTAACCCCTTCCCTGCCAATGGCATTATTACAGTAACAGTGCATATTTTTAGCATTGATTACTATAGTAATGTCACTGGTACCCCCAAAAGTGTCAAAAATGTCAGTTAGGGGTCCGATCTGTCCGCCGCAATGTCGCAGTCCCGCAAAAAATCGCAGATCGCCGCCATTACTAGTAAGAAAAAAAAACATAAATCTTTACTGTAGTTAGTAGACGCAATAACTTTTGCGCAAACCAATCAAAATACACTTATTGCGATTTTTTTTTTACCAAAAATATGTAGCAGAAAACAAATTGGCCTAAAATGTTAAAAAATTTTGATTTTTCCTTTTTTTTTTTTTTTTTGAGAATGTTGTATAAAAGAATGTAAAAAATATTGTTTTTTTTTTTTTTTTTCAAAATTGTTGCTATTTTTTTGTTTTTAGCGCAAAAAATAAAAATCGCACAGGTGATCAAATACCACTAAAAGAAAGCTCTGTTTGTGGGAAAAAAAGGACATCAATTTTATTTGGGTACAGCGGCGCAAGACTGCGCAATTGTCCGTTAAAATAACGCAGTGCCGAATCCCAAAATAGGGCCTGGACATTAAGCAGCAAAATCTTCCAGTCTCAAAGTGGTTAAAGCTTACGTTAAGTAAAAGTTTGAGGGGATACAGCATTTAACACATTAGTTGCCTGTAATGGTGTGTGTATCTCATATTCTACAGGCTGCTGCTTTATGTAACAATTATGTCTTCATGCCAATGGATACTGCTCAATATGGCTATACACCGATCCTGCAGGGGTTAATAACAGGGGGACTTGCACATCTCACCCATCTCTTTCTGCGCCCTCCACCATTCACATAACTCGCAATAATATTTCCCACAATGCATTGTATTCTGAATAGAGGAGGGGATAGCAAGGGTTGGGCGACTAGTGCAAGCCTTTCACACTCACAGCCGCTGCTGTTAAAGCTAAAAACGGTACATTGTTTTGCATGGAAATCTGTTGTTTTATATTTTAGGCCTGTAATTCTTAGGAATAACTCACTTAAATCTGTTCAAACAAGAGTCTAGTAGACATCTCGGGTATGATAAAGTTTGAAACACGAAATCATAAATTATGATATAATAATAATAATAAATTTCATCAAATACATGGTTGTTTTAGAAGTGGAGATATTTCATTATGAGGGAGAATCTGTATTCTGACATGACCGTGCCAAAGAATGGAGTGGAAGGTAATGTATTGATTGTCCAATACCACTTCTGCAGGGGTTTCCCCACCACTCCCTGAAGAATTATTAGACCGAGAAACTTCCAAATGTCATCCTTGGTCAGTGGTTCCCACTTTCTGCATCTTGAAATCTTCCGATGCGTAGCCAATTGTTGCTCTTTGGTCTTGGTAACTATTTTTTTCAGTAACCTCATTGGTCAGAAATAATTGTAGGTACAAGAGGTTGTCATGGTCAACCTCAACTTTCATACCAGGTGCTCCAGTAAATGGGAATCTTGGGGGCGCTGCCTGATCCGTACTGCAGTCTATAGAGCACCAAGCCCGCACATCGCTGAGCTCAGTTGCAGAATCGTTGCTGCTGTCACTTTTAGTATCTGGTGACGAATTTTCCCACGAATCACTATCGCTGAATTCTTAAAATATTTCACTGTCACTGTTTTCCAGTTCGTCCAAAAGCATTTTTGAGCTAAAAGAACGCTTTTTGGACGCCATGGACGTTATCAATTTTCCAGGCACAAAGTACAGGCAGGGCACTGGAAAAGCCTCTAGGTGAAATGGCATGATACAAAGTTGTAATTCTAACAGATTACACTGTATCATGTTATTTTTTTTTTTTTTGAATCTCTGAATCTCCCGCCGGTTCCACCCCCCTGTGACGCGGCACTTGCAGGGAAGGGAACCAGAAGAAGGTGCCGTCATCGGCCGAACACACAGCGAGAGGACAGAGGGAGGAAGGCTGGAGGACGGCAGGAGGACGGCAGGGGGTCGCAGGGGAAGGTGAGTATCATTCTGGGGTAATCCCGAGTGTGGCTCGGGGTTACCGCTTTTGGCACTGAATATTAACCCTGAGCCACACTTGGGAATACCGCTAGGAAGGTTAATGTGCTAGTATGCATAGCATACTAGCACAATATGAAATACTTACCTTAGAACTAAGCCCTCCTGCGGTGCTATGTCACCACTGAGAGGGCTGACATTTTCCCCCGGTCTTTCTTCCGTGTTTATGCTCTCCGGCTGTGTGATTGGCTAGAGCATGTGTGCGGGAGTCCTCAGTTCCGGCACAAAGCTCTGATGTTCTGAAAAAGTATGCCAGACCTTCAGAGCGCATGCGCCGGTTACGTCACCGGCTGCATCCAGGGTGAATATCTCCTACACGGGTGCACATTTAGGAGATATTCATTTTACCTACAGGAAGGCCTTATTATAGACTTACCTGTGGGTAAAAATCACAAAGCGGGCTTTACTGCCGGTTTAACCCCTGGAACACCAGAAGATCGCTGCTCTGGGCAGTATCCAGCAGCATGAGGAAAGGATTTCTTTAGCGTTAAAGGAAAACAAAAGTGTGTTTTTAATGGCCATAAATTGTCTTTTAATGTCTAAATTTCTATATTGGTGTCAGTACAAATTTCCAACCTCTACCTGTTACAAAGGCTGGCATTCTTCCTGCTTAGTGCTGCCCAATGGTTGTGTCTTTCTATTCATTACCCTGGGTGCAAGTCTACAAGTCAGGCATGACTGGATAAAAACAACGCACTTCCTATGTGCTGGTCTTAAAGGGCTTGTTTTTACACATGTGGCTATACTGCCTCCCCTCTGAAAAGTGACATGTGCTGCATTGCTTTTTCAGATGACATTTGACAGGTAGTAAAGAGGTAATATCTTGCTTCCTCATCGCTTCTTTTAACCCTCAAAATACTGACCCACCATGCTGCAACTGGTTGCAGCGAATCCCCATTCATAATAATGGATTGTGCTTGGCAGTTGCACCCCCCACTTGATGGGACATATGGTTTAATCTTCGCTGTACCATGTGTGCAGCCCTGTGTGGATGCATGCCCTTGTTTAGGTGGGTGGCTGAGGGCAGTAAAACCATGGTTCAACTACTCCCCTGGCTCATGTGAATGAGCCTTAAGCCTCGCATTGTGTTTATGTAGGTAGAACAGGGTTTCTCAACCAGGGTTCCTCCTGAGGTTGCTAGGGGTTCCTTGAGCAATGGGCAATTTCTGAATCTCAGATAAGCTTCCAATGACACCATTGTTCCTTTTAGCTATCTGTAAGGGGGGAATTCTTCCCAATGATGACAAGAGTAAGGAGCATTCTTCCCACTGACTGTCACACTAATGTGTCATGAGTTGTAGATTTTTCATGTTTAGCAGGGATTCCCCGAGACCAGAAATGTATTTCAAGGGTTCCTCTGAAAAGGTTGAGAAAGGCTGAGGTAGAGTATGGCTTTGTCTTATTTATTTGCTACGTTAAATTGACCTGCATTACTGAATTCTACCAGAAGATGGCAGAAATACACCAATAAATGTTTTTATGTCTAGGGGAATATTTAGTTAACGCAAGTAAATTCAGGAGCATTCACTAGAGCAGTGTTACTCAAACTTTTTTCAGTCAAGTCACCCTTTAACCACCTTCCGACCAGCTGCCATAGTTTTACAGGGACAGCTCTATTACACGAAACTACGTACCTGTACTGATTGGCCAGAGGGGGAGCCAATCAGCAGGTCCAGCGGACGCGATGTCCGCCGGCCACCCGCCATCACTCCCCATAGAGACAGAACGGAGGTCTGCCTATAGAAATAAGGCAGACTGCCGTTCTGTCACAGATGAACACAGGGATACCGTGTTCCTACTGTTTAGGAACACGGATCTCTGTGTTCATTTATTGAGCCGATCCCCCACACATTTAGAAAGCACTCCCTAGGAGCACACCTAACCCTTTGATCGCCCCTGGCGTTAACCCCTTCCCTGCTAGTGTCATTAGTACATTAACAGTGCATATGTTTAGCACTGATTACTATAGTAATGTCACTGGTCCCTTCAAAAGTGTCAGTTAGGTGTCTGATCTGTTTGCCACAATGTCGCAAGTCCCGCTAAAAATTGCTGATTGCCACCATTACTAGTAAAAAATAACTAAATTAAAATAAAGTGACATAAATTTACTAGTTTGTAGATGCGATAATTTTTGCACAAACCAATCATTATACACTTATTGGGATTTTTTTTTTTTACCAAAAATATGCAGCATAATACATATTGGCCTAATTTGATGAAAAAATTTGATTTTTTTTTTTTTTATTGGGAATGTTTTATAGCAGAAGGTAAAAAATATTGTTTTCTTTTTCAGAATTGTTGCTCTTTTTTTGTTTAACCACTTACCGCCCGCCCGCCGTCATATGACGGCGGGACGGTGCGGCTATTATCCTGGGCGGACGTCATATGACGTCCGCCCATTCAAGCACGGCAGGCGCGCGATCGCGGGCGCGCCGCCGTGCACTGCCGGTGTCGGTGTGTCCCCGGGACACAGCCGGTCACCGGCAGGGGGGAAACAGCCAATAGGCATGGCTGTTTCCCACGTGATCGGCTGTGTTCCAATGACACAGCCGATCACAATGGAGGCGGCCGGGAGATGACCGCGCATGCGCGATCGGGAGCGCGCAGCGCGGTCATGTCGGTGGCACTGTGTTCCGTAGGAACACAGCTGTCACCGGCAGTAGTAAACAGTCACTGACAGTGACTGTTTACTATGTGATCGGCTGTGAATCCATTCACAGCCGATCACAAAATGTAAACACAGAGCAGTAACTCAGTGTTACTAGCTCTTCTCCCCTCATACAGCTTCCAGTGTGAGGGGAGAAGAGCTAGAAATAGTGAGTTACTGCTCTGTACACATGTAAAAAGTAAAATCACACTAAAATCACACTAATAAAGGTCCCCACACAGTCCCCAGCCCCCCCCAATGTCACCTGTCACCCAACAGTCACCTTATCAGTGCCCAGAAATTGACACCCATAACGTTCACATGTGAGCGCAGCGTTCGCGGGCAAAATCACCACGATTCTGCCCGCGATCCGGAAATCATTGCAAATTGCGGGACGCCTGTGCGTTGCCCGTGATTTGCAATAGCACCCCAAACGCTGTGCGATGTTGCCGCCATTTCCGCCTGCCGAATCGCAGTAACATCGCGCAAACATCGCATGACGCCCAAAAAAGTACAAGAGTTTCTTTGGGGCGTGATGCGTTGTTTGCGTGATGTTACCGCGATTCGGCAGGCGGAAACATCGCACAGCAGGCAACGCACAGGCGTCCCGCCATTTGCAATGATTTCTGGATCGCGGGCAGAATCGCAGTGATTCTGCCCGCGATCGCTACGCTCACATGTGAATGTAGCCTAAAGTTCACCGGTCACCAGAGACTGCCAACAGTACCGCCGTGCACCATCGCCCGTCACCTGTCACCCATCAGTGACCATCGCCCCGTCACCTGTCACCCCATCAATCACCGTCACCTGTCACCCCATCAGTCATCGTCATCTGTCACCCCATCAGTCATCGTAACCTGTCACCCCATCAGTCACCGTCACCTGTCACCCCATCAGTCATCGTCACCTGTCACCCCATCAGTCACCGTCATCTGTCACCCTATCAATCATCGTCACTTGACACCCCATCAGTGATCGTCACTTGTCACCCCATCAATCATCGTCACATGTCACCCGGTCAGTGATTGTCATCTGTCACCTCATCAATCATCGTCACCTGTCACCTCATCAATCATCATCACCTGTCACCCCATCAGTCATCATCACCTGTCACCCCATCCGTCATCGTCACCTGTCACCCCATCAGTCATCGTCACCTGTCACCCCATCAGTCATCGTCACCTGTTTGCCATATACATGCAATCACTTACTGACCGCCTAACGACTATATGCGTCGGCCATTAAAAGCTAAATACTGGGGTTATGGCAGAAGATAGCCCCCATAACCCCGGTATTTTTTGAAACGGCGGGCGGTCGGCTTTCAGATAAGGGTGGTCCCAGTGGCGGATTCGCCGCGGAATTACCCTTACGGTGCAGGGGAAGAGGTGCCCCCCCCCCTCCTGCCGCGTCCCAGACGTTTTCCCAGCTTACCGGACCCGCCGGCAGCGGGGAAAACTATCCGGTCCCGGATCCTCAGAGACAGGAAGTCGAGTGAGGGCAAGATGGCCCTCACTCAACTCTATGGTCTTGGAGGACCGGAGCTACGTCAAAAGACGTTGCCTAGCAACCGGTTTAAAGGGCCGCTTTTTTTTTTTGCTTTTTTTTTTTTCCTCTTTCAACAATTTTTTTTTTTTTTTTGCTTTTTTAGTGTAGTTGTGAGGTGTGAGGTCTTTTTGACCCCAGATCTCACAATAAAGAGGACCTGTCATGCCTATTTCTATTACAAGGGATGTTTACATTCCTTGTAATAGGAATAAAAATTATCAAAACATTTTTTTTTTTTAAACTGTGTAAAAATAAAAAAATAATAAATAAAATAAATAGGAAAAAAAAAAAAAAAAAAAAATTAAAGCGCCCTGTCCCCGTTAGCTCGCGCGCAGAAGCAAACCATACGCAAGTCCCGCCCACATATGTAAACGGTGTTCAAACCATACATGTGAGGTATCGCCGCGATCGTTAGAGCGAGAGCAATAATTTAAGCCCTAGACCTCTTCTGTAACTCTAAGCTAGTAACCTGCAGAAATTTTTAAAATGTTGCCTATGGGGATTTTTAAGTACCAATGTTTGGCGCCATTCTGTGAGCATGCGCAATTTTGAAGCATGACATGTTGGGTATCTAATTACTCGGCGTAACATTATCGTTCACATTATGGAAAAAAAATTTGCTAAATTTACTGTTTTCTTATTTTTTAGATCAAAAAAGTGATTTTTTTTCAAAAAAATCGCATTTGGAAGACTGCTGCGCAAATATGGTGTGATAAAAAATATTGCAACGATCTCCATTTTATTCTCTAGGGTCTCTGCTAAAAAAAAATATATAATGTTTGGGGGTTCCAAGTAGTTTTCTAGCAAAAAAATGATTTTAGCTTGTAAACACCAAGTGTCAAAAATAGGCCCAGTCTTAAAGTGGATAAATGGACAACTTTGTGTAAAGCGCTACTTGGATGTTAGGCCTATGTATGTGGCCAGGCTGTGAAAAAGTGTTACACATGTGGTATCGCCATACTCAGGAGGAATAGCAGAATGTATTTTGGGGTGCAATTTTTGCTATATACATGCTATGTGTTAGAAATATTGCATAAATGGACAGCTTTGTGTAAAAAAAAATGTGTTTTCATTTTCTTTCCACATTTTCCAAAAACTTGTGGAAAAAAATGACATATTCAAAAGACTCATTATGCCTCAAAAATTATACGTTGGGGTGTTTGCTTTCCAAAATGGGGTCATTTTATAGGGGTTTCCATTGTCCTGGTGCTCCAGGGCCTTCAAAAGTACGATAGGTTGTCAGGAAATTATATGTGAAATTTGTGCTCCTAGAATGCCGGACGGTGCTGGTTGGATGTTAGGCCTCTGTATGTGGCCAGGCTGTGAAAAAGTCTCACACATGTGGTATCGCCATACTCAGAAGGAGTAGTAGAATGTGTTTTGGGGTGTAGTTGCAAGTATACATGTGCTGTGTGAGAGAAATAACCTGTTAATACGGCAATTTGTAAAAAAAAATAAAATAAAAAAAAAAATCTTCATTTTGCAAAGCATTGTGGGAAAAAATGACAACTTCAAAAAACTCACCATGCCCCTTATTAAATACCTTGGAATGTCTACTTTCCAAAAAGGGGTCATTTGGGGGGTATTTGTACTTTCCTGACTTTTTAGTGTCTCAAGAAATGAGATAGGCCTTCAGTACATCAGGTGTGATCAAGTGTGATCAATTTTCAATGATTCGCACCATAGCTTGTGGACTCTATAACTTTCACAAAGACCAAATAATATACACTTATTTGGGTTATTTTTACCAAAGATAAGTAGCAGTATAAATTTTGGCCAAAATTTGTGAAGAAAAATTACTAATTTGCAAAATTTTATGACAGAAACAAAGAAAAATGCGTTTTTTCACAATATTTTCAGTCTTTTTTTATTTATAGCACAAAAAATAAAAAACCCAGTAGTGATTAAATACCATCAAAAGAAAGCTCTATTTGTGTGAAAAAAAGGACACAATTTTTGAATGGGTACAGTGTTGCATGACTGAGTAATTCTCAGTCAAAGTGTGAGAGCGCTGAAAGCTGAAAATCGGTCTGGGCAGGAAGGGGGTGAAAGTGCACTGTAGGTAAGTGGTTAAAGAGCAAAAAATAAAAACCACAGAGGTGATCAAATTAGGGATAAACTGATATGTTTTTTTCAGGCTCGATACCAATACCGATATATTGGTCACAACGTATCGGTATCGGCCGATATGGGACGATATTTTGTACATCCTATGTCAGGATCCGAGACTAGTCTTCTCCTCCTCCAACCATTAGGTGGTGATGCTCATGTAAGGGTAAAATGATGTCACATAGCATAATTCCGTTTACAAATGTTATTGAATATGCCACTCACATATGTACAAAAGATATAAGCAATTCCACATTAGCAGATCTGCTGGTAGCTCGGTATCTTTCACCTACTTGCCGTAATCACGTGACCCCTAAGATCGTATGCCGGATGGAGCGGTATCACCCGGTTGTCACTTACAGCAAGTGGGTGAGAGACGGAGTGGTATCGTGTGGGTGGGAGATGGAGCAGGTGAGAGACAGAGAGGTATTGAGTGAATGACGAATGGAGCGGTATCACCCGGGTATCATTTACGGCAATTGGGTGAGAGGCAGAGTGGTATCGGGTGGGTGGGAGATGGAGCGGGTGAGAGACAGAGATGTATTTAGTGGATGATGAACGGAGCGGTATCACCCGGGTATCATTTACGGCAAGTGGGTGAGAGACGGTTTGGTATCAGGTGGGTGGGAGATGGAGCGGGTGAGAGACAGAGAGGTATTTAGTGGATGATGAACAGAGCATTATCACCCGGGTATCATTTACGGCAAGTGGGTGAGAGATGGAGTGGTATCGGGGGGGTGGGAGATGGAGCGGTATCGGGTGGGTGAGAGACGGTGTGGGTGAGAGATGGATCGGTATTGAGTGGACGACGAACAGAGCGGTATCACCCGGGTATAACTTACGGCAAGTGGGTGAGAGACGGAGTGGAATCAGGTGGGTAGAAGATGGAGCAGTATCGGGTGGGTTGGAGATGGGGCGGGTGAGAGACAGAGAGGTATTTAGTGGATGATGAATGGAGCGGTATCACCCGGGTATCATTTACGGCAAGTGGGTGAGAGACGGAGTGGTATCGGGTGGGTGGGAGATGGAGCAGTATCGGCTGGGTTGGAGATGGGGCGGGTGAGAGACAGAGAGGTATTGAGTGGATGACGAACGGAGTGGTATCACCCAGGTATCATTTACGGCAAGTGGGTGAAAGACGGAGTGGTATCGGGTGGGTGAGAGACGTGAGTGGTATTGGGTGGGTGGGAGATGGAGCGGTATCCGGTGGGTGAGAGACGGAGTGGGTGAGAGATGGAGCGGTATTGAGTGGATGACGAACGGAGCAGTATCACCCAGGTATCACTTACGGCAAGTGGGTGAGAGACGGATCGGTATCGGGTGGGTGGGAGATGGAGCGAGTGAGAGACAGAAAGGTATTGAGTGGATGACGAACGGAGCTGTATCACTCACGGCAAGTGGGTGAGAGATACCGATCTGCCAGCAGATCTACTAATGTGGAATTGCTTATATCTTTTGTACATATGTGAGTGGCATATTCAATAACTAAAATAATCAAAAAACCAAAATAATTAAACATTGCTTAGCTAAGCTCAACATGGATGACTTATATTGTTCGCAGATTTTCATTTTATCGTGTGCTAAGCTAATTTATTAGCAGAATCTGCCTTTATTGTGGAATAGTTTTATGATGACCCTATCTTAGTACTGCAATAAATGGAATTATTAACTGTCTTTATGAATACCCGCAAGATAAAAACAGCTGGGCACATTCAGCCGGACATCCAACTACTGAACTGTGTAATGCTATGGCACATTGCACATGGGCTAACATCGGGACTGGGTTTTTTGTTTTTACTTTTAGCCTTCATTCACACTTGTGCAACTTGTCATGCAACTTTGGACATCAAAGTTGCATGACAAGTCGTTTCCTATATTTTCCAATGATACTCATTCATATACTGTATGAGCGACTTAAAGTTGCAGCCACTTCAAAGTAGTTTATGCACTACTTTGATCCAACTTTCATGCAAATTGAGGGCCATAGACTTCAATGTTAACCCTCAAAAGTTGCATGAAAATCATACTTGAATGATATACAATGCAATATTTGTCCATTATCACTGGTCAAAGCTAAAGTTGTATTAAAGTTGCACCCATCCATAGTTTTGTCAAAGTTGCAGTCCAAAGTCGGTGCAACTTTGGAGTTGTACAAATGTGAATGGAGCCAGTGTGGTGTTAGTCGAATCTATGTGAACAAAAAAGTTAACTATATCGGAGCGGCAAGTGGGTGAGAGACGGAGCAGTATTGAGTGGCTGCTGAATGGAGAAGTATCACCCGGGTATCACTTACAGCAAGTGGGTGAGAGATACCGATTTACCAGCAGATCTGCTAATGTGGAATTGCTTATATCTTTTGTACATATGTGAGTGGCATATTCAATAACATTTCTAAACGGAATTATGCTATGTGACATCATTTTACCCTTACATGAGCAATATTTGGAATATCTGTAATTTTGGCCAGTTCCGGAGCCGATACAGATATATTGGTAAAAGTGAATATCGGCCCGCTGATAATCGGTCGAACCCTAGATCAAACACCGCCAAAAGAAAGCTCTATTTGTGGGGAAAAAAAGGACATACATTTTATTTAGGTGCAGCATTGCACGACAGCACAATTGTCAGTTAAAGTAACCAACACCATATTGCAAAAAATAGCCTAGCCATTAAGGGGGTAGAATCTTCGGGTCCTTAAGTGGTTAAAACTGATGGACAGTCTCAATGCACCCCATTCTAAACTTTAAAAGTTATTCTAATAGTTTTGCACAATGCAGCAACATTCACAAGTCCATGTAGGACACCCAACGTTAGAGGTGATTTATTCATCCAAAGCAAATATACTTTTGCAAACTGGTACTAACTAACTGACGAATCAAAAGCCGGAATTAGGATTTGCAGGGAGAAATAGTAATAACCTGAGATATGCAGATGATACCACACTAATGGCAGAACGTAAAGAAGAACTAAAGAGTCTCTTGATGAAGGTTAAATAGGAGAGTGCAAAAGCTGGCCTGAAATTGAACATTAAGAAAACTAAAATCATGGCGACTGGTCCCATTACTCATTGGCAAAAGGAAGGAGAAAAAATGGAAACAGTGACATATTTTATCTTCCTAGGCTCCGAGATCACGGCAGACGGTGACTGTAGCCATGAAATTAGGAGACGCTTGCGTCTTGGGAGGAAAGCAATGGCAAACCTAGACAACATTATAAAAAACAGAGACATCATCCTACCGACAAAGTGCTGTATAGTCTAAGCTATGGTATTCTCAGTAGTAACCTATGGCTATGAAAGTCGGACCATAAAGAAGGCTCAACGCCTAAGAATTGATGCTTTTGAACTATGGTGTTGAAGAAGACTTTTGAAAGTCCCTTGGAGGGCAAGAAGATTAAACCAGTCAATCCTGAAGGAAATCAATCCTGAATATTCACTGGAAGGACAGATCCTGAAGCTAAACTCAAATACTTTGGCCACCTAATGCGAAGAGAAGACTCATTGGAAAAAACACTGGTGCTGGAAAACATGGAAGGAAAAAGGAGAAGAGGACAACAGAAAACAAAATGGATAGATAACATGATCAAAACAATGAACATGAAGTTAAGCAAGCTCTGGGAGGCAGTGGAGAACAGAAAAGCCTGGCGCGCTATGGTTTATGAGCTCATGAAGAGTCGGAAACGACTAAACGACTGAACAACAACAACAACTGACTAGTACTCCATTGTTTCTCTTCTCCCTCATCTGATGTGACCCCAACGCTAATTGAAAGGGGCAGAGGAGGGTTAAACAAGGATGCTATGCAGACGACTGACATCCTTAATATCAACTTATGATACCATTGGTCAATAGGACGCCGACAGCTAGAAGGTTATAATGGTGCACAATGAAAACCTATGACTTAGTGTAACTAAATGGCAGCCTTCATCCACATGCTGGCTTGTATACAATTTTTGCACAATTTTTAGGCATTTTGCCAAGGTACCCCTGAAGAAACCTCAAGGCACCTGGTTTAAAAAGGCTGCACTAGAATGCACTTGCATTCCCTGGCAATTGTCTTTCAGATTCATATTAGTTATAATGTGCAGAAAAATCTTCACTTAATGAAAACTAAAATCCTTATTAGTAGGGTTCTAGTGTGCAATATTGTGTGAAAAGGTAAGCAAGCAGGAGAAAATGGAGAAGATCATACACAACCTTTGATCTATATCAAAGTTAAGGTTTGATAAGATTCTATGAATCATTGCTGCCTTGTTTGCCAACAATCGTGAAAATGTAATAAAATATCTTTTCATTGAACAATCAGCACCTTTTACCCGATAAAGGAGTATTGCACCACAACACACCTTAGGCTATATTCACATAGGCAATAGGGTGTGATTAGTTTGCTGCTAAACACTGCTGCAGCTTCAACCTGTTCTATGGCTGCTTACAAACTGGCCAATCAGCTGCAGCCAGAAATTCTGCAGAAATGCCATCCCAGGGTGCGCACTGTCTGTGTCCAGGGTCGGTCAGAGGCTTTATTTGCATGTGTGGAGATGAGTGGTTACATGCAAACCGCGGTGGTGTCATCCTTTGACAGAGTAAAAGTCTGACAGCCGCCGCTGACAGCTGCACATTGTGTGTGGGCAGCATCTACAACCGCCGAAAGATTTGTCTGATTCTCGCTACCAGCCGCCCCTGCATGCCATTGTGAATGTGTCCTAGCTGAGAGAAGTGCACAGGTTTCCTTTGTGGTACTTGCACACAGTGCTGATTATTGAACATTATTCCTGGGCAAAGCGTATTGTGTTTATATTGTGTGTATTTGCCCATAAACAAGCAAAATAAATTCTATCTCTCTCTCAGAAAATAATTTTAATCTCTTCAAAATAATATTTTACACTTATGCGCGCATGCTCACACACATACCTGTTATGTAACGGTATCAGCCAAATGATCAGACCAGTGGTGATGTGCAATTTCTACTTTACTTAACAATGTAGAACGTAAATTACACAGGAGACCATATGGACAGGGGTTTGCAGTACAAAACAGCAATATGAGGAAGGGAGGAACAGGCATAACACATACAGTATGAAAACAATTCTGTTGCAGTTCTACTAATGGCCACTAGATGGCAGCAGAGCAGAAGATTCTCACGTGTTCCAAGAGATTACTTGCTCATTCAGCAGACTGGGAGCTGAGGGGATTTCCTGCTGGCATAGACTTCACACAGGCACTGCTGATGCTGTCTTCGGTCAGAAGGCTCTGGAGGCCATTGATAGGACCAACCCACTGCTTGGACAACTTCTCTACATGGACTGTAACAGAGTCCTCTCCAGTGACTGGGGCTTGGATAGATGCTACGTGCTCTTGTGCTCACTGCTGGTGGCCCACACACCAGACTGATCAGATGAGGACCCAGCACCTGGGGACAGCTCATTGCCCAGTCACTGCTGTCCCATCAGGCAGGATCTCTCTGAGCACAGGAAGCTGGGAGGAGCTGGCATTTATACTCCCTGGGCGTGTCCTGGAACTCAGGGGATGCTGGGAGCCCAGAGGATTGTGGGGAATTGAGTTAAAGGGACTTGCACCTGCATCTGGATAAAGGGGCAAACCACTACATACCTATATGCAGAGCCTGAGATTAGGAGGGTGGCCTTCTGCACAATTCCCATCCAAGCAACCCTGGATGTTAAGACGGGCTGAATTTAAACTGACCACCAATGTAATGGGGATTTTACACTGACTATGAATGCAGGGGCGATTCTGCACTGACCACCAGTATAAGGCATATTTTACACTGCCTACCTATGTAATGAGGAATTCTACACTGACCACCAACCTAATGGGACTTTCCACTGGCCATCAATGTAATGAGAGGTTCTACACTGACCACCAACCTAATGGGGACTTTCCACTGGCCATCAATGTAATGAGCGGTTCTACACTGACCACTAACCTAATAGGGAATTTCCACTGACCACCAATGTAATGAGAGGTTCTACACTAACCATCAATGTAATGAGAGGTTCTACACTGACCACCAACCTAATGGGGAATTTCCACTGACCACCAATGTAATGAGGATCTACTCAGACCACCAATGTAATGAGAGGGTCTACACTGACCACCAATGTAATGAAAGGTTTCTACACTGACCATCAATGTAATGAGAGGTTCCACACTGACCACCAATGTAATGAGAGGTTCTACACTGACCATCAATTTAATGAGAGGTTCCACACTGACCACAAATGTAATGAGAGGTTCCACACTGACCACCAATGTAATGAGAGGTTCCACGCTGACCACCAATGTAATGAGAGGTTCTACACTGACCATCAATGTAATGAGAGGTTCTACACTGACCATCAATGTAATGAGAGGTTCCACACTGACCACCAATGTAATGAGAGGTTCCACACTGACCACCAATGTAATGAGAGGCTCTACGCTGACCACCAACATAAAATACATTTACACTGACCCCCAATGTAATGGGGGAATATGCAGTACATTAACCCCAATGTAATAGGGGAATTTACACTGACTCCCAATATCATGGAGGGTTTACACTGACCTCAATGTAACGGGGGAACTTACACTGACTCCTAATGTAATGGGGAAATTTTTCACTGACCACCAATATAATGAGGGATTTACACTGACCCCCAATGTAAGGGGAATGTACACTGACCCCCAATGTAATTGAGGGATTTACACTGACCAGCAATATAATGGAGGGAATTTACCCTGACCACCAGTATAATGTGGGAATTTACACTGATCCCCTATATTATGGGGGATTTACACTGACCTCAATGTAACGGGGTAATTTACACTGACTCCCAATGTAATGGGGGAATTTACACTGACCCCAAAATTCTGGGGGACTTACACTGACCCCCAAAGTAATGGCTGAATTTACACTGATCACCAATGTAATGGGAGAATTTACACTGACCACCAATATAGTTGGGGACTTACACTGTCCCCAGTGGTGTATTTTGGTTTTGTGCTGCCCTAGGCCAGACTAAACTCGTGCACCCCCTAATTTAACTATGACCCACCCCTTCCTGTCAAGGCCACACCACTTCCTGTTTTTTTTTTCAGAATTGTCGCTCTTTTTTTGTTTGTAGCGCAATAAATAAAAATTGCACAGTTGATCAAATGCCACCAAAAGAAAGCTCTATTTGTGGGGGAAAAAAAGGAACAAGGATATCAAATTTATTTGGGTACAGTGTTGCAGGACCATTGCAATTGTCTGTTAAAGTAACGCAGTGCAGAATTGCAAAAAATAGCCTGGTCATTAAAGGGGAAAACCTTCCGATCCAGAACTGGTTAAAGCTTGGAACAGGTTGTAGTACATGAACTTTTACTGCATGTGAACTGTTAAATGAGTTTGCATTAATTTCAGCATGCATGGAGCACTTTGCACATGCTGAAACCAATGCAAACTCATTTAACAGTTCACATGCAGTGAAAGTTGATGTACTGCAAAGTGCTCTATGCATGCTGAAATCAATTCAAAGGCATTAAACAGTCCATATTCGTAGAAAATATATTTACTGTAAGTTTAAATGTGATTGAAGTAATAGTAGCAAATCGTGATTCCTACCTGCTCCTGCTGTCCTTGCCTGGGCCCTGGCTGGGGGTTCCCTTGTCCTCCTCCTCAACATAGACAGACCCTGGCTGGCCGCCCCGGGGAGAAGCTAGTTTGTAAGAAGAAATGAGGATGCCGTGCGGAGGAGGGCAGGTGGAGCATTAGGCTCCGCCCCCACCCATTGAATGCAGTGCAGACGGCCTGGCCAGTCACACTCTATGGGGGTGGCGGGCGCCAGTGACCAGTCCCTCCCTCCCCGGCAACAGCAAAGTACGTACGCCCTGAATGAAAGAATGCTGATAAGTGCCACAAGCTGTCGGGGAATGTACGTGTGTGGGAGGCGGGAGGCAGACTCAGACGGGACTAAAAGGATAGATGGGGGTTTTTTCTTTCATGCGGGGGGCGACTTTTCTGCCGCCCCCCCTCCACAAAGTGCCACCCTAGGCCTGGGCCTTGTCGGCCTAGGCCAAAATACAGCAGTGACTGTCCCCCAATGTATTTAGGTAATTTACACTGACCTCCAATGTAATGGGGGAATTTACACTGACCAGAAATATAATGGAGGGATTTTACACTGACCACCAGTGTAATGGAGGGATTTTACACTGACCACCAGTGTAATGGGGGAATTTACACTGACTCCCAATATCATGGGGGATTTACACTGACCTCAATGTAACGGGGAAATTTACACTGACTCCCAATATAATAGGGGAATTTACACTGACCCCAATGTTATGGGGGACTTACACTGAAAGGTACCCGCACCCACTTCTTGCCGGGTTCGCCACGGAAAACTCAGCTGGAAGTTCAGCCCCCACCGCAGCTGGTCCATTGAGTAAGCACAGTGTGATTCACGCATATGCAGTAGAAAACCGCCAGCACCCAAGAGCTGATTCAATTGGCTTGGGTGAGGACACTGTGAAATCCCTGTATAGATAAATGCCCTAATAGTAAAAGTCAGCATCTACACTATTTGTAGCCGCTGACTTTAAAGCATAAATTCCCTTTTGTTGAGAAAAAAACATTCCCTTCTGGGAGATCTCTGTACATTACACAAGCAGGAAATTATGTTTCTGGGGGTGTGGTCAGTATACATTCTGTGTACAGAACAGCTCCAGGTAGCCATATTGCATTGCATTTTCTACAACAGTTGCAGGTTGAAAAGGAAAGATAATTTTTAATAACATTCAATTACAATATGATTTTTGTTGCAAATGTATACACTATATTCTTTTTTCTTTATTTGCAATTTTTTTTCCCACGAAAGTGGAGTTACCCTTCAATTTTTTGGTTGGGGGGGAGCTCAGCATTAATATCACTTAGATGGTAACACTGTTGAAGGAGGAATCTTATAAAAATATGAAAGTCATATCAAAAGTTACTTTCACGTAAACACGGCATTGTTAATTTACGCCGTGCACTCGATGCAAAATACGGTAATGAAACAAATGTGCAGACGCTTAAAACTTTCTGCCATCTGCTGCTGTCGTTTATCATAGACCCCTACTGCATACAGCTGGGTGCATAATAATAATTAACATCCGATCTCTATGCTGTAACATGTTCTCAGTCATCATTTTATCACATGTGGGATAATAAGCAGCATGGGATGGGAATAACCTTGATGATAGTGTTTCCCAGGGAAGAGCTCACTCACCGCTATACAATTTTTTTTTTTTTTTTATATGGAAGAAAAGGATTATCACCCATTTTACTATGTGTGATGAGTCTCCAAGCTGTCCCCTATTTCTCTTAGTGGTTACTGGTGTGTTACCTCGGTGGAATCCTGTCATGGGGGCCGATTACAAACACTACATTGATGACCTCACCGTTTTCTGACACCTTACACACGCAATTAAAATTGAGGCATGGAGCGTTGCCAAGTGCACAGCTTGTCATTACAAAGCTCCCAACTTTCTGAGCTGGGAAAGAGGACACCTTCCAGTGCTGAAATTAGGCAAACTGCTCCCTAGCAGTCATATTTTACACATTCCTTAGACAAGGAAAAAAATCAATATATACAATGCTTCCTGAAAGTATTCACAGTGCTTAACTTTTTCCACGTTTTGTTATGTTACAGCCTTTTTCCAAAATGGATTAAACTCATTATTTTCCTCAAAGTTCTACAAACAATACCCCATAATGACAATGCGAAAGAAGTTTGTTTGAAATCTTTGAAAAATTAATTAAAACAAAAAAATCCCATGTACATACTATACTGTAAGCATTCACAGCCATTCAATACTTTGTTATAGCACCTTTGGCACCAATTACAGCCTCAAGTCTTTTTGAGTATGATTCTACAAGCTTGGCACACCATATCAGATGCTCTAGATATGTTAACTCCCAGGCAGAATTGCTGCGATAAAGATAATCATATTACCGTAATCTTTTTTTTTTTTTAGGGCCCTTCCAGTCAATGTCCCATTTTCTCACATATCCTTTCTCCAGAGAGACTTGTCTAGATTCGTCTGGAATGGTAGGAAGCCTAGATGCAATAGACATGTCCTCCATGCTCCTCAGCAGTTGGGCGGTTTGGGTCTTCCGGACCTCTGGTCCTATTACCTATCTGCGAAATGTACCCAAATCACCCAATGGCATTTTTCTGAGAAGGATATTCCGTGGCTAGCTTTTGAACAGGTATCCATTTCCCCCTGCTTCATACAGTCCCTACTCTGGTCCAAAAATAAGGTATCGAAACACATATTCCAATCTAATAAAATCATCAATCATTTATACCAGGTATGGACAAGATTCAGAGACAAATATAGACTGGTCTCTGAAGTCTCCCCACTGTCTACATATCTGGGGGAGTTTGGCACCCCCTCCTTCCCTCTGGAACCTAGCTCTCTCACTCCATGGATCTCTAAGCATCTGGTGTCTCTGAAGGCCCTTTCTATTAATAATACATTTTGCTCATTTGAACAGATACGTTCTATTCATAAGTTTCCCAGCATTGAAGTTGACAATTATAACCTTATTAGAGAATTTTTTCAAACTCAGTGCTCTTTGAATCTTTGCCCTCCTCATACACCGTTTGAGGTCATTTGTTATTCCTCCCCTAGGGGCAGGGGTCTAATCTCAACTATGTATTGCCTTCTTAGCGAGTCTCCACTCCCAGAGAGGCATAAATATATGCTGGGCTAGGACCGGGACTTGGAGTGCTCCATTTCTCTCTTAGATTGGCAGAAGATGTTGCATAACCTTCGTAAGTGTACCCGCTCTACCACGAGCAGCGAAACCCCGCTTAAGCTTTTTATCAGATGGTACATGACCCCTGCTCTAATCCATTAATTTTACCCCTCCACACCTTCTACATGCTTTAGGGGCTGCTCAGGGGAAGGCACACTATTACATTTATTTTGGAGTTGTAAGGACTGTGGGACCAAACTAAAGCTAAATTTCTGCAGTTATCAGGCAGAGATTTTGCTTTTTGTCCCAAGACCTGCCTTCTCTTTGCAAATATTTTGAATGTTCCGTTTCCCTTGACTAGGTTGCTTCATACCCTATTTAGTGCTATCCAATGGATGATTGCACTAAATTGGAGGTCTCCCACATTTTATGGTCTCGGGTGATTTCTAGGATGGAGGCCCTCAGACTCTCAGAATATGTTCACCACTCATTACACAATTCTTTACATCTGTTCTATAACAAATGGGATAGCTGGGACAATTGTCCCCAATCTTCTTGAAATGTTATTAGTATTCAATAGTTTTTATTGAGTTTTAACAAAACAGCAAAATAGTAAAACAAAGAGAAGGGGTAGCATACAGAAAAGTACCACGCACCACAACAGTGCGTGTCAGTATATAAAACCATGACATATTGGCAACAAAGAATACAATATTAAGATATACGACATTCTGGTATACCAAATCCCATAACTGAGGTTCTTCTAGAGTCCAAAGGACCAACCAAGCCGAAGAACAAACTGGTGAGCAGAGGCCCCGCCCCACCACAGACACCCCAAATGGGCACAAACTGTGTCCACAATAGGGCGTAGCCCCCCCCAGAGGAAGAACTAGTATTCAAACATAACCAATGTACATGGGTTGTGTAGAAACAAGAAAAGAAACCAGTAGGCTCCCTCCAATGGCCAATAATGTACAGACCCATATTTGGGAACCTAAAATAAAGCTCCGCAGCCAGAGCAGATATCGTCAGACCCCCAAGAGAGAAAGAAAACAAAAAGAAAGAAAGACAAAAAAAGGAAAAGGAGAATAGCCCACACCACGATGGGCAAAGAAAGAAAAGGAAGAAAAAAGAACAGAAGCAAAGGAAAAGGACAAGAACAAATTGATCAAGCGCCCCCCTGCGCCGGACCCCCTTCCACCCGACCGCAGCTATGGAGCCTGAAAATACGCAATCCAAGGGTTCCACACGCAGTCGAATCTATGTTGCCTATCTAAACTAATGCTAGCCAACTTTTCATTAAGCATAATCCACGACATTTTATGTTTCACCTGCAATATATTGAGTCCAGGCGTCTTCCAAGCATGCGCTATAGTAATTTTTGCCGCCAGGAGAATAAAAAATATAAGGGAACGGGTATGTTTTGGTATCTCAACTGGCAAATCCGAAAACAGCACCGTCTTGGCGTCTCTACCTATTCTCTGCCCCGTCGCCGAGTGTATCAGGTTAATCACCTGAATCCAGTAGCGCTGAACCTTCGGGCAGCTCCACCACACATGATACATATCCCCGTGCTGCCCACATTGTCGGAAACACAGGGGGGAAGTGCCCGGAAACAATTTAGCTAGTCTCGTTGGCACCAAGTACCACCGGGAGAGCACCTTATAGTTTGCCTCAACTAAAGTGGTGTTGAGTATACCCCTGTGCACCATGGTCGACCACCTGTCCTAATCCTCCTCATCAATAGATTCCCCCAAGTCAGTCTCCCATGCCAGCTGATAGGAAGGCTTAGTAGTCGGGTTGGTAAATAGTCCATACAGTTCCGTGATTCCCCCCCTCATTCCAGACCTCCCCATGCATCTATTCTCGTACAGAGTTCTAGTCATGATGTCATTGTGGTCATCCTTCAGGGCCCGAAGGAAATGGGTAATTTGAAGGAGGCGATAGGATTTTCCAGGGGGCATCTTCAGTGTCTCCCTGAAATAAGTAGAAGGCCTTACCCCCTTGTGGTCTATGAAATGACCTATTCTATAAAGTCCCCTGTCAATCCACCACTGGAATTGAGAAACCTGAAGCCCTGGGGGGAAGTGAGGGTTATTAAAGAGGGGAGCCACCGGCGTGTGGGGGGACCGAAGAGGATATACAGTCAGGTCCATAAATATTGGGACATGAACAGAATTCTAATCTTTTTGGCTCTATACACCACCACAATGGATTTGAAATGAAAAAAAAAAACTTTAACTGCAAACTTTCAGCTTTAATTTGAGGGTGTTTACATCCAAATCAGGTGAAAGGTGTAGGAATTACAACAGTTTGTATATGTGCCTCCCACTTTATAAGGGACCAAAAGTAATGGGACAGATTAACAATCATAAATCAAACATTCACTTTTTTAATACTTGGTTGCAAATCCTTTGCAGTCAATTACAGCCTGAAGTCTGGAAAGCATAGCCATCACCAGACGCTGGGTTTTATCCCTGGTGATGCTCTGCCAGGCCTCTACTGCAACTGTCTTCAGTTCCTGCTTGTTTTTGGGGCATTTTCCCTTCAGTTTTGTCTTCAACAAGTGAAATGCATGCTCAATCGGATTCAGGTCAGGTGATTGACTTGGCCATTGCATAACATTCCACTTCTTTCCCTTAAAAAACTCTTTGGTTGCTTTCGCAGTATGCTTCAGGTCATTGTCCATCTGCACTGTGAAGCGCCGTCCAATGAGTTCTGAAGCATTTGGCTGAATATGAGCAGATAATATTGCCCGAAACACTTGAGAATTCATCCTGCTGCTTTTGTCAGCAGTCACATCATCAATAAATACAAGAGAACCAGTTCCATTGGCAGCCATACATGCCCACGCCATGACACTACCACCACCATGCTTCACTGATGAGGTGGTATGCTTTGGATCATGAGCAGTTCCTTTCCTTTTCCATACTCTTCTCTTCCCATCACTCTGGTACAAGTTGATCTTGGTCTCATCTGTCCATAGGATGTTGTTCCAGAACTGTGAATGCTTTTTTAGATGCTGTTTGGCAAACTCTAATCTGGCCTTCCTGTTTTTGAGGCTGACCAATGGTTTACATCTTGTGGTGAACCCTCTGTATTCACTCTGGTGAAGTCTTCTCTTGATTGTTGACTTTGACACACATACACCTACCTCCTGGAGAGTGTTCTTGATCTGGCCAACTGTTGTGAAGGGTGTTTTCTTCACCAGGGAAAGAATTCTTCGGTCATCCACCACAGTTGTTTTCCGTGGTCTTCCGGGTCTTTTGGTGTTGCTGAGCTCACCAATGCGTTCTTTCTTTTTAAAAATGTTCCAAACAGTTGATTTGGCCACACCTAATGTTTTTGCTATCTCTCTGATGGGGTTGTTTTGTTTTTTTCAGCCTAATGATGGCTTGCTTCACTGATAGTGACAGCTCTTTGGATCTCATATTGAGAGTTGACAGCAACAGATTCCAAATGCACGCTTGAAATGAACTCTGGACCTTTTATCTGTTCCTTGTAAATGGGATAATGAGGGAATAACACACACCTGGCCATGGAACAGTTGAGCAGCCAATTGTCCCATTACTTTTGGTCCCTTTAAAAAGTAGGAGGCACATATACAAACTGTTGTAATTCCTACACCGTTCACCTGATTTGGATGTAAATACCCTCAAATTAGAGCTGAAAGTCTGCAGTTAAAGCACATCTTGTTTGTTTCATTTCAAATCCATGGTGGTGATGTATAGAGCCAAAAAGATTAGAATTGTGTCAATGTCCCAATATTTATGGACCTGACTGTATCTTACATGCCACGTCCCACAGTCTCAATGAATGGGACAGAGCAGGGCACAACACTGCCCTCCGTTCACTGGCGGGAAGCCACAGCAGAAGATCCAAAGGCACGTGTCGACAAGTCTGCGCCTCCAGATCCACCCAGTGCGGCCTATTGGAGGTAGAAAAAACCTGATATAGTTGTGCCAACTGGGCCGCCCTGTAGTATCGCAGAAAGTGGGGGACTCCCAGTCCCCCCTTCCACTTAGATCTGTACATAGTGGAACGGGCCAGCTGGCTCCCCCCTATGCCAAATAAATTTGTAAATAAGGGCCTGAAGCTGCCGCAAGAAGAGTCCTTAAAAAGTAGAGCACCCGCGGAAGGACCGTCATCTTGGCAGCCGCTATTCTGCCCATCCAGGAGAGATCATGTGCCCGCCATTGTGTCAAATCTTGAGCCGTAGCGTCAAAAAGAGGTGTATAATAATAACACTATCAGCGAGGTAATGTCGGGAGTCAGCCGAACCCCCAAATAGGGAAGCGCCCGCGGACACCACTGAAAGGGGAAGGAAACCCGCAGAGCCGCCACAGTCGCGGCGTCCAGGTTTATATTTAATGCCTCCGACTTGAGTTGGTTAACCCTTAGGTCAGACACCCCCTCAAATCGCGATAAAAGCGCAAACAGGTTGGGCAAGGTGGTGACAGGATCCGTGACAAAGAGCAATAGATCATCGGCAAACAAGCCACACTTATGATGCCTACCAGAGCTCTCCACTCCATGTATATTAGGATTAGATCTGATGGCTATCACCAATGTCTCAATAGCAATAACAAAGAGAAGAGGCGATAGAAGGCAGCCTTGCCTAGTTCCCCTCGCGATTTTCAACGAATCCGAGACACCACCGTGCCCAACAATATTGGATGACGGGCTAGAATACAATGCCCCCCAAAATATTGAGGAAAGTCGGGCCACAATTCCACCTGGAGAGAACATGAAAAAGAAAAGTCCAAGACAAAGAATCAAAGGCCTTATGAAGGTCCAATGATAATAGCATTCCCCTGCGGGGGGAGCCCCCGTCCCAGTTAGATCGTAACACCGTGGACAAATCCACTGTCCGTCTGATCTGATCCGCCGCTTGTCTCCCGGGTACAAAACCCACCTGATCAATATTAATATATTGTGCCAAGAAAGTATTAAACCTATTAGCATAAATTTTCGTTATAAATTTAAGATCAGTGTTGATCAGGGATATGGGCCTATAATTAGTCGCATCGGTAGTATCCTTGCCCGGTTTAGGTATGAGACATATGTTTACTCTGTTGGCATCTGCGTCAAGAGGTGTTCCCTCCTGCAATGCCTGGAAAAAAGTAAGTAAATGTGGGGCCAAGTGGGCCGCAAATTTTTTATAATAAGCGGCGGAAAAGCCATCCGGGCCCGGGGTCTTAGAGGGTTTCGCCTGCTTGATCACCTGTAAGATCTCTGCCATCGAAATGTCCCCCTCCAGGAGCTCCCGGTTACGTTCCCCTGAGCACTATACAGAGATGAATAGTACTTATGGAATATGGACATGATCGTCTGAGAATTCTGGGTGAGCGTACCGTTCGCCCTCCGAAGCTTGAGGGGCGTCACCCGATGCAATCGGGGAGTCAGCTTACGGGCCAGCATGGTCCCCGATTTATCCTTCAAAGAATAAAAGGTGGCCTGCGTTCACCGCAAATGTTTTTCCGCCCGGATAGTCAAACAAAGATTTAATTCCAACCGTACCGCATCAATCTAATCTCTAAGATCCAAAAGTTTTAATGGGTGCGCAATAGTTCAGACAACTCCCCCTCCTTTTCCTTTATAAGAGCCTGTGAGTTCCTCTTCAATCGTGAGGCAATTTGGAGTAATTTCCCCCTGATAGTGGCCTTATGAGCCGCCCAATTAATGACCGGAGAAGTATCGGCCGGGTCATTAGAGGCAAAAAAATCTTTAATGTTTTGTTCAAGCTCAAAACATACTGTAGGATTGCTCAAAAGTGATTCGTTCAACCTCCAGGGAGCAGGTCCCTTCCGGACAACCAAGTCGTCGCAGGAGGCCCACACCAGGGAGTTGTCTGACCAAGCGACATCCACTATCCTACTGTGTTGAAAGAGGTGCGCTGACCCAGGGTGGATAAGCAGATGATTAATCCTGGAATAGATCTGGTGGGCATGCGAAAAAAACGTATAATCTTTCCTCGAGGGATTTATCTTGTGCCAAAGATAATTCAGATTATGATAATGCAACATTTTGGCTAGTTTGGAGCCTATCTTAGGATAATGTCTAGAAGAGGACGCTTTGCAGTTTTATCAAACATGGAGTCCAGGGCGACATTAGAGTCCCCCCCATAAAGTACCAGACCCTCCAATTGGGGGGTGAGTGTAAGTAACAGAGAGCGAAAGAAGGGCAATTCACCAGAATTGGGGGCATAATAGGAGATTATAGAAACCGGGGAACCCTCCAAACACCCCACCCCCAATAAAAATCGTCCATTAGGGTCGCTAATCCTCTTTTCCAGAGTGAAAGACAACCACCTGGAGAAGCAAACCCCCCCCCCCCCCCGTCTTGCCCGGGCCATTAGCTAAATAGAAAGTGGAGTAATGGTGGTGTAAAAACTTTGGATTATAGTTTGGCAGGAAGGCGTCTCCTGTAGGAGAAGCACATCCGCATGTAGGGATTTGTAGTGTTGAAAGGCCTGCTGCCTCTTAATCGGAGAATTCATTGAAATGTTATTAGATTGTTAAGTATGTTTCTATTTTGATATTCTCATGATCTGCTTGACATGCTGTACATCACTGAACCAAAGACACCTTGTTGCTGTATATGCTATATTGAGATTGACATTTAATCTGCTTTGTACTGTTGGTTTTGACTTTCCAATAAAAGCTTTTGTAAACAAAAAAAAATATATTCATAAGTGGTCCTTATAGTGAACTTGGAGTTGATTTATTCACAGTTAGGTCATCACAGAGGACAAGGGGGCACTCTTTATGTCTAGAGGAAAAGAGATTAAATCTCTGAATATGGAAAGGTTTCTTCACAGTATGAGCTGTGAAAATGTGGAACAGACTCCCTCCAGAGGTGGTTCTGGCTAGCTCACTAGATTGTTTTAAAAAAGGCCTGAATTCTTTCCTAGGTGTAGATAATATAACCGGGTACTATTATTTATAGGTAAAGTTGATCCAGGGAACATCCGATTGCGTCTTGGGGGATCAGGAAGGATATTTTTCCCCTGCTGGAACAAACTGGATCATGCTTTGATGGGGATTTTGCCTTCCTCTGGATCAACTGTGGGTATAGGATTGTACTGTATATATACTGTAGGATTGTATGATATATATATATATATTTTTTTTCCTTTTATTGGTTGAACTAAATGGATTTGTGGCTTTTCAACCAGACTAACTATGTAACTAACTATGTAACTATGTAAGAGACAATTAACATTTTTGGCATCCCCTGCAATAGGAAATTTCATTTTTGGTGGGATACTCCCTAAGGTTTGGCTATTAAGAGCTGTCAATACTGCCGTTTTCCTCATTAAAACACTAAGGTGATTAAAGCAGTTAGGGGTTTGGTTAAATTAAAGTGACTCTATTTCTTAAAAAAAAGGAATTATTTTGGAGTTGCCTACACATAGCTGCAGCAATCTTCATCCCCTTTCAGCTACAGGCTGTTCTGAACAGGCAAAGTCTCAGCACAGTGGACCTCACCTGCCCCCTTCTCGCTGCGGGATGAAGTCCTGTAGGACATAAAGCCCTTCCATAATACTACAAGAAGCAGCCCTATTGAAACAGAGGATTTCAATTTTTTTTTTGGAAACCTGAGGCAGTTGTAACTTTGCATTCATTCAGTAATTTACAATACAGTGATAACAGGAACGGCTGAAATGTCTTTTACCTTTGGTCCTATAACTCTTAACACAAAGTGGTTGCAAAAGTCTGACATTATAATCTAATCAACTATAAAACAAAACTGGATCCAGCAGGTCAAGGTGAAGTATTGAGTGTGGGAAGATATGCTGTTGCTCGGGTAAAGTTACACGGTATGTTTAGTACACTTGTACTAATAGGGGTGATACTTTATTTTTTTTGGCAGCAATGCACTTGAATGGTATATTTTTTGCAGTGTGGCCAGCCTACCAGATTGAAATTTACTGACATGACACCCAAAATTTACTGGCACAGCCAAGTTTTTATTGGCATTTCCAAAAGTTACAAAAAACAGTTTGAAATGCAAATTTCAGTATTTAGGCTACAAACAAGTACAATTTGCAATAAGCAATGTGATCTAAGGCAGATATTAAGGCAAAAAACATATTTCTAATTTTATTTTCGATATGGTAAATAAGTAGCACAGGGACAAGACATTAGAATGGGCGTCACACACACATTAAATTGCTGATAGCGGTGTGCAGCAGCACAGATGATTATGACACCTCACCAACACAACATGTCCCCTCCTGAGTCACAGTGACAGTCTTTCTTCATACCAGGTGGTCCCTTCAATCCACTCCAGTCCAAACAGCACTGACAGCTCAGCTCCCGGCTTGCCTTGCTCCCGTACTGCAGACCCGCCCACGAGGCTCCGCCCGCATGGTTCGGCTCCCTTGCACCATGACATCACACAGCTTTCTCAGGCACCACCTCTGCCAGCCCAGCCCCCCCCCCCCCCCCCCCGCCGAAGCCTCCCAAACACACTTTAGCAAGCACTCGGATTGTCGCGGCTGGCTCTGGACTGGAACTGTGCATGCTCAGTTACGAGTTAAGCATCACAGCCATATTTTTTACTGGCAACCTTTTCTCATCACTGGCATTTACTGCTGGCAGGAGAAAAGTACCAGTTGTTTACTGCTTGCCAGTAAAAATACTGACGGTTGGCAACACTGATTTATTGGGACTTTGACATTTTCACGTACAGTATCTCACAAAAATGAGTACACCCCTCACATTTTTGTAAATATTTTATTATATCTTTTCATGTGAACACTGAAGAAATGACACTTTGCTACAATGTAAAGTAGTGAGTGTACAGCTTGTATAACAGTGTAAATTTGCTGTCCCCTCAAAATAACTCAACACACAGCCATTAATGTCCAAACGGCTGGCAACAAAAGTGAGTACACCCCTAAGTGAAAATGTTCAAATTGGGCCCAATTAGCCATTTTCCCTCCCCTGTGTCGTGTGATTTATGAGTGTTACAAGGTCTCAGGTGTGAATGGGGAGCAGATGTGTTAAATTTGGTGTTATCGCTCTCACTCTCTCATACTGGTCACTGGAAGTTCAACAGGGCACCTCATGACAAATAACTCTCGGAGGACCTAAAAGAAAGGGAGTCCCAGAGCAAAAAAAAAAATAAGTGGAGGGACGGCATGACAGGTGGGTATTAGGCAGACAGGGAAGGGTTACAGTTTTGGTCAGGACGGTGGCCAGTCTTAGGGGTGCAGGGATCCTGTGGCTGGGAGCAGTCACTAAGAGGTCAGGATGAGGTAGGTGGGGTGAAAGGGCCAGTCGGGAGTAGGCATGAGGAGAGAAGCTTGGAGAGCAGCTTGCAGGGAGAGAGAATCCTATCCTGGCTGCTGGATCCATGCCCTGCTTACACCAGGTAACCTGCGGTCTATGGAGATTGATCAGCTGTTATCACAGCTGCGGCAGAGGATCGGGGAGCTGCCTGGCTCCAGTCACAAGTGTAGATGCTGATGTCGGAGCCGGATGCCTCGTCACAAATGCGAAGGAGGCCAGAGATCCCTCATGCTCGGAGGTCACGGCCTCCGGAGCGCTTCAGCCCAGACTCTGTCCCCCCAGCTCAGCGCCAAATTGGGAGACCTATGAGGGATCCTCCAGGTGCCCCAGAGAAGCGTGCCACTGCTTCTAGAGGTGAGCCTGGGGGGAATCCCCGTCATGGGCGGAGCTCGGCTGGAGGGGAGAGAGGAGTCTCACCACTGTCTTCCCCTCCTGCTCGTCGCCGGTGTGTGGAGTGGACGGCCACTGCCTCTGCTGATGTCCGGAGCAGGCAGGTGGCCCGGCGGGGGAGATCAGAGATGGATGCTGGCAAGGTTCCTGTGGCGGCCAGTGGTCCCCCATCTTCGGTGGTCTCCAGCCCGGGAAGAGCATGGAACTCCACTGGACGTCAGGAGCAGCAGGCGTGACGAGCGGCACAGGCCCTTAGCAACCAGGTCAGGTGGATCTGGGGTGCAGTCGGTGATCGTTCAGCCAGCGGAGACAGACGTTCGGTCGGAAGGAGAGCTGTCTGGGTATGATGTGGACGATGGTTTAAGACACCTGGCGCTGGGGGCTTCTGGTGAGTTGGCTGTTGGGCGCAGTACTGGGCAGCCTGGTAAGTGTCATTCTACTTTGTCTTCTTTATCTGTACGCTCTGTTATGCAGGATTTGCTAGGCCGGGTTAGGTTGGAGACCCCTGTGCAGGATAGTGGGGTGGTGACGGGTACTTCTGTGCCGCGGGCAGTGGAGAGTTTTTACACTTCTGGGGGTTCAGATGGAGGTGTCAGGTACTTGTTGGTAGGTTTGCAGGATTTAGTCAGCCAGTTTGAGACAGGGGCGAGCGCTAGGGTGTCGCTGGCGGCGGCAAGAAGGTTGATCCGATCCGCTTGGCGGATTGCGCCAAGTGTGAGGTATATGTCTGTTTTGAGGGCCCTTTGGGTTCTCACCTCAAGGCAGACTTGAAGGAGAAGATTTGGAAGGGTGAGTATGTGGAGATATTCACGTTGCTGCCCTTGGAGAAGTTTAACTTGGATAGGTTGAAGCCTGGAGAGAGTAAGAAGGAGGACAAGGAGAAACGTCGTTACCATCTGATTCCATGGAAGTTTTCCAATTGGCTACAGGCGTTTGCCATTTTGGCCAGTGTCATCGGAGAAAGGTCTCCTGAGCATTGTTCTGCTCTCTTTTGCTACCTTGAGACCCTTAGCAAGGCATACAGGATGTATGGTGGCGTGGCCTGGTTGCGTTTCGACAAAGGATGGCCATCAGACCGTCTTTGAGGTGGTATCATATGAACATTAATTTCTGGATGAAGTTGATGACGTCAGCGCGGGCTCCCAACAAGTTTTTTCAAGGAGGGGGTCGGTAGTTCTTCCTCCTCGGGACAACCGACCGTGAAACGTCGGGCTATTGCTGACAGTACAACGAGGGAGCCTGTAAGTTTGTATTGGCCTTCTACTTTAAATATGAGTGCTCCGGCTGCGTTGGATCTCATGTGCTGTCGCAATGCTTCAAACGTGGCAAGGGGTGTACCGGAGAGCTGCAGGGTTGTTGAAGGAGGGCTTTGCTCATGGTTTCCGCATCCCATGTTCTCTGTTGTCCATTCCAGCGACTTCCCAGAACTTGTGTTCGGCCCTGCAACATCAAAGTGTGGTTACATCTAAGCTGGAGAAGGAAGTGCCGTTGGGTCGCATGGCCGGCCCCTTTGCTGAGTTGCCAATTTCAGATTTGGTGGTGTCCCCGCTTGGTGTGGTCCCAAAGAAGGAGGCAAAAAAGTTCAGGTTAATTCGCCATCTTTCCTTTCCGAAGGGTGGTTCGGTCAACGATGCTATCGCCCCTAAAGGCGTGTGCAGTGACCTATACCTCTTTCGATGTGGCAGTTTCCTGGGTGCGCAACTATGGGCATGGTGCACTTATGGCAAGAGCAAATATAGAATCGGCTTTGCGTTTGCTGCCGGTTCACCCAGACAGTTTTCGTTTGATCTGTTGCTCTTGGCAGGGGGTACTATGTGGACCGCTGCTTGCTGATGGGTTGCTCTATATCCTATGCGTTGTTTGAAAAGTTTAGCTCTTTTCTTTGAATGGGTGGTGCGGGACATTTCTGGAATCAACTCAGTCATTCATTATTTGGATGACTTCTTGTGTGTTGGTCCGCCTTCTTTCAACGTTTGCTCTGTCTTGCTGGGTACGCTGCAGCATATCGCTGGCCGTTTTGGGGTGCCTTTGGCTTCCGAAAAAACAGAGGGGCGATGCCGTCTCTTTGTTTCCTTGGCATGGTTGTGGATTCACAGGCGATGGAGTGTCGACCGCATTGCGCTCCACACGCATGTTTCCCCGCTCGTTTACTACTATGCTAATGTGAGTACCTTTGATCCTGTTTTTTGTGAAATAAACCCTATTCAACAGAATTACGCTATGTGCCTTTCCTTCACTTCTTAAATACCTGTTCCACTGATACACCGTGGATATTTGGAGCATACATCCCATACCGCCTGGGACTCCACCAGACCCCAACCATCTCCCCCCAGGAACCCTTTTACCCGGGAACTACCAGGGGCCCTCATAGACGTCCAACCCAGGACCTGTAGAGGAGACTAGGACCCACCTACCGGAATACTACACATACCCGCTCTATACCCCTGTGTGGGATGGGTATTTCTGGTGAGTGCGCCATTTACTAAAGGGGTCACGGAGCACCTCACTGCCCACCACGGGGTCATGTATTGTGTATAATCCACACAAAGACTGTCACCTGCTTATCAACTAATTTTATTTTGGACATTCTTAGTCACTTTATCACCAGCTAATATTTATTTACCATTTATCACTTCAATATTCAATATTGATCTTATCCTTTGGATACACCATCATGTCTTTATTATTTATCTATTTGTCACTAGTTTATGTTGGTGCACACCAGCCTTGGTCATTCACGCACATGTCACTTTGAGTTCATGATATTTATATTGTAATATTGTATACTTTGGACCTCACATCACTTGTGGTCACTTATTCACATGTTATTTTTGGCACTCATTTATATATTTGTTTAAATAAGCATATAGAGCACATAGTGCTCAAAAATAGTTTGGGACTTTGTATGAGATGTGGCCAATGGGCACATGATGTTGTTATATGATATTCAATATACCTAGGCTGGTAAGCACAAAACAAGTATAGAATCAATTAACATCATGTGTTTTAATATAATATAAATGGCAGTTGACAATATGTTAGATACAATACAATGGGGATAAAAAGGGTTTGTATATAAAAGTTGGTACAAAGCTGTAACACCATAAATAAACGTTGAAGAAATTATTACAAAACATTCGGGTATATCTGGTAAAGCTTGTAGATGAATTGTTTGCCTCTTAGGCTCGACGCGTTTCGTGAAATATTATTCACTTCCTCAGGAGCAGGCATGGTCATAGCATCTAAAAAATATATATATACACATACATATATGATATCAAAATGAAAGAATGTTTTGTATTATTAGCGTAAGGAAATAAAACTCACACATAAATATCGAATGTCAGTCAGGTAATGGGATCGCCCGGAATTAAGTCCCAAATGGGAACTGAGAGAGCAGTCTCCACAAACACAGTCAGAGCGCAAGATCCATAGTATGGTGAGGAAATCAAGAAGAGGTATTGAGGGGCTCGATTTTGTATTGTCATGACACTGTACGGAAGATATATATGCATATATGTATAAATCAAACCATTGATCCACATATAAGGTTAGTAAGCATAGGATAGTAAAGAAAAAGGGAGCCCAAACCATATGGAAAAAGTGAAGCCGAGTCAAAGTGCCAAAGAGTGAGGTGAAAATATATAGCTATAAAATAGCCATAACGAATAGAAAGAAAGTGAAACATGCATGGAAAGTGTTTAAATAAACCAATAAAAGACACCCCTGGAACACCAAAGAAAAGGATCCTCTTCAATTCATCTACAAGCTTTACCAGATATACCCGAATGTTTTGTAATAATTTCTTCAACGTTTATTTACGGTGTTACAGCTTTTTACCAACTTTTATATACAAACCCTTTTTATCCCCATTGTATTGTATCTAACATATTGTCAACTGCCATTTATATTATATTAAAACACATGATGTTAATTGATTCTATACTTGTTTTGTGCTTACCAGCCTAGGTATATTGAATATCATATAACAACATCATGTGCCCATTGGCCACATCTCAAACAAAGTCCCAAACTATTTTTGAGCACTATGTGCTCTATATGCTTATGTATACACAGGGATGGAGACTCTAGGCAGGAGTCTCATCTAAAGTCCCACCCACCCCTTAACGTTTCCTCCCATTTTCCCTTCCCCCCCTCCCTTCTGTCCCTCCCCCCCCATGATCTTCCTCCCCTTATTCCCCCATTAATATATATTTGTTTAAATATTGATTTATTTATATTTTTTGGATTGATATTTATGGTCATATATGCACATGCCACCTTATTGGGCAATTTATGCACATGACACTTTGACCCACTGACACTTGTTTATATTATATATTTTATATACTTTTACACTCTCATATTTGCAGTTTTTACAATAACTCTGTTTTTATTATATTCTTAGTTATACCTATTTATCGCCATATCCATTTGGCACTCAAGAATCTATACACACTTCTGGCCACTAGGCAGCGCCATTCCCCCACCCCTCATTTTACCTTTATATAGTCTTCCGACTATAGTTTAGGGAGGCTGCAGCCTAGGATATATTTATCACATATCCACTCATATCCAATATTACATAAGCGCGGAGTTTACCACTTAAATTATATAAACTGTGCGAAAGAGCCACGGGATATCTGTATGCGTTCCGCATATACGAAGGAAGAGATTCCCAGCTCGATCCCCCTGATTGCCCGGCCTACATGGTCACAAACGGAAAGGTTGTATGGGACCTGGCGTACCCACTGCTGAGGAAAGGTTACCACATATACCTGGATAGTTATTATACCAGCCTGCCCCTTTTCAAACATCTCTACCTTGAAAAAACCCTGGCCTGCGGAACCACCAGGAAGAACAGGAAGGGCTTCCCGCAATCGTTGGTGAATAAAAAAATAAAAAAGGGGGAAATAGCAGCCTTGAGAAACAACAAAGTGCTGGCCTTGAGATGGAAGGATAATAGAAATGTGTATATGATGTCCACCATCCATAACGACACCACAGTTGAGGTTCGAAGAAGAAGAGGTCCCATTCAAAAGCCAACGTGCGTCCAGGATTACAATCTTTACATGGGGGGGGGGGGGGGGTGGATTTTAATGACCAGATGATTCAGCCCTACTTAGCAACAAGGAAGTCCCGTTTCTGGTACAAGAAAGTTGCA
The DNA here is from genome assembly GCF_965119305.1 of Pelophylax lessonae. Taxonomy (NCBI): domain Eukaryota; kingdom Metazoa; phylum Chordata; class Amphibia; order Anura; family Ranidae; genus Pelophylax; species Pelophylax lessonae. The sequence continues at coordinate 821,506,934 of NC_138768.1, forward strand.
ATATATTTATTTCAATTGGCCTTTTATAATGCTTATGTTACCTACGCCATATCCACTGAAAGCCCCATCTCCTTCCTAAAATTCATTGAAGAAACTGTCACGACCCTCATCTACCAACAAGGACCCACCCCAGAAAACCTTCGCTCTGACGCTGTTAGCCGACTTCATGAGCGCAACTTCCCAGACCACATTCCACCGTCTGAAGCAGGCCGAAGACTCCAAAAAAGATGCCGTGTATGCAGCAAAAGGGGATTGCGTAAAGATACCAGCTACCATTTTCTGGACTGTCCCTCCCAACGTAGCCTGTGCATTGGAGAATGCTTCAGACGTTATCATACATCCATACATTACTAGCCCATATTTTAATAATTTCCCCGTTTTCATCTGTGCTGACCAATTTTCCTCATATAACCATGCCACTGCGTTCCACATAAAGTGACCCTGGCCTGTTTTTCCACTATGCCTCTGCCTACTGTTTGGACTGCTTTCACGTGAACTGACCCTGGCCTGTTTTATCAACTACGTTTTTGCCTGCTGCTTGGATTGCTTGCACGTGAACTGACCCTGGCCTGTTTTACCGACTATGCTTCTGCCTACCACTTGAACTGATCTGTTGCCCTGCTACTGTAGTACACAGGGGTCTCACATATGTGAGGGGCTCCAGAGTTGTTTTTCGGGATGGAGAAAACCAATTTCAACTTTATTGAACAGAAACAGTCTTTTTATACACTTGAGAAGTATGTCAGTCACTACATGAAGAATGACCCAAATATTTACCCAAAACATCACCCAATGGTTAGATAAAGAGGTAAAGCTGACTCATGGCAAATCCCATTTAGACAATATTATCATTAACATGCTAATTAACTCAGCGCACTTAAATCAGCCTGGATGACCAGACTGCAGACAACAAGGCTAAAACAAAATACAATACACATTATTATAAGTGCAAACACAGAGTAAATCAGCATAATTACCAATGTGTGAAAGACAGGCGGCTGAGCTGATGATATTAACATTGGCTAGGAGTCTGACTGTGTGAAGCCTTATTGGCAATAGGCAGCTAGGCCTAGAGTCCCAGAGTCTTCATATATTCCTTGAGATATATTGTTGACAAATATTACTGTCCCATTTGAGTAATCCAAACCATATTCTCAGTGTCCATTAAGTCCATCACTTCCTTGGCCACCCTGTGCCCCTAGTAGACACAGGGTGACTTACAGATAAGAGGGGCCTAGGGGGCTGAGAGTGGGATTTCTCAACTTCTCGAAGGTAAGCTGGGTTCCATGGGCCCCCCAACCAAAGTGATCCCCGTCACTGGAGTATTCTACCAAAAAATACATTTTTGTTGCAGCGGATGCCTGAAATCTGAATTGCATCTTAGTGCAGACTTCTGTGAAAATCAGTGATCCAATCACACAAGCAGGAAATTATGTTTCTGGGGTGTGTTCTGTATACATTCTGTGTACAGAACAGCTCCAGGTAGCTATATTGCATTGCACTTTACAGAAAATTACAGCACTGCAGATTGAAAAGGAAAGGTAATTTTTAATAACATTCAATTACAATATGACTTGTTTCGTAATTGTAAATCCCCTTTTTTTTTTCTTTGCTAATTTTTTCCCCACGAAAGTGGAGTTACCCTTTAAGACACTTTTTTTTACAGTTTTTTTTTTTTAAGCAATGCAGTGTGGTCACCATGTAACATAAAACATGCTTTAATTTTATTTTATTTTTATCTAAACTAAAGAATATACGTGCCCTAAACAAGTTCATTAACTAGGGCAGTGAGATTTATAGCCAAATGGGACAAGTAGTCATCCCCCATTCAAAGCCAAAGCTGTGTCACTGAAGTTTATTGGGTGTCATTTTGAAGTTGATGCTTGTTTACTATTTTATGAGGGATAATGACCTTGGTGGAATGTTTATGTTATATTTTAAGTGAATACTCAAGGTTAAAGAACAAGAAAACTTGTAAATGATGTGAATGTATCTGTACTTTCCTGTATATAAAAATAGGAGTTTTAAAAGGTTATCCAACCCTGTGTGTTTGTTCTTACTGTCTGTGATTGCCTATTAAAGAATACATGCATACACATTTCTTTTTCTGGGACTTTTTGTGTTTTTTTTTTTGGGAAGAATTTTTGGTTTCATAGCTCTTCATTATATGGAATACTTCTTTACTTATGAATTATTCTTTACCTCCTATTTGCAATTTAGCGCACTAGGGAATATCCCAACGTATTCCTTAATTTTAGCAGCAGCTAAAAGGACCCTGCAAACCCAGTAGGGAAATACAATTAACATAAAAATCATCGCTAAATACCCCAGTCCATATAAATGTCTTTCCAAAAGTTCTCAATCTTTCCAAGTCCAGGGTAGACCAAAGACTTCAACACCATCCTCTATGGTTATGAATCCCTTGTAGTGCTTCACTCAAGAAAGTGAATAATCTCGAAAAAATAAAAAAAAAGCTATATAGTGTTGTAGGTGTAACCCAACTTGTGTATCAACAATGGATCACAGGATGTGTTCTTATATATGTACCCTTACCCTTACCTGCCTATTTCTCAAATAAAGCCTTTTCCTCTGTGCTTTTATCTCCCCTCCAGAAAATTCTTCCTCCCCTTCCTCAAAATGGGTATCACAAGCTTCCAAAAAGGAAGCATAAGCACATAGTGTAATAATGCAAATCACATAATCACCACTAATAATAATCCTTGCAACTCCCAAAAGTGCGTTTATATATGTGTATATTCCTTTCCACTGTGTAGTTATTGGTGCATATAGAGTGCATCCGGAAAGTATTCACAGTGCTTCACTTTTTCCACATTTTGTTATGTTACAGCCTTATTCCAAAATCGCTTAAATTCATTATTTTCCTAAACATTCTACAAACAATACCCCATAATAACAAAAAGAAAGAAGTTTATTTGAAATATTTGCAATTATTAAAAAAACAAAACAAAACAAAAAAAAAAATCCCATGTACATAAGTAATCACAGCCTTTGCTCAATACTTTGTTAAAGCGCCTTTTGCACCAATTACAGCCCCTTTTTGAGTCTGATGCTACAAACTTGGCACACCTATTTTTGGGCAGATTCTCCCATTCTTTCCAAGCTCCATTAGGTTGGATGGGGTACATCGGTGCACAGACATTTTCAGATCTCTCCAGAGATGTTCAATTGGGTTCAAGTCTGGGCTCTGGCTGGGCCACCCAAGGACATTCACTGAGTTGTTCCATAGCCACATTATGTTATTATTATAGCCACATAACATACAAGACTAGCCGACAATAGCTTGTATAAGATCTGGAATTTTTATTTGACAAACTCACACAGAATATGTACCACACAGGAGAACATCCCCCTCCTGGTCATATTACCCTAACAACACAAACTGTAACCAGAAACATAATTAACATGCACTAATTAACTAGTCACTTAATCCAGCCTGGATAACTAGACTATTCAGCCCCTACAACAGTAAATACAAAGGACACATTTTTACAAGTATAAACACATCCCACAAGGGTTTGCTAGCAGAGACAATAGGTGTTCAAATTACCAATTAACCATGGCATCCACATCTAAGCAATGCTTTCATTAATCAGAAATTGCAGACAGCAAGGCAACGGTCTACAACTGGCTATATGGCAAAGCTCATATAATGTCCCATTTGAAGTAATCCAAACCACTTTCTCAGTGTCCATTAAGTAGCTGTCCATCATTTTCTTGGTCACTATGTGGCCCTAATAGACAAGGGGTGACTTACACATAAGAGAGGCATGGAGAGCTGAAACAAGGGTTTCCCAACCTCTCCAAGAGAAGCTAGGTTCCACGGAACCCCCCCCCCCCCCAAAGTCACTCCTGTTACATCTCTCCCCTTTAGGCAGGAGACTAACAAAGGAGGAGACCCCAGACGGGTTGACTTCGAAGTTATTCTGTGGTTCCAGTCCCCCAAAGGCCATACCCACACAGTACCTCAAACAAATTGTTTCAAACATATCATTACTCACCCAGTCAACCTCTGCCTCTCTCATAGAAATTACCCGCCGCTACGGGCCTCTCTCTCCATCTCTTTGGAGTCCCATCTGCCACTGGAAAGAAGACAGGGCTCTGTGTCCATTAAGTAGCTGTCCATCATTTTCTCGGTCACTCTGTGTCCCTAATAGACACCGGGTGACTTACACATAAGAGGGGCATGGGGAGCTGAAACAAGCCACACTTTTCACATATTTATTTGTACCTCATTTTAAAAACCATTTATCATTTCCTTCCACTTCACAATTATGTGTCACTTTGTGTTGGTCCATCACATAAAATCCCAATAAAATACATTTAAGTTTTTGGTTGTAACATGACAAAATGTGGAAAATTTCAAGGGGTAAGAATATTTTTTCAAAGTATGTTCCTCAATAGCCACAAAGGACATAAACTCACTTTGTGCGGACCAAATGCCTTTTGCAAACCTAAATATTACCTTTAAAACATAACAGTGACATCATCACTGGACTGTACTTAGCCTGTGCAGAGAGCAGAGCTGGGGGAGTAGGATCCACCAACTACAGGCTGCCTGCAGAAAACTACTGGAGGGGGCGGAGACAAGACCAGTCACTCTGCACAAGGAGAGAAAGCAGCAGTGACTGGTCCTTATTACAGGAAGCTTACAGGTAAGGTTTCACTCTGGATTACTGCACAGATCTGGAAGAAATACACAGAACTCACCAAGAATCAATATGAATATACAATACATGCCTCTTGTATTTGGGCAACATTTGCTTTATCCCCAAGTACAGCTTTAACTATACAGTAGGCGGGTATGTGGCATCTTTTCAAAGGCCCTCCTGCTTTATCTGAATTTTATGTAGCACCCTCCTAGGTAGGTGCTAGGAAAAGTATAGTTGTGGCCCTGTCTGCTTATCAGGGGGGCCTGATCTGTTAGCTAATCTGTCACATGCCTCCAGGTGTGACCTGTTGAGTCTGGGGAGTCTCCCTACTGTATCCAATGAGGGATATTGTTGGGCAGTGGAGGAAACCTAGCCAATAGCACACCAGGGTTTAGGACTGTCCCAGTGGGCGGGGTTTGCTGCAGTGCACCCTGGGATTGGAGATAAATCTGTGGGGAGCATGACAGAGTGTCCTTTGGCGGGAGCATCAGTCCCAGGAGGAGGTGACGGCTGTCTCTCCTTCTGTAAAGTGTGAAGGTGGTCCAGGCAGTCGGCCTAGGGACCGGAGGTTGAGCTGGGCTGCAAGGGATCCAGAGCTGCCGACCAAGTGGAGCTGCTGGGCAGAAATCTTCAGGAAAATCAGAATTGCAGGCATCCCAACCTGCAAAAACTCATTTCAGGGAGGTGGCACTCTGCGCCAGCGCCGGCACCCCCCCTCCACGCCCTTCCCGCACCAGGACTGCTCTATTTGTTACCCCCCCCCTTTTCCTAATCCTATGCACTGCTTTTTGGCTTGTCATCCAAAAATCACTATGATTAATACTACTACTTCCTACACTGTTTCAACCCAGTTTAATTAACTAACACACACCTCCTACTTCACTTCTGGTTTCTAATGATCTGACCACTTAATAATAAGTTGTACTACAGGAGGAAGAGGTCCTATGTGCCAGGTACAAAGATGCCTGCACCACTGAGGACACTACAGACGATATCACTACACCTTCTAGAGCCATATAAGATTTATAAAATATGACAAATACAACTTCCCAGAAGCAGGAAGCACCACAGATATGACCTGGAAAGGATTGTACTCCTCACAAATCACCAGCATTATTACCTCATATCTCTGTAGGAGGAGGGTAGAGGAGGACAGATTGCACAGTCCGATCTTCTGCCGCTGCTTCCTGTGGCTCCTGTCACAGGCAGAGTGCATTTCATATCACTCCACCTGTGACAGAGCCGGAACTATACAGGAAGCAGCGGCTCTGTCACTGGCTCAGCAGACAAAGTCTCCCGCCGTAGCCGGGAGATCGCACAAAGCTTGCGGGTGTCCGTGAGCCGCCCGCCAAATGCGGGAGACTCCCGCAAGTCACGGGAGACTTGGGATGTCTGGAATCGTGAGTACTCAAGGTCTGCCCAGGGGTCTGCCTAAGAGAGAGGACCACTTCAGAGAGGTCAAAGGGGGCGCAAAGGAAGGGCCCTGAAGTGTTCAGCAATACAGTTTGCTTCAAAGTCAGCTACCTCAGGAAGGAGAATCTTGGGGAGCTTAAAGGGACTTTTCCTACAGTCAGAGGTGAAGTTCTAGTATCTGGCCTTGCTGAGGCGAGCATCAGTCAGTGTTAACCAGCATTAGTAGAGTGTTACCAACGTCAGAGGCGCTCTAAATAGTGCCAAGTAGCATTAATCAGTGTCCCTGCCTAATTGTACATAGGTCAGTTGTTGGAGTATCCCACGTCTCCCTCCTCCCATCCAAGTTAGCAAATAAACCTTAAAAACCAAAGAAACTGGACTGGTTCTTGTCTGAGGTGCTCACACTTGAAAACATGTCTGAAAGTACTGATGTTGCTAGCGGTAAAGTTGCTAGCGGCAAGTTTCTCACATGTGCAGCTAATACGGCAGTCTCTTATCTAATGACTCTGTAACTTTTCTTTTCAATGACACAATGATGGTGCTGGGGGTAGTGGTGGGTTTAGACTAGGGATGAGGTTTGTATGCGTCAATACCCTGGGTTTGAGCTGAATCTTGTGGACGAAGAGGTCCCACTGAATTCATGGGCAGATTTAACCCCCGGTTCACACTATTGTGATGCGGGAACCAGCATGATTACAGTGTGAGTTCCCGCATTGCATCTGTCGCAGGCAGTTCACACTGCCCTCTGCGAACCGCTGCAGGTGTCAATGCAAAGTTAATAAAACCCCCAGATCGGTTCGCAGATCACAGTGCGAACCGTTTCCATAGTGGGGAAAAAAAAAAGGTTCCTGCAGAATTTTCGTACAAATGCAATACAAGTTCAGCCATACAAACTGCATGGCTGAATTTGCATTGCACAGACATCGCATGATGAATGAGTTCACAATAGTTCAAACCCAGGCTCAGGGCCAGTTCACACTGGTGCAATGCGGGAAACCCTGCAAATCCAGTGCAGGTTCCCACATCACACCTGAATCACCAGCAGTTCACACTGCCCTCTGCAAACCACTGCAGGTGTCAATACAAAGTTAGGCTCAATTCACACTTGTACAACTCCAAAGTTGAGCCGACTTTCCAGTGCAACTTTGACAACTTTAGATGAGTGCAACTTGGATATGACTTTGACCAGTGATAATGGACAACGTTTGTACACAAGTTGCAGTGTAGAACATTCAGGTATGACTTTCATGCAACATCTGAGGGTTAACATTGAAGTCTATGGCCCTCAAGCCATAGTGCATGAACTACTCTGAAGTTGCTGCAATTTTAAGTCGCACATACATGAATGGTTATCATTGGAAAACATGGTGAACCACTTGTCATGCAACTTTGATGTCCTAAGTTACACAAATGTGAATGGAGCCCAAATGACAATCCCAGATTGGTTCACAGGTCACAGTGCGAACTGTGAATTCGGACAGGATTCGTATCGCATGGGTGTGATCGGATTCTGGTGCGGACAAAAAAAAAAAAAAAAAAGAAGGTTTTTGGTCCGAACGCAATGCAAATTTAGCCAGTTTGTATGGCTGAATTTGCATCGCACATACATCTCATGTGATCTGCACAGCAATGTGGTGCGAATCACATTTGATGTCTGTCATCCCTACAGTGTGAACTGGCCCTAACAAGGATCATTTTTTTTTTTTTTTACAGCATGATACACTGCATTGCCAGCATTCTTAGAAAGCCAATGATTGGACTTTTGGATAAGGATAAGGGCAGTAAACAGCCATAGTGTGAGCGTATTGGAAGCTACTCAAGAAACGGTTAGGGAGAGCTGGCAAACTAAATACGGAGAGATTTGGGTCGAGTAGGAAACTTAATTTAATTGCTAGCGCTTTGGGCAATCAAACTTATTGTCCCATTTTGTTATTATTGGGGACTTTGTCTGTAATTTTCTTTTCTTTTTTTAATGCGGTTGATTTTTGCTGCCGTCAGGCTTTCTTTTTACAAAAAATGGGCTTTTGTTTCAGAGGTGCATTTTACTTATTTTATAATGATAATTTTTTACGTTTTGGGCGCTCATTGGTTACTTACCATCTTTTCTTGGAGGTGCCTTTGTTCTCAACACACTGCTTCATTTGAAAGACAGAAAAAACTAAGTGCAAGAGTAATGTGCACCCAAACCACCTCATATTATATCACTCACATATCTCTATAGTAAATATAAAATTTAGGCATACACCTGTTAGACCTATTATCCCTGATTAAATCCTCTGCTGTATCCTAAAAGTTTTTTTTCTTTATAACAAACATGTCATACTTACTTGTTCTGTAAAATGGTTTTGCACAGAGCATCCCCAATCCTCCTCTTCCCTGGTCCCCCACTGGCGCTCATGGTACCTCCCTCCTGCCAAGTGCCCCCAGAACAAGAAGAGGGCAGTGATGGCTAACCTTGGCACCCCAGATGTTTTGGAACTATATTTCCCATGATGCTTCACTACACTGCAGAGTGCATGAGCATTATGGAAAATGTAGTTCCAAAACATCTGAAGTGCCAAGGTTCGCCATCACTGCTATAGGGGCTCCCAAGCAGGCTAGCTTCCGAGCCGTTGTTTTGCATGTCTACACACACACACACACACACACACACACACACACACAGAGAGCCATGGCTCAGCCCCACCCCCTCTCATTGGCTGTGATGAGGAGGATGAGTCCCCGGAGAGCCGAAGCTCTCATGCACATCACTGGATCGCGATGGCACTCAGCTAAGTATCAGGTGGGACTGCTGCACAGAGAAGGTTTTTTTTTTTTACCATCATGCATAGAATGCATGAAGGTAGAAAACCTTGAGCCTTTAGAACCACTTTAATTCTTGTAGTAGAAACTGTGCTCCCTGTCTAATACATTTAGGCCTAGACTTAATAAAATTGTCCTGCTGATGGCCAATTTTACACTGCTGTGACATCTGCACTTTCCCTAGTCATGTAATAAAATACTTTTGCCTGTACTCTCTCTAATGCATGGCAAGGCAAGATAGTTTAGTATCAGCGAGAACAGGGACAGCCTCAGTGAACTGTTTTATCTGCTGATCTGTTAGATGAAAAATGGTGTAGCTGTGTTTAGAATTAGGCAATTCCATTCAAACTCATGTTAAATAGGAGTCACTACACACCTGCCATCATTTAAATTGCCTGATTAACCCCAAATAAAGTTCAGCTGTTCTAGTAGGTCTTTCCTGACATTTTTGCAGTTGTATCCTACAACAAAATGCCATGGTCCGCAGAGCTTCCAAAGTATCAGTGGGATAAAGGATACAAAAGAATTTCCAAGGCATTAGATATACCATGGAACACAATGAAGACATCCCCTCCCGCTCCTTGTAATGACAGCCACCATTACAGGACAGCAGATCGTCGGCTATGGACGCCAGTACCAGAGTGATGCCTCTAGCTGCAGGCATCACTCCGGTACAGCACTTCCCAAAATATTGGTAACCTCAGGGGCTGATTCGATCTATTGGGGCCCCCCGATAATCGGTGTTGCCAATCGGTCGATCCCTAATTTGTAGTTTTCTAATCGATCTGAACTCATTGTGAAGAGAAGCTGGTTCTCTTATATTTGAAGTTACAATTTTCTATTCAACTTTCAGAAAACAGCTATATTCTAAAACACATAGGGGGTCATTTACCAAAACTGGAGAACGCAAAATCTGGTGCAATTCTGCATAGAGTCCAATCAGCTTCCAGGTTTTATTGCCAAAGTGTAATTAAGCTGAAGTTAGAAGAGGATTTGCTACCATGAACAGCTGCACCAGATTATGACTGCAACCGTTTTAGTAAACCTCCCCCAGCGTCTGAAGAAAATCTGTAATACCTTACATTAAGTGGGGTTCAATATCATTTTCAAATTTGATTAAAATAATTTGGATGCAATTGTTATTTGATTCGTTTACTACATTGGTTTCTATTGTAATTTGGGAGCAGCCGAACAAACATTTAAACATTTCATGTGAATTTGGAACTGCAGGTCTAGTCTGAATAAAACGGACTGTCATATCCAATGACATGAAACATCCCATGCTCCCGTTACCCCAGAGACCGTATACACTTCTAGTCTACAGCTTAGTAGCAAGATTTTTTTTTTTTTTTTTTAAATGAAGAAATATACCAAGTTTATATATTAAAAAAAAAAAAAAAAAAAACCAATGTGATTTGCGGAGAAATATACGAGACAGATACACAAACTTCCAGTCCAGATAGGATTTGGGGGGGAGATCCCCCCCCCCCCAAAAGATGAAAGACTTCAACAAAATTCCCTTCCCTATTCTGAACAAATAGTTTGGAATCCTTACAATTAGGCCAACGCACACAGTTTATTTTAATTAATGCTTTATTTTACACAGTAAATATAATAAATGTTGCTCTCCTAGGAGACTCTCTTGCTGACCCTTGTGTAGACGATGTCCTTTACAGTCATAACCTGAAAGACAATATAAAGAGTTCATTAGTCAAACTTCAGCCATAATTTTTTTATAGTTAAAAGTAAACCCCTTTTGAATTTTTTTGCCACCTGACTCCATTGGGGAAATTTCCCCGTCTCAATGGCACTTGTTCTGCCTCACCTAAGTATTTTTTCTTTTGTACTGAACTGTATCAAAGTTACTATTGTTTGATGTATGGTGGGTTTGGACCATTACAACTAGTTTACAGTTTGGTTTCTTCCTGTCCTTCCTCCCCATTTACATTGTTAAAGCGGAGCACCAGGCTCCTTTAGAAGTCAGCTGCTGACTTGTTAGGACCCTTACCTGTCCACAAATCTAGCGGTGTCTTCACCCGAGCCTATTTTTCAACTGGCTCCTGGGTGCTGCTGCCTCCATCTCAGCTAAGGGAAACCGACATGAAGCCTTGCAGCTTCACAGCCGCTTCCCTACTTCGCATGCCTGAAGCAAACACAGACAGCAATAATAAAACTTTATGAACTCCATGAGTCACAGATCAATATGCATCCAGGTTGGTGGATCTACTAACTTGCCCACAATCGTTTCCCCAATTTCTTGGGATATCTGCATAGTAGGGACATGCTACATGTGCACACTTTTGCAATGAGGGCCCATTTATCTATGAGAGGAAAGTGTGAAGTTACCTAGATCTAGTTAAAAACCAAGGACACAAGTTGCCCTTTCTTCTGGTCATAGGAACAGCAAAATCTCACATTTGTTAGCAGTATTGGGAGATTCCCCCTGGAATTAATGTCAGCATATTTGGTCAGGGTTCTAATGAGGCCCCAATGTTACGAATTAGGATTTTTGAATGACAACATTTTTGTCTTTGTTAACTTTCTTAACCTAGTAAAACCCTAAATAGTTTTCAGGTCTTGGGAACCCCTTCTAAAACAATGCCCCTAAATTGGTTTTCAGTGGGAAGAATGTCCCCTTCCGGGTAGCTAAAAAGATTAGTGTCATAAGCCCCGTACCAAATGTCGGCTGAACGATCAGCCGTCTTTTGTCCGGTGCTGTCCTGTCGGCTGAAAAGTGCTAAAGACTGCACACGAATTTTGTCGGCCAACAACAGCCGACTGCAGAAGTGATGTCATGTGATGGTTAACTTTCCGTGTGTTTTTTCTTCTCTGAGCATGCCCAGTCTTGCTAATCTGCTGTTTGTCGGCCGAATTCTGTACTGACTGGCGAACAATCGGCCGTTCTGGTGACGGCCAACAAATATTTTAAAGTCTGCACGACAGATTCTGTTCGGCCGAAAATGCGCTGTTGGCTGTCGGAAGCATCATACTAACAAGCCTACAATCGGTCGGCGGCCGAATATCGGTACGTGTGTACGGGGCTATACCCCGACTGTGGTGTTGGCCCTGGAACTATGCAGACAAAATAGTAGTTCAGTCACAATTCAAGGACCCCCCCCCCCCAAAAGTGTCAGTTAGGGTGTCCGATCTGTCTGCCACAGTCCAAAAAAAAAAAAAAAAAAAAAACTTGGTCTAAAATGTTATTTTGGATTAATTTATTTTTGTTAAGGAATGTTATATAGCAGAATGTGAAAATATTGTTTCTCAAAATTGTCGCTCTTAGTTTATAGCACAAAAAAAAACCCCGCCAAATTTGGGTACAGCGTCGCACGACAGCGCAATTGTCCGTTAAAGTAACGCAGTGCCAAATCGCAAAATAGAACCTGGTCATTAAGCAGGAAAACCTTCGGTCTTAAAGTGGTTAAAGATGTATACCAAGCTTCATTTTTGCTTCCCCCACCCAGAGGTCAGGTTTGGACCTTTGCACAAATCTTACATTCGTTAGAAGATCGCCAGAAATTTCGGTGGTGGAGGTTACGCCTTTCAGTTTCACAACAAGCTTGCCACCCTCTAGATTAACGGTAGACTGAAACAAGAATAGAGAATACTTGGTTTCATATGAATTAAATATTTAAAAATGTAATAGAATCAACTTAAACACACGATGGGAGAAATATGGGGCAGACCTTGGTCTGGAAATGCTAGCTTTCTGGCCATGGCTGCAGTGCTTACAGACATTAGAACAAGCATGCAGATCAGGAATATTAGTAGTAGGATCTCCCCATCTGCGTACCTAGTCCAGGTCAATGATCCAGAAAGCATTGAAGCCATCGGATGAACATTGTGACCAGGCAATGTGCATTTTCATCAATTGCAGCCTGCATATTTATCTCGGTATAGAGGTCATTTAAAAAGCAATTTACACAGACTGCAATTTCTATATATGGAGCATCAGAAACATTTTCTCTACAAACAGTGATATATGTACATGCTTAAGAAGCAATTTAACATTGTTTTAATTTTGCCTCTTATTGTACTATATTTGTTGTGCTGTACAATTTTTTTTTTTTGAAGAAAACATGACAGGGGTTATGACTCTACCTTATGCTACCCAAAATAAAGAGAAAAAAAAAAAAAAAAAAAAAAGTTTTGCCTTCAGTTTTACTTTAACAAAATGATGCAATATGGAGGACAAACCTAAGCAATTCATTCCATTTATAGCCAATCAGGCACTAAATAGTAAATCAAAATGAGATTGTATACCGTAATCAGATTTTATATATGGTCAGCCTTAGATTTTCCAAAACAAAGCAGAATAAACTATAGCTTTGAATGTAGCCTCACATCCGTACCTTAATCTTATCGTCGTTTAGTGTTTCTAACTCGGTCTCCTCGCCAATATTGAACTCATTATGAAGAACTTTGGGTCCTGTGGTCACTGTGATCACAAAGTGATTCCCGGTCTGCTTAATTTCTGTTACACTCTTCACATCTTTTCCTTTCTGGATTAACTCGTCTGGAAGACCTGCAGAAATACAGAGATCCCGTGATCTTCAGACAAGATTGTCTACAGATGTGGATGACCAAGCTGATACCGCTCAGCACTTTTATATCCTAAACGACCATCCAGTTGCAGCAGATGGCAGCCTCTCAAAGCTTTTTACAGGCTACCAGCAGTAGGGCTTGACAGGGCTCCTCAACCTTCCACCCATACCCAAACGCTGGAGCCTCATGCACCGGGGTCAAGCACCCAGTGTGCATAAGTCTTAAACGTTCATGCATTTTGCATTCAGAGTATTTAATCTGGATGCACAGCACTCTACCCACTCCAGCTAAACTGAAAGCACCCAAATGCAGATAAAACCACATTATGAATTATACCAGTTAAAATCAATACATGCATTTACGGTTTATGAAATGTCCTAAAAATACATGCAGTATAATCACGTGTCCATGTGAATAAGCCTAAGGCCCCTTTCACATGGGCACCATCTATTCCATCTCATCTCAGCAGGGTATCCAGGCCAATCCTCTGCCGAGTTGGTAAAACACGATAAATGTCACATATATGATCTCTGTCAATTCTAATTTTCCTCCACCTTGTGATGGGAGGGGGAAAAAACAAAAAAAAAAAAAAAAAAAAACAGACCCATGTAATCCCAATGGGTGGCCGGATGCAAGCAGACGACATCAGCTCAGTAAATTGGACTTGGATGAAGAGTTTTTGCGTTTGGACAAAAGGACTTAAACGCACCCTGATGCGGTCAGATTTAGATGGACGCAAGTCCACCCATAGGGATACACGGCAGTCTGGTTTTAATCCATGTATGGACAGCTAGAATGCCCATGTGAAAGGGGCCTAGAAAGATAGCCTACTTTACTTCTCTCCACAATGAGAGACTGCCATAACACTGGATTCTTGTAGCATGTAATCAGTAGTGCAAATTTAACAAACCCAGCATATAAACATATAGTTGGCTTGGTTTGGGCTTGGTGCTAAGCATATCCTTTGAATCTCAAATTTCTTACAAATAGAAGTACTATTACACACAGGGCTTCTTTCCCCAGCAGGAATGCAAGGGGGGGGGGGGGGCAGTTCCAGTACTGAATGTATGCAATGGCAAAGGGTGTGATGGAGGGTCTACAAATGCTGACTGCTGGGGTATCCATTTTTTCTTGGCAGTCTATTATTACTGGGGGCTACTGGAAAGAACTACTCTGTTTAGGGGGAGGGGGGTCTACTGTTGCTGGCAAGTCTATTAATGTTGGCCGCTGGGAGATATGTTGCTGCTGGGGGTCCATTTCTGCTGGCTGCAAGGAGAGGGGGGGGGGTCTAATTTTTATTTCTCCTCTGATTATTACCAAATTTCATACAAAATTACTAACACTACAAAATTCTACCTGCCTCTATATTCTCTAAAAGCGACCGTACAGGTAGCTGGGTAGGGGGTGGAACCAAGGGGCAGTGCTCAGAGGTGGGTAGAGGGCAGAGACAAAGATTTAGAAGACGGGGAGGTCCTGCACTTATTCTAGGGAAAAAAAAAAAAAAAAAAGTCCTGACTACACATTACCCCCCACATATCTATGCTTTGCTTTTATGTTGTTGGATACTGTGCCGTTCATTAAGATCACAGTCTAAGTAACTTGTGCATTGATATTATATAGAGTAATCTTTTAGAAATGAAAAACTAGCTAGAGGTAATTTCCAGCCAATTACTAAGGATTAAGGCCAGATTGATTAGAACTATGTGTGCGCCATCACAGGTATATTCAAACATGCTGGCAGCTGCTAATAGCAGCACGGGTTCAATCAGCGACTTTATTTGTATCTGACCCCCGACCCCTCTTTACTTGGTGGTGTTCCAGGGAAATAATTGAAGGCAAATTCCAAGAAACTTGAAAATGATGCCTTGCAGTGGGGCACTGCAAGGGTTTACTGTTCATTTAGGCCTAAGGACTTACTTTCCCAATACTCCACTCCCCCACATTGCTAGACCAGTTCCCGCATCTTCCACTCTACACTCCTGCAGTCTAAGGTCCTGATGTTATCAAGACCAATGAAGGGTCCATGATGGCACAGCAGGGCAGTCTATTAGCAGACCATGAGGAAAGGCTACCTGCCAGGGGAGCGGAGGATCAAGAAAAAAAAAAAAAAAAAAAAAAACAAAAAAAAACAAAAAACAATTTCTAACTCTTCCCCACTATACCCAAAAACCAACAACAGATTTTGGGCTAACTTGTTTTCCAAGATCATAATAAAAAGATGCTAGTTACATGCATTGGCATAAGCATACTGGATATGTGAAGCCACACACTACTACCAAAGTGCCCCTGCTAAAATAGTCCTATATACACTCCCGATCTATAGGGAGTAGTGGTATGAAGGCATGTTAAAAATGGGTGAACCGAGTAAAATCATTTAATTGCATGCCATTGCTGAGCCTGTCATCTACTAGGACCACCAGATTTTTTTTTTTTTATATCCTGGATCCCCCCCCCCCGGGACGTTCTCCCCCTTGCATTCATATTTTTGGCACCCAAATGCATTACCTTACATTAAACCTCATCTGCCATGTAATTGCCCACCCCATCATTTTGTGCAGGTCGTCTTGCAAGGTTTCCACACCCTGCGTAGAAGATATTGCCCTGCTTAGCTTTGGATCATCTGCAAACACTAAGATGGAGCAGTTTAGGCTACGTTCACAGCTTGGCGTTGCTATTTACAGGCATTTTTAGGTTGACTAGTAACCAATGGAAAAAAAAATTAACGCCTGTAATCTGCCCAAAAAGAAGCTCATGTACTTTGAGTGTTGGGCATTTTGCTTAAAACGTCGGAACGCTCAGATGTGAACAGGGGCCATTGAAATGAATAGGATTTGTCTTGTTGGGTGTTTTGAGCTGATCCTAGAGCAGAAAAACTCCCCCAAAACGCCTACATGTCAACTTAGCCTTAAAGAGGTAACATCACTTAACTGTTCTTCAACAATACTTCCCATTGCATTTCTGTTTTTCATAAACAACAAATCTGCAAAATGCAGGTCTTTACCAACTTCAACCAAACAAGAAAACAGAAGCTAGCAAACTCCCACAAATGTAATCCCATGGCTGGCCTTCTATTGTATTTCCCATGCAACTTAATGAAATAATACAAATAATAATTGAGACAAAGTTGAATATCCTGTTGGTATTACCAATGGCTTTCATGAAAGGCTCAAAGTTCTCCTGGGACTGCAGCTCAAAAGTTCCTGCAAAAGCCATCTTAGAAGGAAGGGTTCACTGATCTTCTATGGAGAGTCAGAGAGAGAATGTGTCACCTCTCCCTTCACTTCTCCTTTATAAGAATCCTATGTAATCTCTTTGATCAGCAATTAGGTGATGTAATCTGCTTTACAACTAGGTTCAAACATTAACACCCGCCTTGCAGTGCATTTCTTATGCTGAGCACTTTGCCATCACTTCTTGTGATAAAAACAGTTAGACTGTCACTTGCACACCCACCCAGCATAGAAGAATAAAGCATAGACGCTAAGCGTACAATACAGGGCGTATCATATGACACTTCTACAGACACCAGGGAGAAATGACAAACTTAGAAACCATTCAAGGTCAATGCGAAATGAAAAGAAAGAAAAGAAAAAAGATGTGTACCTAACAACATTTGCTAATGCAAACATACCATGTGGTAATGGCAACAAGCTTTACACTATTATGGGGTTAATTACTAAAACTTGAGAGTGCAAAATCTGGTGCAGCTGTGCATGGCAGCCAATCAGCTTCTAACTTCAGCTTGTTCAATTAGGCTTTGACAAAAAGAGGAAAAAAAAAGAAAAATACTGGAAGCTGATTGGTTTCTATGCAGAGCTGCACCAGATTTTTCACTCTCCAGTTTCATATCGGGCCAGCTCACACCAAAGAAATGCAGTCCAGATGCATTTCAGATGCTTTCCTTCGTGTGCTTTTTTTTGGCGTGTTTTTGATGCAATCCACTGCATTTTTCCCCCCTCTTTTTTTTTTTATGGGCCATACACACTATAAGATTTTTCTGAAGACTTTTTCCTTTAGATTTACCCAAACAATATAATATGAGGTCAAACCTAAACACTTTCAATTTGTATGCAATCTGGCAGGCCCTTGCACTACATAGAAAAGGTAAATCTGAAGGAAAAAGTCTTCAGAAAATCTTATAGTGTGTATGGCCCTTTAGTCCCAGTTCACACTTCTGCGATGCAGGAACGCTGCGAATATGCAGCTTTGTTCCCACATCGCATTGCACCCCTGGCAGTTCACACCACCTTATGCAATATGCAGGGGGTGTCGTTAACTTTTAATTGAGATCGCATATCGCAGTTCGATCTGCAAGTTCGCACAGAATCGGATAGCACTAGTGTGAACCACCATGCGATCCGATTCTGCTGCGAATAATAAAAAAAAGGTCATGTGCGTTTTTAGTGCAATTGCGGTGCAAATTCAGCCATACAAATTGTATGGCTGAAATTTGCACCGCACAGGGATCGCATGTAATTTAGGAGCAGTGCGCTCCGAATTACATGCAATCTCTGTGATCGCACTAATGTGAACCGGCACTTAACCTTAAATAAGGACATATGCTTTCCAGTGCGTTTTTGGTGTGTTCCAACTTCCAGTGCATTTTTTTATGCGTTTTACAGCGTTCCAATACAGGAAAAATGCAGGATGTTCCATTTTTTTTTTCTGGAACTGGAACACACTGGAACTGCAAGCACTGGTGTGAACTATGCCATTGAAAACCATATAACCTACTTTCCATGCGTTTTTTATGCAGAAAAAAAAAAGTACTGGACTGCTTCTGGTGTGAACTGGCCCTAAATCAACCTCAATCTTGGCAAAGGTATATACAGGCATACCCCACATTACGTACACTCACTTTACATACACTCGCGAGTACGGACACAGCTTGGTCAGCTTGACATGGCACTTCTCCCGGTTGGTTTTAACATTGGCATCTATAGGAAATCTTGGTCGGCTTGGTAAGGTACTTCTCCCAGTCTAACGTTGACTTCTATGGGAAATCTCGGTCAGCTTGACATGGCATTGCTCCCCATCTAAAGCTGGATACACACTATACAACTTTTGTGGTTAGATTTCCTTTAGGCCTCATGCACACGGGGCATTAGAAAAAACGTGCTGCAAAGCTAGTTCTGATGCCGGGAAAAAGCAGCTGTAAAATGTGCTTTCAGTAGCTTTTTCCATTTGCGTTATTGCACATTTGGCCAGCGTTTTTTCTGCCTCCATTCAAAATCAATGGTTTCCTATGGGAGCCTTTTGATTTGAATGGAGGGCGCATCACTGGGGTTCCCCCCAAATCCATACCAGACCCTTATCCGAGCATGCAGCCCGGTACGGCAGGAAGGGAGAGGGGATAAGCGAGCGGCCCCACCCCCCCTGGACCATACCAGGCCACATGCCCTCAACATGGGGGGGTGTGGGTGCTTTGGGGCAGGGGGAGCTCTGCACCCCCCACCCCAAAGCACCTTGCCCCCATGTTGATGAGGACAAGGGCCTCCTCCCCACAACCCTGGCCGGTGGTTGTGGGGGTCTGCGGGCAGGGGGCTTCTCGGTATCTGGAAGCCCCCTTTAACAAGGGGGGCCCCCAGATCCCGGACCCCCTCCCTATGTGAATGAGTATGGGGTACATTGCACCCCTACCCATTCACCCCATAAAAGGCAGTGTATGTAAATAACGACAGGAGACGTTTTGGAAAGTTTATTAAAAATCTTCATCCTGTCTTCTCCACTCTGGTCTTCTCCCTCTCCGCTCTTCTCCCCCTCCGCTCTTCTGGTCTTCTGCTCTTTTGCCCTTGGCTCTTCTTCTTTCTCCGGTCCTCCTCAGACGATGTCTCCGGTGATTATGCCGGTCTCCGGTCTCTGCAGCTTGTTATATAGCCATTGTGGGCGTGGCCGCCCGGTGACGTCATCAGGAGACCCCGCCTCCTTATGTCACAGATGACGTCGTCTGTGACATAAGGGGGTGGGGGCCTCCCGGTGACGTCATCAGGATGCCACGCCCACAATGGCTATATAACAAGCTGCAGAGACCGGCATAACCACCGGGGACAGCGTCAGAGGAGGACCGGAGGAAGAAGAAGACTAGAGGAGGCAAAAGAGCAGAGGGCAGAAGAGTGGAGAGGAGAAGACCAGAAGAGCGGAGAGGAGAAGACCAGAGCGGAGAAGTTCGCTGCCATTAATAGTAATAAAAATAAAAACAATAAAAATGTGGTAAATCTTTCCTGTAGTTAGTAAACGCAATAACTTTTGCGCAAACCAATCAAAATACGCTTATTGCGATTTTTTTTACCAAATATATGTAGCAGAAAACAAATTGACCTAAAACGTTAAAAAATTTAAATTTTTACATTTTTGGGGGGGAATTTCATATAAAAAATGTGAAAAATATTATTTTTTCAAAATTGTCGCTCTTTTTTAGTTTATAGCGCAAAAAATAAAAATCGCACAGGTGATCAAATACCACCAAAAGAAAGCCCTGTTTGTGGGAAAAAAGGATGTCAAATTCGTTTAGGTACAGCGTCGCACGACCGCGCAATTGTCCGTTAAAATCACGCAGTGCCGAATCGCAAAATAGGGCCTGGTCTTTGAGCAGCCAAATCTTCCGGGGCTGAAGTGGTTAAATAAGGACATATGCTTTCCAGTGCGTTTCTGGTGTGTTCCAGAGCATTTTTGATGCGCTTTACAGCTTTCCAGTGCAGGAAAAATGCAGGAGGTTCTACTTTTTTTTCTGGAACTGGAACACACTGGATCTGCAAGCACTGGTGTGAACTATGCCATTGAAAACCATATAACCTACTTTCCATGCATTTTTGATGCAGAAAAGAACCCGTACTGGACTGCTTCTGGTGTGAACTGGCCCTAAATCAACCTCAAGCTTGGCACATACAAAGGTATATACAGGCATACCCCACATTACGTACACTCACTTTACATACACTCATGAGTACAGACACAGCTTGGTCAGCTTGACATGGCACTTCTCCGGTTGGTTTTAACACTGGCGTCTATAGGAAATCTTGGTCGGCTTGGTAAGGCACTGCTCCCAGTCTAACATTGACTTCTATGGGAAATCTCGGTCAGCTTGACCCATACAGATAGTGTATTTACATGCATTTATTGCTTGACTTTAACCACTTGCCTACTGTGCACTTAAACCCCCTTCCCATCCAGGCCAATTTTTAGCTTTCAGCGCTCTCACACTTTGAATGACAATTGCGCAGTCATGCTACACTGTACCCATATGACATTTTTATCATTTTTTTCACACAAATAGAGCTTTCTTTTGGTGGTATTTAATCATCTCTGGGTTTTTTATTTTTTACAAAAAAAAAGAATAAAGACAGAAAATTTTGAAAAAAAAAAAAGTTTTTCTTATTTTCTGCGAGTAAATTTTGAAAATAAATAAATTTTTCTCCTTCACTGATGTGCGCTGATGAGGCGGCACTGATGGGCACTGATAGGCTGCACTGATGGGCACTGATGAGGTGGCACTTATGGGCACTGATGAGGAGCTACTAATATGCCGCACTGATGAGCACTGATAGGCGGCACTGATAGGTGGCACTGATAGGCGGCACTGATGAGCACTGATAGGCGGCACTGCTGGGCACTGAGAGGCGGCACTGAGAGGTGGCACTGCTGGGCACTGAGAGGCGGCACTGATGGGCACTGATAGGCGGCACTGATGGAAACTGGCGGATGGCACTGATGGACACTGACGGGTGGCACTGATGAGCACTGATGGGCGGCACTGATGAGCACTGATGGGCAGCACCATCAGTGCCCACACTCAGTGCCCTTAGTGCTGCCAGTCAGTGCTCATCAGTGCCTAGATGAGCAGGCACTGATGGGCACTGACTGGCAGCACTATGGGCACTGATTGTGGGCACTGATGGTGGGCACTTTGTGTATGTTTTTTACCTTGTGTAATCAGGGCACTGGTGATCAGTGCCCTGATTACATTCTTCTGTGTCCCCAGCGGCTGTCGGCTCCCCCTCCTTCCTCACACGCAGTCTCTGTGTGAGGAAGGAGAGCTGGCGATGAGAGATGATCTCATATGTTTACATATGAGATCATCTCTCATTGCATGGTCCGATCACGTGGTGAATGGCCGCTGTGATTGGCCATTTACCACGATCTGTGATTGGCTGTGTCCAAGGGACACGGCCGACACAGATTTTCCCCGATGCGCGTTTGCGGGAGCGCGTGGGGAGCCTGTTTCTGGGAGGCCGTTTAAAGACGGCCTCCCGGAAATTCGAGTCCGTGCTACAGCCGTACTTCGGCTATAGCGCGGACCGGAAGGAGTTAAGTACATTTTCATTTAACATACATGCTCTCTGGTCCCATTGTGTAATTAAAAGTGGGGTATGCCTGTACTGTACTAAGATGCAGCACACAACAAGGTTACCCACCCTTGAGAAAGGGGCATGTGACCCTGAAACATTGGATTTGAAGTCTCAATCCCTCTATGCTTCCTATGCAATTGGTAATTGTTATCAATTTGCATTCTTTGCTGTATGGTGCACCTTGTATTTACCCTTGAATATGTATAAGTGGGCAGCTGATCTGCCTAGTCACTGATGGGAGGAAGGAGCAGAATGAGCTCAGATACCGTGTCACTGCTGGTAGGAGGATGCAGGGTAGTCAAGCTGCTAAGCTACTAAAGCCCCGTACACACGTACCGATCGTCGGCCGAACGATCGGCCGTCTTTTGTCTGAGGGCTGTCTTGTCTGTTGAAAAGTTCAAAAGACTGCACAAGAATTTTGTCCGCCGACTACAGCCGACTGCAGAAGTGATGCCATGTGATGGTTAACTTTCCTGTTTTTTTTTCTTTTCTGAGCATGCCCAGTCTTGCAAATCTGCTGTCTGTCAGCCGAATTCTGTATTGACTGGTGAACAATCGGCCGCTCTGGTGTCGGCATACAAAAATTTTAATGCTTGCACGACAGATTCTTTTCGGGCGAAAGTGCGATGTCGGCTGTCGGAAGCATCATACCAACAAGCCGAAAATCTTTTCGGCCGACAATCTGCACGTGTGTACGGGCCTTAAGTCACTGCTGGCAGGGGGAGCAGAGTTAGCTGAGCTGGTGAATCACTGATGATGAGAAAAAAATGAGTTGAACTGAGTCACTGCTAGAACGGGTAGATTGCTGAGCTTCAAAATCACTGCTTGGAGGAAGGAGCAGGGTGAGCTGAGTGGCTGCCACTACTGGGTGGGGGGAGCAGGTGAGATGAGATTGCTGGAAAGGGAAACAGGGTGAGCTTAGCTGAACTCCGAACAACTTGAATGACTTTGGAGCTTTTGCTATGACCTTTGAAGATAATTTACCTTCATTACTTAAATGTGTCTGACAACACCTTTTTCTCCACTGGAGTGTATAAAAATACATATTCAGTTTTCTTAGTAAATTGAGATGTTTATTGTATTTTGCACTGGTAGTCAACAGCAGATGGAACATATTTTACAAGGGAATGCACTGCACTTCAGCCCTGCAGTGTATGACCACACTTTTTGAAACAATGGCACATACACTCACCAGCAACTTTATTAGGTACACCTTGCTAGGACCGGGTTGGACACCTTTTGCCTTCAGAATCACCTTAATTCTTCGTGGCATAGATTCAGCAAGGTGTTGGAATCATTCCTCAGAGATTTTGGTCCATATTGACATGATAAAATCACGCAGTTGCTGCAGATTTGTTGGCTGCACATTCATACTGCGAATCTCCCATTGCACCACATCCCAAAGGTAAGGTGACCAGATTTGTAAAATGAGACATTTATATATATTTATTTTTTTTTGGCAAATGGTAAACTATTTTATAAGCATAATTTTCTCAAATGATATATGCAGTGTATGTGGTATGTGTTTATGGAATGATTGTATGATATATACGTTATTTCTCACATTTCGTCCATGGGATAAAAAAAAAGATACTTCTTAGAATTTTTTGAGATAAAACTACCAAATGTTATGAAGATAAGGTAGAGAAAAAAACAGAGTGCAGAGTTCAGGAGTGCATTACATAAAGAATGCAGGGCTCAGGCGTGCGTTATAGAAAGAATGCAGGGCTCAGGCGTGCGTTATAGAAAGAATGCAGGGCTAAGGAGTGCGCTACATAAAGAATGTATAGCTAAGGAGGAGTGCGCTACATAAAGAATGTATAGCTAAGAAGTGCGCTACATAAAGAATGTATAGCTAAGGAGTGCGCTACATAAAGAATGCAGGGCTAAGTAGCACTCAGGAGCGTGCTAGATAAAAAATGCAGGGCTCAGGTGTGTGCTACATATAGAATGCAGGGCTCAGGAATGCGCTACATAAAGAATGCAGGGTTCAGGAATGCGCTACATAAAGAATGCAAGGCTCAGCTGTGCCCATCTCCACAGCCTGACCAGTGCTCAGCAATGCAGCCTCACTAGTGGCCAGCAATGTAGCCTCACCAGTGCCCATCCAATGCAGCCTTACCAGTGCCCATCCAATGCAGCCTGATCAGTGCCCATCCAATGCAACCTGACCAGTGCCCATCCAATGCAGCCTCACCAATGCCCAGCAATGCAGCCTGACCAGTGCCCAGCAATGCAGCCTGACCAGTGCCCAGCAATGCATCATGACCAGTGCCCAGCAATACAGTCTCACCAGTGCCCAGCAATGCAATCTCACCAGTGCCCATCCAATGCAGCCTGAGCAGGTCCCATCTATGCAGCCTGACCAGTCACCAAGAATGCAGCAAGACCAGTGCCCATCCAATGCAGCCTCACCAGTGCCCAACAATGCAGCCTCACCAGTGCCCATCCAATGCAGCCTCACCAGTGCCCATCATCCAATGCAGCCTGACCAGTTCCCAGCAATGCAGCCACCACCACCAGCCTGAACTTTTGATACAAGGCAGGATGGATCCATGCTTTCATGTTGTTTACACAAAATTCTGACCCCACCATCTGAATGTCACAGCTGAAATTGAGACTCAGACCAGGTAACGTTTTTCCAATCTTCCATTGTCGAATTATGGTGATCCTGTTCAAACTGTAGCCTCAGTCTTCTGTTCTTACCTGACAGGAGGGGTACCCGGTGTGGTCTTTGCTGCTGTAGCCCGTCTGCTTCATGGTTCGAAGTGTAAGCCATTCAGAGATTGTATTCTGCATACCTTGGTTGTAACGAGTGGTTATTTGAGTTACTGTTGCCTTTCTATTATCTCAAACCAGTCTGCCCATTCTCCTCTGACCTCTGACATCAACAAGGCATTTTCTTCCACACAACTGCCGCTCACTGGATATTTTCTGTTTTTACCACCATTCTCTGTAAACCTGAGAGATGGTTGTGCGTGAAAATCCCAGTAGATCAGAAATTTTTGAAATACTCAGACCAGCCGATCTGGCACCAACAACCCTGCTACGTTAAAATCCCTAAATCCCCTTTATTCCCCATTCTGATGCTCAGTTTGAACTTCAGCAAGTCATCTTCAGCACATCTAGATGCCTGAATGCATTGAGTTGCTGCCATGTGATTGGCTGAGTAGCAATTTGTGTTACTAAGCAATTGAAGATGTGAACCTACTACCTAATAAAGTGGCCGGTGAGTGTATATTAACTGATCATTGCAAAGTCCTACTAATTTAGGAAGGCTCGGACAATGATCAGGATGGCTATGAACAAATTTAGACCCCCAGTAGAGACTTGGAGCTAAGAGATCTTGTGCAGATCTGTCTACTTTGCAGAATTTTCCTAAAGGCGTCCATCGATGGATCGAAATTTGTCAGGTTCAGCAGGAACCAGATGAATTTCAATCCAACTGTGGGCTGGCTGGTTGTACTGAAGTTAATCTATTGATTGACTTCAGTACAACCAGTCTGTCTGGGTTTTTTCTTGTGATCACTGCTGGCGGCTATAGCTGCCTGCATTGATCATTTTATTCTGCTGGTGGGGAAGGATCCCTGCTGGCAGAACACATCAGCTCTGTGGGAGGGATTCCCCCATCGACATTGACTGTGTTGATGGAAATTGAGCAATTTTCTTTCCTTAAACCCATTGTTGAAGGAAAGAAAATTGCATAATGTATGGCTAGCCTTAGTCAAATAACCTTGACTTATGCTCTGTCTGAGGTGTTTAGTTGAGAACACAAATTTTGGAAGAGTGCAAAAAAAACCTACACAGATCTGAAAGTGTTGGCGTACCGAAGGGTGGAAAGGGTTTATGGCAGCATGAGCTGGATTAATGCCAAATGGTGTCCACAATCTGCTTCTAACGGAAATTCTAACACCCATTAGTACATCTGTACAGTTTATAAAGTGCATTTGATTTTCATTATCTTTCATGAAAGTACAAGTTCGACAATGTCCGGTCATCTGCTGGCAAAATAGGCTGGAACTTTTCTGTTTCCCACTTCCACTATCTTCCTCTCTATCCATTCCCTATACTCCTCTCTGTATTCTCATTTATTTTCTTTTACCTTCCATTTACATTCTTCCTGCTTCTGGTATCCAGCTTCCTTCAGCAGTTCAGCTCCATTACGATAGTTTTAATTGACCTATGAGGATCTTATAGGACTTTGGCAATGAGACAATATGTGTTTCCCAGCTCAAGCAAAACTTAATAATTTGATACCTTTGTTATTTCACATGATTTTTTTTTGCTTTGTCTGGAAATTTTGGTAAGATGAAAATAATTGTAGCACCCTCTAGTGTGTTACTAGTGTGTGTGCTGGAAAATGTATGTCTGTCTCATGCTTAAACCTGTGAGTCTTTAATTGGGTCATTGGTTTACTTTAGTTGAGGGCTGGGTGACTCATACAGACAACTCTCTGGTGCCTCCCACTGGTTCTGGAAAGTTGGAGAACATTCTGGAAGCTGGAGAGCTGAGGCTAGGAAGGTTGTTCTGCATACTTAGAAGAGTTTGGCCAATCCCCGGGCAGTGGGCCTGGCATGGGGCTAAGCCAACCCTTAAATATGAATGAGTCATGCTGGCAGGAGTCATTGGGTGGAAGATAGAGATGGCCTGCTGAGGGGACTGTTGGTGGCCCTTGAGGCGAAACCTGTAGTCTGGGGGGGAAGGGGGCGGTGCTCTGCTTTGGGCTGGGGATCAGGTGCTGGTCTGAGAGGATCCTGACATCAGGAGAAGCTTGGAAGGAGTCTTCCCTGAGAGGCAACGGGAGCAATGAGGACCGTGTAAGTACTACATCACTGTTCAGGAACCTACAAGGGGAGAGACTGCCACACATAGCCAGTCTCTCTGGAAGATAGGGGTGTGCTTAAATCTTCTTTGACCTTGGCCTGGGAGATCTCTGGAAAGTCAGTCAGGTAGACTGGTGAAGAGACTCAGTAAGGTAGACTGGTGAAGAGAGTCAGTAGGGTAGACTGGTGAAGGAGCAGCAGGCTGGGCTGGTGGAGAGGCAGCCAGACGGGCTAGCATTTCCTGTGGTTGGTAGAGCTAGGATTAGTGTCTACAAAGAGGTGGGAGGTACTCCAGGATGCAGTCTACAACACTTTCTAAAAGGACTTTTGCTTTTCTAACAGAGACTGTTAAGCCGGGTACACACTATTAGTCAGCTCCAGTCGGAGCCACTGTACTAACCATTCAAGGTTAGTTCAGCGATCTCCCTCGCTGAGCTATTGTGTTCTGACAGGGGGATACCCCCCCCCTGCCAGAACACTTCAGTCAGCGCTCTCTGCCATTGGCTGAGAGCGCTTATCGGGAGTCGATCTGATGCCGGTTTTTCAGCATGCTCATCCAACAGAAGGGGGCCAAATAACCGGCTTCTGTTGGACAGACCAACATACACACGGGCCGAATGTCAGTTGGTGTTTTTGAACCGGCCATTGTCTGCTGACATTCGGCCCCTGTGTACCCTGCTTTAGCTTCCAAGAGAGGAATCAATTAGTTCTGTACAGAGTAAAGGAGAAGAATCAATCGAAGGTGTACATAGGGAGGAAGTTGTCCATGGTTTTATTGCTATTAAGTTGGGCATCCTATAATTCCTATACTCATCCAAATTATTACTCCTAATAAAACATAAAAACAAAGCTCAAAGACTGTTTTCTGTGTCTGGATGAAAGCTGTAAATGCTACTTACCTGGCTGTGTAGATTTGGGGAACCCTGTCATCTGCAACCCCTACGGAGGTAGTAGTACTACATAACTTGTCTGCCTTAAAGTTTCTCGGCATTTATATTTCTGAAAATCTCTCATGGTCAACAATCATGAAAGGCAGTTGTTAACAAAAATCACTGCAGCACCTATATTTTTTGAGATTGCTCAAGAGAAGAGGTCTAGAGAAGAAATTGCTAGAGATCTTCCATCGGTCAACTATCGAGAAAGTACTGGGGTACTACATTTCCATGTGGTACTCCAGCTGCTCAATGACTGATAAGGTTGCCCATCGGAAAAGGTTGTGTGTACTGCACAGAAAATCAAGGGGTGCAAACTTCCTTCTTTAACTAAAATGTATTAGTTCTATTGCCTCAGTAGAACACAAAGAGTAGTGAATGATCCTTCTTATCCTTGCCATCAGTTACTTGAATTTTTGCCACCAGGTAGGAGTTTCAAAAATGTTAAAGTGATTGTAAAGTCTATTTTTTAATTACAATAACAAACTTGTCATACTTACTTGGTTTTGCACAAAGCAGCCCCGATCCTCCACTTCTCGGGCCGCTGCCAGGCACTCCTGGCTCCTCCGCCCCAACGAGTGCCCCCATAGCAAGCTACTTGTTATGGGGGACTCATGTGTGCCTGCTCCTGAGCCTTGCTCTGTATATCCATAAGAAACACAGAGTGGGACTCGGCCCCACCCCCTGTTTCCTCGTCACTGGTTGTGATTGACAGCAGCGGAAGCCAATGGCTCCCACTGCTCTATCTCAGCCAGTGAGGTGGGAGCAGATGCGTAACTAGAACCTTTAGGGCCCCAGTGCAAAAAACCATGAAGGGCCCCTCGGACCCCTGGCCGGGGCCCTTCCCTTCAAGCCTGGGGCTCTTCCCACTGATCCTGGGGCCCTTTACTCTCATTGTGGGGCCCTTTATTATGGTCCTGCAGCAGGACCCTTTCACAAGTTCTGCAGTGGGCCCCTTTTCTGCCATCTTGGTGCCTCCCCACGGTGGTGGAATACCAGGGCCCGGTGGCAAGTGTGACCTTTGTGATCCTGGAAGTTCACCCACTGGAGTCGGTAGTTTTTATTTTTTGGTATTTTAGTTATATTATTTTTTATCATTTTATTTTATTTTTATTTTTTTTACAATGTCACTGACTATGATGTCCATTCAGAAAAGGAAGGAGCTGGTTAATTACATATTTACTGACCCCTTCCTCGTTCTCTATTGTGACACATACCCTGCAGCAGCTGGCAGGAGGGGGGGGGCACAGTGGTGGGGTGGGGGACCAGGGGAGCACACGGGGGCCCAGAGACAGCAGAACACAAGTGAACTGGATAGGAGGAGGGGGCAGCATACAGAGGAACCAATCTCCTCTATTTTCCTCTTGCAGCTACAGGAGGAAAAAGGAGGACAGTGATTTCTCTTCCTGCTGCCCCCGCCGCTCCTCCTATCCAGGTGTACAGGGGAGCCGCACAGGCCCCCTGGAGCATGGGGCCCGGTTGCAATTGCAACCCCCTGCACCCCCTGTAGTTATGACCCTGGGTGGGAGAGAGTCAGGAGAGCCTCAGATCTTGTGCACATCCTTGGATCCAGATCAGGCTCAGGTATGTATTTAGGGGGAGCTGTGGAGGAAGCTACAACAGAAGGTTTTTTCTTTTTACCTTACTGCATAGATTGCAGTAAGGTAAAAAACTTCTGCCTTTACAACCACTTTAAGGTTAGGACATTGAGGACAAATTGATTCAAGGACCCAAGGGCTACTAACGCAATAAATGAGAAAACGTCCCAATATAGGGTATGGCATGACCTTGTTATTATAATGTTTTTGTTTTATTTATTTATTAGTAACGTGAGAAGTGGCAATGCAATTTCGTTGTAAGTTTATTTTAAAATGACCATAAATGCCTTCCTATCTTGTCTTATCTTATCTTGGTCAGATGGCAAGGTGGCTAGAAGGAACACATACATGTAGTACAGGGGTAATATAAAGACCATGACCTCCAAAGAGTTAAAGAACAAATTTAGTTTATTTTCCAGTTGTTCTGACAGTTTTAAAAGAAAATTATAGCAGCCAGGAGTCAGGACACTCCCCATGGTAAATGGCTTGTACAAGTCACCTTTAGTCTATATCAACACAGACAGCCATAAAAACTGAAGTTTACTGTATGTATCAATGTCACTCAAGTGATGAGGAATCGTTTACAAGGCATGCAACCCTTAACATTCTCAAATTCATGTGTCAATGGTACTTAAAAAAAAACCTGCCATCAGAGGAACATAGAAACTGACCTCTCCTTCTGGAAATGGTAGTTGCCTGGATTTCATGCTGACCTTCGAGCCTCAATACATTACAAGTTTTTAAATAAGGACTTCTAACTTTCTTTGACTTTCCTGATCTGCAAACTTGTTGTGGGTTAGTGAAGCCAATGGTGAAGAATATCAGCCAGGGATTATAAAAAAAATTGAGTTTGGTTGAAAAGATCAACACCGCATCCTTAAATACAGTATCTCACAAAAGTGTCTACACCCCTAACATTGTTGTAAATATTTTATTATATCTTTTCATGTGACAACACTGAACAGATGACACATTGCTACAATGTAAAGTAGTGAGTGTACAGCTTGTATAACAGTGTAAATGTGCTGTCCCCTCAAAATAACTCACAGCCAATAATGTCTAAACTGCTGGCAACAAAAGTGAGTACATCCCTAAGTGACAATGTCTAAATGTGGCCCAATTAGCCATTTTCCCTCCATGGTGTCATGTGACTTGTTATTGTTACAAGGTCTCAGGTGTAAATGGGGAGCAGGTGTCTTAAATTTGGTGTTATCGCTCTCACTCTCTCATACTGGTCACTGAAAGTTCAACATGGCACCTCATGGCAAAAAACTCTCTGAGGATCTGAAAAAAAAGAATTGTTGTTCTACATAAAGATGGCCTAGGCTATAAAAAGATTCCCAAGAACCTAAAACTGAGCTGCAGCGAGTTGGCCAAGACCATACAGCGGTTAAACAGGACAGGTTCCACTCAGAACAGGCCTCGCCATGGTCAATCAAAGGAGTTGAGTGCACATGCTTAGCGCAAAATCCAGAGGTTGTCTTTGGAAAATAGACATATAAGTGCTGCCAGCATTGCTGCAGAGGTTGAAGGGGTGGGAGGTCAGCCTGCCAGTGCTCAGACCATACGCCGCACACTGCATCAAATTGGTCTGTATGGCAGTTGTCCCAGAAGGAAGCCTCTTCTAAAGATGATGCACAAGAAAAAACGTAAACAATTTGCTGAAGACAAGCAGACTAAGGACATGGATTACTGGAACCATGTCCTGTGGTCTGATGAGACCAAGATAAACTTACTTGGTTCAGATGGTGTCAAGCGTGTGTGGCAGCAACCAGGTGAGGAGTACAAAGACAAGTGTGTCTTGCCTACAGTCAAGCATGGTGGTGGAAGTGTCATGGTCTGGGGCTGCAAGAGTGCTGCCGGGACTGGGAAGCTACAGTTCATTGAGGGAACCATGAATGCCAACATGTACTGTGACATACTGAAGCAGAGCATGATCCCCTCCCTTCGGAGACTAGGCCACAGGGCAGTATTCCAACATGATAACGACCCCAAACACTCCTCCAAGATGATAACTGCTTTGCTAAAGAAGCTGAGGGTAAAGGTGATGGACTGGCCAAGCATGTCTCCAGACCTAAACCCTATTGAGCATCTGTGGGGCATCCTCAAACGGAAGTTGGAGGAGCGTAAGGTCTCTAACATCAACCAGCTCCGTGATGTCGTCATGGAGGAGTGGAAGAGGACTCCAGTGGCATCCTGTGAAGTTCTGGTGAATTCCATGCCCAAGAGGGTTAAGGCAGTGCTGGAAAATAATGATGGCTACACAAAATATTGACACTTTGGGCCCAATTTGAACATTTTAACTTAGGAGTGAACTCACTTTTGTTGCCAGAGGTTTAGACATTAATGGTGTGTTGAGTTATTTTGAGGGAACAGCAAATTTACACTGTTATACAAGCTGTACCCTCACTACTTTACATTGTAGCAAAGTGTAATTTCTTCAGTGTTGTCACATGAAAAGATATAATAAAATATTTACAAAAATGTGAAAGGTGTACTCAGTTTTGTGAGATACTGTGTATATATATATATAGAGCTAGAGTGTTATTGCGCTTAGTAGACAACACATATAGTAGTAGGAAAGAATAGCTCAGTCCCAACGCGTTTCGCCTGTTTCGGCTTCTTCAAGGGTTCAAGGGATATGTATTGTTTGGAACAACTAGAAAATATAGAAACATGTACATAACATACAATTTAAAAACAATAAACATTTGTATATATATATTTAATTACGTTGACCACTAACTCACAACTGGTATGAGAACAGAGCATTTAACGATAACAGATAACAAAGATGCATGTGCAATTCATTCCGACCCAGTCAGAAATGCTAGAAGGTATGTGGATGCAAACAGACGGACCAGGAAAAAAAAGGGGGGCCCTACCCCCAGGCCCCAAGCACAAACCCCAGAAAACAGGGGGCGAATGCCAGGAAGCGCACATTGGATTGAATCAAGAGCCAAAGATGCTAGTGAAAGATAAAACAGAAAACAAAACATAACTAGATGTTTGCTTATATATTTCTGTGAGTCCATACCACTTATCCCAACAGAGAGGGAACTTTGGACTGTGATCATCACAGAATACAGATAGCAAAAGACTACAATCAAGGCTCTACTAGGTAAACAAATAATCCTGCACTGACACGTACCTCCTATATATGTCCGCGAAAATCCCCTGTGTGGGTACCTACAAAGTCCCAAAATTGAATCTGGGGAAAACATGGAGGCATGGAGTCAGTACTCAGTCATAGGAGCCCCTCCATCAGAGCCATATAGGTCAAGCCAACACTAGACAACAACGCTCATTGAAAAATTACCACACTGCCAAGGGGGTTAGAGATACATGCCGCCATATAGGTCGCCTGGAGGAATGTGAAAGATCATTCGCTTTAAATAGGTAAACCTCACACCAAAGCGCTGTATTCCCATCACCGCCCCTCCCCCCCCCCCCCGCTCTGTCGTCATTATGCGTGGCCCAGGCGGCAGAATGTGCGGGACGTGTGGTTGTGGCTTTTTCTTTCTCGCTGCAGGGTTGTGGATAATTGTCTCCCGATCTTAGTTGGCGTCCCTCACCAATAATGGCCCCAAGTAAGAAAAAAAAGGTGGAAAAGGAAGGCAGCAAGAAGAAGAGTGTGAGTACAGTGGATGTTAAAAAGGAAATCATTAAGAAGTATGAACAAGGTATACGAGTGTCCGACAACGTAAGAATATATAACATGTCTATGCACAATATTAAAGAAGAAAGAAGAATTAAGGGAGCTAGATGCAGCAAAAGTAGTCACTAGACCATCAAAGCAATGGCTTCATGGCGAGCAGGGGATGGTTTGACAACTTTAAGAGGAGAAGTGGCATCCATAGTGTTGTGAGGCATGGAGAGGCTGCGAGTTCTGACGCTAAGGCAGCTGAGGCATTTATTGCCTGGTTCCAAAAGCTCATGGTTTCCAAGTGTTACCTGCCGCAGCAAATTTTTAGCTGCAATGAGACGGGGCTTTGGAAAAAGATGCCAAAAGGACCTACATTACAGCAGAAGAGAATGCAGTGCCCGGTCACAAGCCCGTGAAAGACCGTCTCACCCTCTTGTTTTGTGCTAATGGTAGCAGGGATTTCAAAATCAAGCCACTGCTCGTGTATCATTCTGAGAATCTACGAGCCTTCAAGAAATACACGGTGCAGAAGAGCCAGTTAAACGTTATGTGGCGGTTCAACAGCAAGGCTTGGGTCACTCGTATCTTGTTCGCTGATTGGATCAATGAGGTCTTCGGTTCTACAGTGAAGAGATATCTTTTAGAAAATAATTTGCCACTCAAAGTCTTGCTGCGAATGGATAATGATCCTAGCCATCCTCCAGGCCTTCATGACGACTTACTGGAGGAATTTGAGTTAATTAAGGTCAAGTTCCTTCCTCCCAATACCACTCCACTTATCCAGCCCATGGATCAGCAGTTAATTTCCAACTTTAAAAAGCTTTACACCAAAGCACTATTTCAGCTATGCTTCGAGGTTACTGAAGGAACAAACCTTAGCCTCCGAGAGTTTTGGAAAGATCATTTTCACATCATGAACTGCCGTAATATCATTGATAAAGCCTGGAATGAGGTCACCAAGAGAACTGTCAATTCTGCTTGGAGAAAACTGGGGCCCGATAGTGTTCTTGGACATGACTTTTGAGGGGTTTTCTCAGGAACAGGAGCCGCCAGTTATCGATGAAATTGAGTCCTTGGGGCAGACTTTGGGACTGGAGGTGAATGAGCAAGAGCTGGTGGAAGAACATGACCAAGAGCTGACCCTCGAGGAACTGACGAATCTATATCACGAGCAACAGCAAGAGGTTATAGAGGAGATCTCATCTGAAGAGGAGGAGGATAAAAAGGTAGAGGAATCCATCACTTTAAATGAGATTAGGGAGATGTGTAAAATGTGGGAAACAGAGCAAAATTTTGTAGAAAAGCACCACCAAATAAGGCTGTAGCAGTGTGAACGATAAATTTGTTTAACAACAATGCAATGTCACATTTCCACCAAATTCTCAAAAGGAAACAAAAGCAAGTGTAATTGGATAGGTTCCTTGTTAAAGTTAGTGATAGACGTCCTACATAATAACCACCCTCCTCCTCTCCTCTCTCTCATCTCCCTCACAGCCACGATTCTTTTCAAAGGCAAAGTGCAGGTTCATTTGTTTCATTTTTACAATACAGTATACTTTATACTGTACAGTACTGTATTTTGAAGTTCAGATTATTTGTTTTATTTTTACAGTACACTTTATACTGTATTTTGTATTGCCGTAATCATTTTTATATGAATAAATGGTTTTGGAACGAATTATCTGAGTTTCCCTTTTTCCTTATGGGGAACTTCGCTTTAATATAAGAGCGCTTTGGATCACAAGCATGCTTCTGGAACGAATAATGCTCGAAAACCAAGGTATTACAGTATAACTGAGTTAGATGGTTTCTACATATTTGCAGGACCACAATTAGGGCCTTATATACTGTATTACTTGTCTACCATATATTTCATCACCCATACATGGCTTGCTTTTGTATAGTTACTCCAAAGTACCATGGAAAACCCTGTCAACTCACATGTTAGTGACATGTGTCCATTGTGATGAAGGAAAAATAACTATTTAGAAATTCGTTCACACATTCAGGGATGTATATGACAACCCAGTGGGCCAACCCCAGGTCCAACCCATTGCCCGGCATTGCATACCAACTGCATTAAAGAGAATAGACATGCATCTTCCAATATATTTGTTAGGTACAATTCTGACATGATTTAATGTAATATTCATAATAAAATATAAACTATATTTTAATCACAAAGACATAACTGATTGTGGAACTAATATTAGGGACAGCGCTGATGAGATTAAAGAAAGGGCTTAAAAGTGAGATGTTCGTTTATCCCTGGGGGCTTTGTTGCCCCTAGCTGGAAAATAAATGTTGTCTCCAATTGTAGGAGGCATTTGTCTATGTCTCCACCCCTTGGAGACCCTTTCACGTGTTCGAGTGCAAAAAATCTCATAGAGCTAAGATCAAAGATCAAAACCATTTGTTATTTTAAATGCATAATCTCGAATACCTTTTTGAAATGGTCTTTCAGTTTTTCCTACATAGAATGCCTTACATTGGTACTCCATATAGTAAACTACCCCCATGATTTGACAATTTATCAAATACCTAGGGGTCCAAATTTGCCCATTTGGTAGACGAACAGTTTTAATTTTCCATATCCAGCTAAAATAATTACATTTGCAGCAGCTTTGCGTTCACCT
This sequence comes from Pelophylax lessonae, assembly GCF_965119305.1. Classification (NCBI taxonomy): domain Eukaryota; kingdom Metazoa; phylum Chordata; class Amphibia; order Anura; family Ranidae; genus Pelophylax; species Pelophylax lessonae. The sequence continues at coordinate 821,542,344 of NC_138768.1, forward strand.
CAGTTTAGTAATCCATGGGATAGTGGAGAGTTTATTTTCTAGGTGACTATGCGCCAGATGATCACGTAGGGATTTAGCCCGTCTATAAGTTACCTGAGGTCTTTAACCAATGTATTTGGTTTCTAATGCATTATCCTTTAATAGGTGCCAATGTTGTTTATTTAGATATGGTTCTGTGAGATATGGGTTGGCTCTTTTTCCTTTGGCTTTCGGTGGGTAAATAAGAGAGATTCACAAGATCTTCACAAGAACATAAATAAGTCACCAGGACCAGATGGCTTACACCCGAGGGTCCTTAAGGAACTCAGCCAGGTGATAGCCAGACCATTGTTCCTAATCTTTATGGACAGTCTACTGACGGGAAGGGTACCAGCTGATTGGAGAAAAGCCAACATGGCAAAAAAATTTAAAAAAGGGCCGAAATATATCCCTGGGAACTACAGGCCAGTTAGCCTAACATCAATAGTCTGCAAGCTTTTGGAGGGAATGATAAGGGACTATATACAAGATTTTAGTAAAAAAAATGGTATCATTAGTAGTAATCAGCATGGATTCATGAAGAATCATTCTTGCCAGATAAATCTTTTAACCTTCTATGAAGAAGTGAGCTGCCATCTAGATAAAGGAAGGCCTGTGGATGTACTGTTTCTGGACTTTGCAAAGACATTTGATACAGTTCCCCACAAACGCTTACTGTATAAACTAAGGTACATAGGTATGGGCCATAGGGTGAGTACCTAGATTTAAATCTGGCTTCAGGCGCGAGTCCCGAGGGTGGTTATAAATGGCGAGTACTCAGAATGGTCTGTTGTGGAAAGTGGGGTCCCCGAAGGATCTGTCCTGGGACCAATCCTGTTTAATTTAATTCTAAACGATCCTGAGGATGGCATAAACAGCTCAATTTCAGTATTTGCAGCCGATACTAAACTAAGCAGGGCAATAACTTCTACACAGGATGTGGAAACCTTACAAGAAGACCTCAACACAATAATGGGGTTGGCATCTACATGGCAAATGAGGTTTAATGTGGAAAATGTAAGGTAATGCATTTGGGTGCCCGAAATACAAATGTAAGTTACCCCCAAGGCGGTGATCCTCTGGGGGAATCTAAGATGGTAAAGGACCTGGGGGTCCTAGTAGATGACAGGCTCAGTGATAACATGCAATGCAAAGCTGCTGCAAGCAAAACCAGCAGAATACTGGCATGTATAAAAAAGGGAATTCACTCCAGAGATAAAATGATAATTCTCCCACTCTACAAGACCCTGGTCCGGCCGCATCTTGAGTATGCCATTCAGTTCTGGGCACCGGTCCTCAGGAAGGATGTGCTGGAATTGGAGAGAGTGCAACATAGCCAATAAAGGGAATGGAGGACTTCAGCTATGAGGAAAGACTACAAGTATTACTTCTCTCTGGAGAGGAGACGCTTGAGAGGGGATATGATATCAATGTACAAATACCGTACTGGTGACCCTAGCATATGTAACAAACTTTTCAGCAAAAGGGAATTTAAAAAGACACATGGCCATTCACTAAAATTAGAAGAGAAGCTGTTTAACCCTAAACTGCGTAAAGGATTCTTTACCATCAGAGCGGTAAGGATGTAAAATTCTCTTCCATAAGCAGTGGTATCAGCAGGGAGTATTCACAGATTAAAAAAACTATTAGATGGGCACTTTAATGACCACAATATAAAGGGGTATATGATGTACTATTGACAGCAAGCACACACACACACTCATCATAGGTTGAACTGGATGAACTGGTGTCTTTTTTTCAACCTCACTAACTATGTAACTATGTACCTGTGCCAAGACAAAATGTATCTCACCAAAGAAAACCAAGCGCTTCCACCCCCCCCCCAGGTAAAGGTTAGCATATGATGGGGCACATTTAGTCCCCATCGCAACTCCCTGCACCTGGAGCTAGTTGGCGCCATTGAAAATGAATACATTCCTAGATAGGTGTTCAAGTAGCTTCAAAACAAAGGTGTTATATTTCCACAGAGATCTATCTTGTTCCCTCAAAAATTCCACATTTATGTTAATCCTCTTTTTTGTGGGGTACTAAGCAATATAGCGCCTCAACATCTATTGTCACTAGCCAAGCATCAATCGGTACTGTGTTATCCTCACAGATATCCTCTGGTGTCTTGTACATATGAGTGTAAGGATATCACAGATGGTCTCAAATATTCATCAATTAGCTGGCTAGCCTTTTCAGAGATGCAACCAATTCCCAATACAATCGGGCGACTTGGGGGAGTCTCAGCACTTTTGTGCACCTTTGCCAAGGAATAGAAGGTGGGTGTGACTGGAAATGGTACATTTAAAAATTCATTCAAAAGTATTTTTGTTGCCCTCTCTAAATGCCATTGCAATAATATCTCTAAATTCCTGATGGAATTTATTGATATTGGTTTCTGGAATCCCTCTATACCAAGCCAAATTGTTTAAAATGGTCATGCTCATTTTAACATATTTTGACCAGTCCATGATCACCACACACCCCCCCCCCCCCTTTATATGAAGATTTAATGATAATATGATAATATTATTGTTTTTTTTTTTTATAGATTATGTAGGGTAGTCTGTTACTTTGCAGTTAAATGGTTAGCATTCATAGACGTATTTGTTAGAGATTTGATATCATGAAGTACTTTTTGGACAAAAGACCAAATGTGTAGGTTGCAATGCCAGTCACAGGCCCACAGCCAGAAAGACACAGGCCCACAGAGAGCAAGCCACAGGCCCGCAGCCAGCCAGCCACAGTCCCACAGCCAGCAAGCCACAGCCTGCCAGCCAGCCAGCAAGCCTGCCAGTGCCAGCCACAGGCCCACAGCCAGCAAGCCACAGCTTGCCAGCCAGCCAGCAAGCCAAAGCCTGCCAGCAAGCCTGCCAATGCCAGTCACAGGCCCACAGCCAGAAAGACACAGGCCCACAGCGAGCAAGCCACAGGCCCAGAGCCAGCCAGCCACAGTCTGCCAGCCAGCCAGCAAGCCACAGCCTGCCAGCCACAGCCTGCCAGTCAGCCAGCAAGCCTGCCAGTGCCAGCCACAGGCCCACAGCCAGCAAGCCACAGCCTGCCAGCCAGCAAGCCACAGCCTGCAAGCTACAGTCTACCAGCCAGCCAGCCTGCCAGTGCCAGACACAGGCCCACAGCCAGCAAGCTACAGCCTGCCAGCCAGCAAGCCACAGCCTGCCAGCCACAGACTGCCAGCCAGCAAGCCTGCCAGTGCCAGCCACAGGCCCACAACCTGCCAGCGGTAGCCAGCAAGACCACAGCCTGCCAATGGTAGCCAGCAAGACCACAGCCTGCCAGCGGTAGCCAGCAAGACCACAGCTTGCCAGCCAGCAACTGTAATTAAGGTAAGAGGAGCCAACTTGGCCTAGGTATCAGAGAGCTATGTTGTGTTGTTTTTTTTTGTGGGTGAGGCTGGAGGTGGGGTGGGGTGTGGGTGTGGATGGAGGCATGGCAAGGGTGTGTCTGGAGGCGGAACATGGGTGAGGCCTGAAAGGGACCCTTGATTTATTTTGCCCGGGGACCCTGAGGGTTCTCAGTCCTCCCCTGGCAACAGCCACCATTTTATTCTCCAGGGTCTCCTGTTTTCAGAAAATATACAATGTTTGGGGGTGCTTAGTAATTTTCTAGCACAAAATATTAATTTTAAAATGTATTTCAAAAATTTCAAAATTGCCCCCAACAGCAGGGGGTTAAGGGGGAAACTTAAAAGAAAGGAGACTTTTTGTCCACCAGGAAACTATATACAGTACATACATTGTCTTTCTCACCTACCCTTGGTTGTTTACTTATTCTTGTTCTTGATTTTTTTATTTATTTATTTCGGACAAAGGAACAGGTGTGTACCTAAATACAGCAAGGAAAAAGGCATGCAATACAATCGCACAGACACAGCTGGGGTTCCTTAAGCACAAATCACAGTTCTTTGGTGTAGTATTAAGATAGAGAATTACATAATCAGAGAATAAGAACAGACAAACAATATCCCTCTCTGGTAATGAATACTTTGCCTGGTATCTGGGGTTTATTATAATACATATCACACAATGCCTGCGCTCTAATTCCTAATCACCCATAAAACTTTCTAAAGCTGATGGATACATTTCTATCCCCAGGATAAATAATAATTAAAAAACAACAACAATAAACCAGCAGTATAAGTGAGATATAATAATAATGTGCGTGTGACATCACACAACTAAAAAATATCTGCTGCATTAAAAAACAATCATAAACAGTGCATGTTAATTTAGTGATAAGCCCTAAGTGTAAACAACATGTAAAAAAGTCTCCATACATAAAGTCAGTGCATAAATATACAGTATATGGCAATTAAACAATTTTTCAGTTAAATCGGAGTTCCGCCTGTTTTTGTGTTTATTAACCACTTTTGGACCGGAAGATTTTTCCCCTTTAATAACGGGGCCATTTTTTGAAATTCGGCATTGCATTACTTTAACTGACATTTGCGTAGTCGTGCGAAGCTGTACCCATATAAAATCGATGTCCTTTTTTTCCCCACAAATAGAGTTTTCTATTGGTGGTATTTAATCACCTCTGCGTTTTTTTTTTTTTTTTTTTTTTTGTGCTATAAATAAAAAAAAAGAGCGAAAATTCTGAAAACAAAAAATAATATTTTTTACTTTCTGCTATATAACAGTCCTAATAAAAATAAATTAAAAATCATATTTTTTCATCATTTTATGCCAATTTTTATTCTGCCACATATTTTTGGTAAAAAAAAATCCCAACAAGAGTATATTGATTGGTTTGCACAAAAGTTATCGTATCTACAAAATAGGAAAAAGATTTATGTAATTTTTATTTATATATTTTTTTGGGGTATAAACAAAAAAAGTGAAAATTCTGAAAAAAAAAAAACCAATATTTTTCACATTCTGCTTTATAACATTCCCAATAAAAAAAAATATTAAAATCAAATGTTTTCATCATTTTAGGCCACTTTGTATTCTGCTACATATTTTTGGTAAAAAAAATCCCAATAAGAGTATATTGATTGGTTTGCGCAAAAGTTATCACGCCTACAAACTAGGGGAAAGATTTATGTCATTTTTATTTAATTATTTATTTTTTTACTAGTAATGGCGACGATCAGCGATTTTTAGCGGAACTGCAACATTGCGGTGGACAGATCAGACACCTAACTGACATTTTTGACACTTTTGTGGGCACCAGTGACATTAATACAGTAATCAGTGCTAAAAATATGCACTGTTACTGTAATAATGACACTGGCAGGGAAGGGGTTAACACCAGGGGCGATTAAAGGGTTAAATGTGTCCCTAGAGGGTGCGTCCTAATTGTGTGGGGGATGGACTTATGGAATGAACACAGGAATCTGTGTTCCTAAATAGGAGGAACACAGGAGCCCTTTGTTCTTTGCTGAAAAGAACAGCGGTCTGCTGTGTTTACAACTACAGACCTCTGTTCTGTCTCCACGGGGAGCGATCGCGGGTGCCCGGTGGCAATCGCGGCCACTGGCCCGGCAGATCAGCTTCACCTCTAACGAATGGGCGCACGTGCGTGCCTCCGGTGGTGCTCGCGCGTCCCAACAAGCCCTCCCGTGAAGCGACGTACGGGTACTTCATTTCGCGGGAACCTGCTGCCCTGCCGCAGTACATGTACGGCGGCTGGTTGGCAAGCGGTAAAAGTCAGCAGCTACAAAAAGTGTAGCTGCTGACTTTTAATAAACACCTGTCCCAGGATCCAGTGATGTGGCAGGCGGGATCCTCGGTTCACTCCCTCTTCTCCCCACAGCGCTGGCATCACAAGTGTGGGCACCCGGCTGTGACAGCTTGTGACTTCACAGTAGGGTGCGCACTGCGCATGCATGAGTCGCCCTGCCCATCCTGAGTGGCAATCTTCTGGGACCTGTGATGTGTCCCAGAAGATTGCAGTGAGGGAGTGGGAGAGGAGAACTTCCACTTCAGCCGCCTAGGTGGCCCGAGTGGAAGTGGGAGCTGGGTAGCTGTCAAATCTAGGTACCCGCCTCCCTCAAAAAAATGACATGCCAAATGTGGCATGTCAGGGGGTCAAGAGGCCTTAAAAGCGGGAGTACCACTTTTGGGTGGAACTCCGCTTTAGTGAATCCACCATGTCAGGTATTTTTAATTCCTCGATCCTTCACCTCCATGTACAATATCTACAAATACAACAAACTCTCCAGATCTGAATGATATATTAAGGTCATATACCGTATTTTGGTAATGGGGTTACAGCTATATCGATGTATAAGGCCCCTTTCAGACGGGGGGACAAAAGCAGCGGATCCGCCCGCTCAGCGAGGAATCCCCACTGAGCAGGTGAATGATAGGTCCATGTCTGCTCCGCTTATGCAGAGTGGACAAGGAAACAGCCTGCTGTCCTCTATCAGTGGTTGGATGGAAACGGGCCACCTGTCTGTTTCCATCCGACTGTCATCTGATCCGATCTGCCAGATTCCCATCCGTCTGTTTTTTAGTGGACAGGATCAGATTGGATGTCGGCAGGTGTCAACAAACACATGCCCGCTGACATCCGCCACTCCATAGAGAGCAATAGATAGACTGATCGGGTCCGCCCGAAAAACTGACAGGTGGATCCGATCTGTCCATCAAATGTGACAAAAATGTACAACTTCAAAAAACTCGCCATGCCTCTTACTAAGTACCTTGGGCTGTCTACTTCCCAAAAAAGGGTAATTTGGGGCTTCAAGAAATGAGATAGGCCATCAGTATATCAGGATTGATCAATTTTCAAATATAGTGAATATACCATAGTTTGTAGACGCTAGATCGCTAAATCTTTCATACAGACTAAATATTATAGACTGATTTGGTTATTTTTACCAAAGAAATGTAGCAGAATACATTTAATAAAATGAAAAGGACATGAAAAAAGGATAGTTTGCAAAATTTTTATAACAGAGAAACTTTTTTTTTTTTTTTAATTTTCAGTTTTTGTTTTTTGTTTATATAGCAAAAAAAAAAAAAAAAAAAGAAACAACCCAGTGATACAAAAAAAACACCAAAAGAAAGCTCTATCTGTGTAATTTTTTTTATAAATTTAACTTGACCACGCAATAGCCAATTAAAGTAGCACAGTGCTGAATAAAAAAAATGGCCTGGTCATGAGAGGGGGAAAACCTTCTAGTGTGCGGAGACACAGCTGTCAGGTCTGTCCGTTCTCATCCGATCCCATCCGATCCGCTGGACGGATGGAAAATAGGGTTTCCCTCAGTCCAGATTTGATGGATCGGATCGGATGTCAGCGGACATGTCTCCGCTGACATCCAATGCCCCATAGAGATGCATGGGGCATCCGTTTAGATCCGCCAAAAAACAGACAGGCGGATCTAAACGGTCCGCATGCATGAAAGGGGCCTAAAGGTAAAACAAATCTAAATGCCTAAGCACAATTTTGAAACTTTGACATGTGTTATTAAAACTGTATATATCATCACAACTATTTTGTGCATCCAGGTGGATTATAGCTTGTTTCTTTTTCCAGGTCAAATCGGGCTTTTTTTTAATCAAATGTAGCTGTATATTTCTTGCTACTAGCATAACCTTCCACCAAAAAACAACCCAAATTAAATGTTCTTGCTCCAGATGATCGCAGCGATACCACATATGTATATGTTAGATGCTGTTTGTACCTGTAGTATAGCCCAAAACAATAGTGCCCATTTTGCTTTTTCTTTATCCTACCTAAAACACGCTGACACTAATTGACACTGATACTAACAAAATAAATAAATAAATACTGACCCTGACCTTGGCCTAAACACTAACCCTGGCACTGACCTAGATCATACCTTGATGTAGGCATTTTTTTAATTTTATTTTTTTAATATTATTTTTTATTTTATTTTACTAGACACACTTTTTTTCTGCAAGGAGAGAGAGAGAGAGATATGATGCATCCCTCGCCTCTATTTACAGAGAAAAACAAATGTGTGGGCTTCACAGTGACTGATCACTGTGTGTTATGTACCTGGTTGTCCTTGAATCGGGAGGTTCCCTGTTCCATAGCTTGCAGCCTTATCTGTTGTGCCACAAAGAAGCTCTGGAGTTTTTGCAGTGATTTTCCAGCCTGATGCTTTACTTTTGGACTCACTAGCTCCACCTGCTGCCAGCTGCAAACAATGTACAATTTAACCAGCTGTGAACAATGTACAATTTACTTAGCCTTCAAAAAGCAGGCTCCTCAATGTACAATTTACTTAGCCTTCAAAAAGCAGGTTCCTCAATGCCTGTTTGTTTGGAATATCTTCCTGGGTGTGCTGCTTGCTCTTTGATAGACTTTCGTGTATGAACTTTTGCCTGTATTCTTGACCCCTCTTCCGCCTGCCGAATCTGTACTTCACCGCCAGCTTGTGTAGGACTTCTGCCTGCCTGACCATTCTTTGGATTACGTTTGGATACCACTTTGCCAGATCTGTTGCTGGCCTGATCCCTGACTATGTTTTCTCCTGAATCCTCAGCACTCAAACTCCACTTCAGACTTTACCTAACAGGTACCTAACACTGTGATAGCCAATCAGAGGCTATCACAGTGATCATGGCCTGGGAATTTGGAGTTCCGGGTTCTGATCCTTATTAGGGGGTCCGGGACTCTCAGTGGTGCGCTCCCAGCACAAAGGAATATACGCAAATATGCGGCCCCTGTTCAAAACAGACTTCTCAGCTGTCATGATACTTCAGGAAAGTTGTTTATTTTCTTGAAGTAAAGCAAAACAGAACAAAACAGAAAGGTTTCACGCATCAAAAGGAGAGAGAGAGGTGTTACGTGTCTTCAGAGTGTAGGATGTTCTTTTCTCATCTCTGCTTGATCTGTAAATATAGTTGTCTTTTATACTGTATGTAAAGATGATGTCAGCAAAAAGTGTGTCCCAAGAAGGTAGTAATTCTAAATATAAAAGTAACACCCACTCTTGCATATATGGTTTGAGTTTATAGTAAGACACATAACTCCACCCAACATACTAACATAGAAACTGCGATTAAAAATACATACATAGCAAAATGGCTTCTCTGTTCTTCACAAAGACATATTGAAGTAACCTTCAAAACTAACATATTACATTGTAACATTCATATGTATTTCAGAGGCTTTTATCATTTAAAATAATATTAAACTCTAAATCTCTAACAGCCCCACAGAAAAAAGCCCAGTCCAGTGGGGCCGCATATTTGTGTATGATCGGCGTGAAGGGGTTAAGGTATTTAAAAAAACTATATTGCATTTTGACCACGAGATGAAGCTGGTGATCATGGGGATCCATCTATTAGAGAAATTACGGCCAAACTTTGTGTAGCATGCACAAATATGTGTGACATTTGCACAACAAATGTTTTATAAAAGGGCCCCTCTAAAGTCAAAGAAGATTAATCTATCCTTATCCACATATAACATACAGTAATAAAGAGATTCCAATAACAAACACGTTTCCCCCATCTGCCACATTTTACATCCGGTGGAAAAATAAATGCTATAAAATTCAGACGTACGAATGTCCATCAAACATTTGCTGTGAGTATGGCACAACAAATACTTCATAAATAGACCTTAGAAATCTTTATATACATTTTTTGTCTGTTTTTCTATTGCCCATGATCACCTTAAAACCTACAGAGATCATTATTATTGATAAACGTAACTATTCATTTTTATTTTAATATTTAATATTATCAAAAATCTAGACAGTTAGAGCATTGTGATTGTTCTGTACACAGCCCTATCAACATATACATATTGTCATAAAACTGAATAATCATATGTTAGGTCATGGATAGGACATATTTGTACATCACACTTAAACAAGGTAATTAAAGTTCAAATGTTCTATCAGAAGATAGAGTACGTACTTTGTCTCTTTATCAATCAGATGTATTATGGTTTGTAGCAATAAGGTAATAATTGTCTGACTTTGATCTCTTACCTGTGTGGACTAATGAGATCTATATTATGTCTTATCAGGTTCTGTGCTCTAGTAGACTGACATTTCCACGATTAGGAGACAGCTCTATACACATCAATGGTGCAGACATTCCCTTATCAAATTTCTGCAGTTCTTCATATCCAGGCCAAAGGTAACTTGATTAGCAATTCAAGGACATTTTATAGCATAGCACAGTTTGGAATAAATGACTCTTTAATATTAGGCTATACTGTATTTGCACAATACACCAGAGGATTTGGATGTGGATTCGGTTGATGGAATCTAAGAAAAGGATTCCCCTAGAGGTGGGACTTTATAGGCACTAATATATTGACAAATTTATAAATACAAAGGCATTATTAGAAAACAATTGTGTTTTATTGAAATAACAAATTACATATCAATTTAAAAAATAATGGCAAGTCGTGTACAGTACACGACTTGCCATTATTTTTTAAATTGATATGTAATTTGTTATTTCAATAAAACACAATTGTTTTCTAATAATGCCTTTGTATTTATAAATTTGTCAATATATTATTGCCTATAAAGTCCCACCTCTAGGGGAATCCTTTTCTTAGATTCTATTGTCCTTGGGATGTGGCACACTATTGTGGATTCCACATGAGCATACTATATGTAATTCGGTTGATGGAGTGCATGCCTGGAGAAAAAGAGGAGGAGACGCTGCACTCCAGGAAATGGCCCAAGTGTACAGAGAAGTGAAGATGGCTTCAGCTCAACTCCTCCCAGGCCATGCTTCTGATGCATTTTGCCCTTCCTACAGGGCTTAGTAATGGGGACCTAGGATTTGCATGGCCATGTCCACTGTCCTAAAATGAGGAATAATCCCAGTGTTGGGACAAGGTCATCTAGTGCCCAGGGCAAAGATGCCAAACAGCACCCTCATCCTTCCCCAAAATGTGTGAGCACCAAACAAAAATCCCCCCTCTTACAGTACTCCTGCCAGCTTGTAGGTAGGCACTCTCTACAGCAGCACCCCCCCCACCTCATATGATGCCACAGCGCCCAGGTCAGCTCTCCCTCCTGCCCACCCCTTGTGTCGGCCCTGAAAAATCCTCTTATGCTTGGAATATGTGATAGAATGAGGTCTTCACTGTGCTATGCAATGATTTGGTTGGAGAGCTTTTTTTTTTTTTTTGGGAGAGCTTTTTGATTGGTTTAGTCCATTCTCATCATATTCTCTATGGTTATACTGCCTTCCAAGGACTTGTTATGCAAAATGTGTAACCATAAAATGTGGCCATGCAAGATTTTGTAATGATAAATGAAGGGGGTATGAGCGTGGAAGTGCAATCTTTTGAGTTAACTAATCCCTGTTTTATGTTTAACCTCCAGTTTATATTACTATTTATATGAGTTGTTTTTCTTTTTTGTATGAATATGCAACTCATACAAGTTAATGGACATTTCCTACTGTGCATGTATGTGAGTTAGGGACCTTAGATTGTAAGCTCCTTGAGGGCAGGGACTGATGTGAATGTACAATGTATATGTAAAGCGCTGCGTAAATTGACAGCGCTATATAAGTACCTGAAATAAATTTCAACAACAGTTAAAGCAGAACAGAAAGCCAAAGAGAAGGCACCGTCGGTGGGGGAGATATGTGGAGCGGGGGGAGGGAGAGCCCCAGCGCAGGCGCCACCACCGCCCCCCCTCGGTGGGGGACATAGGGGGAGTTGGGGCGGGGGAGCCCAAGAGAAGACGCCGCCGCTCCCCCTCGGCGGGGGACACATGTGGGACGAGGGGAGGGGGAGCCCAAGCGCAGGGGCCGCTGCCCCCCCTCAGCGGGGGAGATAGGTGGAGCAGGGGGAGGGGGAGCCCAATCGCAGTTGGCGCCGCCCCCCCTTGGCGGGGGAGATAGGCACAGCGGGGGCGGGGGAGCATAAGAGAAGGCGCCGTGGCCCCCCCCTCGGCAGGGGAGCAATGCGGAGTGGGGGGGAGGGGGGGCCCAAGCACAGGCGCCACCACCGCCCCCCCTCGGTGGGGGAGATAGGGGGAGTCGGGCGGGGGAGCCCAAGAGAAGACGCTGCCTCTCCCCCTCGGCGGGGGAGACATGTGGGACAAGGGGAGGGGGAGCCCAAGCGCTGGGGCCTCTGCCCCCCTCGGTGGGGGAGATAGGTGGAGCAGGAGGAGTGGGGCCCAAGCACAGAAGGCGCCGTGGCCCCCCCCCCTCGGCAGGGGAGAAAGGCGGAGCAGGGGAGCCCAAGAGAAGGTGCTGCCGACCCCCCTCAGTGGGGCAGATATGCAGAGCGTGGGGAGGGAGATCCCCAGCGCAGGCGCCGCCACCCCTCGGCAGGGGAGATATGCAGAACGGGGGGAGGGGGAGCCCAAGTGCAGGCGAAACGCCCCCCTTGGTGGGGGAGATATGCGGAGTGGGGGAGGGAGAGCCCCAGTGCAGGCGCATCCACCCCCCCTTGACAGGGGAGATAGGTGGAGCGGGGGTGAGGGAGCCCAAGAGAAGGTACCGCGGCTACCCCTTCGGCAGGGGAGATATGCGGAGCGGGAGCCCAAGTGCATGTGCCGCTGCCCCCCTCGGCGGGGAGATAGGGGGAGGCGGGGCAGGGGAGCCCAAGAGAAGGCGCCGCCGCTCCTCCTCGGTGGGGGAGATATGTGGGACGAGGGGAGGGGGAGCCCAAGCGCAGGGGCCGCTGCCCCCCTCGGTGGGGGAGATAGGTGGAGCAGGGGGAGGGGGAGCCCAAGCGCAGTTGCCACCGCCCCCCTTGGCAGGGGAGAAAGGCGCAGCAGGGGCGGAGGAGCATAAGAGAAGGCGCCACGGCCCCCCCCTCAGCATGGGAGAAAGGCGGAGCAGGGGAGCCCAAGAGAAGGTGCTGCTGCCCCCCCTCAGCGGGGCAGATATGCGGAGCGGGGGGAGGGAGAGCCCCAGCGCAGGCGCCTCCACCCCCCCTTGACGGGGGAGGTAGGTGGAGCAGGGGGAGGGGGAGCCCAAGCGCAATCAGGGCCATCCGCCCCTTCGGTGGGGGAGATATGCGAAAAGGGGGAGGGGGAGCCCAAGCGCAGGCGCCAACGCCCCCCCCTTGGCGGGGGAGATATGCGGAGCGGGGGCGGGGGAGCTCAAGAGAAGTCTGGCGCCACTGCTCCCCCTCGGCGGGGGGAGATATGCGGAGTGGGGGGAGGGGAGCCCAAGTGCAGGCGCCGCCACCCCCCCTCGGCAGGGGAGATAGGCAGAGTGGGGGAGGGGGATTCCAAGCGTAGGCGCCGCCGCCCCCCCTTGGCGGAGGAAATATGTGGAGCGGGGGGAAGGGGCAGCCCAAACACCGCCGCCCCCCCCCTCGGCAGGGGAGATAGGTGGAGCGGGGGAAGGGGGAGCCCAAGTGTAGGCACCGGCGCTCCCCCTCGGCGGAGATATGCGGAGCGGGGGGAGCCCAAGCGCAGGCGCCGCCACCCCCCCTCGGCAGGGGAGATAGGCAGAGCAGCCCAAGAGAAGGTGCCTCTGCCCCCCCCCACGTGGAGGAGATATGCGGGGGAACCCAATGCCGCCGCCTTCTCTCGGTGGGGGAGATAGGTGGATATTTAGAGTGGGCGGAGGGGGAGCCCAAGTGCAGGGGCCGCCGCTTCTCCCCCTCGGCAGGAGAGATATGCGGAGCGGGAGTGGGGGAGCCCAAGAGAAGGCACTGCCGCTCCCCATCGCCAGGGGAGATATGCGGGGGGAGCCCAATTGCAGGCGCCACCGCCCCCCCTTGGTGGGGGAGATAGGTGGAGCAGGGGGAGCTCAAGTGCAGGCGCCGCCGCCCTCCCTTGGCGGGGGAGATAGGCAGAGTGGGGGCGGAGGAGCCCAAGAGAAGTCACCGCCGCCCCCCCCTCGGCGGGGGAGATATGCGGAGCGGAAGCCCAAGAGAAGGCACCGTTGGCCCGCCCCTCAGCGGGGGAGATATGGGGAGCGGGGGGAGGGAGAGCCCCAGTGCAGGTGCCGCCACCCCCCCTTGACGGGGGAGATAGGTGGAGCGGGGGTGAGGGAGCCCAAGAGAAGGCACTGCCACCCCCCGCTCGGCGGGGGAGATATGCGGAGCGGGAGCCCAAGCGCATGCGCCGCTGCCCCCCCCCTCCGCAGGGGAGCAATGCGGAGTGGGGGGGAGGGGAAGCCCAAGCACAGGGGCCACCACTGCCCCCCCTCGGCGGGGGAGATAGGGGGAGCCGGGTCGGGGAGCCCAAGAGAAGGCGTCGCCGCTCCCCCTCGGCGGGGAAGATATGTGGGACGAGGGAAGGAGGAGCCCAAGCGCCCCCCCCTTGGCGGGGGAGATAGGTGCAGCGGGGGCGAGGGAGCTCAAGAGAAGGCGCCGCCGCCCCCCCCCCCTCGGCAGGGGAGAAAGGCAGAGTGGGGGAGCCCAAGAGAAGGTGCTGCCGCCTGCCCTCAGCGGGGCAGATATGCGGAGCGGGGGGAGGGAGAGCCCCAGTGCAGGTGCCGCCACCCCCCCTTGACAGGGGAGAAAGGTGGAGCGGGGGCGAGGGAGCCCAAGAGAAGGCACCGCCGACCCCCTCGGCGGGGGAGATATGTGGAGCGGGAGCAGGGGAAGCCCAAGCGCAGGCGCCGCAGCCTCCCCCTCGGCAGGGGAGCAATGCGGAGTGGGGGGGAGCCCAAGCACAGGCGCCACCGCCGCCCCCCCCTCGGCGGAGGAGACAGGCAGAGCCGGGGCGGGGGAGCCCAAGAGAAGGCGCCTCCGCTCCCCTTCGGTGGGGGAGATATGTGGGCTGGGGTAGGGGGGAGCCCAAGCGCAGGCGCCGCTGCCCACCGGCAGGGGAGATAGGTGGAGCGGGGGGAGCACAAGCGCAGTTGCCGCCACCCCCCCTCGGCGGGGGAGATAGGCGCAGCGGGGGCGAGGGAGCCCAAGAAAAGGCGTCGCCACCCCCCCTTTGGCGGGGGAGATATGGGGAGCGGGGGCAGGGGGAGCAGGCGCCGCTGTGATGATGTTCACCATCACTGGGAGTGAGGGACAGATACTTGGGGGACGCTGAGAGAATGGTTTGGATGGCTTCATATGGGACAGTAATATTTGTTAGCAATATCTCTCAGGAAATGTATGAAGATGAATGGTTTCAGATTGCTAGAATATTGCAGGAGTGTCTCATAGACCCTTGCTAGATAGTGAGTGAGATGGGGTGGGGTTTGTTATTGGTAAGTGCCTGTATTCCATTGTTCTATTGTTTCTGTCTGCCTTAAGATAAACTTATTATGGGATCTGTATATGTGTATGTGGATTGGCCCAATAGAAGGCGCCGCCGCCCCATGCACTGGTCACGCCTATCCCATCCACTAATCATGTCCTGTCGATTAATGCCTCCCATCAAAAAATGCATCCAACGAACTGCGCATGCGCAGTACTTGACGTCACTCCAGCTGATATCTCAATCAGTTGGTGTGACGATTACACTGCCATGCGCAGTTTGTCGGATGCAGTTTTTCGACGGAAGACAGAGAGTGGAGGGACTAGAATCAAAATGTGAGATTCCCCCTCGCTATCTGCGCATGCGCACAATGGAAAATTATTCTTATTGGGCGGATTATTATTTGATATTCTTATTGGGAAATTGTGGGAATATTGTGAGTACAGAACACACAGCTCTGACTGGTGTTCTGTTAGAATACCGCACCCTTTCAGATTCTGCTACCGGAAGTGACGTACAGAATAGAACAACTTACTGCGCGTGCACCATGCGTTCCAACATGGTCGCCATGCCTTCCAATAGGTTTCATAATGTGACAGAACACGAAGCAGAGGTGGACATCTTCTTACATCCACGCAAGTCTTGAATTTTACATTTATTTTAGCAGTAAACTCACCTTATATACTGAAATAGACTACTTCACCACGACTGTGTGAAATAGTCTATTTCACTATATAATCAATTTGTCGTTGAGCAGTGCGGGGTGTACCAAGATGGCCGTCACTACCTGCCGGTTTCTCACTATACTTAGTAGAATACAATAATAATCGAAATGTAATACTGTTATTCAGTCTATAAGGTGAGTTTACTGCTAAAATAAATGTAAAATTCAAGACTTGCGTGGGTGTAAGATGTCCGCCGCTGCTTCATGTCCTGTCACATTAGGAAACCTATTGCAACACATAGCGACCGTGTTGGAACGCATGGCGCATGCGCAGTAAGTTGTCCTTACGGCACTTCCGGTAGCAGAATCCGATAGGTAGCGCTATTCTGACAGAACACCGGGACATATAAAGGGACACTCTGACGGGGACACTGATGTGATTCACCACCGACCACCAGACATTCAACACGACCCCCCCCCTCACCGGATGTTAAACACCGACCCCCCCCCAACACCCCAATCACTGGACATTCACCACGACCCACCGCCCCCAAACTGACCACATTCACCATTGACCCCCCCCTCATGATCACCAGACATTCACCAATCACCACCGCCCCCACCCATGATCACCGGGCATTTACCGCCAACCCCCCCACACCAATCACCGGTCACCGATATCGCGTTTTTGAGTTCTCGTCCGGATTAGGCAGAGCCATGTTGTGTGAGTGTTTTATCCACAGCTCCACAATTGAAAGTGATGCTTGAAAGTCTTTCTCGCTATGAAAATGAGATTTGGCTGCCGCTTGAACCGCAGGGTTACAGAAGTGAAAGCGAGGCTTGGTTTATTGGGTATACTATAGAGTGATGACAAGATGCAGCACTCATGCCCCGGAAGAAGTCCTTTTGCGATGAAACCGGTCGGGCTGAGTGTTATATACCTCTCATCATGTTACCCGAATGTTCAACTGATCATATTTTATGCTGTTTATCTTTTTATCTGACTGGAGTCATGTAAGTGCAATATATTGCGAATAAATTACCACTCGTGAGAGGGTTTTACACTTTTAGATCTTTTTCATTTATTGTGTTTAATACCATCATTAAGGACGGCCTGAGGCTAGATGACTGGAAGTGTCCTATGGCTGATTTAATACCGCTGCCATTTTGTCTCCTATGGTTGACCACTAATGGACGATAAACCAAAGCCTATGTGACCTTCCATAATAGAGGGTCCATACTCTGTGGTAAGAGTACATGTTTACCTAAGGTGATGGTGATTTCACGTGGTGAAGGAATTCCACTTTAAAGTAGTGAGGTTGTGAGTAGTAGGTTGTCACATCATTGGACACTTTTTTTCATCTTTTCATTTTTCAAATTTTTCTTGTGTTTCAACACTTGAACTTTTTATGCTTCATTTAATTGCCTTTTATAGCGCAACACATATACACTGCTCAAAAAAATGAAAGGAACACTTTCTGATCAGAGTACAGCATCAAGTCAATTAAACTCCTGGGATATTGATCTGGTCAGTTAAGTAGCAGAGAGGGTTGTTAATCAGTTTAAGCTGCTTTGGTGTTAATGAAATTAACAACAGGTGCTCTAGATGGGCAACAATGAGACAACCTCAAAAGCAGGAATGGTTTTACAGGTAGAAGCCGCTGACATTTTTCTCTACTCATCTTTTCTGACTGTTTTTCACTAGTTTTGCATTTGGTTAGGGTCCGTGTCACTACTGGTAGCATGAGGCGATACCTGGACCCTATAGAGGTTGCACAGGCAGTCCAACTCCTCCAGGATATCACAGAAGGTTTGTTGTGTCTCCCAGCACAGTCTCAAGAGCATGGAGGAGATTCCAGGAGATGGGCAGTTACTCTAGGAGAGCTGGACAGGGCCAAATAAGGCCCTTAACCCATCAGCAGGTCCGGTATCTGCTCCATTGTGCAAGGAAGAACAGGATGAGCACTGTCAGAGCCCTACAAAATGACCTCCAGCAGCCCAATGGTGTGAATGTCTCTGACCAAACAATCAGAAACAGACTTCATGAGGGTGACCTGAGGGTCCGACATCCTCTGTTGGACCCTGTGCCTCCTGGCTCGCACCATGGAGCTCAATTGCCATTGAACACCAGAACTGGCAGGTCCGCCACTGGCGCCCTGTGCTATTCGCAGATGAGAGCTGCTTAGATTAAAAGGCCCACCTAGCTTTTATATTGGTGATCTGGCAAACAGCTGCCCCAAAGCACTCACCGACCCACCAGTGGTGGTGGGATGACCAACATTTATGCTGTCAGTGTCAATCTTTGTTTCCAGGCTGTATTGGGAAGAGAGATATAAGCTTTACAGGATACCCAAACAGTGACAACAGTCCCTCTTCTTAAACTGAAAAAACTTCAGTCCCTCTAAGGGGTAACAATGAGCTAAGGTTTGGGCAAAACTAAGTTTGGCCCAAACTCATTGGAAACTGTCAAATGATAGCAGGCAACCAGCCCAGTCAGCTGTGGCTGTGGAATTTCTTGCCCTGCAGCTGCACATAACAAAGAGGCATGGAAGCTGGTCACATCATTGATATAACATGGCTACATGGACTTATCTTTGTTTCACTGGCACTATCGAAACATGTCCATGCTGCAATATTCGATCAATGATGTCACCAACATCAATGCCTCTTTGTTACGTGTGGGTTGGGGAACTCCAGGACCGCAGTTGATTAGGCCTATGGCCTGCTATTACTGTTTCCTGTATGTTCAGGCTCAAGTGAGTTCGGCCCAAACCTTTGCTCAACCCTACTGACTGGCCAATGTTATGTGTTTACACTGAGACCAGCAATTTCTTTGTGTGTGCCTTTGTGAATATAAATGTGAGTGGTAAACCATAAATGAGACAGGGATATCAAGGAACATTCTAAAGGGCCTTCTGATTGCATTGTAAAATCTATATAGTGAGGAGGAAAATGCAGACAGGAATAAAGTTTATGTACGTGTGAGATTAATAATGAGATACAGAGAGAAGAGAAGAATTAAGAGGGTATGAAAAAGATGGCAATGGGAGAGGGGAAAAGAAATGTACTGTATTATATATATATGCACCATGCACCAAAGGTTTAGCACTAGCCACCATTGCTCAAGTCGCTCTGACTTAGAAAAAGGTTCCTGCACCACTTTTGGTGCGTCATCAACACGGCCTGCATTGACTTCGGTTAAAGAAGTCGTATGCAAGCCACAGTGAAGTTGTGCAGGGATATCGGACTCAAAGTCGTGCGAAAGTCGCAAGACTTTTAACCACTTGCCAACCGACGCAAGTACATATACTGTGGCGGTCAGCCCCTCACAGGCAAAGTGACATATGGGTACGTCACTAGCCTGTGAGGCTCTGGGGAACGAGCGCGCACCACCGGATGCGCGCTCCCGCTCAGTCGTGGACCCCCCCGCACGTGTGCCCGGCGGATTCGATGTCCGCCGGGCACTCGCGATCGTCCGTTAGAGCGGGAAAAAGGCAGGCGGCTAATGTAAACAAGCCGCCTGTCATTCTCCCCTGTGTAAGAACAGTGATCATACAGTTCTACTATGTAGGACCGTTGATCACTGTTCCTACACCTCAAGCCACAGCCAATCGCAGTTAGAAGCATGCCCCGCCCTCTCAAAAAAAGTTAACCCCTTCACTGCCAGTGCCATTTTACAGTAACAGTGCATATGTATAGCACTGATTACTGTAGTAATGTCACTGGTAACCCCAAAAGTGTCAAAAATGCCAGTCAAGGGTCCTATCTGTCCGCCGCAATGTCGCAGTCCCACAAAAAAAAAATCGCAGATCGCCGCCATTACGCATTAAAAAAAAACAACAAAAATGACAAAAATCTTTCCCTTTGTTAGTAAACGCAAAAACTTTTGCGCAAACCAATCAAAATACGCTTTTTGCGATTTATTTTTTTTTTTAACAAAAATATGTAGCATAAAACAAATTGGCCTAAAATGTTAAAAAATTTAGATTTTTACATTTTTTTGGGGGGGAATTTCATATAAAAAAATTTGAAAAATATTGTTATTATTGCAAAATTGACGCTCTTTTTTTGTTTATAGCGCATGATCAAAAAATAGCACAGGTGATCAAATACCACCAAAAGAAAGCTCTGTTTGTGGGAAAAAAAGGACGTCAAATTTGTTTAGGTACAGCATCACATGACCACGCAATTGTCCATTAAAGTTACGCAGTGCCGAATCGCAAAATAGGCCCTGGTCAGGAAGGGGGTAAAATTTTCCGGGGCTTAAGTGGTTAAGTCATGGCAGTGTGAACCGGGGCCAATTGTATTCGGTTAATACAAGCAACGTAGTGCTTAACTTTGCATGAGAGGAAAAAGCAGTACAAGGAGCCAATCAGTTCACGTGCTGACAAGAAGCATGCTGATAGGAGGAGAGAGCAGAGGGACAGAGAGATAAGCTCCTTACTGTGCTGCTTCTCCTTTCACTGTCCAAGCACAGGCTGGAGCAGGTCAAGGATATTCTGGGCTCAGAGATAGTGGGTTGAATATTGCTGGCCATCCGACTAAGGACATCCAGCAGTAGAAAAAAGTACTGCAGGAGAAAACTCTGGATTAAAGCTGAATATTGCCACAAAAGCTGGTTTTGGTATTTTAACTTTTATTGGGCTATTTATTTTTATCGGCTGGAGTTCTACTTTAAATCCTTGACTAATGATCTCATACTTCTGGCCACCTTGGAAGATGTAATTCAATAGTTTATGGACTGTTTTTTAGACCCATCTCTTGATAAGATTATATACTCAAAAGTGATGGCAGATAATTCATTTGATAGAAATAAAGACCGTACAACAGATTAGATATTGGTTGGAATAATAACAGAACTGAGTATTTCAACGTGGCACAGGAAGACTAAAGGTTGAGGCCAGTCTCCCTGGTCTGTTCTTTTTCTTCCTTTTTTTTTTTTTAAAGAAGACTCTCATCACTTTTCCTGTGAGCGAAGACTCCTTACCTCACCTCTGGCAGAATCTTTAGCATCTGACACTTCTGTTTATATAGAATGCAGATTTCCAATTGCTATTGGACAGCTTGGACTCCAACAAATAACTGCATGCAATTCACTCAAATAAAGGACTAGAGACAATTGATTGCACACTGCACCCAGCGTACATGGCTATACATAAGTGATCCATTGCACACACATCTACAAATGTGTACACACAATGCACCCAGTGTTCATGGTTATAGATATGCTACTGCACGCAGTACACATGTTAATAGACAAGTGTAACGAACCCCCGACCCACACTGTGTTTGTGGGCTTCAGTATACGGCTTCCTACAGTCTTGAACATAGATAGAGATTCCAGCCGCCCTACATACAAAACTAGCCTGAACTTAGCTTGTATGTGTCTGAAAAACAACTGTTTATTGAAACACAGGCACAAACAGATATACACTGTGGGACAACCCCCCTCCCCCTTAGCAGCCAATTCACATACACATATACATCCCATAATAAGTTGGTCTTAAGGCAGACAGAACAACAATAGAACAATAGGATACAGGTACCTAACAATAACAAACCCCACCCCCGCCTCACTATCTAGCAAGCGTCTATGAGACACTCCTGCAATATTCTAGCAATCTGAAAATTCAAACCGTTCATTTTCATATATTTCCTGAGGGACAGTGTTCAGAAATATTATTGTCCCAAGTGAAAGAGCCCCTCACTCTTTCAACACAAACCACACATATAGAACCCAGGATAACTGGGGTAACACGAAAGGCCAGTGTAGTTGTACAGCAAGACTGATTAGTGCAGACCCGACTGGGTTTCTTGGTCACCCTGTGCCCCTAATAGACACAGGGTGACTTACACATAAGAGGAGTCTAGGGACCCAAGACAGGGACTTCCCAACCTCTCCAAGGCAGGCTGGGTTCTACAGGCCCCTCAACCAAAGTGAATCCCGTCACAACAAGCTACTGCACACAGAGCACATGGTTATAGCAATGGCAGATTTAGACCTTGGGGAGCCCCTCAACATAGAAATGAATATTAAAGGCAATATTTTTTTTTTTTGTAAATAGGAAACATGTTATATTTACCTGCTCTGTGCAGCGGTTTTGCACAGAGCAGCCCGATCCTCCTCTTCTCAGGTCCCTCACTGGCACTCCTGGTCCCTCCCTCCTGCTGATTGTCCCCAGAGCTTGCAATTGGGGCACCCGAGCAGGCGTGCTCCAGAGCAGCTGCTTTGCGTGTCTATTCACACTCAGAGCCGCGGCTCAGCTCCACCCCCTCTCTCACTTTCCTCATTGGCTCACTGGCTGTTATTGACAGCAGCAGGATCCAATGACTGAGAGATACCTAGCAAAGCCGAGGCTCCTGTGCACAGCGCTGGAGAAAGATCAAGCTCAGGTAAGTATTTGGGGGGCTGCTGCACAGAGAAGGTTTTTAACCTAAAGAATGCATTAAGCTAAAAAAAACCTTAAAGGAGTTGTAAAGTCAGAAGGTTTTTTTTTTTATCCTAATGCATTCTTTTCATAAAGATAAAAAAACCTTCTGGGTGTAGCAGCCTCCCCAGCACCCCCTAATACTTACCTGAGGTCCTTCTCTGTCCAGCGATGTCCACGAGTCCCTTGGCTGTCTGGGGACTCTCCCTGTTGATTGGCTGGGACACAGCCCCAGTGTCATTGGCTCCCACGGCTGTCAATCAAAGTCAGTTAGCCAATCAGGAGAGAGAGGGGATGGGGCCGAATGGCAGCTCTGTGTCTGAATGGACACACGGAACTGCAGCTCGGCTTGGGTGCCCCCATAGGAAGCTGCTTGCTGTGGGTAGACTTGAAGGGAGGGAGGGAGGGGCCAGGGGCAGGAACGACGGACCCGAGAAGAGGAGGATCCGGGCTGCTCTTTGCAAAACCAAATGCACAAAGGAGGTAAGTATAACATTTTTGTTATCTAAAAAAATAAATAAATACGAGACTATAATACGAGACCCATTTCCTGATTGGCCGAAAGGCAAACCTTTGCCATTGGCCAAGGAGGAGGACTCGGGAGATGCGGAAGACTGAGGAGAAGCCGCTGCTGCATCAGGTAAGTGCACTGGTCACTCTGCACGCTAGTCACTCTGCATTGATGGGGGGCACGCTGCGTTCCCTCTGCATTGATGGGGGGCACGCTGCGTTCACTCTGCATTGATGGGGGGCACGCTGTGGCCACTCTGCATTGATGGGGGGCACGCTGTGGTCACTCTGCATTGATGGGGGGCATGCTGTGGTCACTCTGCATTGATGGGGGGCATGCTGTGGTCACTCTGCATTGATGGGGGCATGCTTTGGTCACTCTGCATTGAAGGGGGCATGCTGTGGTCACTCTGCATTGATGGGGGGCACGCTGTGGTCACTCTGCATTGATGGGGGCATGCTGTGGTCACTCTGCATTGATGGGGGGCACGCTGTGGTCACTCTGCATTGAAGGGGGCACGCTGTGGTCACTCTGCATTGATGGGGGCACGCTGTGGTCACTCTGCATTGATTGGGGGCATGCTGTGGTCACTCTGCATTGAAGAGGGCACGCTGTGGTCACTCTGCATTGATGGGGGCACTCTGTGGTCACTCTGCATTGAAGGGGGCACGCTGTGGTCACTCTGCATTGATTGGGGGCATGCTGTGGTCACTCTGCATTGAAGGGGGCACGCTGTGGTCACTCTGCATTGATGGGGGCACTCTGTGGTCACTCTGCATTGAAGGGGGCACGCTGTGGTCACTCTGCATTGATGGGGGCACACTGTGGGCACTCTGCATTGATGGGGGCATGATGCGGTCACTCTGCATTGATGGGGGCACGCTGTGGTCACTCTGCATTGATTGGGGGCATGCTGTGGTCACTCTGCATTGAAGAGGGCACGCTGTGGTCACTCTGCATTGATGGGGGCACTCTGTGGTCACTCTGCATTGAAGGGGGCACGCTGTGGTCACTCTGCATTGATTGGGGGCATGCTGTGGTCACTCTGCATTGAAGGGGGCACGCTGTGGTCACTCTGCATTGATGGGGGCACTCTGTGGTCACTCTGCATTGAAGGGGGCACGCTGTGGTCACTCTGCATTGATGGGGGCACACTGTGGGCACTCTGCATTGATGGGGGCATGATGCGGTCACTCTGCATTGAAGGGGGCATGCTGTGGTCACTCTACATTAAAGGGGGCACGCTGTGGTCACTCTGCATTGATGGGGGCACGCTGTGGTCACTCTGCATTGAAGGGGGCACGCTGCAGTCACTCTGCATTGAAGGGGGCATGCTGTGGTCACTCTGCATTGAAGGGGGCACGCCGTGGTCACTCTGCATTGAAGGGGGCACGCTGCGGTCACTCTGCATTGAAGGGGGCACGCTGCGGTCACTCTGCATTGAAGGGGGCACGCTGCAGTCACTCTGCATTGAAGGGGGCACGCTGTGGTCACTCTGCATTGAAGGGGGCACGCCGTGGTCACTCTGCATTGAAGGGGGCACGCTGTGGTCACTCTGCATTGAAGGGGGCTTGCTGTGGTCACTCTGCATTGAAGGGGGCATGCTGTGGGCACTCTGCATTGAAGGTGGCACGCTGTGGTCACTCTGCATTGAAGGGGGCACGCTGTGGTCACTCTGCATTGAAGGGGGCTTGCTGTGGTCACTCTGCATTGAAGGGGGCATGCTGTGGGCACTCTGCATTGAAGGTGGCACGCTGTGGTCACTCTGCATTGAAGGGGGCACACTATACTTTGATTACTGGAGGCCCCTTTCACACTTTCCTGACCTCAAAGTCATGCAATTTTTTGCCGCAAAGCAATGCCTATTACATTTTTCTGTTTGCGTCCCCCCCCCCCCCTCCAAAATTTGGAGCACCAGCCGCCACTGATACTGCATATAGTATAATGGATACAGACGGGATACTGCACATAGTATAATGGTTATAGACTGGGTCCTGCACATAGTATAATGGATACAGACGGGATACTGCACATAGTATAATGGTTATAGACTGGGTCCTGCACATAGTATAATACATATAGACAGAATACTGCACATAGTATAATGGTTATAGACGGGATACTGCACATAGTATAATGGATATAGACAGAATACTGCACATAGTATAATGGTTATAGACAGGATACTGTAAATAGTATATGGATATAAACTGGATACTGCACATAGTATAATGAATACAGACAGGATACTGCATATAGTATAATGGTTATAGACAGGATACTGCACATAGTATCATGGTTATAGACAGGATACTGCACATAGTATCATGGTTATGGACAGGATACTGCACATACTGCAGTGGCGGCCCATGCATAGGGGGCGCCAGGGCGCCGCCCCCCTTAAAAAAAAGGAAAAAAAAAAAAGTGAAAAAAAAAATACAAAGTTATAGAAAAAAAAAAAAAAGAAAAAACGGTTCGCCGGCCTATGTGGTGGCTAAAAGGGGGGTGGGGGTTACGACCCAGAAAGGCGCCGATTGGCTGCCTTCTGGGGGCGTAACCTGGGCGCAGGAAACCCCCACCTTCGTGATATCCTGGCTGTGATTGGTACAGTCTCCAGTCTGGACCAATCATCATCCAGGACATCTGATCGCTGACGTCGCAATGGGGGCGGTGCCGGTGCGTGCGTCAGTCACTCACCGTCACCGCCGCTCACTTCCCGCCGGTTCCCGCCGCAGAAGAGGACGAAGGATCGAGGAGGGGAGAAGCCGCCGCCGATAGCCGAGCCGCCGCCAGGTATGTACATTGGGTTGAAGGGAGCACGCACGCTGGTCTCTGCAATCATTGGGGTACAATGCTGTGGCACTCTGCAATCATTGGGGTACAATGCTGTGGGCACTCTGCAATCATTGGGATACAATGCTGTGGGCATTCTGCAATCATTGGGGTACAATTCTGTGGCACTCTGCAATCATTGGGGTACAATGCTGTGGGCACTCTGCAATCATTGGGGTACAATGCTGTGGCACTCTGCAATCATTGGGGTACAATGCTGTGGGCACTCTGCAATCATTGGTGTACAATGCTGTGGCACTCTGCAATAATTGGGGTACAATGCTGTGGGCACTCTGCAATAATTGGGGTACAATGCTGTGGGCACTCTGCAATCATTGGGGTACAATGCTGTGGCACTCTGCAATCATTGGGGTACAATGCTGTGGGCACTCTGCAATAATTGGGGTACAATGCTGTGGGCACTCTGCAATCATTGGGGTACAATGCTGTGGGCACTCTGCAATCATTGGGGTACAATGCTGTGGCACTCTGCAATCATTGGGGGACAATGCTGTGGGCACTCTGTAGTGATTGGGGACAATGCTGTGGCGCTCTGCATTTAAAGGGGCTCGCGCGCTGAACTCTGCATTGATGGGGGCACGAAACAGTGTTCATTGCATTGAAGGGGGCACAGCACAGTTGCATTGAAGGGGGCACGCACGCTGAACTCTGCATTGTGGGGGCACACCACAGTGTTCATTGCATTGAAGGGGGCACAGAACAATGTTTATTGCATTGAAGGGGGCACAGTGTTTATTGCATTGAAGGGGGCACAGCACATTGTTCATTGCATTGAAGGGGGCACAGCACAGTTGCATTGAAGGGGGCATGCAGCTGAATTCTGCATTGTGGGGGCACAGCACAGTGTTCATTGCATTGAAGGGGGCACAGCACAGTGTATATTGCATTGAAGGGGGCACAGCACATTGTTCATTGCATTGAAGGGGGCACAGCACAGTTGCATCGAAGGGGGCATGCACGCTGAACTCTGCATTGTGGGGGCACAGCACAGTGTTTATTGCATTGAAGGGGTCACAGCACAGTGTTTATTGCATTGAAGGGGGCACAGCACATTGTTCATTGCATTGAAGGGGGCACAGTTGCATTGAAGGGGGCATGCACGCTGAACTCTGCATTGTGGGGGCACAGCACAGTGTTCATTGCATTGAAGGGGGCACAGTGTTTATTGCATTGAAGAGGGCACAGCACAGTGTTTATTGCATTGAAGGGGGCACAGCACAGTGTTTATTGCATTAAAGGGGGCACAGCACAGTGTTCATTGCATTAAAGGGGGCACAGCACAGTGTTTATTGCATTGAAGGGGGCATAGCACAGTGTTCATTGCATTGAAGGGGGCACGCACGCTGGTCTCTGCATTGAAAGGGGGCACGCACGCTGGTCTCTGCATTGAAAGGGGGCATGTACGCTGGACTCTGCATTGAAAGGGGGCATGTACGCTGGTCACTGCATTGAAAGGGGGCATGTACGCTGGTCTCTGCATTGAAAGGGGGCATATACCATCTCCTGTACCATGACCTGTGACATGCCTATACCATATCTGTGCCATGCCTATACCATCTCCTGTACCATCACCTGTGCAATGCCTGTACCATCACCTATGCCATGCCTATACCATCACCTGTGCCATGCCTGTACCATGACTTCAAAGTCACGTAATTTTTTACTGCCTTTTTTGACGCGAAGCAATACCTATTACATTTTTCTTTTTGCGCCCCCCCAAAAAATTTTGAGCACCAGCCGCCACTGGCACATAGTATAATGGTTATAGACAGGATACTGAACATAGTATAATGGTTATGGACAGGGATACTGCACATGGTATAATGGATACAAACAGGATACTGCACATAGTATAATGGTTATAGACAGGGATACTGTATATAGTATAATGGATACAGACAGGATACTGCACATAGTATAATGGATATAGACTGGATACTGCACATAGTATAATGGATATCGACAGGATACTGCACATAGTATAATGATATAGACAGGATACTGCACATAGTATAATGGATATAGACTGTATACTGCACATAGTATAATGGATATAGACAGGATACTGCACATAGTATAATGGATATAGACGGGATACTGCACATATTATAATGGATATAGACGGGATACTGCACATAGTATAATGGATATAGACAGAATACTGCACATAGTATAATGGATATAGACGGGATACTGCACATAGTATAATGGTTATAGACAAGTTATTGCATGCCGTAAAGCTCTGATATTCTTGGCTCATTCGTTACTGTGCTTGCTACCATTATTATTATTATTACGGTATGTTGTCTATTGTTGTAGAGAAAGGATCCTCCTACTGGTCAAAAACGAAAATTACATTGCAAGTAATTACACTACATTTCAGTAGGTTTCTCAGATATGGGCTATTCAATCTTTTTGCAATCTGTGTCCCATTGGAAAGATTTCTCTTCACTTCTAGTCTGTATACCGTAAAAATTGAAAGACTTCTCCATTATTCTTGTTTTGGTGACAATTCAGAATGTTGGGGTTTTTCCTCACTCCTGGTCCTAGTAACCATGGGCGTCAGGACAATAAATGAGAGTTGTGATTTTATACACAAACAGCAATAAAAACCTAACAGGGGTTCTAGTTCTTCATCACTTTATTCAAAGCAGAAAAAAAGTTTTGGCTTTGGATATTGTATTCCTATAGTGACATCTAGTGGGGAAATAGCAGCATGCAACCCACATTTTTTCTTTACTACAGTTGTATTAGGTTCTAGGCCAATAAAACACCGCCTGCTAACCATATAGGATCCAGTGATATCACTGAGAACTGGCACACTGTAGTACATCATGGCTGGAGTTATCTGGTATATAGCGTGTATACAGCTGACACCTGAAAATTCAGCCATCAAGTTGGTCATGATCCCGGAGCAAAAGCAGCTGGACACGCATTGAATTACACTGTCCCTGGCCTACTAAACTAATTAGTAGGTCACCCTTGTTTTATTTTTGCAGGAGAGTTGATAGAAAATTTTAATGTTAAAGGAAAACTGGATTGGCAGAATTACAGTGGCTGCCATTACTGAATTCTCACTTTGAAAATGCTAATTGCCTGGCTGATATGTCATTCTATGATATGAATCACTAACTCAAAACAATTATGCAGATGAGAAATTCTGACTTTCTCCTGGCTTTACTCAGACTAGCAATTTAGAATGTATTTTGGCAAAAGACAGTGAAGTAAATCACATTTGGAGAAGGAAGCCTAGTTTTTTTCCCTTTTGTTCTATATTGGCTTTTCAGTCCAAAAGACCCCAAAAAAACTTGAATCTGGACTCCATCCCTACACATTTACACTTTAAAAATAAATGACCTTTAATGCAGTCTGTCCTATGTGTGGCTGCTGCTTAGTTGTTTAAAATGTGTAGCTCCATTAACCCTGCACAAAGCTGTAAGCGCCAAACTTTCAGCACATAAACTTACAGTTCCAAAGGGAGTGCTGAGCTCACTGCAGAAAAATACCGGGGGGTGGGCCGAGACTAGACCAGTCACCTTGCACATGAAGAGAGAGCAGAAGTGACCAGTCTGAATTACAGGAAACTTTCAACTGGATTACTACAGACCTGGAAGAAATACATAACGCACACCAAAATTCAAGTAAGAATACACATGGCTTTTTGACTTAGACTTTTGCTTATCCTGGAATTGAGATTTAAGGATCCAGGAAATCCTAATACAAGGAGAAGATAATGTTCAAGAGCCTATTTATTAAAAAATAAAAATTAATCAACTTTTGTTTTTTATAAATATGTATATGTATATATATATATATATATATATATATATATATATATATATATATATATACATACACGTGTATATATATATATAGAATATATACTGTGGAAAACAAACACCTGACGCTTGGAAAAGTAGGTACAACTTCTCATGAAATAGTGTGCACATTCACAATTATCAGAAGCCGTAGTGATGAAATTTCCTCTGCTGATCAGAGGCGTAACTAGAATATTCAGGGCCCCAATGCAAGAAACCCTAAAGGGCCCCTCTGGTCCCCCGGCCAGGGCCATTCCTACTGATTCTGGGGTCCTTTACTTCCTTTAAAGGACCCTTTATTACAGGCCCTCTTACTGCAGCCTTGGTGTCCCCCCATGGTGGCCGAACACCATGGTCGGTCGCAAGTGTGACCTTTGTGACCCTGGTAGTTCCACCACTGGTGTCAATGGTATTTTTTTATTTTATTTATTTTTTTACAATTTTATTATTTTTATTTTTTTTTAACTATTTTTTAGGACCCCCGTTGGGGGCTTTGGTGAAATATCAGGGGTCTAAGCAGACACCTCAATCTCCATCTCTGCAGTCTCAGTAGCACAGAATGAATGAACAGGAATAGCTCTGTACAGAGCTTCCCATTCATTTATAAACTAAAGCATAGTAAACATAGATTACTATGCCTCAGCTATGAACGAAAAAAATTAATCGATTGACTTAGGTACAGCCACCATGTTGGACTTCTATCATGTGATTATTGTCAACAGTCATAGCCACTAGCGATAATTTTTGTGTTCTCCAGGCAGTGGTGGCTCGCTGCCCCCCCACCAGAAGAACACAATACAGTGTTCTACTAACTGTGTTGATGAGGGAATTGAGCAATTTTCTTTCCTAAGGTAGGCATAATCTATAGCTTACCTTAGAATGTAAAGTCTCACGAGCAGGGACCGCCTAACCTTCTTGTCTTTAATTGTATTTGTAACCATTCTGTCATCCTATATTTTGGAATGCCCTGCAAAATAGTTTGTGCTAAAAAAAATCCTGTATAATATCAATAATATTAATAATATCTATTTGTTCACCCTCTTCAGTAAAGGAGTTTTCCTGAAACCACACAAAACTTTTTGCTCTGTTATCCAGATTCCATGTACTTGAAAGCTAAACTCCGGGCACAAAAACTTTGAGTTGAATTTACAGTATTTGTTTTATATCATTGATTTATATCCATGTTGTGGGCACCAAATGCCTTTGCAAACCCAGATATTAGCTTGAAAATGTAGCGTACCCTCTCTGGAGCCGCTGAGTATTTTGGGTTCCCTGTTTGCTTCTGAGTCTAGTTGAGTCACAACCCCTGCTAACACCACTGTAATACCTTAGCCAGATGTCACCCTGGTTATCACAAAAAGGATAAACAAAACTGAACAGTGCCACTTTAAATAGATCCAATCGTCCTGCACGACTGTGAGTTTTAACATTAACTCTTCCACCAAGAGGTGAGCAAAAAAGAGAAGAACAAGGGTTTAACACTCTGATGATTTTGATAGGAAATGTCTCATAAAGAACCAATCACAAAATAAGGGAAGGACTCTTCTGCCGGCTTGAAGGGGCCCTTATGTTGGTGCACAGTAGGGATGTAGTCTCTTTGGGTGAAAAATGGTATTTCCCCAAAGATGGTGAAATAGCAAGCAGAGTTTCTCTTTAATTGATGGCGGCAGCCCTGGAAAGTCCCTTTTAGAACCTCAGATGATTATAGAGGTTGCTTAGACTGGAAAGGGATGGGAGCCAAATTTAGCAGAAATGTGTCCCTTTAAGTGCAGAACTGGGCTTGTGAATCTTGTTCCTTCCTTGCGCAGAATTGACCTGAAGTGGGATGCATCCAAAAGTCATGCCTATTAGGGAAGCAAAAGCTTTAATGCCAATATCCTGCGTAAAGTGCATCAATGGACAGTTGATGGAGATAGGCCACAGCACTGAATGGGCTATGGAGTCTGTGTCTTATGTCACAGTCTGTACTATAGAAAAACCTGAGCTTACGTAATTGGCAATACCAAATAAGCTTGTAACATGTGGTGACGTGGAATGGGTTAGGAACCCTCTCACCCAGTCCTTCGACGTAACAGGGCCAATCGATGGCCTTGACATTAGGTGGCCCTCTTTTTTATGTCCTCCCAAAGACTAAGTTGTTACAATGGTGATGACCCGATCTGTCTGCCTGCAGTACCGGCTATCCTTCCTCTCAACATGATCAGCGATCTGGAATTTCTCTCTCAGCCAGGGGCGGGCTGGGCCGGGGGGCAGGGTGGAAATTTCCCCCTGGGCCGATCTGATCCCCCCCAGAAAAGGCCGCTCAGTTTCTTCCTTAAAGTTCACGATTAGTATGCATTTATTGTGACTGGTATGGCCCCCGGAGACCCGGTTGCTAGATCACCAGCCGCTTGGCGTCTAGCAACCAGTGACGTCACGGACGGTCTCCAGAGGAGGAAAGTGAGGCAGAGTGCAGAGGACCTATCATACAAAGCGGATCGTCCTCAGCGCCGATTACTGGCTCCACCTGCCTTTGGCTCCTCCCTCCATCTTCCACTGTCGGGCCGCTGCAGAAGAGGAGAAGAAGAAGAAGAGGTGCGTGCTTACAATGGGAGCTTACTTGCCATTGCCACTGACACTGTGGGAACAGCAGCATTTGTTGCTTCTAACGACATTCACTGGCCGGTGATGTATGTAGTTAGAAGCTCCATTCCTGGTTTCTGTCTCTCCCCCAGTCCCCCTTCCCCCGAAGTGTCCTCCTGCACTCTGATCTCTGTCCCCCCCTCTGATAATTAGTGCCGTGCAATAGGAGGATCGGGAGGCGGAGCACACTGCAGGAAGGGAGAGAGGTCAGCTGAGTTTGTTCTAGGAGAAGTCTGGAGGTAAGCTGCAACATTTCTGCTAGGAGGATTTGTTTTGCAGTGAAGGGTCCTAAGTAAGAAGTAGAAGAGAGTGTATGTATGTATGTATGTATATGTGTGTGTGTGTGTGTGTGAGTATGTAAGTGTGTGTGTGTGTGTGTGTGTATATGTCTGTGAGTATGTATGTGTGTGTGTGTGTGTGTGTGTGTGTGTGTCTAAGATAGCAGCCCCCCCCCCCCACCCCAGAGAGCTGACAGACATTTCCCAAACTGACACACAGCCCTATCTATACCAACAAACTCCAATTACTATGTCCAGTTAGGCCCCTTTCACACGAGCGCTCCGATCAGATCCGCCTGTCAGTTTTTTAGGCGGATCTGATCGGATCCTCCATGCAGCTCTATGGGGCAGCGGATGTCAGCGGAGACACCTCCTCTGACACCCGCTGCCATCCGCATCCGATCCTGTCCGTGAAATCTGGACGGATTGAAACCCTCTTTTTCCATCCGTTCAGGGATCGGATCGGATGAAAGCGGACAGGCGGTCCGCTCTCATCCGATCCCCCATAGAGAGCAGCGGGGGCTGTGACACCTCCCTCTCCGCACTGCAAGCGGAGACGGAGCTGTCATCCGCCGGCTCAGCGGGGATCGGCGGATCGATCCCTGCTGAGCAGCACGGATCCGCCTACGGAGGCGGACCGTGTGAAAGAGCCCTTAATGTGGATTTAATTTATGACCATCCTTTTTAACCCTGTGTCAACCAAACTCTGTACAATCAAAAACTCACCACCTAACTAAACACTCTATAGGTCCTTCCACACGGGCGTTTTGTCCGGCGGACTCTGTTTTGCTCAGCGGGGATTGATCCGTTGATCCCTGCTAAGCAAGCGAATGACAGGTCAGTCTCTGCTCACTGTGCAGAGACAGACCTGTCAGATCCCCGCTATCCTCTATGGGAGATTGGATGATAATGGACTGCCTGTCCATCTTCATCATATCCAATCCTCCAGACGGATGGAAAATAGGATTTCATGGACAGGATCGGATAGCAGCGGTGTCAGCGGACATGTCACCACTGACATCCACTGCTCCATAGGGGTACATGGAGTGTCCGATTAGGTCCGCCTGAAAAACTGACAGGCGGACCTGATCGGAAAGCCCTACTGTCATACCCTCCACACTTGTCTCCTGTACATACTGCCCACTGTCATACCCTCCACACTCCTCTCCTGTACATACCGCTCACTGTCATATCCTCCACAATCCTCTCCTGTACATACCGCCCACTGTCATATCCTCCACACTCCTCTCCTGTACATACTGCTCACTGTCATATCCTCCACAATCCTCTCCTGTACATACCGCCCACTGTCATATCCTCCACACTCCTCTCCTGTACACACTGCCCACTGTCATATCCTCCACACTCCTCTCCTGTACATACTGCTCACTGTCATATCCTCCACACTCCTCTCCTGTACATACCGCCCACTGTCATATCCTCCACACTCCTCTCCTGTACACACTGCCCACTGTCATATCCTCCACACTCCTCTCCTGTACATACTGCTCACTGTCATATCCTCCACAATCCTCTCCTGTACATACTGCCCACTGTCATACCCTCCACACTCCTCTCCTGTACATACCACCCACTGTCATACCCTCCACACTCCTCTCCTGTACATACCACCCACTGTCATACCCTCCACACTCCTCTCCTGTACATACTGCTCACTGTCATACCCTCCACACTCCTCTCCTGTACATACCGCTCACTGTCATACCCTCCACACTCCTCTCCTGTACATACCGCCCACTGTCATATCCTCCATACTCCTCTCCTGTACATACTGCCCACTGTCATACCCTCCACACTCCTCTCCTGTACATACTACCCACTGTCATACCCTCCACACTCCTCTCCTGTACATACCGCTCACTATCATACCCCCCACACTCCTCTCCTGTACATACCGGTCACTGTCATACCCTCCACACTCCTCTCCTGTACATAGTGCCCACTGTCATACCCTCCACACTCCTCTCCTGTACATACCGCTCACTGTCATACCCCCCACACTCCTCTCCTGTACATACCGCTCACTGTCATACCCTCCACACTCCTCTCCTGTACATAGTGCCCACTGTCATACCCTCCACACTCCTCTCCTGTACATACTGCCCCACTGTCATCCCTCCACACTCCTCTCCTGTACATACTGTCCAATGTCATACCCTCCACAATCCTCTCCTGTACATGCTACCTACTGTCATACCCTCCACACTTGTCTCCTGTACATACTGCCCATTGTCATACCCTCCACGCTCCTCTCCTGCACACAATACCCACCAGCATACCCTCCTTAGCATGTGTCCTTAGTCCCTTTCTTTGCATCAAATGTGAGACTTCAGGGATCTGTTTAGACCCCTGTTATCTCATCAAAGCTCCCTGCTCCCACCAGCATTGTGAAAAATAAAGTATAAAATCATTAAATTAAAATGAAAAACTAAAAATGGAAAAAAAATAATTGTAAAAAAAAAAAAATCACACCAAAATGTGGCATAATTTATCCACACCCACTGTGTGCCGCAATGCACTATGCACACCACAGGTCACCATCTCCCTGCTAAATGTCCCAGGGCAGTACTTTTCCCAGGGGCCCATGATGCTGGTAAGGTGGCACTGACCTCATTTCTTTATTGGGTCACCAGCTTTAAGTCTTCTGCCTGTCTGCACGTTCATGAGCTTCATGCCCTTCCACGTAGGCCTAATGCATTAATGTTGCATCATATTAGCAGCCATCTTTAAACCTGGGGGCCCCATCATCTCCTCTTGCCCGGGGGCCCCATGAGTTGTCAGTCCGCGCCTGCCTGAAGACAAATTCCTTGTTTGGTGAACATGCTGGCCATACATTCCAAAGCTAGAGAATCAATGACCGGCAGCTCTGTGTACAGATCTCAGAGCACCTCCAAGGAAATGTACATCTATGGAGGTTCATTGCACAGATGAGAACACCGGTCTGTCTGCGTTCTGATCCGTACATTGGGGTCACAGATGTACAGTACATTCTGGGAGGTGTTTGGAGTTCCATGCAGGCTGCCGCCTGTCATTGATTTCAGCTGGTGGGCTGCATAGAACATCTGTGCACCCCACGAAGGTGTATGGATTGGATGTATGGATCAGTGTGGAGGGTATGGTGGAGAGTATGGTGCACGGATGTATGGATCAGTGTGGAGGGTATGGTAGAGAGTATGGTGCACGGATGTATGGATCAGTGTGGAGGGTATGGTAGAGAGTATGGTGCACGGATGTATGGATCAGTGTGGAGGGTATGGTAGAGAGTATGGTGCACGGATGTATGGATTGGTGTGGAGAGTATGGTGCATGGATGTATGGATCGGTGTGGATGGTATGGTGGAGAATATGGTGCACGGATGTAAGGATCGGTGTGTAGAGTATTGTGCACGGATGTATGGATCAGTGTGAAGGGTATGAGGGAGAGTATGGTGCACGGATGTATGGATTGGTGTCGAGAGTATTGTGCATAGATGTATGGATCGGTGTGGATGGTATGGTGGAGAATATGGTGCACGGATGTAAGGATCGGTGTGGAGAGTATTGTGCACGGATGTATGGATCAGTGTGGAGGGTATGAGGGAGAGTATGGTGCACGGATGTATGGATTGGTGTCGAGAGTATTGTGCATAGATGTATGGATCGGTGTGGATTGTATGGTGGAGAGTATGGTGCATGGGTGTATGGATCGGTGTGAAGAGTATGGGGGAGAGTATGGTGCACGGATGTATGGATTGGTGTCGAGAGTATGGTGCATGGATGTATGGATCGGTGTGGATTGTATGGTGGAGAGTATGGTGCATGGGTGTATGCATCGGTGTGGAGGGTATGGGGTCGAGTATGGTGCACGGATGTATGGATTGGTGTCGAGAGTATGGTGCATGGATGTATGGATCGGTGTGGATTGTATGGTGGAGAGTATGGTGCATAGGTGTATGGATCGGTGTGGATAGTATGATGCATGGGTGTATGGATCGGTGTGGAGAGTATGGTGCACGGATGTATGGATCGGTGTGGAGAGTATGGTACATGGATGTATGGATCGGTGTGGAGGGTATTGTGGAGAGTTTTTTTGTTAAACCTCCTTTGTTGCTATTAAAATAAATTATGATACCACATTGTATCAAATTTGTCTTACTATATAACATCAATATCCGTTTTAAAACAAGGTGGGCATGGATGGTGAGTTAATTCGGTGGTTCAATGGGCCACTTGACTGGACTTGCCCCCCAGGCCTAAGGCTGCCAGCCCTCCCCTGCTCTCAGCTCTCTTGCCCAATCTGATTCTGCCTGTGTCCTCCTGGATCCGCACTACCTTCTCTCTCACGTCCTGACTCTGTCAAAGTTTCCTCCTTTTCTCCCCCGAATGTTCCCGGGCTTTTCCTTTTTAATGGCTCTCGCCCCTTACCTACTTTTCTGGGATCTGTATTTCAGTTCCAGCTTATCTCAGTGAAGAAATCCTGCTTGCAGCAAACAAGTCTCAACATTCTTAGCATTGCTATACTAGATCCTGTATTAACTAAATGGCAGAACACTGCCATCTTATGGCCAATTAGCTTCCTGAAACCAGTAACAATGCAGTGTGTTACATAAACATAGTGGCAAACTCAAGACTGTGGGGTACATAGCCTGTGCAAATAGCAGAGCTGTAGGAGGGGCCATGCAGTTCCCCCCAGCACAGGCTGCCTGCAGATAACTATAGAAGACAAGACCAGTCATCCTGCACACGAAGAGAGAGCAGAAGTGAACGGTCAGAATTTCAGGAAGCTCTCGCACAAAGGCAAAATTTCACTCTGCATTACTGCTGAGATATGGAAGAAATACACAAAGCAGTGAAGGGTAAATGGTGCATAAGGGGTAAATGGCGCATAAGGGTTAAAGCACCACCAGGTTAATAAATAATAAGTTCAAACAAAAAAACACTACAATATATAGTCAGAAATTTCCATAACACTTGTAGAATTTGAACCCAAGCGTTAGAAGCAGACTCTGTGGATAGAGAAATTGAGAAAAAGAGAGGAGCACCAACTAAGTGTAATATTAAAACATTTCCATTTTATAAAAAAAAATTAAACAGTTTGTATAATGTGTAAAAATACTTGCTCATCAAATAGAGGTGACTGCTGGCATCTCAGTATTATAATAGAAATTAGTCAACAAAGCTGTTATGAATCAATATGATTCAAAGTAGCTTTACTTCTTTGCTAGTAAGCTGTGATTGGCCCACAGCTATCAATTGGTGCCCGGGCCAATCAGATACCTGGGCCAATCACAGCTCTCTGTATCATGTGATTAGCTATAGCCAATCACAGATCACTAGTATTCACAGCTGTCATAAACCTATTCATAAAGGTTGAAAGCATTGCCAGTATTATCTCCATGACATTGAACTACAGTACTCTGATGAAAGTATTTAAAAAAAAATTTAATTAAAACATTTCTTTTTTCGTTTTTTTAACATGCTGTCTGCAGTCTGTGTCCCTGATCACCGCCACACAGGTACAGTATGTAAAAAAAAAATTGTGAAAAAAAAAATGTTATTTAATTTCTTCATTTCCCAAAGAATATAACAAAAGTTAAAGTTTCAAAAAACTTGCCATGTCTCACACTGTCAACTTTCCAAAGGGGTAATTTGGGGGGATTTGTACTGTCCTGACATTTTAAGGGCCTCAAGGAATGATTGATCATTTTTCCAAATATACAGTATATACTATATTTTGTGGATGCTTTAACTTTCCTACAGACTAAACAATATATGCTTATTGAGTTTTTTTTTTTTTTAAACAGACATGTAGCAGAGTACATTTTGGCCTAAATAAAGAAATTTGATTTTATTGGTTATGTTTTTCATTTATATCGCAAAAAATAAAAAAACTCAGTAATGAAATACCACCAAAAGAAAGCTCTATTTGTATTATAGGAAAAAATGATAAAAATGTAATTTGCATACAGTATTGCCAGTTACAATAGCACAGTGCTGAATAGCAAAAATAGAATTTTTGTAAGAACTTACCGTAAGATTCTTTTCTCTAAGTCCTCTGACAGTTGCCGCCCACTCATACAGTCTGTACGTCTGGGTATTGGCCTTTTCCACAGGAGTAAGCCAGGCAGAAGATTTTGTTAGAATATTCACAAACCTTTGTATAGACACACCTACAGGGGGCTGTCCCTATGGTCAATACCCCCAGCTAGCTTCATTCCCAATTCAGTTTGGTAGCAAGCAGTATAGAGATCCACGAACACCAAAAGAGGGGCGGGGGCAGCGACTGTCAGAGGACTCAGAGAAAATAATTTTACGGTAAGTTCTTAACAAAAATTATATTTTCTCTTACGTCCTCTGACAGTCGCCGCCCACTCATACAGTCTGTACGTCTGGGACGTCCCAAAGCAGTGTAGATGTGAGGGGTGGGAAAACGTAACCGTCAAAAAAGGCAACGCAGCACCCAGGTCAGAGGAAAGAACCTTTTCTGAACCAGAAAGGTAAAACACCGGGCAACAAGAAAGCTCAACAGGAGCGAAAGCCCAGGAAAACAAAACCAAAAAGGGGAAAACCCCCAACCGGAGGAGACAGGCCAAAACTATCCTGTCTCCCCTAATGCACTGCCGCACTCAAAACTTTGGGGCCAAAAGAGGCATCCGCTAAAGCCAAGACATCAAGTTTGTAAAACTTTGTAAAGGTATGCACGGACGACCAGGTCGCCGCTTTGCACACTTTAGTCACCGACGCCAGATGGCGGAAAGCCCAAGATGCACTAATCACTCTGGTAGAGTACGCCGTGACAGGGAAAGGTGGAACCTGGTCCCTAATTGAATAGGCCTGCACAATCGTCTGCCTGATCCATTTTGAAATGGTTGCCGCAGACCAGTGTTAATTTCGTCGACTAAAACCGACTAAAACGTTTTCGTCGACTAAATTAACACAATTTTAGTCGACTAAAATATGACTAAAACTAAAACAATTCAGATGACTAAAATACGACTAAAACTAAAATGGCATTTTACTCATAAGACTATAACTAAAACTAAATAAAAAATTGACATCATCAAAATTAACACTCCTCTGCTGGCAGAATTGTATAAAGTACTCAAAACCCATACTTGAGTAAAAGTACAAGTGCTCGATCAAAAAGTGACTTGAGTAGAAGTGGAAGTGCTCAATCAAAAAGTGACTTGAGTAGAAGTACTAAAGTATTCAACATTTTTTGTACTTAAGTATTGCAAGTAGTTTTTTTTTTTAAATTGTGCTACTCAAGTACTGAAAGTAAAAGTATCAGTAGTTTTGAAAAAAAAAAATGCTACTTAAGTACTGAAAGTAAAAGTACAAGTACTGTGTTATGTAGTTATTAAAGAAAGAAGTCAAAAGTTTGAACATCATATTGTTTTTTATTATTTCAAATGCAGCTTTTATTTATACATACAGTAGCATTTATTTTCGTATGCGCTGATAATACACATGTTTTGATCTTCATGAAACCTGCCATCTACTGTTCTGGCAGTGGTAATTTTTATAATAGTAACTATGCAGCACAAAAAAAATATCGGAGTAGAAGTATTGAAATCATCGAAAAAATGTAGTGAAGTAAAAGTGGAAGTAGGAGAAAAAAATTCTACTCTAGGAAAGTACAGATACCGCCTTTCGGTACTTAAGTACAGTAGTGAAGTAGTTCTACTTAGTTACTATACATCTCTGTCTGCTGGCCATTTCTATATCGGCGACACCATTCCATCCAGAGCCTGTAATAATAGCAAATTAAAGTTTAAACATGTATTGCACCACCGCATACGCATAAGTAAGGAGCATCTACTAAGCTGCTGAAAACTAAACAATTAAGAAAAAGGCTTTTCTTATATTTTTCCCTAATATTTAATGTTGGTAATATATTCAGGTAATATGTGCAATGACATTACAGCCAAAGGAGTTTACAGCAGTGTTAATTTCGTCAACGAAAACGTTTTCGTCACCGGCATTTTTCAACTGACGAAAACGAGATGCAAAGTATTGCACATTTTCGTCAAATGATGACAACTATGACGAAAATCAAATCAGTTTTCGTTAACGAACGAAAACTAAACGAGAATGTGAGGCAGGGACGTTCACCCAACTTCCGGTTTTCACAGAGCTCCGCCTGTGTGGCGTCTGGCGTGGCGTGCCCCGTGAAGTCCGACAGGAATAGTGGACTACTACAAGAGAATCGACTCGAGACCAGTCACCTGACCTCACCAAAGCACTGCAGCTGCAGCACTACAGCCAGACTCGCCAGGCCTGACTCATCACTCAGCACTGGCACCCGGCCACCACCACATCCAGAGAGGAGCACCCACTGTGAGTTAACAGCCAGGCCAGCTATTACTGCCTCCCTGAGTCCTCTCAGACCACTCACCAGTCACCACTGGCATCCGATTCCGCCATCCATCCAGGACTGTGTGCATGCATATAGGCCGTTGAGGCCGGCCCATCCTGTTCAACAACTTCAGTTCAGAGTCAGACCAGAGACCACCCTTAAACCTGAGACCCCCATCCAGCACTCTGAGCAGCACTGTGTGCACTCACTGCACTGACTGC
Source organism: Pelophylax lessonae (assembly GCF_965119305.1). Taxonomy (NCBI): domain Eukaryota; kingdom Metazoa; phylum Chordata; class Amphibia; order Anura; family Ranidae; genus Pelophylax; species Pelophylax lessonae. The sequence goes on from NC_138768.1 coordinate 821,583,207, forward strand.
AGGCAGCAGCATTACAGTTTCCCTCTCTGACCTGACCATGAGATGACTAAAATGAGTTTTAGTCGACTAAAATGTAGGACGTTTTAGTCGACTAAAATGTACTGGAGTTTTAGTCGACTAAATACGACTAAAACTAAAACTCTTGCAGAAGACTAAAATTGGACTAAAACTAAAATGCCATTTTAGTCCTAAGACTAAAACTAAATTGAAATTTGCTGCCAAAATTAACACTGCCGCAGACGCAGCCGTACCCTTCCGAGGTCCATCAGGAAGGACAAAAAGACAATCCGACTTTCTGAAGGATTCAGTAGACGACAGGTAAACCCTGATCGCCCGTACCATATCCAAGGAATGCAAGGCAAACTCCTTAGGATGCTTAGTCTTCGCACACAGCGAAGGTAAGACAATGTCCTCGTTGAGATGGAAATCAGAAACCACTTTCGGAAGAAAGGACTGATGAGGTCGCAAGACCACTTTATCCCTATGAACAACCAGATAAGGGGAGCGGCAAGACAGGGCCGCCAACTCCGACACTCTGCGAGCAGATGTGATCGCCACCAGAAAGGCAACTTTTCGTGACAGCACCGGCAGAGGAATCTCCCGCATGTTCTCAAAGGGAGGACATTGCAAAACTGACAGAACCAAATTCAGGTCCCAAGGAGGCAAGGGTGCCCCCCCCTGGAGGGAGCCAAATGACGCACCCCTTGAATGAAGGTGCGGATCAAGGAATTTGACGCCAAAGGGCGCTGAAAAAGAATGGCCAGCGCAGACAACTGGCCCTTAATAGTGGGCAGCGCTATAGTGGGCTTGCGCTGCTCCACATCCGTTTGCAGGAAAGCCAACACTCTCGCCACTGAAAAGGAGCGGGGATGGAACCCTTGCAACTCACACCAGGCGAAATAAGCCTTCCAGGTACAATAATAAATCTTACCTGAGGAGGCCTTCCTGGCCTTGAGCAAGGTAAGAATGACCGCCGACCAGAGACCTCTGTCTCTCAAGACATGGCTTTCAACAGCCACTCCATCAAAGCCAGCGACTGTAAAGCAGGATGGAAGATCGGCCCTTGAAACAGAAGATCGTCTCTTAGTGGGGGCCGCCAGGGGGGCTCGACGACCATTTGCATGATGCCCGCGTACCAAGACCGACGCGGCCAGTCTGGGGCCACCAGAATCACCAACCTCGGTTCCGAGACCAACCTGTGGAGGAATCTGGACAACAACTGAATCGGAGGAAAGGCATAGATCAGTCGATACTGATGCCAAGGCACCACCAACGCGTCCGAGGCATCTGCCAGAGGATCGCGCATTCGTGCCACGAACCTTTCCACCTTGTTGTTGAGACGAGACGCGAACAGATCCACATCCGGGGATTACCACCACGCACACAGCATCTGAAAAACCTCTGGGTGTAGGGACCATTCCCCCTGGTCCAGGGTCTGGCGACTCAGATAGTCCGCCTGCCAATTCTCCACACCTGGAATGTGAACTGCCGAAATCGCCGGGACCTGCGTCTCGGCCCAGGACAGAATCTCGGCCACTTCCTTGGCTGCCCGGGCACTCCTGGTGCCCCCTTGGTGATTGATGTAAGCTACCGCAGTTGCGTTGTCCGTCTGTACACGCACTGGGCAGCCCCGAAGACGATCCGACCAACGGAGCAAACAGAGCCTGATTGCCCGCAGTTCCAAGACAATTATCGGCAGGGAGGATTCCCCTTCTGACCAAGTGCCCTGGGCACATAACTTGCCCAGAACTCCGCCCCAGCCTGACAGGCTGGCGTCTGTGGTGACCACAGTCCATAGCAACCGACGAAAGGACTTGCCTGCCGTCAGAGCCAAAGACTGAAGCCACCACAGGAGATCCGATCTCACCTGTGGGCTCAAGGAAATCCTCCTTTCTAAAGACTGAGGATGCCTGTCCCACTGGACCAGAATCTCTGCTTGAAGAGATCTTGTGTGAAATTGCGCAAATGGGATCGCCTCGAAGGCCTACACCATCAAGCCCAGGGACCGCATGCAGGTCCGCAGCGATGAGAACTCGTTGTCCTGACCTGACCTCGTCATGCAGGATCCGGAGCTTGGTCTCCGGAAGAAAGACCTTCGCCTGGACGGAGTCCAGAATCATCCCCAGGTAAGGGAGGCGAATAGAAGGGGACAAAGTCGACTTCTGAAAATTGAACTCCTGGAGCGTCTGAAGCGTGATTGACAGATTGCGCAACAGAGTGGCACTGGAGCTCGACCTTAATAGGAGATCATCCAGGTAACCGAGGATGGCAATCCCCTGTACTCTCAACAAGGCTAGAATAGGAGCCAAAACCTTGGTAAAACCCTTGGAGCCAAAGCGAAGCAGAAAGGCAACGCCACAAACTGATAGTGCTCCTCCGCTATTGCGAATTGGAGGTACCTCTGGTGACCCTCGTAAATAGGGATGTGTAGATACGCATCCTTGAGGCCGATGGAGGCCAGAAAATCCCCTGGACTCAGGGATGCCACCACCGACCGGAGGGACTCCATTCTGAACTTCTGAACCCGCACAAATCGGTTTAAAAACTTCAAGTCCAGAATCGGACGCACCTTGCCCTCCTTCCTGGGCACGGTGAACAGATTTGAGTAAAAACCCCGAAATCTGTCCCGCTGAGGAACCGGGACAACCACCCCTTGTGCGAGGAGATCCTGAACCGCCCGATGGAGATCTCGGAAATGATCGGGGGTTAAATGAAGATTTGAGGGAAAGAATCTGTCTGCTGGGCGCGATCTAAACTCGATCTTGTACCCTGACCGAATGAGTTCTTGAACCCACCTGTCCTGAATCTTGGTCAGCAAAGGTTCGGGAAAATAGCGCAGACATCCCCCCACCCCTGAAACGGGTGAGGACTGAGCCGCCGTGCCAAAGTGGGCGGCGTTTGACTTGCCTGCCCAGGGCTTCTTCTGGCCACTAGAGGCCTTGAAGGACTTACCTTTGTCTTGTGCCTTGAAGTCACAAAAGGACCCCTGGTTAGGTTTAAAGGAGGGACCCTGCTTGCCGCTGAATGATTTTCCCCTGGACACCTGGGGCAACAGAGTGCTCTTGCCCCCAGTGATCCCCTTGACCAGTTCATCCAGAGAGTCCCCAAAAAGACGACTCCCTGCATAACGGATGTCAGACACTGTCTTCTTGGAAGATTGGCTGACTAGCTTTTTAACCAAATGATGCGATGAATCGCAACTGTGACTGCTGAAAGTCATGCGACTAAAGGGGCCTCATCCAAGGCCGCGTCACACAGGTATAAAACAGCCTGACCCATTTGATCCACCATCTCCAAAGCAGCAGGAGAGGGAGTCAGCAATCAATGTGCGCTTAAGTGCCTTGGCCCACTCCACAATGGCCTGAGAGACCATTACCGAAGTGAACATGGGTTTCAGCAAGGAACCCGCTACCAGATAGATGTGGCGGGAAAGAGTTTCCAGCCGCCTATCCGCCGGTTCTTTAAACATCGGGGAATCCTCTGTGGGCATTAAAGTGGCCTTATTTAACCTGGACACAGTGTGGTCCACCTTAGGAGCCACAGTCCAGCGAGAATCCACCGGATCCGCAAAGGGATAGCGGTACTGAAATCTCCAAAAATTACACAAAATTACGTTTCAAATGACACCATTGTTCATTCACAGTTTCGTGAAACTCTGCGGGACAAGGAAAAACCTGACCCGATTTTTGGGCTTTGCGGGTCCCAAAGGAAGACCGCTTACCCGACAGGTGGGGCTCATCATCCAAATTTAAAGTGTCTTTAACAGAGCAAATAAGTGTGGACACCGCAGCGCGTTCCCTTGCTGATCCGGAGGAGGAAACCTCCTCCTCCACCTCCAACTGAGAGGACTGAGACCCCTCAGGGGTACGCTGTCCGTGGCAACCAAATCTCGCTCTGAATCAGAAGACTGAGAGGGCATAGGTCTTTTCTTAGAAGCCCGGTCAGCCATCAACAAATCCACTTTTGACGCTAAAGTCGCAAGTGCAGCAGTAAGTGAGACTATAGCAGAGGATTCAGGAGTACCTGAACCCTCTACCAGATCTGGGGGGAATTTGCTATCCTGGGACTCCATAATAGCAATCTCAATTTAAATGACGCTGGCCCTTTAAATCTGTGATTTCCGCGGTCCCCACCGCAAATGCACCGCAAATGGAAAGCAAGTCCTGTGCTACAGGAAACTGCAAAAAAATGAATGCTAGCAGGAATGCAGGCCAGGAAACACAATAACAGCCCTCCACAGAGTGCTATACTTGCCACGCTGCTGAATCGATCTGAATGTGAAGAAAGAGGAAGTGACCTCACGCCTCTAGAGGCAGACACAGCCCTGAGCCACAAAAAAATGGTCGCCAATACAAGTCTATGGGATAAGCTCTGGGAAAATGGCCGCTGTCCACATAAGGACATCTTGCCCACACTAAAGATGGCGCCCGATCGGCGCCAACAGTATAGTAGAAAATGGCTGCTGCCCTCACTATGAGGCCAAACAGCCTGCCCACGCCTAAAATGGCGGCTGCGCAGTTTCGCGCCGATTGCGGCCCCCACACACCATGTACTGTTTCCCAAATAGTTGCACAAGCACCTCAGGGACATAGGAGACCCCCTCAACCCCCCATACAGCGGTGGAACCGCCACAACGCCCCCACAGGGACCGGTAAGGGACACACAGGGACCGCACCTACAGACATGAGGGGGATATTACAGAACCCGTACCAAACTGCCATCCCCATAAAACAGAGGGCCCACATACACCCCCGACCCAAAGACAGAGGGGTAGCATGGTAATCACCGGTCCAGCGAAAACGTGGGTACCGCTCTGTGACAGGAAGCCTCCCACTCTGAGTGGTGGAGACGTCAGCCGAAAGGACGCTAGCAAAACGCGGGCATACCGCAGTTGAGACATCCCGGCGAAGATAACAAACTTTGCAAACTCATCCCTGAAGGTAGGGACATGTGTCGTTTGCGAGGCCTGGGCGTACTACAACCTGCTAACGCTCGATGGCAGGCTGGGATTCCATAAGGCTCTAGAATAACCAGTGCGTTTCCCAGCTCCGCAAACGATGTAGTCTTCTAAGTCTGACTAACTAAGCTCAGGAACAAATAAAAAGCCATCTTTTAAAAGAAAAACACTTTTTCAGAGAGAAAAAACAGAAAAAGAAGAAAAAAGCTGAGCCCAAAGCCACAGCTAGGGAAAAGCCTGGCCTACTCCTAAGCAGCTAGGCAGAACAAACTGAATTGGGAATGAAGCTAGCTGGGGGTATTGACCATAGGGACAGCCCCCTGTAGGTGTGTGTATACAAAGTTTTGTGAATATTCTAACAAAATCTTCTGCCTAGCTTACTCCTGTGGAGAAGGCCAATACCCAGACGTACAGACTGTATGAGTGGGTGGTGACTGTCAGAGGACGTAAGAGAAAAATGCCCTGGTCATGAAGGGGGTAAAACCTTTCTGGAGCCTAAATGGATAGGGTTGGTATGGGTCCAGTTTAGGTTTGGTAAAAATGTGGTATAGAATTGGTATTGATGCGGTATGGGTTGGGTGCACTTGATGTCTTGCTCTCAGTCGTTAATATCTGTTAGCAGTGTCAATAATGGGAAAATAGTGCCAATTCAAAGGATGCTACTGTGGATGCTTGCTGTAGAAGTAGTGGGGGCAGCAGTGCAGGATCTGTGATGTGGGCAGTGCTGCACTGGCCCCCGGGGGTCCTCACTCCCAGTGTCAAGTTTGCATCCTCGCTGGCTGGTGGATACTTGGAGAAAGATGCTTTCTGTCTCTCTGCATCAAGAGGCAGAATGTTCATGGGTAGTTTAATAAAAAATCTTCTCTCCACTCCTCCTACTGCACAGTGTCTATTGGGATCTCTAGTCCAAAGAGTCTATGGGTCCCATAATATAACTAATGTCCCAAACTACAACTCCCAGGATTCTCAGCACTCTGCATGGAAGTCTATGGGTTTGCTTGGCTTTAGCTCTCCCCCGGCTGACCAGAGGAGAATGGTGCAGCATAACAAAAGTATCTCAGTAGAAAGTGAAAGTAAACTGATTGATAATGGGGAAATAGCTCCTTCTCCATGTTTCTTTAACCTAGCACCTGGTTATTTGTATATAAGTGAAGGAACAAATATGAAAAAAGGTAATAAAAAAGACACATTTTAAATATACAACTTCACAAAAAATCAGTCATTACATTATATCTCACATATGTGTAACACCCTCCTAGGTAGGTGCTAGTAAGAAAGTATAGTTTTGAGCTCTGTCTGCTTACCAGAGCGGCTGCAGGTAAATCTATATTGTTATCTTTCTACCAGAGAGCAGGATCTGTTAGTGAGGTCTGTTCGTTGTGCTCAGTGTGTGATTCATTCAGTCTAGAGAGTGTTTCATGCTGGTCAAATAAGGAGGCATGTTGGACAGTGTAGGAAACCTGACTAATGGGTGCATAGGCTTTTGATAGAGTCATAATGATTGACAGAAGGCGGGCTGCCTCCGTGCATGTTGGGATACTGTATAAAAGCCAGGAGCACATGTGCTTGGGGTCTTTCATTGGAGAGTGGAGTCCCGGGGGGAGGGGTGGCTGCCTCCTCCTCTGTAGAGGTACCATGCGGTCTCAGGAGGTCGTTCTGGTCTATAGGAGCTGAACCCAGAGTTCCAGGGAAGCTGACTGAGAGGGGAGACACTGAAGGGCCTGTTTCTGCAGTATCATAAGTAGAGGAACTCGTGTCAAGGGGTCTGACCTGAGGGGGGGGGGCCACCCCTGCTCATAGGATAGTCAGTGGACAGGTGTCAGCAGAAAGAGGAGCATCAACCGGTCTTTGCCAGGGTTCTTATTGGTAGAGATGTTTCATGTACAAAGTTGAGCCAAAGGTTTGTTTTCAGATTTTTTTTCAAATATTTTATTTATTGAGAAAGGCAGAACAGTGGAAAAATAAAACATAAGTGCATCTTTGACAGAAAGATACCCCAATCACAAAGTGTACAAAATAAACAGTCAAAACAGTGTTCAAATAGGTGCAAGAAAAAAACATAAAACTAGCCCCCACATCCGGGAAACCCCCCCCCCCCCCCCACAGATCGTGTCTGAACCACAGCAGAGTAAGGCTCCTGAAATGGTGTAAAAAATATCAGCAGGGTAATAAACTTTTCCAACTGTCACTTCCCAACCTTTTTAGAGTGTCAAGGACACAAGAGAAAGGAATGCAGAGCACAGAGCATAAACTCAAAGGGAAAACAAAGAATGTAGGAAACAGAGAGGAGCAAAAAAAAAAAAAAAAGGAGGGGGGGGCAGAAGGAGAGGCATGGGGAGACCTCGACATGGATGGCCACCTAGGCCCTGTCTCTAGGCACACATCAGGGACCTCCCCTTGTCAGATAAGACAAAAACGTTCCAGTAACCCCATATCTTTTCATAACACTCCCGTCTGTGCTGCGCCGACCTTTCCAGATTTTAGCTCAAATTAACACAACCAGTTTTCACTTAAAACTTCCAGACAGTATGAAGATTTGCCCCATGTTTCATGTATCCTTGTTCAAACCATTTAATGAAAATCCTTTCCCTGTAGAATTTTCCCACCCCCTCTACCTGTTGAGGTGCAAGGTGAAGAAGAAATTGTGGAAGAGAACGTTCTTGATTCCAGGATCTTTGGAAACAAATTATAATAACTGGTTTAATGGGAAGGGTATGGGCCAGAAGAAAAATTTTTATGACAAAATTCCACCAGAGGTTTTCTTCTAAACCTGGCCCTAAGACATCCAAGGGACGTCCTAGAAGGAGGTACTGTCAGGTCTGGGATCTGAACCCAAGACCTCTGCTGTGTCTGGCAGTAGTTCTTTTTGTGGATCCACCTGAGATGCTGCACAGCTCCCTGACTGATCCCTTGAACAAACTTATTTTCTTTCTTGTTTCTGGTGAAGCTTGAACTCCTTGCTAATCCCATGAACTTCCTATTCAAGCCATGCCTTTGCAGTTTTTGTTTGCCAGATTATTGTGCTTATCTCTAGCCAATATCTTGCTCCTTACGCTCCTGCTGCTGTCTGCATCTTCATTACTATTCATTATCAACCTTTGGCTTGTTCCTTGACTAAGCTTCCACTTGATCCAAACCTGCAACCATTTGTTACTGATCTTTGGCCTGTTCCTTGACAATGCTTTAGCTTTATCCCAACTTGCAACCACTTGTTACCATCCTTTGGCTTGTTTACCAACAATGTATCTGCTTGATCCCTACCTGCTACATCTGCTACTGCGCCCCAGCTTGCTCACCTCTTGGTGGGGCAATCCTGAGGGCTGTGACCTGGCACTAGCATGCAAACCCATCTCTACCAAAAGGGACTCTGGTGAAGACCGGTTGATGCTTAACTTTAAACCTTGGGTGAGCTTGTGTCACCTGCCAGGGGAATCTGCTAATCTATTTATTCTGCTGGTTTCTGTGTGAGGCTTTTCACTGCTACATCCAGGGATGCCAACCACCTGAAAATTTCTGTCTAGTTTGTAAAAATCATCTGGTTTTTAACTGTCCATAAATGTCTGGGAATGGGTTCCTAGTGCCTGTAACAAATATGGATGTGCACTTCCGAAGCTGGCTGAAAGCTGCTCAGGCCATGCAGGAGGGTGCACCGCGAGGCGGCCAGGGGTGAAATTTTTGTGGAGCAGTCTCTCTGGGGGCAATAGATGGAGTAGTCTCTCTCAGCCTGAGGGCAATAAATGAAGCAGTCTCTCTTAGTCTGGGTGCAATGGAGGCATGGAGCAGTCACTCTCTCTGAGGCAATGGAGCAGTCTTTCTCTCTCTGGGGGCAATGGAGCAGTCTCTCTCTCTCCCTCTCTACAGGCAATAAAGCAGTGTCTCTATGTCTGGGGGAAATTAATAAAGCAATCTCTCTCAGTCTGGGGGTGATGGAGGCATGGAACAGTCACTCCCTCTCTAGGGGCAATGGAGTACACTCTCTCTCTGGGGCATTCTCTTGCAGTCTGGGGGAAATGGAGCAGTCTCTCTCTGGGGACAATGGAGCAGTCTCTCGGTCTGTTTAATTTTTTAGAATGTTTTGGGTGGGTTTAGTTGGCATTACATTTTACTTGAGGGTTTACCGCCTTCTTTTTGCAGTTATGAAGAAAAAATTCCCCTGGGTGGCGGGACTTTAAGGGCAACCAAACAACCAAAAAATAATACAAGTATGTAAAAATGATATAAGTTTATTAGTTAAACACAATAAAACCGCATACAACTGTGCATCCATAGATAGATACTATAATATTAAAAAACAAACATCTATACGGCTAACATGGTAAATCACATGTTGCAGAGGACCGAGAGATGAGTGCATGAATTCCAGAGAAGACCTGATGCGTTTCGGGCGTGACCTTCTTCAGAGGTCAACTGGAACTCATTTCTAAATATTAGTGAAAAAGATATACATAAGTAATTCATAGTAATATAGATATTCACAGTATATCTACATACATTGCATCTGTTGTCACATAAAAGTAGGAAATGTAAGTAATACGCACCACTCTAGTCACTTTACACTGGTGTACAAGGCCGTATCTAACTGTTGCCACATTTAACTGTGGCGTAGCACAAAAGGCGCCGATTATGGCCGGGGCAAGTAAAAATTTTCAAGATGTATGACTGCATCTGAGTAAAGTAGTATGTGAGTAATTCTCAAATGCTGGGTGGACACTGCCTTGCACAAGGATCCCAGGGAGCCCACACTGGACGTCTGTGGGAGTGAAATAAGTAAAAGGTTTTCCAATGTCAGATTAATGCTCGAGGTGATATATATTTCATGAATAAATACCTGTTGAATACATACAGTATTTTAATCACAGGTAACTTGTAACACCTTGGATAAAGACAGATATATCCGCATCGGACAGCAGGCAATGGTCTCGGGGGAGACCCCTCTAGATGTAAATGTAAAAGAAATATATTTTAAAAATTATATGTGAAGGGTCCAAATGTAAGGAAGTATGAGAGAAATGGGGGTAAAGAAACCACGAAAAGTGCCCAGAATTTGAGCACAATGTGTGTGAAATAGACAGAGTACCCGATAGGTAAGTGAAAAGTAACAATAAAAGATTTGGTCAGGGGCTTGTATATAGTGTCAATAGTGTATGAGAAAAGCACTGTAGAATCAAAAGTGCAGGAAGAGGAAATCCAGTCTAGCCAGGTTGAATATAGTATTATACTCAACATATCAAATGCCCATTAAGCTTAAATGAGTGTAATATACAGAGTGACTGATCAATGGTAGAACCAGGAGATAAAAGTTTAAGGGATCAGAGGTGAAAATGAGAGAGGGTCCCAAATCGAGTGCCCATTGAGCTTACATGAGTGTGATAAGCAGAGTGACCGATCAGTAGTAGAACCAAGAGGTAAAAGTAATGTTTAAGGGATCAGGGGTGAAGATGAGAGAGAGTTCCAAATCGAGGGCAAGTTTACCTGCTGCAGAGAGATAAAGTGGCGTGCTTCCACCGGCTCACCGAGACTGCAGGAACCGCCGTAGCTGGTTAAAAAGATGCCCGCGCATGCGCGATCAAACTAGATCGGGCTTGCGTACAGTGGGGGCCAATGGGGTCCCCCGTGTCTGGAATGCACGGCACCTCCCACAAGCCAGGGCAGGCCGCGTCCTGCGTTCCAGGCACGTCAGTGCACACAAGAAACCCAGCGATGCGCGTGCATTACCCGAAGGGGCCTGCACGATCAGCTGGAAGGGGAAGGGAAGGTGGAAGTCTGCCCCCTGGGTGCACCGGGTTGAAAAACAGATGCAAGGCAGTGTTAAAAGTATACACAGTACATCAGATGCAATGCTTACAATTGATAATATACTAGTCTCCTACAGTTTAATGCAAATCGCAAATATAGAGACCTGTAATAGTGAGATGTATAAAATACATTGGAGTAGAGATGGCCTTGCGGTTCGCCCGGCGGTCGGTTCGTGGCGAATTTTGCTTGTTCGCCAATTTGCGAAAAGTCAGACTTTTGCCGATGTTCGCAAACATGTCCGCGCCCCATTTTCTTTTTCATTTAGAAGAACTTTGACCCATGACACAGCCATCAGGTGGAACGGGACAGCCAATTAAAACATTTCAGCACATGGACAGTCCCCCTACCCTATAAATAGACCTGAGCTGTCGGCCATTTCACATTCTGCTTTTTGCCAGCGTAGGGAGAGGTTGCCTGTGCTCATGAGGGAGAGATTGCCAAACACAAATAGCTCTGTGAAGATCCACAAAAGTCCTTTCCAGGGCTGGTATTTTGGTATAGGTCTACTGGTATCTTTTCATGTTAGGGGCAGGTATCCAGTCTGTGCTTTAGGGGCAGTAAGAGATCGTCAGCAGTGACACAAATCGCTCTGTTAATGTCCACAAAAGTAATTTAAAGGGCTGCAATTTTTGGTATTGGTGTGCAGTGCACTATATAGGGGGGAAGGGGGGTAATCCACGGTATAATATACCTTGTAGAAAGCATATTATAGTGGATTAGTATACTATTGTGCACTGTGCAGCATTGTGACAGGCGTGATGACTGAGCGTTGCTGCAGCTCTGACGGGAATAATAAAGGGGCACTCTGACCGCAATATTAAAGGGACACTCTGACGGGAATATTAAAGGGGCACTCTGACCGCAATATTAAAGGGGCACTCTGATGGAAATAATAAAGGGGAACTCTGACCGCAATTTTAAAGAGGCACTCTGACGGGAATAATAAAGGGGAACTCTGACCACAATATTAAAGGGGCACTCTGATGGGAATAATAAAGGGGCACTCTGACCGCAATATTAAAGGGACACTCTGACGGGAATATTAAAGGGGCACTCTGACCGCAATATTAAAGGGGCACTCTGATGGAAATAATAAAGGGGAACTCTGACCACAATATTAAAGGGGCACTCTGATGGGAATAATAAAGGGGCACTCTGACCGCAATATTACAGGGGCACTCTGACTGCAATATTAAAGGGGCACTCTGACGGGAAAAATAAAGGGGCACTCTTGACTGGAATAATAAAGGTGAACTCTGAGCGGGACACATAAAGGGGCACTCTGATGGGGACACGCTGGATGTAAAGGGGCACTCTGACGGGGACTCACTGGATGTAAAGGAGCACTCTGATGGGGACATGGATGTAAAGGAGGGACTCTGACAGGGACACACTGGATGTAAAGGAGGACTCTGATGGGGACACGGACACAGGCTGAATGACGACGGGGGACACGGGCTGCATGACAGCAGTGACATGGGCTGAATGACGGGGGAATACAGACTGGATGAGGGGGGACACAGGCTGGACACACCTGTCAGAGTGCCCCTTTATATCCAGTGTGTCCCCGTCAGAGTGCCTCTTTATGTGGGCTATACAGGCCGAAACTTACTTTTGTATCCTCTGAATGCGTAATGTACCTCCAGCCACCAAATACTATGTTCTTAGCTGTCAGGTAAAAGCATGTGGGCTAATTTTTGGGGCCTGGATTGGCCAACACTTCTTTATCCTGTGAATGCCTCATTTTTCAGACTGGAATTGAAAATCAATGGGTCTGTAAAGGTTCCACCAAATTGTGGAATGGATGCGGACCCATTTTACAGATGTGTGAATGGACCCTATATGTATTAGACATGTATTTACTGGCTGCTGTCAGTTCTGGCTGATTTATGAAAAAAAAAAAATGTTTTGCTGTAAAAAATAAATAATAATTTTTTTAGGGCAACTTTTCCATAGTTACATAGTTACATAGTTACATAGTTAGTGAGGCTGAAAAAAGACACAAGTCCATCCAGTTCAACCTATGATGTGTGTGTGTGTTTGCTAACCGTACATTGTATACCCCTGTATGTTGTGGTCTTTAAGGTGTCCATCCAATAGTTTTTTGAAACTATCAATGCTCCCCGCTGATACGACTGCTTGCGGAAGAGAATTCCACATCCTTACTACTCTTACAGCGAAGAACCCCTTACGCACTTTAAGGTTAAACCGCCTTTCCTCAAGTTTTAGTGAGTGGCCACGTGTCTTATTGTATTCCCTTACTCTGAATAGTTTGTTCCTTATGCTAGGGTCGCCAGTACAGTATTTGTACATTGATATCATATCCCCCCTCAATCGTCTCTTCTCCAGAGAGAATAAGTTCAGTGCTTGTAGTCTTTCCTCATAGCTGATGTCCTCCATTCCCCTAATTATTTTTGTTGCCCTTCTCTGGACTTTCTCCAGTTCCAGCACATCCTTCCTGAGGACCGGTGCCCAGAACTGGACAGCATACTCCAGATGTGGCCGGACCAGAGTTTTGTAGAGTGGAAGAATAATCTCTTTATTTCTGGAGTGAATCCCCTTTTTTATACAACCCAGTATTCTGTTGGCTTTGCTTGCAGCGGCTTGGCATTGCATGCCACTTCCAAGCCTGTTGTCTACCAGTACCCCCAGGTCCCTTTCCATCCTAGACTCACCCAGAGGTTCCCCCCCTAGTGAGTAGCTTGCTTTCTGGTTACTGGCCCCCAAGTGCATTACTTTACATTTTTCTACATTAAACCTCATCTGCCATGTAGTTGCCCACCCCGTTATTTTGTTCAGGTCTGCTTGCAAGATTTCCACATCCTGTATAGAAGATATTGGCATGCCTAATTTAGTATCATCTGCAAATACTGAGATTGTACTAGATATCCCCTCCTCTAGATCATTTATGAATAAATTAAACAGGATTGGTCCCAGGACAGAACCCTGGGGGACCCCACTTTCCACACCCGCCCACTCAGAGTACTCCCCATTAATCACCACCCTCTGGACTCTCCCCTGGAGCCAGTTCTCTATCCAGGTACTCACCTTATGGTCCATACCTACCTTCCTTAGTTTGTACAGTAAGCGTTTGTGGGGAACGGTGTCAAAGGCCTTTGCAAAGTCCAGATACACCACATCCACAGGCTTACCTTTATCTAAGTGGCAGCTCACTTCATCGTAGAAGGTTAATAGATTGGTTTGGCATGAACGATTTTTCATGAATCCATGCTGATTACTACTTATAATACCGTTTTCATTACTAAAGTCTTGTATGTGGTCCCTTATCATCCCCTCCAAAATTTTGCAGACTACTGATGTTAGGCTGACCGGCCTATAGTTACCCGGGATATATCTCGGCCCCTTTTTAAATATTGGTACCACGTTGGCTTTTTTCCAATCAGCTGGCACCATACCTGTCTGTAAACTATCCTTAAAGATCAAGAATTCCAATTGCAATACTTCTGTTATGACATTGTCTATGTGCTGGGACTATTTGTGCAAAGCTAGTAAGTCTTTCGTGGCTGCAAAAATGACCTAAAGGTTTTTAAAGTTTGCCTCCCATTAAAGTCAATGGGGCCCGCTGGGAACTTGCGGTTCGCAGACTTTTGAGAAAATTTGTGGCTGGTCACTGCATTGATGGGGGCACGCTGGTCTCTGCATTGATGGGGGCATGCTGGTCACTGCATTGAAAGGGGGCATGCTGGTCTCTGCATTGATGGGGGGCACGCTGGTCTCTGCATTGATGGGGGCACGCTGGTTTCTGCATTGAAGGGGGCACGCTGGTCACTGCATTGATGGGGGGCATGCTGGTCTCTGCATTGAAAGTGTGCACGCTGGTCACTGCATTGATGGGGTCACGCTGGTCTCTGCATTGATGGGGGCACGCTGGTCAATGCATTGAAAGGGGGCATGCTGGTCTCTGCATTAATGGGGGCGCGCTGGTCACTGCATTGAAAGGGGGCATGCTGGTCTCTGCATTGATGGGGGCACGCTGTTCACTTCATTGATGGGGGCACGCTGGTCTCTGCATTGAAAGGGGGCATGCTGGTCTCGGCATTGATGGTGGCATGCTGGTTTCTGCATTGATGGGGCACGCTGGTCTCTGCATTGAAAGGGGGCACGCTGGTCACTGCATTGAAAGGGGGCATGCTGGTCTCTGCATTGATGGGGGCACACTGGTTTCTACATTGATGGGGGCACGCTGGTCTCTGCATTGATAGGGGGCACACTGGTCACTGTATTGAAAGGGGGCACGCTGGTCTCTGCAATGATGGGGGCACGCTGGTCACTGCATTGATGGGGGCACGCTGGTCACTGCATTGAAAGGGGGCACGCTGGTCTCTGCATTGATAGGGGCACGCTGGTCACTGCATTAAAAGGGGGCACACTGGTCTCTGCATTAATGGGGGCACGCTGGTCTCTGCATTGATGGGGGGCACGCTGGTCTCTGCATTGATGGGGGCATGCTGTTTTCTGCATTGATGGGGGCACGCTGGTCACTGCATTGATGGGGGGCACACTGGTCACTTCATTGATGGGGGCACGCTGGTCTCTGCATTGAAAGGGGGCACGCTGGTCACTGCATTGATGGGGGCACGCTGGTCTCTGCATTGATGGGGGCAGACTGGTAACTGCATTGAAAGGGGGCAGGCTGGTCTCTGCATTGATAGGGGGCACGCTGGTCACTGCATTGAAAGGGGGCACGCTGGTCACTGCATTGAAAGGGGGCACGCTGGTCACTGCATTGATGGGGGCACGCTGGTCTTTGCATTGATGGGGGCACACTGGTAACTGCATTGAAAGGGGGAACGCTGGTTACTGCATTGAAAGGGGGCATGCTGGTCTCTGCATTGATGGGGGCACGCTGGTCTCTGCATTGATGGGGGCACGCTGGTCTCTGCATTGATAGGGGGCACGCTGGTCACTGCATTGAAAGGGGGCACACTGGTCACTGCATTGAAAGGGGGCACGCTGGTCACTGCATTGATGGGGGCACGCTGGTCTTTGCATTGATGGGGGAACACTGGTAACTGCATTGAAAGGGGGAACGCTGGTCACTGCATTGAAAGGGGGCATGCTGGTCTCTGCATTGATGGGGGCACGCTGGTCTCTGCATTGATGGGGGCACGCTGGTCTCTGCATTGATGGGGGCACGCTGGTCTCTGCATTGATGGGGGGCACGCTGGTCACTGCATTGAAAGGGGGCACGCTGGTCACTGCATTGAAAGGGGGCACGCTGGTCTCTGCATTGATGGGGGCACGCTGGTCTCTGTATTGATGGGGGCATGCTGTTTTCTGCATTGAAGGGGGCACGCTGCTCACTGCATTGATGGGGTGCACATTGGTCACTTCATTGATGGGGGCACGCCGGTCTCTGTATTGATGGGGGCACGCTGGTCTCTGCATTGATTGGGGCACGCTGGTCTCTGCATTGATGGGGGCACGCTGGTCACTGCATTGGGGGGCATGCTGGTCTCTGCATTGATGGGGGCACGCTGGTCACTGCATTGAAAGGGGACACGCTGGTCTCTGCGTGGATGGGGGGCACGCTGGTCACTGCATTGATGGGGGCACGCTTTTCTCTGCAGTGATGGGGGCACGCTGGTCACTGCATTGATGGGGGCACGCTGGTCACTGCATTGAAAGGGGGCACACTGGTCACTGCATTGAAAGGGGGCACACTGGTCACTGCATTGAAAGGGGGCACACTGGTCACTGCATTGAAATGGGGCACGCTGGTCACTGCATTGAAATGGGGGCATGCTGGTCACTTCATTGATGGGGGCATGCTGGTCACTGCATTGAAAGGGGGCACGCTGGTCTCTGCATTGATGTGGGCACGCTGGTCTCTGGTCAAAACTTTGTCGACATACATAACCAAGTGGCTCCCTATGGTGGCACACAGAGAAGAGGAGGAGCCCAGAGGACTAGTGGGGGCCCCAGAGGAGGAAAACTATTGCATACAGCAGGTATGGCATTTGTTATTAAAAAAAAAAAAAAAGAACCTTTAAAATCACTTTAAACCTGTTGACGCAGTGCTGGGGTTGGACAAAGATCTCCCAGCTGGAGTCCCAGACAGCAGTGACAGCTCAGCAGGGGCAATATACTGCACATTCCACCCAAAAATAGTATGAGAGATTATTTAAAACAGTCCTCCAGCGGACATGTGTTTAAACATTTCTTGATAGTTAGGCCAAAGGAGACAGATTTTTTTATCATGATTTTTATTTTATTTTTTTAACCATTGAACCATTAAAGCTTGTTCCTTTAGGAGAGTTTCTTGCTGAATGTCTTGTAGACAATTCCATTGTAGGTCAAAATCTGAAAGAAAAAATAATATACAATTGCAGATTATTTGTTAACAGCAACTGTTTTACAGTGTATATTCAGACAAGGAGGTCATAATGCTTAGCAAAAATGTTCTCCCCATGGAATTTACCTAAAGCAAAAAGTAAAATGAGCCCCTAGGGGTGTTTTTTCTAATGCATCCTAATGGGCAAAAATACGCTGTAGCTGTGGCTCCCACTATGTGCAAGAGAATAAAAAAAAAAAAAAAAACTGGGGACTAAAGTCTCTCTTGAATGCTTGGGTGCTATTTTTAACCACTTCAGCTCAGGGAAGGTTTTACCCCCTTAATGGCCAGGCAATTTTTGCGATACCGCACTGCGTTGCTTTAACTGACAATTGCACGGTCATGGGACGCTGTACCCAAATACAATTGTCCCACAAATTGAGCTTTCTTTTGGTGGTATTTAATCACCTCTGAATTTTTTTTTTTTAAGCGCTATAAACAAAAAAAAGAACGATAATTTTGAAAAAAAAAGCAATATTTTTTACTTTCTGCTTTAAAACATTCCCAATAACATTTTTTTTAAAATTGAATATTTTCATCATTTTAGGCCATTATGTGTTCTGCTACATATTTTTGCTAAAACAAATCATTAACAAGTGTACTGTATATTGATTGGTTTGCACAAAAGTCATAGCGTCTACTTACTATGGGATACAATTATGGACTTTTATTTATTTTTTATTGTTTTTTTCTAGTAATGGCGGTGATCAGCGATTCTTAGTGGGACTGCGACATTGCGGGGGGAGTGGATGCACTAGAGGAAAAGAGAGATCTGTGTTTCACCTTAGCTGAAACACAAGATCTCTCTTTTCCTCCCTGGCAGAACAACAGTGTGCCTTGTTTACATAGGCAGACCGCCGTTCTGTCATTTCACCGAACGATCGACGGGTCCCGGCGCACATCTCGTGCACAAAATCACGTACATGAACATGATTTTGCACAGCTGGGCTGCCCTGCCACAGTATACTGTATATGCGGCAGGCAGTCCGGAAGTGCTTAAACAGTGCGGCCATTGCACTTTTTGTCTTAGCACCTTTTACATGTGCCCAGCCTCAGTGGCTGCCTCCAGCAGTGTCTGCTTCCATATGAAACGTTTAGCTCATCGATAATGCCAATAACTGATACCAAGCAGCAATAGCTCATTTTTGTGATTCATATGTTTCTGAAGAATTAGTTTGTTGATTTTATTTTAAGGTGAATATCTGGTGGGGCTTAACTGTTCAACAAATGCTTCATTAAAAAAAAATTTAATAAAAAAAAAAAAGTAATTTTGTAATTTTTCCTCTTAACTAAAACCTATATCCAAATCTGAAAATGTGCTCATTATCTAAAGGTGAAATTTACAATAAAAGTGAATGAGTAAGGGATTGTTCACACCAGGCAACACATAAAAACAAGCCAGGCTGGTGTCCATTCTGTTCAAGCAGTAAGGGGCATTGCTTTGTGTTTTTATAGCCCAAGGCACTGTTTACCTTTTATAAATTTGATAAAGATGTCAAAAAGTGACATTATATTAATTTCTATGCACCATAGCTCAGCTGCAGTACATAGAGATGCCCAGATGAATGGAAACCCTAATGCGGTTTGGAAGAATGCAGACATGTTGCCTTTTTCTGCACCTCTCTGCTCCATTGTGGTGATTGGCAGTGATTCCTTCTCGCCCTCCTTAGCAAATCAGATAAAAGACATCACTTTAAAAAAGTAAAATAAAGTCGACATACAATTATTATAGTTCCCTATAAAGCTGAATGCCGGGTAAAATAAAATTGGGCCCTTGCAGTGGGACACCCCTCGGACTACAAGGGTTTTTGCCTGGGGGGGAAATAATAGGCAGTTATTACCTAATCCCTCACTCCCCTGGCAGATGGCGCTCTTTATCACTCTCCTATGCTCTGGGTTGTGGGCTGACCCTCAGCATCCTCACTAAGGCCTCATTCACATGGGTGTACCTATTTGTACACCTGTGCAAAGGGCCATCTTTGCCCACATCGCATGGGATGCACAGGTGTTCCTCAGACAGTCAAAGTCATGTCTATTGGAACGCAGAAGCTGCACAGACATAGCCAATAGTTCTGCTGTTTTTTGACAGTTGTGTTGGTGCGTGTCCCCCCAACACACACTGTCCATGTGAATGAAGGACTACTGGTCCTGCATTGCGCATGACGACATCAGAGCTCCTCTGACCAATGGGCCAGTGAACAGAAGTGGCTTCAGGGTACTGGTCATGCATCTGGGAAAAATAAGGTAAGTATAACTGCTTTTTCTGTTCCCCCCTACACAAAGCCTCACAATGGGAAAAAAACCCTGTCAGGGGTTATAACCTTCCCTTACTCTATCAAAATTAAGAAAAAAAAGTTTTGCCTAAAGTTCTACATGAACACTTTCAGGGGGAGCAAAGGTCAGTTTTTATTTTCACTGGGGTTCAGCTTTAAGTGTGACCTAATATATGAAAAACATGGAACATGTACATTGACAGTATGAAATTCTGTATTCCTTTGTGAGAAAGATACATATTCTTGACCATAACTCCCTTTATTGGTTGGGCATTCCACTTCAGTTTCACATTGGTTGCTACAGGCCGTTCCGCCTGCAGGCACTTTAATGAATAAGGCCAGACTGCTTTATACGTGTGATCCACATGTATTGGTATTCAGTTAAAAGAAGCACATTATTCTTACAGTGATGAGAACATCTCCAGAGACTTCAGTAACAGAGTGGATATCCTTAATCTGCCCAACCAGCTTGCCATCCACTAGATTAACGACAGCCTGGGAAAAACAAAAAAATAAAAATAGTACATGTTTGTGATTTTTTACATTTCATTTTCAATAAAGATTTATTTTTTAAAGTAACAGAATGAATATAACTGATTTTCACAGACAACAATTAAATTAACAATTTGTCCATTTGAGTATTTCGTCAATCAGTATAAAATACCATCATCGGCTTATCTGGGATATCTTCAAATCTGTGCGTTCTTACAGAAAAATATTCTTCCCCTATATGTTAAGTTACCAATATCTATATATAAGTTGTATCAGGAGCCGTCGGAGACTGCGAATGGTATTTCAATTATTTATGATATATTGAATAATCATAACATCTATTTTAAAGCACCTACTGTTCTAAAATGGGAAAAATTATTGGGGACATTTTTTCCCGAAGCTAGTTGGTTAAAGGCTTTTGCTGCTACATATGTTTCATCAAAATGTATTAACCATTGGGAATTATATCAGAAAACTTTAAATTTTTGGTATTTGACCCCATTAAATTGTCCAAATTTTTCCTTTCAACTTCAGCATTATGTTGATGACATTGGGGTGAACAGGGGACGCTACTCCATATAATTTGGGAGTGCAAATCAATTAGAGTATTTTGGAACAATATATTTTCTATAATTTCAGAAATTCTTGAAGACACTCTATGATTCCTAGCCCTGAGATGGCTATCTTGCATTTAAATATTCATGAGATTCCTTTAAAATATTGAGTAGTGACGTTACATCTCCTATTAGCGGCAAAACTCTTAATTACAAGAAGATGGAAATCTCAGGAGGTACCATCCCTATCTGATACCCTTGTATTACTTAATCAGCAGTGTGAGATGGAAAAAATTATGTCTATTATAAGTTCGACGAAGAAAAGATTTGGAATTAGATGGAACCCATGGTTAAATAACATAAGATGTACAGTGATAACGGATTAGCTTTAGTACGTGTATCGATGTAGAGGTTGTTCAGTATCAATGAAACGTATTGATCATATAGTTAAGTATGAATGGACTATGGGGGAAAAATAATTTGTTTATTATATGGTTGACGTCAAGTCATGATAGAGTGAAGATAATAGACATATATATATATATATATATATATATATATATATATATATATATATATATATATATATATATATATATATATTGTGGCAGTGCAACTAGTGGTGAGCAGGTATTTCTCCCAGGATTATCAACCAGGCAGGTTGAAAGGCTCCAGGAGGACTGTTTTACTGGGAAAAGACTGGGTTTGCAGTTTCCCCTATGGTGGATAAAGTCCAGTTGGGGACCTGGAGTCTGGAGATTTCCAAGCAGTTTCTGGGTGGGAGGAAATCTCCAATCCTGGGACCAGGTCTTAGAAACAGCCAGCCTAAAAGGATCTTGGCCTTTTAAGACAGACAGGACCAGTGTTCTGGGCTCCACCCTCCCGAGGAGTCCTGGCGTGCAAGGGAGAAGGGTGCATGTTTGCACGGTACAAGTAGATGGGGAGCCTTTGGGCTGGAACAGCAAAGGAAGCTGGAGAAAGTGTGCTAACGGAGGCACAGTGTCTTTACAGAAACTGTGTTAGATGGCCAAGAGGGTCGAAGCCTAAAGCCTGAGCAGCCATGCTTCTAGAGAGCCAGGTGGCTTTGGATTTTTCGTTTACATTATTGCTGTGGAAAGCTGAAACCCCTGCATGGGCAACTGTTATGTTATTGGACTTGTGTTTCTTTATATTTTCCTTTAATAAAAGTGGGCCAACAAGCCCTTAAACAGCACAACTGCGTGGACTAAGCTCACTGGTAGGCTCTGCACTCAAGCTAAACACCCCCGAATATCTCAATATATATATATATATATATATATATATATATATAGAAACTCTTTACTTAGTGACTGAATCGACTAGGAAGAGAACTTCCCTGTTTCCTATTCTTTCCCTTGCTTTTCCTTCCTCCTCTTCCTTTTTTTTTTTTTTTTTTCTGATTGATAATATTATTGCAACATTTTTTATGTCAGATTTTTCTTTTGGAAATGTTTGTTATTGTTTTATGGGAAAAAAGAGAAAAGATTATAATAAAGAGATATTGAGACTAACAATTAAAAACAAATGAATATACACAAGGGGCATAAACCTTTCCGAGCACAAGGTAATCTGTAGAGTTGCCTAAAGCCTAAGTTTAGCTTAAATCAATGATATAAAAATCAGCACAAAGGAAATAACCTATAGTTAGTATGATGTGTCCCTTGTTCTGATTCTTGTTCTCTTCCCAACCCCTGCTGCTGTAATCTTCCAGTGCCACGGGGGTTAATACACCTAAAGGGCTGTCAGGAGCTTTCATCAAGAGAGAACCACTATGCCCGCCCTTTCCTGCCAGATTCACCATTCATGAAAGCTATACTAAAGCTTCTATGATAACACAGGATTTATTAATGGAGGTGGCTGGGCTATCAATCATCTGCATGTTCCTCATTCCTAGGTCCTCTGTCATTTATGTCAAGCTTTGAAGTCATTGGCGGTTTAAGTCCTAAAAGGACATTATAGGCTAGGAGTTTGTATGTTCCTCCCATGTGTGTGCTCCCTTCTGTAGCAGATACAATACTGTGTTTCTAACAAGGTTCCAGTACACTCTTCTTATATTGATGATCAGCTTTAATTTAAACCATGAGTTAACATTATCATTTCATCCTCTAACTCCTCCTGTTGGTGTTCTTACCTTAACTTTCCCAATCAGTGAATCCATCTCAGCCTCCTCACCGATTGTGAACTCATTGCGTAGGACACTGGGCCCTGTGGTCAATGTCATCACAAAATGATTTCCAGTCTGGACGATTTCTGTGGTAGTCTTTAGATCTTTAGCTTGTTGGATTACATCATCAGGAACCCCTGGAATCAGTAAAACATTCTTGTTTTGTGCTTTTTTTTTTTAGAAACCACAAACTAGCCCACAAGTATGCATTTAAACTGGCATTGGTCACACATCTAAGCATCCACACATGTATTTCAGGCTTGATTCAGGGTTGCCATGACACTGCAACCTGCCGGTGCTGGTATAAAGGAGATTGTGGGAACAGGTCATCCAGATGAGCAGCAAGCACATATGCAGCTGTCTTACCTTGCTATAAAATAAAGGTAGAATAGGTATTAAGTATAATATGGCCTTTCTCAACCCTTTTAAAACTGAGGAACCCTTGAAAACCTTTGTATTTTCAGGAAACCCCTGCTAATAATTATGCTGTACTATATCTACTGTACATTAGCATGATGGTCATTGGGAAGAAAGCTCCTTACATTTTTGGTCAGTGTGAAGAATTCCCCCTTCAGATAAAAATAGCATTTTTGAAAGTGGTTACTTATCTGAAAGGCAGAAATATTTTTTTTCTTATGAAACACCTAACAACCTCTGGAGGAACATTGGGGTTCCAAAAAATGCTGATTGAGAAAGGCTGGTGTAACTCATGGACATGTGGAATGGTCATTGTCAACAGTTTGACTTCAACAGGACTCTTTGCTTTAGGTGAAAGGGTCTGGCTGCTACACCTTGACCCGGGTAGGGCTGAGGGGTGGAGTAATGTTGATAAATAAAACCAAACCAGTTTTGCTATATGACGTCCTCCCGGATTGTGCCTCGCAGATGGCTGTGGCCCAATCTGTCACCAGCTGGGTCCATCTGACACAGCCGATGACTGAACAGTTGAAACGGCCCATTGCCGGTGTTCCGTGAAAAAACCATACCCGTGAGAAAACCATACCCTCGTCACTTCCGGTGCACCTACGGAGGGTATGGATTTCTCACAGTACTTACACTTGCCGCGATTACATTAAAACAGCTCCTCTGCAACATAAATCATCTCCGCTCCTTCCCCTCTCACTTCCCTGCTCTCAGCTAATAAATATAAAAGCGCATCACGGAGCCGAGAGCTCCGACATTTCAAATTCATACAGCCGCCGCCGCTTTTATATTTACTAGCCGACATCAGGGAGGTGACAGGGATAGCAGAGGAGATGATTGATGTTGCAGCCGAACTGTTTTTATGTAACCGCCGCAAGTATAACATTACACACAATACCGTGATTATTTCATTCCCTCCGAGCATGCGCACTCCTGAACTTCACAGCTGTTCAATGGTGTTTTCGGGGCTCTGAGCATGCGCACTGTTACGCTGCTCAGCTGTTTCGGACAGGAAGTGACGAGGGTATGGAAATCTAACGAGGTATGGAATTCTAACATTACACCGGTACTATGTGACTGCTGTGACCAATGATAGCAGATCACATGACAATTTTTTTTAAAAAAAGGATGGATTCCTTTCATGCCATCTATTGTGTACAATTGTGGTGTTAGCTGTTATTTGTTCATAATGATCACATGATACAGACAGGGCAAATCACCGCCCATCTGTACCATGTGATTAGCTGTAGTCAATTACAGCTAATCACAACAAAACAAACTGAATGAATCAATATCATTAAGTAAAATGCTTGCTTATAGCAAAGAAAAAACAATACTGATCACTTCCCCAGAGTATTAAACCTGTATTGCTCTGGTCACAGTGTGTTAAAAAAGATAAAATAAATAAAAACGTAAGAAAGAAAAAAATTGAATTGTCACACTGGTTATATGATAACACTGTACTGCACTGGTGACAGTACATAAAAAAAAATGCAAACATTTTTTTTTTTTTCTCAAAAAAATCTCTAGGACCAAAGAACTCTAGGACTGCTCAGGGACCTTAATCTGCATTTAGTAAAGGCAGCCAAAGAGAGGAGACACCATCAACCTACCCTACAGCCTCGGCAGCCACACTAACCTTAACACTTGGGATCCCATGCAGAGTGCCAGACTACAGCCTATCATACTCTCCGTCCAAGTTGCTGCTAGAACCCCCAGCACTGCTCTGAACTGCACAATCCTAAGACTTCAGCAAGCAGTTATAGCCATCTCCCTACAGGACTAACTCTTACAGGTGCTGTAAGGGTTAACAAAGCTTCTCTGCATCTCAGCAGCTCTGTTTTTCCTCCGATCTCTGTACCTTGCATGGATCCATTCTGTGTGTTGTATGACACAGGAGCCCTGTGCGAGATTTCTGCCCTGGCTGAATCCATAGATCTTCCTAAACTGCTGCAGGAGCAGCTCCAGCGATACACTTAACCTGAAAACCTGCTGATACAAAACCGTAAGGATCTGAGGCCTGTGAAAAACAAGTAGGATACTTATCCACTCCACACGTCTCCAAATTGCTCACCACACTGTCTGTTCCTCCTTGAGGTTTCGACAAACCAGGGATGCTCTATACCACTAGTCCTATTTTGTAACTCATTACCTAGCCTCTCCCACTCCACTGCGTCCAAAAATCATTATTTTCTTAAAACTATTTTATTGGGTGCAGGATTATACAGCATCCATAGACGAGTCAACGTCTTTAAAGGCCCCAAGGTAGCCCGCAGAAGACTAACTTTGAAGAGGCCTAGGCTTAGCTCCTTCATCGCAAAAGCCCATAGGCTTGGGCAGGTGAATATAGAAAACCCGGAAGGCACATTTGGTCTAATCAGGGGAGATTTGGAAGAAGGGCCAGAAGACAAATTCTACCCTCACGACTCTTCCCTACCTGTTGAGTGAAAGGAGAGGGTCAAAGAATAAATCATGAAATGGTGGGAAATTTTTTCAAAGATTGACTATAATGTTCATTCAGAGTGAGAGCCCGAAAAATCCTACAGGGAGATTTTATTTACAACAGCTTACCGTCCTTCTCTCTCAGCAGGGAGCGATCCTTGGTGCCCGGTGGCAATCACGGCCACTGATCCTGTGGATCGGCATTCCTGCTGCCTAGTGGGGGCCGAAACGTGCCTCTGGCAGAGTGCGCTCGCCCCCCCAGCACCATGCGCGTGACCCATGTCACTATGTCATTTCGCGCAGCTGAGCCAGCCTGCCACAGTAAAACTGCGGTGGGCAGTCGGCAAGTGGTTAAGTGTGCAGCATATAGATTTTAACTACTACTGTTTCTTTTTGTTTTTGTCTTTTTTTTTTTTTTTTAGAGTGTGTGTTTTTTAATAATGTGGATGTGTGTGGGATACATTTATGGTAGTTATTTTCATTGATTGCATAAACACACTGACTTAAAAAGTCTAACTCCTTCTCTTCTTTCCAACTATTTAAAATATTTTAATGTGAGAGGAAAGTATGAGTTATACTGTGATTTGCAAGTCAAATATAGCTTTCTAGTTTTGGATGGAGTGGGGAAGCCCTAGAACCTTTGTCAGGTTTAAATGTTGTCTGTGCCCTGATATAGACCATTCCTCTTCTCTGTAGCCTCTATAGCTGTCTAAAGCTGGCCACGCACTAGAAGATTTTCAAATGAACATTTGTTTTAACATTCGTACGAAAATCTGTGTGAAAATTCTCAGTATGTTCAAAGACTTGATGAATGTCATTCAAAAGTACTTCAAAATTTAATGTGCGATTTTGAAATTAATGGACTTTCCCAAATGAATAATAGATGGGAAAAAAACAACAGGGGCTTTATTTTGTATGGATCGCTACAGGCTCTACAGGCCGTTTTGGAGCCGTGTTTTTTATATAAAAAAAAAAAAAGTTCTGGCTTTAGATATACTTTAAAACAGACCTTTACTAACCTACTTTTAGATATTTGAAGCCTTCCTTCCCTCCACATATTTTTTTTTTATACATGCTTTCTCCCTCCCTCTATTCTCATCTAGGTGAGAATGACTTCTACGCCAGTCCAGATGCTTCCTGGGATATCAGTGTCAGATATTAGAGGAGACACATGCCTACTGTACATAGAGCAGCTGGAGGAGGACAGATCTGGAGGGGTCAGCTGCAAGAACCCAGAAGAGACACCCCATGATGTCAAAAATATAGATGACATTACAGATCCCAATGTACAGTACAGTGGGGGATAAGCAAATAACAGCAGGTCAATGCTGGAATCACTTGGCAGGTAAATATGCTTTTTTAGCTCCACCCAGCAGACAAGGCCGGAGGATTATAAAAGCAAAATGAACCCCATAGTGGGTGAGGTTTCTCTTTAATGTGTGTAAATTCACAAACATGCAGCATGTCTTATATATTTTTAAAATACTCTAAACAGAAGAGCATAGATGCAAATAATGCATGCAGAACAGGGGGGGGGGGGGGGGGAGGTTTCCAGACTTGTCTTGACAGGGCAAGGGTGGAAGCCAGGGGATTTAAATGTGCCACATATGTCAAAAAATTCTTTCCATATTCAGACCATATTTCAAAAGATAATTTTTTTTTCTCTATTTAAAGAACATTAAAAATAGACAGACACATATATTCATTAAACATTAGTACAAATACACAAAACATTTGAGCAGGAATACTTAGGTTTAACAAAGCCCACATGGGGAATGTGACACAGTATGTGAGATGGTGCTGGAACTACGCGTTTCGCTTGTGAGTGCTTCCTCAGGCTCCAGCTGTCTTAAAATATTTTCAATACATATACAATCCTTATATCTGACGTAGATGCATTCAATCAGATTGACCAATATAGTTGTGTATTAATATAGACGGCTCTCATAAAGGAGAGAAGCAGGTCCGCTACACCAAATAGCAATTGCTTTTTAAGCTAGATTCGATGTGGTGAGTAAGTAGTAAAAAGACATGGTCTCATATATATCAACAAAAACGGCATCTGTACATGAGCTGTGCGTAATGGGCAAGAAAATGTATCCCGGGCACTGGTAGGCTGTTTAAAAATATGTTTAGGGTTTTTTTTCCGGTTTTGAGGGAGTATAGTGATGGGTTTCATATAGTATTTTGTCCCATCTAGCCTAGACAGGATAAAGCCATCCCACTCCTGGAACTGTATGAGACATGGTCTACTATGTAAACAGTCTATTCCGTGTGCCTTCGGGTGTTAGACGATGTGCCATTTTGGTGATATATATGAGACCATGTCTTTTTACTACTTACTCACCACATCGAATCTAACTTAAAAAGCAATTGCTATTTGGTGTAGCGTTCCTGCTTCTCTCCTTTATGATAGCCATCCATATTATTACACAACTATATTGGTCAATCTGATTGAATGCATCTACGTCAGATATAAGGATTGTATATGTATTGAAAATATTTTAAGACGACTGGAGCCTGAGGAAGCACTCACAAGCGAAACGCGTAGTTCCAGCACCATCTCACATACTGTATCACATTCCCCATGTGGGCTTTGTTAAACCTAAGTATTCCTGCTCAAATGTTTTGTGTATTTGTACTAATGTTTAATGAATATATGTGTCTGTCTATTTTTAATGTTCTTTAAATAAAGAAAACTTTTTTATCTTTTGAAATATGGTCTGAATATGGAAAGAATTTTTTGACATATGTGGCACATTTAAATCCCCTGGCTTCCACCCTTGCCCTGTCAAGACAATGCTGGAAACCTCCCCCCCTGTTCTGCATACTCTATTTTGGGGAAGGTGCCGACAACTACTTATGCCTAGTCAAGCCAATATCTCCTCCTTCACAATTTATAGATGCAAATAACCTGGTAAGAATAAATATCTATTTAAAAATAATTTTCATGCTGTAAAATCTATTCATTTTCCTCCAGGACAGTGAACAAGTTTGACCAGGCCCAAAGTCTGTGGCTTGTCCCATCACAATATGAGTCTGCCTACTGGTCAGAGAGCACAGGCAAATGTTGGTTTGTGGAACTACAACTTTTTTTTTCTATTTTTTTTTTAAATGTCTTTTTTTGTTAATATATCAAGTGTACAATCATACAGCACAACAAAACAGAACAAAAAGTCTAAATAAAAGACAGTCGCCCATACAGGGGTAGTGAAAACAGCATAAAATATTCCAGGATCTACGTGACTATGGTGAGTCTAGGTATGGCTCAAGTCCTAAAAAGGTAACTTCTCATAAATACCAGAGATGCTAATAATCACCTCATACCTCCACTGTACACATCAAAAATAGAGGATGACAGAAGTGTTATGATTTATCTAACATAGAAGCTGTGGTTGGGTCAGCCAACCATTAGACCATACTTTATCATATTTCTATAGACAGCCCCTATTAACATAGGTATGTTTATACAAAGGCAGGTTAACATTGACCAAATATTTCCAAAAGGAAAGGGAGGAAGGAGCAAACTTCTTCCCAGACATAGTTATGGCCTTGCGGGCATAGAGAAGAAGTAAGCTAAGCATGGTCCTTCCTGCCATCATGGGAACTACGGTAATTCCTCCACTAACCCCAATATACACAGACTAACAGAAGGCTTTAAAGAAATCTTAGCAATGGAATTGATAATAGAAATCACCTCCTCCCAATATTTGACTATAACTGGGCAGCTCCAAAAAACAAGCCAAAAGTCAGCAGGGGAGTGATCACACCGCCAACATTCCTGATAAATCAAAGGGTTCATTGTATGCAGCCTATGCAGAGTAAAGTTAGTCCTATGCACAATTTTAAAGTGAATTAGCTTGTCTCTTTGGGAAACCAAATGACGAAAAGGAAGATCCCAAATATCTTCCCAATCCTCATCATCGAGCTCGGGCATAACCCTCTGCCACCTCTGCCAAAGAATGCAAAGGGAGGGAGACCTTAACTCCAACTTTAGAGGTGCATGTTCCCTTTACATGGTTAAGAGCAGACACAGAAATAGAGATGCCTACCGTATACCAATATCATCTGTATCCTCTTTTATTTCCAAATTTAAAATTGTATTTTTTTTACACAGATCACAGGTTCCCAATAATGGTAATGCATAAATAATAATAACAATAATAATAGACGTTAGAGAACACGTTTATTCTTACCAATCGCTTTCATGAAAGTCTCAAAGTTCTCCTTTGTCTGCAGCTCATAGGTTCCTGAGAAAGCCATTGTAGTAGAAGGTCTGTTCTCTACCAGAGGGTCACAGAGGAGTGTGTCACTGTCACCCCTCCATTCTTCTTCTTATAGGCAGCCGTTCTATACTGATATCAGTAGTGAGATTACATCACCGGCTCTACAACACAGTTTAAACATTAACAGCAACTGTTTTGCATGGTCAGGCAAAGCCTTAAGTATTTACTTCTTGTGATAAACCATGTTTGGTAGCATTAGTGACTGCAGCCTACATAGAAACATAGAATAGCTTGTCTCAGAAATATCTATAAATGGAAATAATATTAGTTTGGGTTAGTTTTAAAGCAGAATTTCAGTTTAAAATATAAAAAAAATAAATAAATAGACCAGCACTTTAAAAAAAGGAAAGGGCAACTTCTGCTGCATACCTCACCATCTCTCTGGTGCTATCCCCTACAGAGCTGTGAAGAGAGACCCCACTCCAAGGCAGCCTGTAGAGCCTGTAGAGATTCCTGGCTTCTATATAAGCCTGGGTGCCTGCCTGATCCGTGGCCAAAAGAGCATGTGGAAAGAAGAAGTGGCTGAGGGCACTTCCAGAAATAAAAGCACTATTTTATTTCAAATCCATAGGAACAACGATGTGACACACAAGGTACATACTGGTAAGCAGACGCATTTCACATGATTAAGCACAGGCGTGTGAAACGCATTTGCTGACCAGTATGTACCGTGTGTGTCCCATGGTTGTTCCTATGGATTTGAAATAAAGTAGTGCTTTTATTCCTGGAAGTGCCGCCAGCCTCTTCTGCATTCAATTACTGTTCCCCACAGACTTTACCACTTTGAGGTCCAGTGACCACCCTCTTCTGTATAAAATGATGGCAAGTGTCCATTTATCTACATCCTGCAAACCCAAGTTGTCACTGTCCAGCCCATGACTGTCTCCAGACCTGCCATACCACTATTATCCCTAGAGGATGAACAGCTGATCTTGATCTGCTAAGCACGGGGGTCGGTGTATGAGGCATATCCATGCTATTAGACTGAATACCTGTGGAGTCCATTACATTATACTGCTATTATCCCCAGGAGGGACAGCTGATTATGACCCACTGGGAGACAACAAAAAAGAGAAAGGGGCGCACCGACCTAATGCATCACCACTAAAAATGTTTATTAAAATAGTATAAAATAAGCATTATACTCACAAACCAGATGTGAATATCGCACATAACAACATGTTCAACATAGGGTCTCCAAGGTGGCCAGGGTACTACGCAATGCTGGATGGCATGCTGTGTACCACATAATAAACCACTGCAGCCCAGCCACAGTGGTTTATTATGTGGTACACAGCATGCCATCCAGCATTGCGTAGTACCCTGGCCACCTTGGAGACCCTATGTTGAACATGTTGTTATGTGCGATATTCACATCTGGTTTGTGAGTATAATGCTTATTTTATACTATTTTAATAAACATTTTTAGTGGTGATGCACTAGGTCATTGCCCCCCTTTCTTTTTTTGTTGTCTTGACTTTCAGTTGTTTTTGGACACCCTTGGTCCTGAGGGGGCGGCAAGACCAGTAGTCATATCCATCTAAGCCCGTTGGAAGTGTTCCTCTTTTTTCCCCACCATTGTTTTTCCACTAGAGCGCAGGAGGTTTATTTTGCATCTTGGAGTTTTATGACCCACTGATAACAGTGGTCCTACTGTGAGGTGAGAGGCTTGGCATCATGGGTGAAGGAGAAGCACGGAGCACTTTAAGTTTCCTTTTTCACATTTGGATCACATTGTGGACTTTTTTCACATATTTATATTCTGATTTATTTGCCTTGTTTTTATGTATTTATCAGTGATTTTTTTTTTTTTAGCAGATGCACTTAGCACTTTAATGTTTTACATTCACTGAGTGGTTTACACAGTGGAATGTTTTATATTGTACTTCTTCAGTTTATTGATTTACATCTATTATCTTGATTATGTATACTGCTACGTATCTTTGGTAAAAATAACTCAGATCAGTGTATATTATTGGGTCTTTTTGAAGGTTATAGAGTCTACAAGCTATAGTGCCAATCATTACAAATTGATCACACCTGATCACACTTGATGTATTGACAGCCTCATTTAATTTCTTGAGACACTTACAAACCAGGACAGTACAAATACCCCCCAAATTACCCCTTTTTTGAAAGTAGACATTCCAAGGTATTTAGTAAGAGGCGTAGTGAGTTTTTTTATTTATTTTGTTCCCCACACTTCTGTTTTTCCACAACATTATATTAACAGGTTATTGCTCTCACATGGCATATGCATACTTGCAACTACACCCCAAAATACATTCTGCTACTCCTCCTAAGTTTGGTGATACCACATGTGTGAAACCTTTTTACAGTCTAGCCACATACAGAGGCCCAACATGCAGGAAGATCTAGGGACATAAATTACACATCTAATTTCTTGACTACCAATTACAATTTTGAAGGCCCTGGAGCACCAGGACAATTACTAAAGCTCACCAATCAGCAGAAACATGAGCTGATATCAGAGATAGAGGTCTGACTCAGCAGGAGTTCTCAGACCTCTGTAGAGGGACCACTGCGTTTATACAGATGTAAAGGGTCCCACTCTGCAGCATGTTGGCAGGGGACAAGCTTTTCTCTTCTACTTTTCACATCTTTTTTTTAGATGCACCTAAAATGTATTTAGTATTTAAACTGAAGATTCAATTGTGCTTAAAGCTGTGGACACTGGAGGCTGTAGTTACTATTGAAGACAGTAGGGTAAAGTAGTGGCACTGTTATTGACAATTAGAATCCTACAATCAGATAGAGGAATCCTATTCGATGCTCAGTTTGTAATTGTGATTTTATTTAACCCATTTTTGTATTGCCTTTGCTTCGTAGTTTCCATTGCACAAAGCAGGTGAGTAAAACTTATTTTTTCTTTTAGAAAAAGAATATCACCTTTATAACCACTTTAGGAATTAAAGCTAACTGTGAAATCATATTTCTCTTTGCAGTGCTCATGTGAACAACTAGGGGTCTATTTTTAAAACAATTGTGTGGCGAATAATACCTGTAATGTTTGTAATAGGTGTGTAGTGCTTACCCCAGGAGGAGCTGCTTAGTATGATGGGTTCTCTGTTCCTCGCCATGATTCTGAAAAAATGCGTCGGCCCCTCTGACACACCTGGTTAGGTAATGAGATGCTGCAAACAACTATAAGCTCAGTTAGTAATACAATATAACACTTGCAACCGTATTCAAATTTAGGAAAGAAGCACCAGGCTATGTAGTAGTTAATAAAATAAATATATTATCACCAAGCAAAAAAACAATTCACAGAAAACAATGAATAGGTAAAGGAGTCCATCTGGATGCAATAAACTAACTGAAGAGAATATAGTATTAGGCCAGTGATGGGGAACCTTGGCACCCCAGATGTTTTGGAACTACAGTACATTTCCCATGATGCTCAACTACACTGCAGAGTGCATGAGCATCATGGGAAATGTAGTTCCAAAACATCTGGGGTGCCAAGGTTCGCCATCACTGTACTAGGCTAATAGGGCAGGTAATCTAGATCACCATGGTGCTAAGCAAACCTAACCTGGTATAAGCAGTAAAGAGCAGCAAGAACAGTAAATCGTATAAACAAATGAACAGCATAATAGGAAAAAGTCTCACAAAACCCCTCTACAGCAAGAGGCAAAAAAGGTCAAAAAGAATAATTTCCCTTTTTTATACTTCAGTTATTTTATACTAATAAAACTAATCCAATATTTTCTTTTAAAGGTAATATAGCCACTTGAAGATCAGTGATGTACCTGTATTTTGCTAGATTTTAAGTGGGTATACCGGGATGATTTTTAGAGCTGACAGTCGACTCTCTTAGAAAGACAATCCAGTGGCTAACTAGCCACTGGATCACTTTTACAAGCAGTGAGCGGGGATGTCCCCCCTTCCTGCCACTTCCATGGCTTTACCGGGATATCCCATCCCACTTGGAGTCCCGACCACCTGGCACCTCTACCGGCTGATCATAGGGGCAAACAGCGACCGGATCGGATCTGTTAACCTCTATAATATAGGAACCTGGAAGTGGTAACCGTACATCACTTCCGGTTTCCCTGGATGTAATCGGTGCTGATGTTAGTGTGATCAAATGCTTTTAAGGGCAGAGGGATCTGGAGTCTTTTAACCCCGATCTTCCCATAAAGAGTGCCTGCCACTTCCTATTGCTATCACAGAGGATATTTATATTCCCTGTGATAACAATAAAAGTGATAACAAAAAAAATTGTGACAGTGTAAAAATAAAAGTGCTCACGCTAAGGTGAATGCACGCGCGCAAACAACGATCCTGCCATGCGTGAGGTATCACCATGAATGTCAGATCATGGGGAAGTAATTCTAGCACCAGATCTCCTGTGTAAATCTAAAGTGCTAACCTGTAAAGGCTTTTAACCACTTTAGTTCCGGAAGGATTTGCCCCCTTTCTAACCAGGCCCTATTTTGCGATTCGGCACTGCGTTATTTTAACGGACAATTGCGCGGTCATGCGACGCTGTACCAAAACAAAATTTATGTCCTTTTTTCCCACAAATAGAGCTTTCTTTTGGTGGTATTTGATCACCTGTGCGATTTTTATTTTTTGCGCTATAAACAAAAAAAGAGTGACGATTTAAAAAAAAATATATATATATTTTTCACATTCTGCTATATGACATTCTCAAGAATTTTTTTTAAAAAATCTAAATTTTTTAACATTTTAGGCCAATTTGTTTTCTGCTACATATTTTTGGTAAAAAAAAATCACAATAAGCATATTTTGATTGATTATTGCGTCTACTAACTACGGGAAAGATTTATGTCATTTTTATTGTTTTTTTCTTTTTACTAGTAATGGCGGCGATCTGCAATTTTTTGCGGGACTGCGACATTGCAGCGGACAGATCGGACCCCTAACTGACATTTTTGACACTTTTTGGGGGACCAGTGACATTACTACAGTAATCAGTGCTAAAAATATGCAATGTTACTGTAATAATGACACTGGCAGGGAAGGGGTTAATACTGGGGTGATCAAGGGGTTAAATGTATGCCTGTATGCTTACTGACTTGTGTGTGTGTGTGTGTGTGTGTGGGGCGGGGTTCTGTAACAGGCACAGACATCACAGTTTCAGCATAGCTGAAACTGCTGATCTGTCCCTGCCTGTCAGTGAGAAGATCCGCCTGCTTTGTTTACATAAGCAGGTGGGTCTTCTCTCCGTTTACCCGACGATCGTGGGAGGAAGGCGGAAATCGCCGCCTCTCCTCTCGCGGCCTGACTCCCGCTGTGTCTAAACACAGAGGGAGCGTGTGCCGCCGAAACCCCTTCTCCTTCAGTCAGATAGTACTACGTGACTGGACCCAGGGGAGATGCACTGCCGCAGTAATATTACTGTGGAGGGTCGGCAATCGGTTAAAGCGTCACCTATAGATAGTAAAATTTATGACGTTTGTCACCCTTGCACGGGCGTGTGCAATTTTAAAGCGTGACATGTTTGGTTTCGGTTTACTTGGCGTAACATCATCTATTAAATTTTACCAGACAAGGAAGGATGTGCTGGAACTGGAGAAAGTCCAGAGAAGGGCAACAAAAATAATTAGAGGAATGGAGGACATCAGCTATGAGGAAAGACTACAAGCACTGAACTTATTCTCTCTGGAGAAGAGACGATTGAGGGGGGATATGATATCAATGTACAAATACTGTACTGGCAACCCTAGCATATGGAAAAACCTATTCAGAGAAAGGAAATACAATAAGACGCGTGTCCACTCACTAAAACTAGAGGAAAGGCGGTTTAACCTTAAAATACGCAGGGGGTTCTTCACTGTAAGAGCGGTAAGGATGTGGAATTCTCTTCCGCAAACAGTCGTTTCAGCAGGGAGCATTGATAGTTTCAAAAAACTATTTGATGGGCACCTTAAAGACCACAAC
The DNA here is from genome assembly GCF_965119305.1 of Pelophylax lessonae. Taxonomy (NCBI): domain Eukaryota; kingdom Metazoa; phylum Chordata; class Amphibia; order Anura; family Ranidae; genus Pelophylax; species Pelophylax lessonae. Next base: position 821,618,901 of record NC_138768.1, read on the forward strand.
ATACAGGGGTATGCAATGTGTGGTTAACAGTAGACACACACACACATCATAGGTTGAACTGGATGGACTGATGTCTTTTTTCATCCTCACTAACTATGTAAAAATTGGTTATTATATTGTGTTTTTGTGCATTAAAAAAAGTGACAAAAGTGTATTTTCCCAAAATATTGCCACTGCGCAAATACCTTGTGACATAAAAATTGATTCTCTAGGGCCTCTGCTTAAAAAATATATAATGTTTGGGGATTTTAAGTAATTTTCTAGCAACAAAAACGGATTATTATATGTTATGAAAAGTTTCAGAAAAGGGCCCGGTCTTTAAGTGGATAGAGATTGTTTTGACTTTTTTATTGTTCATGCAAACATAACACTAAATCAGTGTTTGTACGCTATATTAAAATATCTGACATTAACACATCAGGAGTCCCAAGAGAGAAGATCTTTTTACTATAGCAGCCTTTCTCACCCTTTTTTTTAACATGGAGGAACCCTTGAAAGAACTTTCAGGTCTCAGGGAACCCATGACAATAATTACTATGTCTACAGGTCACAGTACATTAGCATGGCGGTCAGTTGAAAGAATGCCCCTTACATTGGTGGCCATTGGGAAGAATTTTTCTTACGTTGGTGGTCAGTGGCAAGAATTCGCCTTACATTGGTGGTTAGTGGGAGGAATGCACTTTACATTGATGGTCAGTGAGAAGAATTTTCCTTACATTGGTGATCAGAGGGAAGAATGTCACTTATTGTGGTGGTAAGAGGGAGGAATGTCCACTACATTGAAGGTCAGTGGGAAGAATACTGTTTACATTGGTGGCCATTGGGAACAATACCTCCCTACAGAACTCAGATAGGCTGAAATTGCTAATTGCTCCAATAACCCCTTGTGATTTATAGAGGAACACTAGGGTTTCCCATAACCCTGGTTGAGAAAGACTGCCATTTAGACTGACAGGCAATTTATGGATTACGGAGTTGGAAGTCAACTGAGTTATGCATTTCAAACTGGTAAGGTTCTTCTTTCATATCTTTCAAATGAGTGTTCATGATGAGGTGGTCCAATAACACCTTCTTTCATAAACTCCAATCTCTGTGATGCCATGAAGTCAGGGCCGGAGTGGGACTCATTTTCAGCCCTGGAGTTTCGTGCCTTAGACCGGCCCACTTTAGTTCACGACTGACTATATTAAAATAATGTAATTAAAACCTCAGAATATAAGTTTGCAATGGTGCACTGTTCTCTACAGCCTTGTAATTCATTGTATTTTTCAAAAAATATCATCATTTCCAATTCAGTGCAAATACAGCAGTAGCCTTCTCCACCATGGATTCCCCCAGATCCTTCTCCGCCATGGATTCCCCCAGATCCTTCCCCCCTAGTATGTATGATGCATGCATATTCTTACCCCCCCAAGTGCATAACTTTACATTTATCAACATTAAACCTCATTTGCCACATAGTTTTTTTTTAAATATACAAAAATATCGGCCAATATCGGCCAAAGCCGATATTCAATGGCAAAAATATTGGTATTGGCAATAAAAAAACTATATTGGTCGATCACTAATTCATAGTGCTGCCAAAGCAGCCTATTCCATGTTTTAGCTTAGTATTAAAAATGAGATTAAACATTGCAGTGATATAAAGTGGGTAACTTTTGTAATCTGTTCTCCGGCTATAGCTCAAATAAAACCTCTACCCTGTACAAATTTCTAGAGAAATACACAGACATGCAACTATGTAGAATCCACAGATCGCTTTCAGTTTGGTGAAAGGTGACGGTTACATTCGGTCATGTATGGTCTATGTGCCGGTTACATTCGGTCATGTATGGTCAATGTGCCGGTTACATTCGGTCATGTATGGTCTATGTGCATTTGATCAAGGACCTCAAAAGCACCTAAGCAGCATCCATTGGAGGCTTTTTTTCCAATTTTGCTTCAGTAAACTACCAAACCCTGCAACTGTGCTACAGTCAGAAATTAATTTACTTCACCTTAATCTGAATTTTATGTATTTCTAAGAATTATGCAAAAATCTAAGATTCATGCAAGCTCCCATTGCATGCTTCTTGTTACTTGTTCCTGTACTGTGCAGTTGTCTCAGGGACACCAAAATGAATGATGGCAACAAGAGGACCTTACAACTCAGGGGCAATATCTCCTTATTCAAGGCCATCCTTCACCTCACCCTCCATAAAATGCTGGTTAAAACTGCAAAAAAAAAAAAAAAATATCCCCTAAATACCTGTAGGGGAAAAAAAAAATTAGCCAATTTACTTACCTTTCCCCCAGCTTCCTCCAGAGGTAGCTAATCAAGGAGGACATCATCTCCTTCAATTGAGGAATTTAAACCCTCTTCCACTATGAATGCTGGGCCCCTGCCTGTGTGTGCCTGATGTCACTGGTTGCTAGACACCAGGCGGATAGCAACCAGTTCAGGAATCACACAGTGTGCGTTAAATTCTGGGACACTGCTTTGTCCTGGAATAAAACTGCCTTCAGTGTCATGCTACATGACAACCCCCCAGATGTTGCGCCCGGTGCGGCCGGACCCCCTGCACCCAGTGCCGAGACAAGGTCATTCAGTGCCCAGGGCAAACATGGCAAGCTGTGCCCCCCACCCCATCTATAGATAAGGCTAATAATGGTAGAAGGTTTGTTTCAGCCAGTAGGGAGGCGATACAACGGCTCCTACCTCGTGTCAAATGCTCTCTGAAGAGCAATCTGCATGATGGTTGCTTTTCAGAGACCAAAACACGTGTAACCTTAATTATTTATTTTTTACAAATGTTTTACATTATTTATATTGTTTTGAGAATTTATATGTACAGTGTATATATATACTTTTTACATTTTTAACTGCCCTGTTGGGGGGCTTTTATGAAATATCAGGGCTCTAAACAGACCCCAGATGTTTCACTTTTGAGACACCATGTGGTTTGGTGCATGTGATAGCAGATGTGTGGGGTGCCATTACCAATAAATGGCACTGTCACACGTCTACTAATGGACAATTCATTTCTGTGTGTGTGTCAGGAAAGCCACAATCTTGTGACTGACCTTCCAAGGTGTGAACCTCGCCTTATAGTGGGGTCACACCGGTGCGCTGCAGTTTGGTCACAGTGTGATTGTATGAGCGTTTTACCTGGATTTTAGGTGCACTTCTATTGAATTCCATTACACAGTGCCTTTTCTGAAACCGCATCAAAGATGCAGCATGCAGGACTTTGATGTACTTTCATGAAAACGCACTTTGTAATAGAAATTCAATAGAAGTCCACCTAAATCCAGGTAAAACGCACACACAATCACACTGTGACCAAACCGCAGTGCACAGGTTATTAGGGATAGGTATAGGTATGGGGGGGTAGGTATGGGGGGGATAGGTATAGGGGGGAATAGGTATAGGGGGGGGATAGGTATAGGGGGGTAGGTATGGGGGGATAGGTATAGGGGGGGTAGGTATGGGGGGGATAGGGGGGAATAGGTATAGGGGGATAGGTAAAGGGGGGGTAGGGATAGGGGGGATAGGGATAGGGGGGAATAGGTATGGGGGGGATAGGGATAGGGGGGATAGGGATAGGGGGGATAGGGATAGGGGGGAGGAGGGCAGGTCTGGGTAATAAGAACATGTGTTAATGAAGAGCAGAGTGAAGGACTGTAGAGAAAGTGCTAAGGCTGCATTTTAGGACAGGACTGGGTCAGCTAAATGGCTGCTTAGATAGCCCAGAGTTGGGACCAGAGGCTGCAGGACATGCAGTGCAGATTTATGGAGTGGACAGCTGAAAGAAGATGGTGAAGGGTTAATGTGAACAGGACAGGAGAGAGGAGCAGTAGACTCAGTGCTGACTTACTATTGTGTAGGGAAGGTAAAGAAAGACATGCTGCCGACAAAGTGAAAGTAAACAAGGAGGAAGATTCAAGTGACCTGGCTGAAGAACAAGCGGGGGAGGGGAGCTTGTAAAGAGTAGAGTGATAAACAGCAGAAGAAGAGATAAGGCAGAGGTGAAGTGGATGGAATGAACAAGTCCGGGGATCATACATTGTACAGTGACAGGAGGGAGAATGATATTCACCCCTGTCAGGCAGGAGAAGGCAGAAGCTCCCAGTGCGTCCCCCCTTCATCACAGATATGGACACGTCCAGGGCAGATGATACTTGTAACTTTTGGCAGTACACCGGCCCTGCCTGCACCCCAAATGGACCAGCCCATCTGGAATTCTCCAGATGCTCCCGATTAGCCAATCCGGGCCTGCATGAAGTGTGTGACAGATTCCAGTTATATGGCTAAAGATGTGACCTATGTGGATATAAATACTGGAGTATTTTTCTAACACTCATCTGAACTGCGGAAGCCACTTGGATGAACAGTGACAAGTCTTGAACTTTACAGAATAAATCCAGGTGAATGTGACTAACTACTACAATCTATATTGTGACTTTGATATACTATAACCTTCAAAGACATCCCTTGATAGTGAAGAGAAGAGAAGCAGAGTTGATTGGCTTTTTCATGACCTACTACCTTAGCCAGGCATGTCCAATTGCGGCCCGCAGGCCGCTTCAATACGGCCATACGGGTAATTTGGAAAAACCTATTGTGACCCCCTGTGAATCCCTGAGCACTGCCCAGGACCCCTGCGATCTCACAATGCCGTGGGACTGCACGTATGCCATATTAGTTGTTTTACCATTAATTTTATACATCCTCATAATATATGCTACTGTTTTGAATGACTTATACTCAAAATGATGCCAATTCCATTTTTTCCTGTTACTTGTGAATACACTATTGTTAACACCCACCGCCCACCCCCATCAGCTTTATATCCCTTGCTCAATATGGCCTTGGACTTAGCCTGATCAGGGAGCATTAAAAAACACAAATAAATCCAGCACTAGTATGAGAGGACCAGCGTCCTCTCCGTGATAATTGGCATAACATCTGGGGGTTAAGAAGCAGCTGTGCGGGAACAAAACGCACCAGGAATGATGTTCAAAAGTATCAGTCACACAAGGGTTAACCACATATAAGCACTATATGAACCCACCGATGATGATTACTGATGGCAGCAATAATAGTCATGAATGATGCCAATGTAGTAAAAGAACATTGAAAAGTTGTCAGGGCAACCATACGAGAAGCATGCCCTCCTCACACTCCGCTAGCTCCCCTGCATTGGGTCACTGCACATGCCGCTCTCCACCAGCGGCTCTATAGCGCTTCAAGCCTCATTTTGGTCTTCCTTCCCCCAGAGTCTGACGTCACGTCCAGGTCCCCTTCCCGGTCAGCACTCATCATGGGTGATTGGAGCAGCCGCAGACAGCGATCCTCCTTGCCTCCTATACCAGGCATTGTGTGACCCCTTTTTCACCCTTCCCTGTCCAGGATTGAGGCATTCCATTATCTCCTCAAAGCCTGAGCAAGACACAACTGTCCACACTGCTGCATTGTTCCTGGCTGTTTTTTTGCCTTCGCGCACACTGGATGGTCAAACTGTAAGTTTTTAACCCTTATTTTGGCTTCACCATTGCAGATCCAGCTGGGGTGGGTTACTGTATTGCTGTTTTATACATACATGGAACTGATTTTGAATAAAACTTTTCAATGTTCTATTTACTACATTGGCATCATTCATGAATATTATTGCTGCCATTATTATTCATTATCGGTGGGTTCATATAGCGCTTATGTGTGGTTAACCCTTGTGTGACTGATTACGGAGCACGCATGCTCAGAATTGAGATAAATACATTGTAAAATCTCAGTTAATGCCAGTTGGTCTAAATCAGTTATAAATATATTTGGACACAACATGTATACTTGGTGTTATGTTCCTGTTCATATTTTGTTAACTAAAAAGTTGACAGACAACCTTTATTACCAATAATATGTAATGTACTTTACAATGTTCCTGACATATTTCAGCTTCCTGGATTTTTTTTTCATCTGGCCTTCAGATATGAAAGGCGGAGTGATTTAACACCTGTTTAGATTTGTCATTCATGTGACGAAATGAAAAGTATGCCGTTGGCAATAAACTCTGCATAAAATAGTTAATTTGCATTTAATTTTAATGGTCCAAAGAATGTCAGGCAAAATGGTCGGCCCTCACGCATGTTCACTTCATCAAATCTGGCCCTCTTTGAAAAAAGTTTTGACACCCTTGACCTAAGTGAAAAATCACATCTAGCAGTTCATCAGGACATTGATATCCCCACACCAACCACTACACTACTGTGATTGTTTGCTATCCAAATAGAGCAATATTATTGTGCTTTTCATACATTGATGATGATTACTGCAGAAGAATTCAGATCACATGGCAGTTCATGAGTGTGCACAGTAAAGGCAAATTTGTACCCAAATAAGGCCATCCACAATGAAACCTTTAGGTTTGTGAAAATATAGTACATGCCTTGTTTCTGCCTCTTTGTCAGTCTGATGTATTACTTTATATAGCAATGAAGTGAGGTGAGTCATTTTGAACTTTATGACTTGTGAGAGCTGTTAAACTAAATATCATGTGTTATCAGCTTTTCTGCTCTATTGGAAATCAAACAGTTATGTGATTAGCAGGAGGAAGTTCTTTACATTACACTGAAGTCTAGGTATGGCAATTTTTTACATAGTTACCAATAACTCTTAAATATTTGCAGAACGAAAAAATGTGTTACATTTTGATTTGTTATTTAAATAATTTAGTTTAGGTAATTACTTTTTTTCATTTATTCGATTAGAATTTTCTAAATTCAGTTGAATTTAATTAAATTCAAATTTATTCTATTGGCGTTCAAATCGCCATTCCAATTTATTCTAATCAAAATTTGAATTTCGGAAGACAGTTATATTCTTTCTTTTTTGTTCTATTCTTTAAGTTTTAATCCAATCTATTCTATTTTAATTCATTCTATTCTAATTCAGATTTATTCTATTCACAATTCAAATTTCGGAAGACATTTATATTCTTTCTATTCTATTGATTTTATTTTCTATTCTTTTCTTTTATATTATATTCTATTCTTTATTTTCCATTCTACTCATCTAATCTAACAACAGAGGAAAACAACAACATTTATAAAAGCAAAAGACTGCAAAAGCTTGAGCAGATTAGCTGTTAATTGTTGCAGCACAATATACTAAAAATACAGGTATACTGGACAGTCACGAAAAATACTTTGTAAATATTTAAAATGAACAGACACACCAAGAAGTTTTGATTAAAAGCATAAAACAATACTTTATTGGACATCAAAATACATAAAGTTTCATACACATACATAAACATTACACAATATAACAAAACCTAAACATAAACTTTGACTCCAAGTCAAATAATAATTAGCTCTGGCAGTTGCTTACACTGGACATCTGGAACAGGACAATGACAAGTTTTTGCTGCACCCTTTCTTTCCACAGCTCCAAAAACAACCCCCCCCCCCATGCCAGGGACTCTATTTATGGTCCTGTATACTGGATACCACCCAAGGGATGTAATCATTCCTCTTGACCACTCACAGGTCGTTTTGTGAGTGATGTCCACAAGACATGGTTGCACTTCTCCCAAAACCACATAGTGAATTGAATATGCGGCAGCTATCTTTAAACACACAACAAGATATTATTACTCATGTATGAGGACATTTGTCATGTAACAGTTAAAAATATACACAACTGATACAGGAAGATGGTTAATTTATTTTATTCTATTCTATCGTTTTATATTATATTCCTTTATTTTCTATTCTATTCTATTCTAGTCTATTATTTTCTATTTTATTCATTTTTTATTATTATTCTATTTTATTCTATTCTATTCTGTTTTATTCTATTATAATATTTTCTTTTCGATTCTTTTCTATTCCTTAATTTTCTCTTCTATTTTTTTCTATACTTGTTTTTAAATTTTGTTCAAATTAGATTCAAATAGAATTTCAGACAAACTTTTGTTTCATTATTTCGGATTTGTTTATTGTAATTCAGAAATTTGTATATTTACAAATCTCTGAATAACAGAAAAATGAGTCCACATAATTGACTATGAATATTTGATTAGGAGTTACAGCTTGTAAGCTCTAATGAGCAGGGCCCTCTAATTCCTCCTGTATTGAATTGTATTGTAACTGCGCTGTCTGCCCTTCTGTTGTAAAGCGCTGCACAAACTATTGGTGCTATATAAATCCCGAATAATAATATTATTATTAATGCATCTTTTGTCAATTGGCTTATTCTGGGAAGATGTCTGCTTTTAATGCTTGAACGCTTGCTGACTTTTGCATACAGAAAATCAGTAAAAGTACCAATTCCAAGATGTTTATCAAAGGCAACAATCCGATTCACAGACACTTTTGAAATCTAAATGTGATTAATGATATGGGTAGGAGATATAGAGGAAATTAATTTGTTTCCACTCCTACAGACTTCCTACTAACCCTGTGAGGTGCTTGGTGTGTGATTTGGGTGCTTAGCGCTCTATAACTGGAGGAGGCAAATGCATACCTCCCAACCTTTTGAGATAGGAATGAGGGACACCTATTAGCGAAAGTATGTTGTCATAGGACACACCCCTGCCACGTCCCCTTAAAAGGAGGATTATACATAAAAGCCCCCAAGTGTTTTTTTTTTGTTGTTGTTTTACCACTACTATTCCTTTATAGTGGCTTTTGAAATTTACAAATGCAGCAATTTAGAAACTGGGTGAAAGGTTAAGCACTGAGAAACACGGGACGATCGTCATTCATATAAGTACTGTCCCTGGTATTAGTTTAAGCCTAGATTCAGACTATTGCGGTGCGGGAAACCCCACGATCTGTGCATGTTTTCTGCACAGAATTTAACACACTCCCCTTACGATTTGCAGCAGGTGTCAGTTTAATAGAGATGTACCGAACTGTTCGCCGGCGGACAGTTCCCGGCGAACTTAGCATGTTCGCGTTCGCCGCTGCGGGCGAACATATGCGATGTTCGGTCCGCCCCCTATAATACATCATTGGGGCAAACTTTGACCCTGAACTTCACAGTCATCAGGCACATTTCCAGCCAATCAGCATACCTCCCTCCCACACCCTCCCACCTCCTATAAATAAGCAAGGGCAGCATCCATCTTAGATCATTCTGAAGCAGTGTGTGTTAGTGAGAGCAGGGAGAGCTGCTGCTGCTGCTGCTGCTGTTAAGCTAGGGACAGTTGTTAGTCAGTGTTCCTGGTCTTGCAGTGTTCTTGGTCCACTACTGCTGTAAGGACAGCATCCTGACAGCACCCCAAAAAGCCCTTCTAAGGGCTGGTATTTGTGTAATTTTTATATATATACATATATATATATATATATATATATATATATATATATATATATATATATCTAGTGTCCCCAAAAGCCCTTTTAAGGGCTGGTAATTGAGGATTTTTTTTATTTTTATATATATATATATATATATATATATATATAGTGTCCCCAAAAGCCCTTTTAAGGGCTGGTAATTGAGTTTTTTCTTTATATATATATATATATATATATATATATATCTATTGTACACTGCAGTTGCCTGCCCGCTGTGTGTGAGAGGCCACAGACCCACCACAGACTGTACTGTGTGCACACCACACTCATTTCGGGTGGCACAGGCACAGTACCTTGCATTTTAAAAAATATTTTTTCCTCTGTCATAATTGCAGTGAGTGCTGTGTCAGGTCCACAGAGTGTACTGTACCCACTGCAGTGCACTGCCCACCACTGATATATATACGGTGGCACAGCATCTTGTTGCAAATTGAAAAAAAAAAACATATTTTTTATTATTGCAGTTGCCTGGGCTGCCAGTGACTGTCAGGTCCACAGAGTGTACTGTGCCCACTGCAGTGCCACTGCCCACCCACTGCCCACCCACCACTGATATATACGGTGCCAGGCATGACTTTTTTTGGATTAGTGTCTGGGGGGGGGGTCTAAAAAGCGTACCTGTGAAGTTTCAGCTCTGTAGCATGTCCAGAACCAGAAAAAAAGATCATATAGGTGTAAAAGGGGTTCCCACCATCCCTGCTCTACTGAAAAATTATCTTTTTTTCTGGTTCTGGACATGCTACAGAGCTGAAACTTCACAGGTACACTTTTTAGACCCCCTAGACACTAAATCACACAAAAAAGTTCTTAAAAAATGTCATTTTTGATAGAGAGCCAATTATAGGAAAACTTAAAAAAAAAAAAAAACTTGAAAAAAAAAAAAATTGTTTGGATTTATTGTCTGGGGGGTCTACAAAGTGTACCTGTGAAGTTTCAGCTCTGTAGCATGTCCAGAACCAGAAAAAAATAGAATTAGGGTCAGGGCTAGGGTTAGGGTTAGGGTTAGGGTCAGGGCTAAGGTTAGGGTTATTTTTAGTGCTTAGGGTTAGAGGGTTAGAGTTAGAGGGGTAGGGGTAGGGCTACTAACTCTAACCCTAAGTATCTCACCGTAACCCTAACCCTAGCCCCTAACACTAAACCTAACCCTAACCCTCTAACCATAACCCTAACCCTCTAACCTTAACCCTAACCCTCTAAGCCTAGCCATAAAAATAACCCTAACCCTAACCCTAACCCTAGCCCTAACCCTAATTCGTATTTTTTTCTTGTTCTGGACATGCTACAGAGCTGAAACTTCACAGGTACACTTTTTAGACCCCCCAGATGCTAAATCCAAAGACATTTTTTATTTTTTTTTTAATTTTTCCAATAATTGGCTCTCTAACAAAAAATTACAATTTTTAAGAACTTTTTTTGTGTGATTCAGTGTCTAGGGGTCTAAAAAGTGTACCCGTGAAGTTTCAGCTCTGTAGCATGACCAGAAAAAAATTAGAATTAGGGTTAGGGTTAGGGCTAGGGTTAGGGTTATTTTTAGTGCTTAGGGTTAGATGGTTAGGGTTAGAGGCGTAGGGGTAGGGTTACTAACTTTAACCCTAAGTATCTCACCGTAACCCTAACCCTAGCCCCTAACACTAAACCTAACCCTAACCCTTAAATCCCAGTTCCTGTCCCATTTTGGTCGGTTTTGGTCTGTTTGCGGTTGTTTGCGGTGCGTTAAACGGGGAGTTTGGTCTGTCAGAGTTTGGTCTGTCACTGTGAAGCGGGCATAACCCTTACACTACCTGATCGATACAACATCATACCTGATCGTATACACACACTGGATGTTTTAAAGCACGTTATTCCAAACAATTTAGGAATGTTAGGTGATTTATGCCCTTTATGGAATAAAACCCGACTCTGCGTCAACTACGTAATTTTCCATGGGAGTTTTGCCATGGATCCCCCTCCGGCATGCCACAACTTTTCCATTACTATTGTGGCCAGAAAGAGTCCCTGTGGGTTTTAAAATTCGCCTGTCTATTAAAGTCTATGGCGGTTCGCAATGTTCGCCGGTTCGCGAACATTCGCCGATGTTCGCGTTCGCCGTTCGCGAACGGCGAATTTTATGTTCGCGACATCACTACAGTTTAATTTTAACGACATCCCAAAGGCAGGTCACAAACAAAAGTACCATGTGATCCAATTGCAGTTCGGTTCTAAAATTGGTGCATGCACAACTTTGGCGCAATGTGGTTTGATTTGAGCCTATTCAGTATGAATCGCATGTGATTAAAAGAGGAATGCGGTGCGATTGACATGTGTATATCGTGAACCAAGGCTTAACAAAAAAAAAAAAACCCACTAAACTTCAGCTTTAATTTATACATTTCTATTTTCTTTCTGTTACCTATGTAACTGTATCTAATGTTTTTTTTTTTTTTTTTGAATCAGATCATTTTTATTGACAAAATAAGTGATACAATAAGATGAAAACAAGAGACATACAATGAATATTGGTTTGACCAGCATGTACAATATGACCGTGTAACTAAATAGGATTGTCCTTTTACATTTCCATTTAAGGTCTCTGTAACATTATATATGACTATGACATGTGTAGTCCAATCTTCAGTAAAAAAAACAATATCAAAATCATTTAGTCTAAAGCAGAGATGTATAGTAAGTAAGTAGAACTACTTCACTACTGTACTTAAGTACCGAAAGGCGGTATCTGTACTTTCCTGGAGTAGAATTTTTTTCTCCTACTTCCACTTTTACTTCACTACATTTTTTCAATGATTTCAATACTTCTACTCCAATATTTTTTTTTTTGTGCTGCATAGTTACTCGTTACAATTATAAAAATTACCACTGCCAGAACAGTAGATGAAAGGTTTCATGAAGCTCAAAACATGTGTATTATCAGCGCATACGAAAATAAATGCTACTGTATGTATAAATAAAAGCTGCATTTGAAATAATAAAAAACAATATGATGTTCAAACTTTTGACTTCTTTTTTTAATAACTACATAACACAGTACTTGTACTTTTACTTTCAGTACTTGAGTAGCAATTTTTTTTGCAAAACTACTGGTACTTTTACTTTCAGTACTTGAGTAGCAAAATTAAAAAAAAAAACTACTTGCAATACTTAAGTACAAAAAATGTTGAATACTTTAGTACTACTCAAGTCACTTTTTTGATCGAGCACTTCCACTTCTACTCAAGTCACTTTTTGATCGAGCACTTGTACTTTTACTCAAGTATGGGTTTAGAGTACTTTATACAACTCTGGTCTAAAGCGGTGCTCATTGCGAGTATCTAGTGTTTTAATCTCCAGCGACTGCTCACTGAGCAATTCCAAAGTATCAAAGTATAATTTCTGCAAGATTTATCTTTATGGGTATACAGTACATGTGATTAATAGTGCAATGTAAATACTCTTTATCTTCATATGTTAAAGATTACAGCATTGTGTTTCTATATATAGAATTACTGGTTTACCAATAGACATGCCTTGAATGGTAAAAAAGTTGTCTGAAGCGATCTCTATCATAATTACCTGTAATGGTATTCTAACAGAAATGTGTCTAGTCCTTGAATCTTAGAAGAGATGTCAGAAACCACTAACTATACTTTAATGATATACTAACTGAAATGGGACCTCTCCTTGAATGGTAGTAAAGTAATAACATATCCTGTGACCTGTGACTTCAGCATGCTGCATCACCAGTTATTAAAGTAGGACAGATCACTGTTAGTGAATATTATGAAATATGCTTTGTTGAAAATTTGTGTAAATCTGAGTTTCAATCTTTTTATGGTATTTACAGTTGCGGCAAATTGCTAATTTCAAAATTGGGTTTAAAAAATAAAAACATAAACTCAGAAAGCTCTTTCCAAAAAGCCTAGCAGAGAATAAAGGACCAATAACCAATATTGCCTGTGGTCTCCCTGCATCTAATCTTTCCCCTATTACCTCTACTACTTGCCATGCTTTGCTCTGCACTGTGTCTCTGTGTGGGGGCAGCCATCTTGGTAGATGCAGGGGTTTGCCTCCCCATGTAAGTTACTCCAGTAAGGAGAACAGGAAGCAACATAATAAGGATATCCCCAAATCTCTCTCATGACTCTCTCATGAGACTTATCTCTTTTGAGAATTTACTAGTTTATGAGACTAAAAACACTTACAGGTATGGTAATGGAAATGCAAACAAATGGCCACTGCCCCCACCTTTAACTGGCTTTGCAGCAAGGAGCACTGGATGGGCAACGTATGTCAAATAAAACCAAAGAAATTTCCAAGCTCCACTTACTGGCTAGCCTGCGTCCAATCTAATTGCCCTGACAGTATGCATTAAAAACAGGGATGTGTGGCGCTTACAGCACCCTTCTAAAAAAGAATTTACGTTTTATTCAATACCGTATAAAAGTTATTCTAGAATTGATTTTTTTGTTATACTTCATGCCCAGTTACAAGCAGTAAAAAAATCAGATATTGATAGTATTACCTGGTCAGATCATGCACTTATATCAATAATATATAGCCTAACATCGAATCCTTTACAGAAACTGCGTTTTTGGAGGTTGAATGAGAGTTTACTACAAAAAGAGGAGATATTGAAGGATGTGTCGGAGGAGATGAAAGTCTTCTTCGAGATAAATGACCAACCTAACTGCCACTTGGGGACCTTGTGGGAAGCTCATAAGACAGTGATGAGGGGAGTCTTAATCAAGCATGGAGCACGTATTAAAAGGGAAAGAAGCAAACAATTGTCGCGACTACTAGAAAAACTTAAATTGTTAGAAACAGAACATAAGCAAACACCATCAGGGACAGTACTGACAGAACTGACTATGATTAGGAAGCAGATAACAGACCTATTACAATACAAGGCCAAAGCTGCCATACAAACATGTCGTAAATTGAATTATGAAGTGGGAAATAAATGCGGAAAACTCCTAGCTAGATCTGTACAAGTACAGAAATTAAGATCTTATATACCTCATATTGTATCGTCAGAAGGGATTAAGAAAACCTTACCAATACAAATTACGGAGGAGTTTGAGAAATTTTATGCTTCATTATACAACTTGAAAGAAGCGCCTCCTTCCCAACAAGATATTGAAAGTTATTTAATACAATCACAATTACCTAGGCTATCGGAAGAAGATCCAAAATCCTTAGAGGTCAGTATCACCCTAGAGGACATCCAGCAAGCATTAAAGTCAATGAAACCTGGGAAAGCGCCAGGACCTTATAATAGTATTGTGTCTGAAGACACAATACTATTATACACTGTTTCATATCCTTGGTCCGTTTCTGGTAAAATTGTATAACGCAACAGATCTAGACGGGACTTTAACTAGAGATACACTTACTGCTCATATCTCATTGATATTAAAGGAGGGTAAAGATCCATCTTCATGTAGCAGCTATAGACTAATATCTTTATGAAATGTAGATTTAAAAATATTTGCTAAAATTCTGGCAAGTAGACTGGCAAGACTCTTGCCAAATATAATACATCTGGATCAAGTGGGTTTTATGACATCGAGAGAGGCGAGAGACAACACTACAAGAATCGTTAATCTGATACACATAGTAAACGAAAAGAAATCGCCTTGTGTAGTATTGAGTACGGACGCAGAGAAGGCGTTTTATCGGGCTGGATGGCCTTTTCTGTTTTTGGTGCTCAAGTATATTGGATTGGGGAAATCGATGCTGGATAAAATAACCAGAGTGTATACAGATCCAATAGCCAGAGTGAAAGCTAATGGGATATTGTCAGATGTCTTTCCGATAAGAAACGGCACAAGGCAGGGGTGTCCACTGTCACCCCTCCTGTTTGCCTTGTCATTAGAGCCCTTCTTATGCAGGGTTCGTTTGAACCCGGATATTGAGGGAGTGAAGATAAAAGAAAAGCAATATAAGATCGCTGCTTATGCTGATGATTGTGTGAGACCAGGGAGTTTATTACGTACTCTATCAATCTCATATGGCTTACTGACAAACCCTATTCTCTTTGTCTAACCCGAGTATCTCACTGCCGAATCTGATACAAGAGTTTAAAAGATATGGAACTATGTCTAACCTAAAAATAAATTTTGGGAAGTCAGAGGCAATGGGAGTGGGGATACCCGCTGCACAGGTAACTATAATAAAAAACAGTTTTGGTTTTAAGTGGAATGACTCGGCGGTGAGATACCTGGGGACATATATATACCGGCGAAGCTGACACGGGTCTATGAGCTTAATTTTTTCCCATTAATAGCAATGACTGGGAGACTTCTTGAACAATGGCATGGAGGGATGCAGTCATGGTTCGGTAAATGCAATCTACTGAAGATGACAGTATTACCAAAATTTCTATATCTTTTGCATGCGTTACTTGTTAGGATACCTAGTAGTTTCTTTAAAGCAGTGCATTCCTTATTTGTGAAATATATTTGGTCCCATAAAAGACCACGTATAACACATAGAATCTGAAAATTACCAAAAAAAAAGGGAGGCTTAGCGTTCCCGGATATACGGGCATACTACCAGGCCACTCATGTGAGTAGAATATTGGATTGGTGGCATCATTTTAAGTCCAAATTATGGGTACAAATTGAACAAGCACAAACGGAAGTAAACTTAAAAAGAGCTATATGGTTCTATCAATCCCTACCAAAAAGTCTGAAATCCCACTTAATAATAGGAAATACAATACTCATTTGTACTCAATCGAACATATATTCTAAACTAACAACGCATGAATCACCTCTGTTCCCAATATTGGGTAATCCCCAATTTACTCAAGGCTTAGATTTACAACAGTTTACCATACTGAGGGAAAAAGAACAGGAACAAGCCTCATCATTTTTGATACAGAAAAAGTGGCCCTCAGTTACCAAATTGATTGATAGAGATGGACCATACAATCTGCCTTTTTGGCAGGCAATTCAATTACCCCACTTCCTGGCCTCAATACCGAACCCGGAAGGTTTCGGAAGAATACTAACAAGATTCGAGCAGTATTGTATGAGACCAGGGAGTTTATTACATACTCTATCAATCTCATATGGCTTACTGACAAACCCGGGAGATCAACTGGAATTACCATGGGTGAGAAAGTGGGGATCAGATCTGAATTGTAATTTAACAGATGAACAGACTCAGAGGATATTGAGGTTTGCCTTTAAACCTTCGAGTTGTACTAGAATCCAGGAGATGA
Organism: Pelophylax lessonae; assembly: GCF_965119305.1. NCBI lineage: Eukaryota > Metazoa > Chordata > Amphibia > Anura > Ranidae > Pelophylax > Pelophylax lessonae. The sequence continues at coordinate 821,635,441 of NC_138768.1, forward strand.
ATTATAAGACTATAACAAGATGGTATACTACACCCGAGAAAATACACAGCTGGTATCCACGAGAAACAGATCTATGCTGGAGATGTAGAGAGGAAGTAGGTACATTATACCATATTTTCTGGACCTGCTCTAATATAAAGCCCTTCTGGTTGGGAGTGAAATCCATAATCCAGAAATTTACAGACTATGAAATAGAGGAGAATCCGATCTTTTTTCTGTTTCATGTGTCAGATATACCAGCAGGTAACTATGAAAGATCTATTATTCCTCATCTACTAAACGCTGCAAAGGCATGTATCCCAGATTATTGGAAAAAAATACAGCCTCCCTCAGTATCCGATTGGATACAAAGGATAGAGGATAATAGAAGAATGGAAGAATTATTTGCCTCCTCACAAAATAAACAAGAAAAATATAGAAAAACGTGGGATTTATGGAACCACTTTATTATTTCTGATGAAGGGAAAACAATTTATAGCAGGATAACAAGAGAAAATAGGATTGAAGGAAATAGGAAAGAGTGTGTCCTATCCATCGCAGGTCACCAACGTGGGAAAGTTTTGAGAATTTTTTTTTGTTTTTTTTTTTGTTTTGGGGGGGAGGGTTGGATATAGTGGGGTTTGATCTAAGTTGTTTAATATATTTTTTTTCTTCTTTTCTATATATAAATAAATAAAGGGAATGTAAACAAAATGGTAGATACAGAGATATTCGCTGTGATGGGATGGGGGAAGAATAATCAAAGAATGGTAGATAAGAGGAAGAGAAAGAAATGAAGTGATAGATAAATTGTTTTTCTCCCCACCTCATAATATTGCAAAAGTGATGTAACATTTATTTGTTAAAATGGAGATGTATCAAACCTAGTTGTTATTTTTATTCCTGAATAAAAGATAATATTTGAAGGAGAGTGAAAAAAAAACAAAAAAAAAAGGAAAAAAAACAGGGGGTTAGTTTGCACACATTTGCAAATACATGCATAAGGTATAAAGCCCTGTCAAGGCACTGCATTTTCTGTAGTCCCTAACTTTAATTTCTTAGAGTCTCCACAGTGGAAGCACATGCATTTTAATGGATAGGTAGAGGGCACACTACTTAAAGGCTCAGGAGCACACTGAACACCCAGCACATTGCACTATGGCAGCAAAGGTGTCAAGTGCATTGCCTGACCAATATATTAACAATACAAACAAATGGCCACTGCCCCCACCTATAACTGGCCTATGCAGATAGGAGCACTGGAAGGGCAATGTATATCAAAAAACAGAAATTTCCAAGCTCAACTTACCAACCAGCCTGCAACCAACTGAATTGAACTGTCTAACAGTATGCATTAAAAACAGGGGTTTAACCACTTAAGCCCCGGAGGATTTGGCTGCTAAAGGACCAGGGGTTTTTTTGCGATTTTTTACTGCGTGACTTTAACGGACAATTGCGCGGTCGTGCGACGCTGTACCTAAACGAATTTGACGTCCTTTTTTTCCCACAAACAGAGCTTTCTTTTGGTGGTATTTGATCACCTGTGCGATTTTTTGATCACGCGCTATAAACAAAAAAAGAGCGTAAATTTTGCAAAAATAACAATATTTTTCACATTTTTTTATATGAAATTCCCCAAAAAAAAAAGTAAAAATCAAAATTTTTTAACATTTTTCGGCCAATTTGTTTTATGCTACCTATGTTTGGTAAAAAAAATCGCAAAAAGCGTATTTTGATTGGTTTGCGCAAAAGTTATCGCGTTTACTAACAAAGGGAAAGATTTTTGTCATTTTTGGTGTTTTTTTTTTTTAACGCGGCGATCTGCGATTTTTTTTAATGGCGGCGATCTGCGATTTTTTTTCCGGTACTGCGACATTGCGGCGGACAGATCGGACCCTTGACTGACATTTTTGACACTTTTGGGGTTACCAGTGACATTACTGCAGTAATCAGTGCTATACATATGCACTGTTACTGCAAAAATGACACTGGCAGGGAAGGGGTTAACTTTATTGGACAGGGAGGGGTTAAGTGTGTCCTAGGGGCGTGCTTCTAACTGTGTAGGGACATTCCTATTGGTGTAAAAGCAAAGATCCACCGTTCTACATAGTAGAACGGACAGATCTTCACTTTTACACAGGGAGAACTGACAGGCAGCTTGTTTACACAAGCTGCTCTGTCTTTCTCCCTTCACAGGAGCGATCGCAGTGTGACTGGCGGACATCGAGTCCGCCGGTCACACGCACTGACTTGCCTGTGAACGAGCCGCGGCGGGCGCGCGCCTCGGCGGGCGCGCGCCCGCCCGCGATAGGCTCGCAAGTCAGTGACAGGCGAGTGACGTACCGATACGTCACTCTGCCTGGCCGGGGCTGACCGCCGCAGTATATAGTCGTGCGGCGGTCGGCAACCGGTTAATAGACTAAACCCCTGTTTTTAACGCACACTGTTAGAAACACAAGAATGGAACATCAGAGAAACGTCAAGTGTTTGTTGCCATGCCTAGCAACAAGTTCCAACAGAAACCAGGAATAATGTGCACCGACAATGGGGAGAATACATAAGCAAAGAAGTGGCCTCATGCCTGAAGAGACAAGGAATAGTACACCAGACAACCACACCATACACTCCTGAACAAAGCGATGTAGCAAAAAGGAAAAATTGCACTCCTATTAGAGTTGAGCAGACACCTGGATGTTCGGGTTCGACGGGTTCGGGAGAACTTCGCAAAAAAGTTCGAGTTCGTGACCTGAACTTGACACCAAAACCGAAGTCATTGGGGACCCGAACTTTTGAGCACTAAAATGGCTCTAAAAAAGTAATGGAAAGGGCTAGAGGGCTGCAAATGGCAGCACAATGTTGTTAAGAGCATGGTAAGTGTTCTGCAAACAAATGTGGATAGGGAAATAACTTAAAATAACATAAAATACATAGAAATAATAATCTTGATGTAGAAGGACGAGGTCCATATGGAGTAGGAGGTTGAGGTGGCAGTGGATGTGGCAGTTTAGGTGGAAGCTGCAGCGGTGGAGGAGGACGAGGTCCATATGGAGTAGGAGGTTGAGGTGGCGGTGGATGTGGCGGTGTAGGTGGAAGCGGTGGAGGAGGATGAGGTAGCCAACACTGGTTTTTAATTTTTTTTTTTTTTAATTAGGGTACACCCCAAAAGAGTGAGAAAGATCAAAAATACAACAATGGCTGGGTAAGGCCGGTATACATGTCTATTCTGCACAAGGTACGGACAAGTCCTGTGGGATCCATGCCTGGTTCATTTTAATGAATGTGAGCTTGTCCACATTTGCTCTGGACAGGCGGCTGCGCTTGTCTGTAATAACGCCCCCTGCCGTGCTAAATACACATTCAGATAATACACTGGCTGCAGCAGTGGCGGTTTTAGGCACGGGCGAACGGGGCAGCCGCCTGGGGCGGCATTTTTTCATACCACGTGGGGGGCGGCATGCCCGGGCCGCGGACCGGTACCGGTCCGTGGATCAAATGGTACCAGACCGCCCGAGCCCCGTTCGCCCATGCCTAAAATCGCCGCAGCCGAGCCGAGGAGCAGAGCATTGCTCCCCCCCGAGCCCGCCCATTGTGTGACAATAGCGAATGAAAATTCGCTATTGTCACACTGATCCTCCTCCTGGACAATCAGGGAGCGGGTCCTCCCGCTTCCTGATTGGCCGAAAGGCAAACCCCATGCCATTGGCCGAGGAGGAGGCGCCGCGGGAGGACTGAAGAGACGTGAAGAGAAGTGACTGTGAGGTAAGTGCACGGACGGGTCGGGGGGAACGCTGGCGCTCTGCATTGAAAATTGGCACTCTGGCATGCCATCTCTACATTGAAAGGGGGCATTGCTGTGGCACTCTGCATTAAAGGGGGCATTGCTGTGGTGCTCTGCATTGAAAAGGGGCATTGCTGTGGTGCTCTGCATTAAAGGGGGCATTGCTGTGGCGCTCTGCATTAAAGGGGGCATTGCTGTGGCGCTCTGCATTAAAGGGGGCATTGCTGTGGCGCTCTGCATTAAAGGGGGCATTGCTGTGGCGCTCTGCATTAAAGGGGGCATTGCTGTGGCACTCTGCATTAAAGGGAGCATTGCTGTGGCGCTCTGCATTAAAGGGGGCATTGCTGTGGCGCTCTGCACTGAAAGGGGGCAATGCTGTGGCACTCTGCATTTATTGGGGGCAACAATGCTGTGGCACTCTGCATTTATTGGGAGCATTGCTGTGGCACTCTGCATTTATTGGGGGCATTGCTGTGGCACTCTGCATTTATTGGGGGCAATGCTGTGGCACACTGCATTGATTGGGGGCAATGCTGTGGCACTCTGCATTTATTGGGGGCATTGCTGTGGCACTCTACTTTTATTGGGGGCATTGCTGTGGCACTCTGCATTTATTGGGGGCAACAATGCTGTGGCACTCTGCATTTATTGGGGGCAACAATGCTTGGGCACTCTGCATTTATTGGGGGCAATGCTGTGGCACTCTGCATTTATTGGGGGCATTGCTGTGGCACACTGCATTTATTGGGGGCATTGTTGTGGCACTCTGCATTTATTGGGGGCAACAATGCTGTGGCACTCTGCATTTATTGGGGGCATTGCTGTGGCACTCTGCATTTATTTGGGGCAACAATGCTGTGGCACTCTGCATTTATTGGGGGCAATGCCGTGGCACTCTGCATTTATTGTTATGTTGTCATGTTATCTTTTTTTTTGGGGGGGGGGGGCGCCGGGAGGGAGTCTTGCCCGGGGAGCAATTTAATGTAGAACCGCCACTGGGCTGCAGGGCAGGCCAGCACCTCCAAGATGTAAAGGGCAAGCTCAGGCCATATGCCCAATTTGGAGACCCAGAAGTTGAAGGGGGCAGTCCTGCTAAGATGTTCCATATCAGCTGGTGGTGCTGGTTGTTGCGGAGTGTTGACAAAGCTTTTCCACATTTCGGCCATGCTAACTCTGCCTTCTGAGGTGCTAACGGTGCCCCAGCTGCGTTGGCTACCTCTTCCTCCTCCTCTGCCTTCGCCTTGTGCTTCCACTGTGGCCCCACTGTCAGGTGGGAATGCCACCAGCAGCGCGTCTACCAGCATGCGCTTGTACTCAGGCATCTTACAATCACACCAATTATTTGAACTGGTGTGCTACACCAATACTCCCCCCCAATGCCACATATTGAAGTGGGGTGTTCTCTGAGTAAGCTTTTTCAAGTGTATTTGTGTCATGCAACAATATTGCTTAGTTTGCTGAGTGAAGTCTGGTACACACAGCGCCTAACTCACTGGCCAATTTTTTGAACGGGTGTGCTACACCAATGCTGCCCCCCCCCCCAATGCCACATATTAAAGTGGGGTGTTATCAGAGTAAGCTTTTTCAAGTGTAGTTGTGTCATGCAACAATATTGCCTAGTTTGCTGAGTGAAGTCTGGTACACACAGCGCCTAACTCACTGGCCAATTTTTTGAACTGGTGTGCTACACCAATGCTCCCCCCCCCATGCCCCATATTAAAGTGGGGTGTTATCTGAGTAAACTTTTTCAAGTGTATTTGTGTCATGCAACAATATTGCCTAGTTTGCTGAGTGAAGTCTGGTACACACAGCGCCTAACTCACTGGCCAATTTTTTGAACTGGTGTGCTACACCAATGCTGCCCCCAATGCCACGTATTAAAGTGGAGTGTTATCAGAGTAAGCTTTTTCAAGTGTAGTTGTGTCATGCAACAATATTGCCTAGTTTGCTGAGTGAAGTCTGGTACACACAGCGCCTAACTCACTGGCCAATTTTTTGAACTGGTGTGCTACACCAATGCTGCCCCCAATGCCACGTATTAAAGTGGGGTGTTATCAGAGTAAGCTTTTTCAAGTGTATTTGTGTCATGCAACAATATTGCCTAGTTTGCTGGGTGAAGTCTGGTACACACAGCGCCTAACTCACTGGCCAATTTTTTGAACTGGTGTGCTGCATCAATGCTCCCCCCCCAATGCCACATATTGAAGTGGGGTGTTCTTTAACAGTATAAATTTCTAAGAGTGTATTTTAGTCCTGCAAAAATTTGGCCTCTCGCTGTGTAAACAGTGCTACACACAGTGACAACAGTTACTGGCCAATTATTTGTAGAACTGGTGTAATAAACCTGTGCCCCCCCCCCCCCCCCCCCATGCCACATATTGAATTGAGGTGTTATTTAACAGTATACTTTTCTAAGATTGTATTTTAGTCCTGCAAAAATTTGGCCTCTTTTGCTGTGTTCACTCTGCTACACACAGTGACAACAGTTACTGGACAATTATTTGTAGAACTGGCGGACTGACGGACCGGCAGATAGGGAGGAGAGGCAGGCAGAACTTGCATTGCAGAAGAGGTAGAAAGCAGACTGCAAATGTAACAGGAGCGAGCCATCAACCATGTACAGTCACATCTGGCGCTCCCAGGACGCCGGCACATGGCTCCGCAGTGTGGGCTTTTATAACTGTGTCCGTTGCTGACACCAGTGTTGCCATCTGCAGCCTTTGCAGTCAATGCATAAGTCGCGGTAAGCCCAAAACTCACCTAGGGACAACCGCCTTAAGAAGGCACCTGAAATCCCATTACCAAGCCCAGTGGGAGCAAAACTGTCAGAACCCACAAAGCCACACTCCATGCTCTCACCATCCAGCCTCTTCTCCTTCTCCTCCCCCTTCTCCTTCTGCTGTCTCCTCACAGTTGTCCAACACTCCACCTTCCATAATGCCGTCGTCACGTTTTTCTGGAAAAAGGCAGGCTTCTGTGACTCAAATGTTGGAACGTAAAAAAAGGTGTCAGTTCAACCCATGTGAGCTCATGTTTGTGGCCTAAACAGCCCGCCACCAACTTTTGTATACTGTGAAAGCCTACTGTACCTCTAGCCATCATATACTACGTTCTTTACTGTCAGTTCAACCCATGTGAGCTCATGTTTGCGGCCTATAGAGGCCGCCACCTACTTGTGTATACTGTGAACGCCTACTGTACCTCTAGCCATCATATACTACGTTCTTTGCTGTCAGTTCAACCCATGTGAGCTCATGTTTGCGGCCTAAACAGCCCGCCACCAACTTTTGTATACAGTGAACGCCTACTGTACCTCTAGCAATCATATACTACGTTCTTTGCTGTCAGTTCAAACCATGTGAGCTAATTTTTGGAGCCTATCTGAGTATACAAGTGTATTTGTGTCCTGCAACAATATTGCCTCTTTTGTTGAGTTAAGTCTGATACACACAGTGCCAAACTCCCTGGCCACTTGTTTGAACAACTGGTGCGATAGACCAGTGGCCCCCCAATACCACATATTGAAGTGGGGTGTTATCTGAGTATACTTTTACAAGTGTATTTGTGTCCTGCAACAATATTGCCTCTTTTGCTGAGTTAAGTCTGGTACACACAGTGCCAAACTCCCTGGCCACTTTTTTGAACAACTGGTGTGATAGACCAGTGGCCCCCCAATACCACATATTGAAGGGGGTTGTTATCTGAGTATACTTTTACAAGTGTATTTGTGTCCTGCAACAATATTGCCTCTTTTGCTGAGTTAAGTCTGATACACACAGTGCCAAACTCCCTGGCCAATTTTTTGAACAACTTGTGTGATAAACCAGTGGCCCCCCAATACCACATATTGAAGTGGGATGCTATCTGAGTATACTTTTATAAGTGTATTTGTGTCCTGCAACAATATTGCCTCTTTTGCTGAGTTAAGTCTGATACACACAGTGCCAAACTCCCTGGCCAATTTTTTGAACAACTGGTGTGATAGACCAGTGGCCCCCCGATACTTTTGTCACAGGGTAATTTAAAAACATGACAGGCAGAGGAAGAGGCAGACACTTACGCAGAGGTGGTAGGGGTAGGGCAGGAGCAGTAGGCCGGAGCCAAAGTTTGAAGTTTCAAAAGCCGCGTGCAATTACGTCAAAGGACACACCAGACTTGGTTGAGTGGCTCACTCAGCCTTCCTCTTCTGCACCCTCCTCATCCTCTCTATCTGCACCCTCTTCACTCTCTGCTGTGTGCACCCCCAAAGTCACCACCACAAACACCACCACCACCACATACCCTCCGCTTGAGTCACTGGAATTATTTTCCGATCCATCACAAGACATTTGCAATGCGCAGCCATTGTTTGCATCGGATCAGGAAGAGGAGGTAGCAACAGCCGCCACTGAGCAGTCTGACGACAGTACCCAGATCAGCCCAAGGAGGTTGGTCCCCGCTGTTGCTGCCTACTCCGAGATCTCGAATGTTAGTGACCGGGAAGGTGACGTGGATGATGACGTGTCTATGGACATCACGTGGATGCCCACAAGAGAGGAAGAGGAGGGGAGTTCAGAGGGAGAGACGGACCGGCAGATAAGGAGGAGAGGCAGGCAGAACTTGCATTGCACAAGAGGTACAAAGCAGACTGCAAATGTATCAGGAGCGAGCCTTTAACCATGTACAGTCACATCTGGTGCAGAAGGGCATTCCAGAGCTGTATGGCCATGTTCAGCGGCAAGTGAATATATCTCTGGCACACAGTGTTGGTGCCAAGATACATCTGACCACAGACACATGGTCTAGCAAACACGGGGAGGGAAGGTATATAATTTTTACTGCCCACTGGGTGAACCTTCTGATGGCCTTCAAGTATGTAACCCGTGGCACCCGTGTAGATTTAGTTGTACCGCCACGGATTGCATGAAGGCCTGCTTCTTCTTCTCCTCCTCCTCCTCCTCCATCCTCCCTCTCCTCCTCGGCTGACTCCTCCTTTTCCGCTGCTACCGTCTCTTCCGCTGCGCCGCTCAAGATCCCCAGAACCTATTCCACATGCCAGGTGAGACGTTGCCATGCTGTTCTGCATCTGTTGTGCCTGAAAGCCAAGAGCCACACTGGTCCTGCACTCCTTTCAGCTTTGCGTTCACAGGCAGATCAGTGGCTGACACCGCTGAATTTGACAGTTGGTAAAGTGGTGTGCGACAACGGTGCCAATCTGCTGAGCGCGCTGAAACAGGGCGAAATAACACACGTGCCATGCATGGCACACGTCCTGAACTTGGTGGTGCAGCGATTCGTTGCCAAATACCCTGGGGTCCAGGACGTCTTGCGGCATGCCAGGAAAATCTCAGGCCATTTCAGAAGATCTTACCCAGCCATGGCTCGCCTTGCTGACATTAAGCGGCGACACAACCTGCCCAGCAGGCGTCTTATTTGTGACTGCCCGACGCGATGGAACTCAACATTGCATATGCTTGATAGGCTGCTTCAGCAGAAATGTGCAGTTAACGACTACCTGTACGAACTCTGCGGCAGGACAGGTAATGGGGAGCTTGGGTTTTTTTCACCTCGCCAGTGGCTGCTCATGCGTGACACATGCAGAATTTTGCAGCCATTTGATGAGATCACCAGCAGGAAGATGAGGAAGTCGCAATGTTGGATGAATTCCTAGTGGGTGCTACTCCATCTGAGACAAATCAACAGCAGGAGTCTGTAGAGGAGTCAGAGGAGGATGGTGCTGGGGGGGGGGGGGGGTTGAGAAGGAGCAAGAAGAGCATGCTTTAAACCTTTCTGGGATCCCTGGTGTTATCCGTGGATGGGGGGAGGAGAACGAGGACGATATTATCCTGGATGATGAGCTGGAAGCAGGTAACTACACCGCTTCCAGTGTAGTGCGAATGGGGGCCTTCATTCTCCAATGTTTTAAGGGGGACCCCCGTATAAAATGCATAAAGGCCAAGGACCAGTACTGAGTGGCAACGTACTTAGACCCCCGGTACAAACAAAAAATGGCGGAAATGTTACCACAATCAGAGAGGGCGGTCAGAATGCAGCGCTTCCAGGCCTTGCTGCGGGAAATGCTGGATTCTGCTTTTGCGTGCGCTGGCAGAGGAATTTCCAGTCACAGAGAGACAGTTGCGGGTAGCAATCCAACAGCGCCTGAAAGAAGAGGGCGGTTTGAAGATGTCTTGGTCACTTCAGATATGAGATCCTTCTTTCAGCCGAACCATCGACAGCTGTACTCCGGATCCAGCAACAAGGAACGCCTAGACCGACAGGTGTCCCACTACATTGGGTTAACGGCCGATGTGGACGCTCTGAGGAATGATGAACCCCTGGACTACTGGGTGGGCAGGCTTGACCTCTAGCCAGAGCTTGCACAATTTGCAATGGAAATGTTGGCTTGCCCCCCCGTCCAGTGTCCTGTCCGAAAGGACGTTCAGCGCAGCAGGGGGGATCGTGACCGATAAGCGCACTCACCTAGCTCATGACAGTGTAGACTACCTCACATTTATAAAAATGAATGAGGCATGGATCTCTGAGGAATTGAACACTTGTGACCAGTAGACCATGTTTCATTGAAATTACTCATGCCAGGCCACAAATATCCGCCAGACCGCCATCCACCCACAGCAGTTCCTGGTCCTTGGCTTCGCTACATACAGCGGTATAAAGGGCATTTCATATCCATTCAATGGTACATTTTTGGGGCCTTTCAGGGCCGACAATAATTTTTTCTGTGAATGCCTAATGTATCTCCAGCCACCAAATGCTACGTTCTTAGCTGTCAGTTAAACCCATACGGGCTAATTTTTGGGGCCTATACAGGCCGACACTTACTTCTGTATACTGTGAATGCCTAATGTACCTCCAGCCATCAAATACCATGTTCTTTGCTGTCAGTTAAACCCATGTGGGATAATTTTTGGGGCCTATACAGGCCGACACTTACTTCTGTATCCTGTGAATGCCTAATGTACCTCTAGCCATCAAATACTACGTTCTTAGCTGTCAGTTAAACCCATGCGGGCAAATTTTTGGGGCCTATACAGGCCGACACTTACTTCTGTATCCTGTGAATGCCAAATGTACCTCCAGCCATCAAATACTACGTTCTTTGCTGTTAGTTAAACCCATGTGGGCTAATTTTTTGTGCCTATACAGGCCAACACTTACTTCTGTATCCTGTGAATGCCTAATGTACCTCTAGCCATCAAATACTACATTCTTAGCTGTCAGTTAAACCCATGTGGGCTAATTTTTTGTGCCTATACAGGCCGACACTTCTGTATACTTTGAATGCCTAATGTACCTTCAGCCACCGAATACTACGTTCTTAGCTGTCAGGTAAACCCATGTGGGCTAATTTTTGGGGCCTATACTGGCCGACACTTACTTCTGTATCCTGTGAATGCCTAATGTACCTCCAGCCATCAAATACTACGTTCTTTGCTGTCAGTTAAACCCATGTGGGCTAATTTTTGGGGCCTATACAGGCCGACACTTACTTCTGTATACTGTGAATGCCTAATGTACCTTCAGCCACGGAATACTATGTTCTTAGCGGTCAGGTAAACCCATGTGGGCTAATTTTTGGGGCCTCTACTGGCCGACACTTACTTCTGTATCCTGTGAATGCCTAATGTACCTTCAGCCACAGAATACAATGTTCTTAGCTGTCAGGTAAACGCATGTGGGCTTATTTTTGGGGCCTGGAATGGCCGACACTTACTTCTGTATCCTATGAATGCCTAATTTTTCAGACTGGAATTGAAAAACAATGGGTCTGTAAAGGTTCCGTCAAATTGTGGAATGGATGCGGACCCATTGTACAGATGTGTGAATTGACCCTATATGTATTTGACATGTATTTACCGGCTGCTGTCAGTTCTGGCTGATTTATGAAAAAAATATGTATATTTTTGTGCTGTAAAAAAAAAAATTTTCGGGCAACGTTTCCAATTGCAATACTTCTGTTATGACATTGTCCATGTGCTGGGACTATTTGTGCACAGTTCGCCCATCTCTAGTTATAGACTGGATACTGCACATAGTATAATGGTTATAGACAGGATACTGCACATAGTATAATGGATATAGACAGGATACTGCACATAGTATAATGGTTATAGACGGGATACTGCACATAGTATAATGGATATTGACAGGATACTGCACATATTATAATAGATATAGACGGGATACTGCACATAGTATAATGGTTATTGAAGGGATACTGCACATAGTAAAATGGATACAGAAAGGATACTGCACATGGTATAATGGTTATAGACGGGATACTGCACATAGTATAATGGATATAGACTGGATACTGCACATAGTATAATGGTTATAGACGGGATACTGCACATAGTATAATGGATATTGACAGGATACTGCACATATTATAATAGATATAGACGGGATACTGCACATAGTATAATGGTTATTGAAGGGATACTGCACATAGTAAAATGGATACAGAAAGGATACTGCACATGGTATAATGGTTATAGACTGGATACTGCACATAGTATAATGGTTATAGATGGGATACTGCACATAGTATAATGGATATAGACGGGATACTGCACATAGTATAATGGATTTAGACAGGATACTGCACATAGTATAATGGTTATTGAAGGGATACTGCACATAGTAAAATGGATAAAGAAAGGATACTGCACATGGTATAATGGTTATAGACGGGATACTGCACATAGTATAATGGTTATAGACAGGATACTGCACATAGTATAATGGTTATTGAAGGGATACTGCACATAGTAAAATGGATACAGAAAGGATACTGCACATAGTATAATGGTTATAGATGGGATACTGCACATAGTATAATGGATATAGACGGGATACTGCACATAGTATAATGGATATAGACGGGATACTGCACATAGTATAATGGTTATAGATGGGATACTGCACATAGTATAATGGATATAGACGGGATACTGCACATAGTATAATGGATATAGACGGGATACTGCACATAGTATAATGGATATAGACGGGATACTGCACATAGTATAATGGATACAGACAGGATACTGCACATAGTATAATGGATATAGACGGGATACTGCACATAGTATAATGGATATTGACAGGATACTGCACATATTATAATAGATATAGACGGGATACTGCACATAGTATAATGGTTATTGAAGGGATACTGCACATAGTAAAATGGATACAGAAAGGATACTGCACATGGTATAATGGTTATAGACTGGATACTGCACATAGTATAATGGTTATAGATGGGATACTGCACATAGTATAATGGTTATAGACAGGATACTGCACATAGTATAATGGTTATAGACGGGATACTGCACATGGTATAATGGTTATAGACGGGATACTGCACATAGTATAATGGTTATAGATAGGATACTGCACATAGTATAATGGATATAGATGGGATACTGCACATAGTATAATGGATTTAGACAGGATACTGCACATAGTATAATGGATTTAGACAGGATACTGCACATAGTATAATGGTTATTGAAGGGATACTGCACATAGTAAAATGGATACAGAAAGGATACTGCACATAGTATAATGGTTATAGACGGGATACTGCACATAGTATAATGGTTATAGATAGGATACTGCACATAGTATAATGGATATAGACGGGATACTGCACATAGTATAATGGTTATAGATGGGATACTGCACATAGTATAATGGATATAGACGGGATACTGCACATAGTATAATGGATATAGACGGGATACTGCACATAGTATAATGGTTATAGATGGGATACTGCACATAGTATAATGGATATAGACGGGATACTGCACATAGTATAATGGATATAGACGGGATACTGCACATAGTATAATGGATATAGACGGGATACTGCACATAGTATAATGGATACAGACAGGATACTGCACATAGTAAAATGGATACAGAAAGGATACTGCACATAGTATAATGGTTATAGATGGGATACTGCACATAGTATAATGGTTATAGATGGGATACTGCACATAGTATAATGGATATAGACGGGATACTGCACATAGTATAATGGATATAGACGGGATACTGCACATAGTATAATGGATATAGATGGGATACTGCACATAGTATAATGGATATAGACGGGATACTGCACATAGTATAATGGATACAGACAGGATACTGCACATAGTAAAATGGATACAGAAAGGATACTGCACATAGTATAATGGTTATAGATGGGATACTGCACATAGTATAATGGTTATAGATGGGATACTGCACATAGTAAAATGGTTATAGATGGGATACTGCACATAGTATATTGGATATAGACGGGATACTGCACATAGTATAATGGTTATAGATGGGATACTGCACATAGTATAATGGATATAGACGGGATACTGCACATAGTATAATGGTTATAGACTGGATACTGCACATAGTATAATGGTTATAGATGGGATACTGCACATAGTATAATGGATATAGACGGGATACTGCACATAGTATAATGGTTATAGACTGGATACTGCACATAGTATAATGGATTTAGACAGGATACTGCACATAGTATAATGGATATAGCCTGAATACTGCACATAGTATAATGGATATAGACTGGATACTGCACATAGTATAATGGTTATAGACGGGATACTGCACATAGTATAATGGTTATAGACAGGATACTGCACATAGTATAATGGTTATAGACGGGATACTGCACATAGTATAATGGATATAGACTGGATACTGCACATAGTATAATGGATAGAGACTGAATACTGCACATAGTATAATGGATATAGCCTGAATACTGCACATAGTATAATGGATAGAGACTGAATACTGCACATAGTATAATGGATAGAGACTGAATACTGCACATAGTATAATGGTTATAGACTGGATACTGCACATAGTATACTGGATATAGACAGGATACTGCACATAGTATAATGGATATAGACAGGATACTGCACATAGTATAATGGTTATAGACAGGATACTGCACATAGTTTAATGGATATAGACTGGATACTGCACATAGTATAATGGTTATAGACAGGATACTGCACATAGTATAATGGTTATAGACGGATACTGCACATAGTATAATGGATATAGACGGGATACTGCACATAGTTTAATGGATATAGACAGGATACTGCACATAGTATAATGGTTATAGACAGGATACTGCACATAGTTTAATGGATATAGACTGGATACTGCACATAGTATAATGGATATAGACTGGATACTGCACATAGTATACTGGATATAGACAGGATACTGCACATAGTATAATGGATATAGACAGGATACTGCACATAGTATAATGGTTATAGACGGGATACTGCACATAGTATAATGGATATAGACTGGATACTGCACATAGTATAATGGATATAGACTGGATACTGCACATAGTATAATGGATATAGACGGGATACTGCACATAGTATAATGGTTATAGACAGGATACTGCACATAGTATAATGGTTATAGACAGGATACTGCACATAGTATAATGGTTATAGACGGGATACTGCACATAGTATAATGGATATAGACGGGATACTGCACATAGTATAATGGATATAGACAGGATACTGCACATAGTATAATGGTGATAGACAGGATACTGCACATAGTATAATGGTTATACACGGGATACTGCACATAGTATAATGGATATAGACAGGATACTGCACATATTATAATGGATATAGACAAGATACTGCACATAGTATTAGGGCCGATCCTAGGGTCACAGGCGCCTGGGTGCAGAAATGTTGCACATGGGCGTGGTCATCTTACTAACTCCTCCCCTTTACAAATGTTTCTATGGCAATGGTTTACACACAGAGATGCTCCCCTAAGAAGTCTTCCTTACCCCGGGACCCTCCCACGATCTCTAAACAATAAACAAATTACAGTAAAAGAAGCAGAGTACTCTAATGGGAACTGGAGAGGGGTCTCTCTAATGGACACAGAGAGGGCATCTGTTAGAGAGTCTGTTAGACAGAGTCCCCAGACAGGAGATGGTAAGAGACTGCAGACTTGATACAAGAGATGATCAGAGACTGCGGATATGATACAAGAGATCAATGCATTGCAGCCTCATCAGTGCCCACCAAATGCAGCCTCATCAGTGCCCATCAAATGCAGCCTCATCAGTGCCCATCAAATGCAGCCTCATCAGTGCCCACCAAATGCAGTCTACCAGAGCCCACCAAATGCATCCTAGCAGTGCCCACCAAATGCAGCTTACCAGTGCCCACCAAATGCAGATTACCAGGGCCCACCAAATGCAGCCTACCAGTGCCCACCAAATGCAGCCTACCAGAGCCCACCAAACGCTGCTTACCAGTGCCAACCAAATGCAGCCTACCAGTGCCCACCAAATGCAGTTTACCAGAGCCCACTAAATGTAGCTTACCAGTGCCCACCAAATGCAGCTTACCAGTGCCCACCAAATGCAGCCTACCAGTGCCCACCAAATGCAGCTTACCAGTGCCCACCAAATGCAGCCTACCCGTGCCCACCAAATGCAGATTACAAGTGCCCACCAAATGCAGCTTACCAGTGCCCACCAAATGCAGCCTACTAGTGCCCACCAAATGCAGCTTACCAGAGCCCACCAATGCAGCTTACCTGTGCCCACCAAATGCAGCATACCAGAGCCCACCAAATGCAGCCTACCAGTGCCCACCAAATGCAGCCTACCAGTGCCCACCAAGTGCAGCCTACCAGTGCCCACCAAGTGCAATCCTACCAGTGCCACCAAATGCAGCTTACCAGTGCCCACCAAATGCAGCCTACCAGTGCCCACCAAATGCAGCTGACCAGTGCCCACCAAATGCAGCCTACCAGGGCCCACCAAATGCAGCTTACCAATGCCCACCAAATTCAGCCTACCAGTGGCCACCAAATACAGGTTACCAATGCCCACCAAATGCAGCCTACCAGTGCCCACCAAATGCAGCCTACCAGTGCCCACCAAATGCATCTTACCAGTCCCCACCAAATGCAGCCTACCAGAGCCCACCAAATGCAGATTACCAGTGCCTACCAAATTTAGCTTACCAGAGCCCACCAAATGCAGCTTACGAGTGCCCGCCAAATGGAGCCTTACCAGTGCCCACCAAATGCAGCTTACCAGTGCCCACCAAATGCAGCTTACCAGTGCCCACCAAATGCAGCCTACCAGTGCCCTCTAAATGCAATTTACCAGTGCCCACCAAATGTATTTTACCAGTGCCCAGATTACAGAGCTGTGTTCTCCCGCTGTGTCACAGAGCTTTTGAATTTCCCGGGCAGCCACTGCAACAAAGTCCTGCCTCCTAGACCGGCACCTATGATACACGTCATACTGATTTAATTTCCCGGCATTGCCGCCTATAACAGGAGCCGGTCAAGGGGGCGGGACTTTGTAACAGTGGCCGCCCGGCTTTTTACACTCAAGCTCCGTGTCACAGCGGGAGATGCCCACTATGCAGTTCATTTGGGTACAGCGTCGCAAGACCGTGCAATTGTCCGTTAAAATAATGCAGTGCCGAATCGCAAAATATAGCCTGGTCAGGAATGGGGTAAAACCTTCCGGTCTTAAAGCGGTTAAAAATACGCTCATTGAGAATTTTTTTGTCAAAGACATGTAGCTAAATACATTTTGGCCTAAATATATGACAAAAATGTAATATATTGGATATTTTTTAACTGTCAAAGTAGAAAAATATTGTTATTTTTTCAAAATTGTTGCAAAAAATAAAAATCGCACAGGTGATCAAATACCACCAAAATAAAGCTCTGTTTGTGGGAAAAAAAGGATGTAAATTTCGTTTGGGTACGGCATTGCATGACCGCGTAATTGTCAGTTAAAGTCACGCAGTGCCGAATCGCAAAATAGGCCCTGGTCAGGAAGGGGGTAAAATCTTCCGGGGCTTAAGTGGTTAAAAACATACAAGAAATTTTATTTGACCATTAATACAAGGTCCTTGACCGTGCCACCCAAAAACAGGTTCCACTGTAAACCTGTACCAGCCATCAGTCATCTACAACCAGCTTGGTGGTTACACACTAGAAATTATTACACCTTTATTCACCTGGAATATCATGTTCCGTTGTAAAAACATATTAGCCAGTAGCCAGCTACAACCAACTCCTCGGGTACATACCAGGTATTTTTACACCATTATTCACCTGAAATAAACCTTAGTAAGTACACCCTTAATGAAAACCACATTATCATACATATTTGTGACCATTAAGGTTAAACCACTTGTCGCACAGTGCCGAATCGTAAAAAGTGGCCTGGACTTAAGACAGCGAAATCCTCCGGTGGTAAAGTGGTTAAGAGCACTGAGGGGGGGGGGGGGGCTAAGAGCACTGGGGGGGGCTAAGAGCACTGAGGGTGAGTTAAGAGCACTGAGGGGAGGTTAGGAGCACTGAGGGGGGGGTTAAGAGCACTGAGGAAGGGGTTAAGAGCACTGGGGGGGAGTTAAGAGCAATGGGGGGGGGGTAGGAGCACTGAAGGGGAGGTTAAGGGCACTGAGGGGGGGTTAAGAGCACTGGGGGGGGCTAAGAGCACTGGGGGGGGGGGGCTAAGAGCACTGAGGGTGAGTTAAGAGCACTGAGGGGAGGTTAGGAGCACTGAGGGGGGGGGGGGTTAAGAGCACTGAGGAAGGGGTTAAGAGCACTGGGGGGGACTTAAGAGCAATGGGGGAGGGTAGGAGCACTGAAGAGGGGGTTAAGGGCACGGGTGGGCTGGAGAGCATTGGGGGCCAGCAAAAGAAGTTGTGTAGTAGGGGGATGGGGCAGCTGCATATAGACCTTTCCCTATTCTTCCTGCAGCCGCAGGAGGAGAATCAGACATTCAGCAGCTGCAGGAAGAATAGGGAAAGATGAATTTCTCCATATGCAGCTGCCCCATTCCCCTCCTATACAGCACACACACTCGAGTCGGGCACTCACCTTCTTCCGCTGCGGCTCTGCCCCCACGGCTCCGCCCCCGCCCCTCGAGCAGCGTGGACTGAAGGAGCTGCCTTCTCCTTCACACCGGCCGTACACACCCCCCGCCTGCCCGTTGGTACGCCACTGCCGCTGAAGGAGGGGAGGACTGGAGCTTCGGCGCCCCTCCTCCGCCTCAGCTCTCGGCGCCTGGGTGCGATGCACCCCGTGCACCCGCCGAGGATCGGCCCTGCATATTATAATGGTTATACACGGGATACTGCACATAGTATAATGGTTATAGACAGGATACTGCACATAGTATAATGGATATAGACTGGATACTGCACATAGTATAATGGTTATAGACAAGTTATTGCATGCCGTTAAGCTCTGATATTCTTGGCTCATTTGTTACTGTGTTTGCTGCCTTTATAATTATTTATGCTCCTTGAGGGTAGGGACTGATGTGAATGTACAATGTATATGTAAAGCGCTGCGTAAATTGAAAGCGCTATGTAAGAACCTGAAATAAATTATAAATAAAAATGTATACGGTATGTTGTCTATTGTTGTAGAGAAAGGATCCCCTTAGTGGTCAAAAACTGAAATTACATTGCATGTAATTACACTACATTTCAGTAGGTTTCTCAGATATGGGGCTATTCAATCTTTTTGCAATCGGTGTCCCATTGGAAAGATTTCTCTTCACTTCCAGTCTGTATACCGTAAAAAAATAAAAAAAAAAAATAAATAAAACATAAAAAAGAGGAAATTTCTCCAAAATTAGTGAAATGCTCTTTTCGACACTAATGAAGTCTTTCAAGTATACACTTATTGAAAGACTTCTCCATTATTCTTGTTTTGGTCACAATTCAAAATGTTGGAATTTTTCCTCACTCCTGGTCTTGGTAACCATGGGCGTAAGGACAATAAATGAGAGTTGTGATTGTATACACAAACAGCAATAAAACCTAACAGGGGTTCTAGTTCTTCATCACTTTATTCAAAGCAGGAAAAAAGTTTTGGCTTTGGATATTGTATATCATTATTGTATATATATATTGTATATATTGTATATATAGTGACATCTAGTGGGGAAATAGCAGCATGCAACCCACATTTTTCCATACTACAGTTGTATTAGGTTCTAGGCCAATAAAACACAGCCTGCTAACCCTATAGGATCCAGTGATATCACTGAGAACTGGCACACTGTAGTACATCATGGCTGGAGTTATCTGATATATAGCGGGTATACAGCTGACACCTGAAAATTCAGCCATCAAGTTGGTCATGATCCCGGAGCAAAAGCAGCTGGACACGCATTGAATTACACTGTCCCTGGCCTACTAAACTAATTAGTAGGTCACCTTTGTTTTATTTTTGCAGGAGAGTTGATAGAAAAATTTAATGTTGAAGGAAACCTGGATTGAGAGAATTACAGAGGCTGCCGTTACTGAATTCTCACTTTGAAAATGCTAATTGCCTGGCTGATATGTCATTCTATGATATGAATCACTAACCCAGAACAGTTATGCAGATCAGAAATTCTGACTTTCTCCTGGCTTTACTCAGACTAGCAATTTAGAAGGTATTTTGGCAATAGACAGTGAAGTAAATCACATTTGGAGAAGGTAGCCTAGTTTTTTCCCTTTTGTTCTATATTGGTTTTTCAGTTCAAAAGGCCCAGGTTACATACAAAAAAAAAAAAAAAAACAACTTAAAGCTGAACTCCAGCCCTACACATTTACACTTTAAAAATAAATGACCTTTAATGCAGTCTGTCCTATGTTTGGCTGCTTAGTTGTTTAAAATGTGTAGCTCCATTAATCCTGCACAGAGCTGTAAGCGCCAAACTTTCAGCACTGAAACTTACAGTTCCACAGGGAGTGCTGAGATCACTGCAGAAAAATTGCGGGGGGTGGGCAGAGACTAGACCAGTCACCTTGCACATGAAGAGAGAGCAGCAGTGACCAGTCTGAATTACAGGAAACTTTCACCTGGATTAATACAGACCTGGAAGAAATACATAAAGCACACCAAAATTAAGAATACACATGGCTTTTGGACTTAGACTTTTGCTTATCCTGGAATTGAGATTTAAGGATCCAGGAAATCCTAATACATGGAGAAGATAGTGTTCAAATGCCTAGTTATTAAAAAATAAAAGTATATATATACACAGTGCCTTGCGAAAGTATTCGGCCCCCTTGAACTTTTCGACCTTTTGCCACATTTCAGGCTTCAAACATAAAGATATAAAACTGTAATTTTTTGTGAAGAATCAACAACAAGTGGGACACAATCATGAAGTGGAACGAAGTTTATTGGATATTTCAAACTTTTTTAACAAATAAAAAACTGAAAAATTGGTCGTGCAAAATTATTCAGCCCCCTTAAGTTAATACTTTGTAGCGCCACCTTTTGCTGCTATTACAGCTGTAAGTCGCATGGGGTATGTCTCTATCAGTTTTGCACATGAAATTTTTGCCCATTCCTCCTTGCAAAACAGCTCGAGCTCAGTGAGGTTGGATGGAGAGCGTTTGTGAACAGCAGTTTTCAGTTCTTTCTACAGATTCTCAATTGGATTCAGGTCTGGACTTTGACTTGGCCATTCTAACATCTGGATATGTTTATTTGTGAACCATTTCATTGTAGATTTTGCTTTATGTTTTGGATCATTGTCTTGTTGGAAGACAAATCTCCATCCCAGTCTCAGGTCTTTTGCAGACTCCATCAGGTTTTCTTCCAGAATGGTCCTGTATTTGGCTCCATCCATCTTCCCATCAATTTTAACCATCTTCCCTGTCCCTGCTGAAGAAAAGCAGGCCCAAACCATGATGCTGCCACCACCATGTTTGACAGTGGGGATGGTGTGTTCAGGGTGATGAGCTGTGTTGCTTTTACGCCAAACATAACGTTTTGCATTGTTGCCAAAAAGTTTGATTTTGGTTTCATCTGACCAGAGCACCTTCTTCCACATGTTTGGTGTGTCTCCCAGGTGGCTTGTGGCAAACTTTAAACAACACTTTTTATGGATATCTTTAAGAAATGGCTTTCTTCTTGCCACTCTTCCATAAAGGCCAGATTTGTGCAGTATACGACTGATTGTTGTCCTATGGACAGAGTCTACCACTTCAGCTGTAGATCTCTGTAGTTCATCCAGAGTGATCATGGGCCTCTTGGCTGCATCTCTGATCAGTCTTCTCCTTGTATGAGCTGAAAGTTTAGAAGGACGGCCAGGTCTTCGTAGATTTGCAGTGGTCTGATACTCCTTCCATTTCAATATTATCGCTTGCACAGTGCTCCTTGGGATGTTTAAAGCTTGGGAAATCTTTTTGTATCCAAATCCGGCTTTAAACTTCTCCACAACAGTATCTCGGACCTGCCTGGTGTGTTCCTTGTTCTTCATGATGCTCTCTGCGCTTTAAACGGACCTCTGA
Organism: Pelophylax lessonae; assembly: GCF_965119305.1. Taxonomy (NCBI): domain Eukaryota; kingdom Metazoa; phylum Chordata; class Amphibia; order Anura; family Ranidae; genus Pelophylax; species Pelophylax lessonae. The sequence goes on from NC_138768.1 coordinate 821,657,587, forward strand.
GACTATCACAGTGCAGGTACATTTAAAAGGAGACTTGATTACACACAGGTGGATTCTATTTATCATCATTAGTCATTTAGGTCAACATTGGATCATTCAGAGATCCTCACTGAACTTCTGGAGAGAGTTTGCTGCACTGAAAGTAAAGGGGCTGAATAATTTTGCACGCCCAATTTTTTTCAGTTTTTTATTTGTTAACGAAGTTTGAAATATCCAATAAATTTCGTTCCACTTCATGCTTGTGTCCCACTTGTTGTTGATTCTTCACAAAAAATTACAGTTTTATATCTTTATGTTTGAAGCCTGAAATATGGCAAAAGGTCGCAAAGTTCAAGGGGGCCGAATACTTACGCAAGGCACTGTATATATGTATATATATAGAATATATAGAAAACAAACACCTGACGCTTGGAAAAATAGGTACAACTTCTCATGAAATAGTGTGCACATTCACGATTATCAGAAGTCGTAGTGAAGAAATTTCCTCTGCGGATCAGAGGCGTAACTAGAACCTTTAGAGCCCCGGTGCAAGAAACCATAAAGGGCCTCTCTGGCCCCCCGGCCAGGGCCCTTCCTACTGATTCTGGGGTCCTTTACTCCCTTTGTAGGACCCTTTATTACAGGCCCCCTTACCGCCATCTTGGTGTCCCCCCATGGTGGCGGAACACCATGGCCGGTTGCAAGTGTGACCTTTGTGACCCTGGTAGTTCCACCACTGGTGTCAATAGTATTTTTTTTTACAATTTTATTATTTTTGTTTTTTTTTAAACTATTTTTTAGGACCCCCGTTGGGGGCTTTGGTGAAATATCAGGAGTCTAAGCAGACACCTCAATCTCCATCTCTGTAGCCTCAGCAGCACAGAATGAATGAACAGGATTCGCTCTGTACAGAGCTTCCCATTCATTTATAAACTAAAGCATAATAAACATAGTTTACTATGCCTCAGCTATGAACGAAAAAAAATCTATCGATTGACTTAGGTACACCATGTTGGACTTCTATCATGTGATTATTGTCAACGGTTATAGCCACTAGCGATATTTATTGTGTTCTCCAGGCAGTGGTGGCTCGCTGCCCCCCCCTCCCCCCCTCCCACCAGAAGAACATAATACTGTGTTCTACTAACTGTGTTGATGAGGGAATTGAGCAATTTTCTTTCCTAAGGTAGGCATAATCTATAGCTTACCTTAGAATGTAAAGTCTCGCGAGCAGGGACCGCCTAACCTTCTTGCCTTTAATTGTATTTGTAACAATTCTGTCATCCTATTTTTTGGAATGCCCTGCAAAAATTTTTGTGCTAAAAAAAATCCTGTATAATATTATTAATAATAATAATAATTATAATAATAATAATGAAGAACTGCCCCCTAGGGGACTGATGAGAATTACACTTTCTGGATTCCCCTGGGTTACCCTTAGCAACTGATAGCAGACAGCATTGAAAGTCCTTGGCTCAGTCAATATTCAATCCAGGGGATGTTGGTTTTTGTGTTTTTATTTAGAACTGGGATAGGAGAAGGGATGAGTGGGATACTCCAACTATAAACTATGCACAAACTTGAGGACAACTAGCTGTAGTGTGCGGCGAAGCCGCTGCTTCACCTTGCCACTAAAGTGAAGATAGTTTAAACGGTTCCTGTTTTAGTCATTCTCTTCAGGGTTCTAACCTGGTATACCCTTTACTTTCACTGCCTGTGTGTGCTGACACCCGTCCACTGACTCTATCCACTGGAGTGGTCCCCTTCCTGGGCAGACCCCTTGGCAAGCTTCCCTGTACTCACGGACACTGTTTTTCCAGAGTTGCTCTGCTGTCTACTCCACCAGTCAGCTTTCCTGGACCTCTGGATTCAGCACCACACTCCTGGTCCACAAGGCCGACCACCTGTGACCACCATCCACAGCAAACGGAAAGGAGAGACAGCCGTCACCCTCCTTACGGAACCTGGCTTCCCGCCCAAAGACAACCTGCCATATGTGCCCTTGGCTTTTATAGCCTATCCCAGGATGCACCACTGGGTATGCCAACCCACTGGGACAGCCACAAAAGCCTGTGTGTCACTGGCGGAGTTTCCTCCACTGTCCAACAGGCTCCCCTATTGGTGGGACGGTGAAGAAGAAACTGTTGAAGAGAAAGTTCTTGATTACAGGTTCTTTAGAAACAAATTATAATATCTGGTTTAATGGGAAGGATATGGGCCAGTAGAAAATTTTATAACAGAATTCCATCAGAGATTTTCTCCTAAACCTGGCCGTAAGACATGCAAGGGACGTCCTGGAAGGAGGGGCGTACTGTCAGGTCTGGGATCTGAACCCAAGACCTCTGCTGTGTCTGGCAGTAGCTCTTTTTGTGGATCCACCTGAGATGCTGCACAGCTCCCTGACTGATCCCTTGAACAAACTTATTTTCTTTCTTGTTTCTGGTGAAGCTTGAACTCCTTGCTCCTCCCATGAACTTCCTTTAATCACGCCATGCCTTTGCACTTTTTGTTTGCCAGATTATTGTGCTTATCTCTAGCCAATATCTTGCTCCTTACGCTCCTGCTGCTGTCTGCATCTTCATTACTATTCATTATCAACCTTTGGCTTGTTCCTCGACTAAGCTTCCACTTGATCCAAACCTGCAACCATTTGTTACTGATCTTTGGCTTGTTCCTTGACAACGCTTTAGCTTTATCCCAACTTGCAACCACTTGTTAAAATCCTTTGTCTTGTTTACCGACAATGCTTCTGCTTGATCCCTACCTGCTACATCTGCTACTGCGCCCCAGCTGGTTCACCTCCTGGTGGAGCAATCCTGAGGGCTGTGACCTGGCACTAGCATGCAAACCCATCTCTACCAATAGGAACTCTGGTGAAGACCGGTTGATGCTTAACTTCACACCGTGGGTGAGCTTGTGTCACCTGCCAGGGGAATCTGCTAATCTATTTATTCTGCTGTTTTCTGTGTGAGGCTTTTCACTGCTACAGCCAGGGATGCCAACCACCTGTAAATTTTTGTCTAGTTTCTAAAAATCATCTGGTTTTTAACTGTCCATAAATGTCTGGGAATGAGTTCCTAGTGCCTGTAAAAAATATGGCTGTGCAGTTTCGAAGCTGGCTGAAAGCTGCTCAGGCCATGCAGGAGGGTGCAGGGGTGAAATGTTTGTGGAGCAGTCTCTCTGGGGGCAATAGATGGAGTAGTCTCTCTCAGCCTGAGGGCAATAAATGAAGCAGTCTCTCTTAGTCTGGGTGCAATGGAGGCATGGAGCAGTCACTCTCTCTGAGGCAATGGAGCAGTCTCTCTCTCTCTGGGGGCAATGGAGCAGTCTATCGCTCTCTTTCTCTCTCTGGGGGCAGTGGAGCAGTCTCTCTCTGGGGGCAATGAAGCTGTCCCTCTTTCTCTCCCTCTCCCTCTCTCTGCAGGCAATAAAGCAGTGTCTCTCAGTCTGGGGGAAATTAATAAAGCAATATTTCTCAGTCTGGGGGTGATGGAGGCATGAAACAGCCACTCCCTCTCTGGGGGCAATGGAGCAGTCTTTCTCTCTCTCTGGAGGGCAATGGAGTACACTCTCTCTCTGGGGCATTCTCTTGCAGTCTGGGGTAAATGGAGCAGTCTCTCTCTCTCTGGGGGCAATGGAGCAGTCTCTCGGTCTGTTTAATTTTTTAGAATGTTTTGGGTGGGTTTAGTTGGCATTACACTTTACTTGAGGGTTTACCGCCGTCTTTTTGCAGTTAGCTTCTCCTGGACTCACACTGATGTCGCCACATTGCTGTTGACCACTGCTATCCACTGCTGAGCCCCGCCTCTTTCTGCTCTACTTGCCTAACTGTTAACTGCACAAAAACACACAGTCAGCTGCCTGCCTACAACCACGACTGCCGCCTGCTGCAACTCCTGAAGCATTCTTTGCTAGTCTTGGATTCAATATACAGCTATATCGTACTGTTAGACACATTTTGTTTTGATGTTTTGTTCCCAAATTGTATCTGCTATAGTATCATTTTTGTTTTTTCTCCTTCTCCCTCTTTATGCAGTTAGTATCTCCTGGAGTCACATTGACACCCCACAGCTATAGACTAGCCTGTTCCACTTCCACTGCCTCGGGCGCCCTCCTTGGATCAATTTACCTGCATGAAGTCTGGAAGCGTTCTGTGACAGTCTGATTAGATATTCCACTCTGTCTTCTGGTAAGTTATTGTCAATGTTGAAAGTCTGATTTTTTTTTTGTCTGTCAACATTGTTTATTTGTGTGGGAATCAGACAACATAATTAATTTTTTTCAGCTCTAGAAAACCAAGCTTCACACTTATAAATTAAGTGCTGCTAATATGTTTTTCTAAAATGTTTCCAGAAGTTCCAAAATATCTGTTCTCATTAACAGCTATTGATTTCCTGGCTTTCCTCAGACAGACAGGCATCAGCAGCACACAAGACATTATATATATGCTATCCCATAGCACATTTATAAATTTGTGAAACTTTCTTTAAAAGATTATTACCTTGTTCAAAATAAGTGTGCCATTTGACACTTTTAAATTGACACTCGTCTTCCTATTGTTAGGTTTGTATGTAACACAAAAGTGGAACTGAATAAACTTTTAGTCTAATAAAAAAGCAGTGGCGTCACTAGGGTGGGGCCAGAGGGGGCCAAGGCCCCTCCAAAATTAGTCTGTGCCCCACCATGTGCCCCCCCAATTGATTATGAGCACAACATATACTGTACACACTGACTACCACTGTTACACACAAATCGTCCCGCCGCCGCGGCCGCTCAGCGCCTCTAACACACAGCAGCCGCAGGAGCAGGACGGAGAGCGGGCTGGGCGGACCGGCGCCCCGACGAGCGAGCGGAGGGGGCGATGGACAGCGGAGCGGCTCAGTGGCATGACGTCAGGGGAGCAGTGCGCACCAGCCCGCCCCAGCCTGGCCGAAAGCGCGCGTGGGAGCGGCGTGAATGGCGGCGGGCTGTCCAGTGTGTCTAGTCGTCTGTGTCCTGTCGGAGACCGGGAGTCCGGGACGGGGACGGGGACGGTCCGATCGGGAGTCGGGACCACCACTGACCTGACCAGACGTTGAGGCCGCGAGGCGGCCGAAGGCAAGACACTCACAGTGGCGTGGCGCGGTGGCGTCTCTCTGGAGTCTGGAGTGGAGTGAACCAGGACTGGCAGCCAGCAAGCATAGGCCTAAGGCCTAGGCCACCAGCCCAGCAGAGTCAGCAAGAGCAAGCCAAGGGGGCCAAGCACTGGCACTGCAGAGGAGGACTGGAGGAGTGGACTCAGTGGAGGATTCAGACTGAGGAGCAGTGGAGCACGCAGGAGGAGTGACTGAGGAGACAGCCAAGCCATTTGTGAGGTGAGTCAATGCCCAGCCCAGCCCAGCCATTTGTAATGCATCGTACCACCCTCAAGCACTGTAGCACATCCAACAATTGTCAATGTGGAGGGACAGTGCTTGACTTGCCAAGCTGACAGAATTTTACAGCTGAACAATGCTGTAAAATTCTGTCAGCATGTCACTGTCAGCCCACATTGTCATTTTCAGGGGTATGAGGTTGGTATAAGATGCAAATGTGCAATGGACTCACATTGAGTCCACTGCACATTTGCATCTCATACCACCCTCATATCCCTGAAAATGACAATGTGGGCTGATATGCTGACCGAATTTATTTTACAGCTGAGCTGAACTGCTCCACTAGTGCGAGTGCCATCTCTAAAACTGATGTCCCCGGGCCTGCTCCTTGTGTGCTGGCTCACTGTGTCTGGTTCCATTGCTGCGTACTGCTGCCTCGCCTTACAGGTGACTCCGCTAATCCTGTCCGCATGCTCTGGACCTTCAAATATATAAACATTAAATATTCGTGACTGATGCCCATTGTCATGAATATTTCATGTTTGTCTTTATTTGGCCAATTTTTCACAAATGTTTCATGTTTTATGCTATTGAAGGCCCAGAGTGTGTGGATGACATCAGAGGAGTAACCGGTAAGGCGAGGAGCCAGACACAGCCAGCACACAAGGAGCAGGCCCGAGGACATCGGTTTTAGAGGTGGCAGGTAAGTGGAGCAGTGAGTCCACTGCACATTTCCTTTCTCATACCACTCTCACGCCCCTGAAAATGACAATGTGGACTGATCCGCTGACAGAACTTTACAGATGAACGTGGCAAATGTATAATACATGTCTGTTTGCTATGTCCAGCTGTAAAATTCTGTCAGTGTGTCAGTCCACATTGTCATTTAATATTTAAGCTTTTAATATCCATTGTCAGGAATGTTTATCTCCGGGGAATTCACAGGGGCTGGGATAGTGTTAGTGGGGATTGGGGCAGTAGTTGGTGGGATGGGAGTCTGTCAGTAAGGGGGGGGGGCAGTAGTTAGTGGGATGCGGGTCAGTTACTAGGGAGTGGGGCAATAGTTGTGGGGTGGGGGTCTGTCAGTGAGGGGTGGGGCAGTAGTTGGTGGGGTGGGGGTTCTGTCAGTGAGGGGTGGAGCAGTAGTTGGTGGGGTGGGGGGTCGGTCAGTGAGTGATGGGTCAGTAGTTGGTGGGGGGTCTGTCAGTGAGGGGTGGAGCGGTAGTTGGTGGGGTGGAGGGTCTGTCAGTGAGTGATGGGTCAGTAGTTGGTGGGGGGTCTGTCAGTGAGGGGTGGGGCAGTAGTTGGTGGGGTGGGGGGTCTGTCAGTGAGTGATGGGTCAGTAGTTGGTGGGAGTCTATCAGTGAGGGGTGGGGCAGTAGTTGGTGGCACCAAGTATTTCCCGTGAAACGTTGACGCTCATGTGTATTGTATTTTCAACAAATAAAACAAAGTGAATTTGTAACAAGGCCTCTGGAGTGCATTCTATTATAGATAGATAGAGTATATATATATATATATTGCGTTTTTATAGTTGGCCCCCCTACTTTTGTCCCTGTCCCCCCATGTGCCCCCCCTAAATATGAAAGCTGGAGACGCCACTGTAAAAAAGCAAGTGGTTATCGCCTTTCTTGCCTTAGATGTGTCAAATATTAGGCTCTAACCAGTGCTGTATTTTGGCCTAGGCCAGCACTTTGCAGGGGGGGCAGCAAAAAAGCCCCCTCCCCGCCTCCACCTGAGACTCTATTGGCCACTGGTTGCTGACTCCCTGGCCCTACCCATAATTCAAAGTGAAGGAGGATTTAATTTCTCTCTCTCTCTCTCCTCCCTCATGTCTCTCTCTCTCCTCCCTCCTGCCTCTCTCTCTCTCCTCTCTCTCTCTCTCTCCTCCCTCCCCTCTCTCTCTCCTCCCTCCCTCATCTCTCTCTCTCTCTCCCCATCCCTCCTCTCCCCCCCTCCCCCTTTCTCCTCCCTCCCCCCCTCTCTCTCTCCTCCCTCCCCTCTCTATCTCTCCTCCCTCCCCCCTCTCTCACTCTCTGCTCCCTCTCCTCCCTTCCCGTTTATCTCTCTCTCCTCCCTCCTCTCTCCCCCCCCCACTCACTCTTCTCCACCCTCTCTCTCACCCCCCTCTCGTGAGATGTCAGGGGTTCATGCTGGGATTTGTAGTCCTTCAATTTTGGAGGGAGTCACATCCGTTAAATAGGAAGGGGTGGGGCAAATTTCCTTAAGGGGGGGGCGCCCACATTTTAGTCTTGCCATGGGCAGCACAAAACCAAAATACACCACTGGTTCTAACCATATTACAAGCCTGGCCAATTTTGTAAACCAATACACAGAATATTCTTAACATTTCTTGCCTATTTTCTAGACCTTTGTCTGCTAGTTCAAGTCACCTCATAAAGACCTGCCCATTGCTCATAGCTTGAACCCAAAGCATACAAGGTCTGGGGGATCCTGTTAGTTGGACCAGTAAATGGGGAAACACAAAAAGGGGGTGGTATTGGCCGTTGGTTATACCTAGAGGTTGCTATAATTTAAGAGGGCTTTTTTGGCCATATCTCACACCCAGATGTTGGTGGAAATTGAGGGCTGATGTTACTGTAGATGACATCCAGAAGTTGTCCCATTTTAAGGGGGCTAATGAGGCCATAAGGTTACACCTGGAAGTGGGTTGAATTTTAGAGAGCTGGTTTGGTGGTAGGTTACTCCCAGAAGTGGGTGGAATTTAAGAGGACTGGTATGGCCATAGGTTATACCCAGAAGTGGGTGGAACTTGAGAGGATTGGTTTGTTCCTAGGCAGAGATGTATAGTAACGAAGTAGAACTACTTAAGTACTGTACTTAAGTACCGAAATGCGGTATCTGTACTTTCCTAGAGTAGAATTTTTTTCTCCTACTTCTACTTTTACTTCACTACATTTTTTCGATGATTTCGATACTTCTACTCAAGTATTTTTTTTTTGTGCTGCATAGTTACTCGTTACTTTTAAAAAAATGACCACTGCCAGAACAGTAGATGGCAGGTTGCATAAAGCTCAAAAAAATGTGTATAATGTCATTTGTAAATCAGCGCATACGAAAATAAAGGCTGTGTATAATAAAAGCTGCTATACCAAATCTTTCCAATAAAAAGAAAATATGAAACAAACAAATAAATGGTGCTACAGCGCTTAAAGTGCATCAAGAAACTACTAACAAACACAGGTTAATCATTTGAATAAATCATTTGAAATAATAAAAACCATTATGATGTTCAAACTTTTGACTTCTTTCTTTAATAACTACATAACACAGTACTTGTACTTCTACTTTCAGTACTTGAGTAGAAATTTTTTTTCAAAACTACTGGTACTTTTTACTTTTAGTACTTAAGTAGCAAATTTTTTGAAAAAACTACTTGCAATACTTAAGTAAAAAAAATGTTGAATACTTTAGTACTTCTACTTAAGTAACTTTTTCTGCGAGCACTTCCACTTCTACTCAAGTCACTTTTTGATCGAGCACTTGTACTTTTACTCAAGTAGAAATTTCAAGTACTTTATACAAGTCTGTTCCTAGGTTTCCCACAGAAGTGGGAAACATTTTAAAGGGCTGTTTGCTCTCAGATTAAAGTTTGACACATTTATCAGCTGGTGTTGGTAACACAAAAACAGTTTAATGTGTGTTGTAGGTTACACTGTCTGCAGTTCCACTTTGGAAATGGAAGGGGAACTCCCTTCTGCCAAAAAACCTCAGAGATTTAGGCATTGTTCCATTTCCAGCTAATGGCTTTCAGATGTGCAGTTCAAATACTGGTTAACAGCAGATGCTGAATCAAAGCAAAATGCAAAGTGGATGTGGTGCAAAAAATTGTTCAGCATAGCACATGGTGGTGTTTGTGATGTCCATAGTCACGCTGCACGTTCAAAACACAAGTCTATTGCTTCAAAAAAACGTGTTAGATTATCTTACCAATAGCATGGCTGACTAGTTTTTCATACTCCATAATAGCAAAATCAGTCAATTGTAAGCATACAAAAGGGTCCATGCTAATCAAAAACATTGCAAAGTGCAATAAAGAAGTGTTGTGCCAAAAACGTGCATGTTATCACTTTTCATTTCCGATTGCTGAATCTGCAGACAAAGCAACAAGCAAAAATTGGCCATGATGGTTATTTATTTTGATGAAGATGTTGGTAAAACCCAGTATCAGTTCTACTGCCCCACTGAGGCTAATGCTGAGCAAATGTTGTTTTGTGGAAGATAGTATCCTCCGGAAAACTAGTATGGCACTTGATACGGATGGTGCAAGTGTAATGGTTGGTCCAAGAAACTATCTGTCCCACTTCAAATCCAAGCAAACTTTCATGTTTCACATTCATTGTACCTTCCATATTGCTTCCTTATGTATTGCAGATGCCTGTAAAGTTATACCTAAAACTTTGTAAACATACATAACCCTATGGTGGCACGCAGAGAAGAGGAGGAGCCCAGAAGACCAGTGGGGGGTCCAGAAGAGAAAAACGATTGCATACAGCAGGTATGGCGTTTGTTATTAAAAAAAAAAAAAGAACCTTTACAATCACTTTAAACCTGTTGGCGCAGTGCTGGGGTTGGACAAAGACTCCCAGCTGGAATCTCAGACAGCAGTGAAGGCTCAGCAGGGGCAAAATACTGCACATTCCACCCAAAAATAATAAAAATAGTATGAGTGACTATTTAAAACAGCCCTCCAGCGGACATGTGTTTAAACATTTCCTGATAGTTAGGCCAAAGGAGACAGTTTTCTTTTTTTTTATAATGATTTTTATTTTATTTTGTTAACCATTGAACCATTAAAGCTTGTCCCTCTAGGAGAGTTTCTTGCTGAATGTCTTGTAGACAATTCCATTGTAGGTCAAAACCTGAAAGAAAAAATAATATCCAATTGCAGATTATTTGTTAACAGCAACTCTTTTACAGTTTATATTCAGACAAGGAGGTCATAAGGCCTAGCAAAAATTTTCTCCCCAGGAATTTACCTAAAGCAAAACTTAAGCACCCCTAGGGGTGTTTTCTCTAATGCATCCTAATGGGCAAAAATACGCTGTAGCCAGGTGCCACAGCAAAAAAGGCATCCCACTCTGTACAAGTAAATAAAAATAAAAAAAAAAAAATCTGGGCAATGAATTTTCTCTTTAATTCTTGGGTGCTATTTTTAACCACTTCAGCTCCAGGACGCTTTACCAAAAAAAAAAAAAAAGAATGTCTTTTTCCCCACAAATAGAGATTTCGTTTGATAGTATTTGATCACCTCTGTGGTTTTTATTTTTGTGCGCTATAAACAAAAGAAGAACCTCAATTTTGGAAAAAAAAAAAAAACAATATTTTTTTACTTTCGGCTTTGAAACATACCCAATAAAAACATTTTAAAAATCAAAATTTTTTCATTAATTTAGGCCATTATGTATTTTGCTACATATTATTTCTAACAAAAATCCTAACAAGTGTATATTGATTGGTTTGCGCAAAAGTTATAGCATCTACTAACTATGGGATACATTTATGGATTTTTTTTTTTTTTTTTTTATAGTTTTAACTAGTAATGGCGGCGATCAGCGATTTTTAGCGGGACTAAAACATTGGGACTGCGACAAATCTGACACTAAGTGACACTTTTTGTGGATCAGTGACACCAATACAGTGATCAGTGCTAAAAAAAAAATGCACTGTTACTGTATAAATGCCACTGGAAGGAAAGGGGTTAACACCAGGGGTGATTAAGGGGTTAAGTGTGCTCCTAGGGAGTGCTTTCTAACTGCGGAGGGAGTGGATGCACTCGACGAAAAGAGAGATCGATGTTTCAGCTTAGCTTTTTGACAGCTGTGTTGGTGCATGTCCCCCAACACACACTGTCCATCTGATGGTCCTGCATTGTGCATGACGACATCAGGGCTCCTCTGACCAATGGAGCAGTGAACAGAAGTGGCTTCAGGGTACCGGTCATGCATCTGGGAAAAATAAGGTAAGTATAACTGCTTTGTCTGTTCATCCTACTCAAAGCCTCTCAATGGGACACAGATGGCAAAAAAAAAACCCTGACCCTCCCTTGCTCTATCAAAAAATTAAGAAAAAAGTTTACATGAACACTTTCAGGAGGAGCAGCACTGTAAAGGTCAGTTTTTATTTTCACTGGTGTTCAGCTTTAAGTGTGACCTAATATAGGAAAACTATGGAACGTGTACATTGACAATGCGTAATTCCATATTCCTTTGTGAGAAAGGTACATATTTTTGACCATAACTCCCTTTATTGGTTGGGCAATCCACTCCTGTTTCACATTGGTTGCTACAGGCCGTTCCCCCTGCAGGCACTTGAATGAATAAGGCCAGACTGCTTTATATGCGTGATCCATGTGTATTGGTATTCAGTTAAAAGAATCACATTATCCTTACACTCCTGAGAACATCTCCAGAGACTTCAGTAACAGAGTGGACATCCTTAAGCTGCACAACCAGCTTGCCATCCACTAGATTAACGACAGTCTGGGAAAAACAAAAAAAAATAAAATAGTACATGTTCGTGATTTTTTACATTTAATTTTCAATAAAGATTTATTTTTTAAAGTAACAGAATGAATATAACTGATTTTCACAGACAACAATTAAAAACAAATGAATATACACAAGGGGCATAAACCTTTCCGAGCACAAGGTAATCTGTAGAGTTGCCTAAAGCCTATGTTTAGCTAAAATCAATGATATAAAGAATCAGCACAAAGGAAATAACCTATAGTTAGTATGATGAGTCCCTTGTTCTGATTCTTGTTCTCCTCCCAACCCCCGCTGCTGTAATCTTCCAGTGCCATAAGGGGTTAATACATCCTACTGAAGAAGCCAATCCAATGGCGATACGCGTATAGGAGGGAGGAGTTTAGCCCAGGACGTCACGCAGCTGCTGAAAACGGAATGGTGTGGTATGCAGTCTGACGATCGTTTGGTGATTTATATATGCTTTTTTTAATCTGATTTCTTGTAAGTGAATTTTTTTTGGGACATCTTAAAAAATTATTTAAATGGAGAGCACTATAGAGTTGCCTTTGTGTTACATGTGGTCCGTGTGAGGATTATTGGCCCAGACGGGAGTACTGGATCTAAGGAAGGAAGTTTTACTTCCATCTCAGAGTGAATGGTGGGAGTTGTGAAATAAGTCTTTTATTAACAGAAGTGAGGTGAGCGTTCAATTCACCTAGTGGTGGCACCAATTCATTTTTTTAACCACTTAACGTCTAGCGACGTAGACCTACGTCGGCTGACTTTGCGTGGTTGTACCGGGGTGATGCCTCTAGCGAGAGGCATCATCCTGGTACCATTTTTTAAAGCCGACGGTAATGACCGATGCCGCTCGGGAGCCGCTCGATCGTTACCACGGCGAGCGGAAGGGGATATCCCCCCTCCCTCTGCCTTCCGCGGCTTTGCCTGGTCTCCCGTCCCACCAGTAGACCCGAGCATCCAGCCGGAATGTCCGCCGGCTGGATGGAGTCCCGATCAAAGCCGGAAACGGCTTTGATCTCCGATGACGTAACCCGGAGGCGGCGTCCATGACGTCACGTCCGGGTTACTCTGCTGCTAAAGGCAGTAGATTCAATAAGTGACAGTATTCAAAAATGCAGTTTTCGGCGTTTTGAATACATGGAAGTGTAGTGGAGGGGTTTAGGGTCTTTTAGACCCGCGATCCCTCCATAAAGAGTACCTGTCACTGCATATTGCTGTCACAAGGGATGTTTACATTGCTTGTGACAGCAATAAAAGTGATCAGATTTTATTTTTTTTTTTTTTTAAAACCTGTGTTAAAATGAAAAAAAAGAATAAAATAAATAGGAAAAAAAAAATGTAGCGGCCCCCGTTGCCTTTAGCTCGCGCACGAAAGAAAACATATATAGAAGTCGCACCACAAATGAAATTGCTGTTCAAACCACATATGTGAGGTATTGCTGCGATCGCCAGAGCATGAGCAATAATTAAAAAAAAGAGCTACACTCTAACTCTAAACTGGTAACCGTTAAAAATTTTTAAAGTGTCGCCTATGGAGATTTTTTATTGACCGTAGTTTATCGACATTCCGCGGGTGTGCGCAATTTTAAACCATAACATGTTGGGTATCTATTTACTCGACGTGACATCATATTTCACAATATACAAAAAATGGGCTAACTTTACTGTTTAGTTTTTTTAAAATGCAGTGAAATGTGATTTTTCGTAATTTTTCCAAAAAAATGGTGTTTGAAAGACCGCTGTGCAAATACCGCGTGACAAAAAATATTGCAATGACCGCCATTTTATTCTCCAGAGTCTTTTCTAAAAAAAAAAAAAAAAACACAGAATTGTTGACATTGTTGCAGATTTATTAAAAAAGAAAAACTGAAATATATCACATGGTCCTAAGTATTCAGACCCTTTGCTCAGTATTTAGTAGAATCCCCCTTTTGATCTAATACAGCCAGGAGTCTTTTTGGAAAAGATGCAACAAGTCTTTCACACCTGGATTTGGGGATCCTCTGCCATTCCTCCTTGCAGATCCTCTCCAGTTCTGTCAGGTTGGATGGTAAACGTTGGTGGACAGCCATTTTTAGGTCTCTCCAGAGATGCTCAATTGGGTTTAAGTCAGGGCTCTGGCTGGGCCATTCAAGAACAGTCACGGAGTTGTTGTGAAGCCACTCCTTCGTTATTTTAGCTGTGTGCTTAGGGTCATTGTCTTGTTGGAAGGTAAACCTTCGGCCCAGTCTGAGGTCCAGAGCACTCTGGAGAAGGTTTTTGTCCAGGATATCCCTGTACTTGGCCGCATTCATCTTTCCCTCGATTGCAACCATGTCGTCCTGTCCCTGCAGCTGAAAAACACCCCCACAGCATGATGCTGCCACCACCATGCTTCACTGTTGGGACTGTATTGGACAGGTGATGAGCAGTGCCTGGTTTTCTCCACACATACCGCTTAGAATTAAGGTCAAAAAGTTCTATTTTGGTCTCATCAGACCAGAGAATCTTATTTCTCACCATCTTGGAGTCCTTCAGGTGTTTTTTAGCAAACTCCATGCGGGCTTTCATGTGTCTTACACTGAGGGGAGGCTTCCGTCGGGCCACTCTGCCATTAAACCCCCGACTGGTGGAGGGCTGCAGTGATGGTTGACTTTCTACAACTTTCTCCCATCTCCTGACTGCATCTCTGGAGCTCAGCCACAGTGATCTTTGGGTTCTTCTTTACCTCTCTCACCAAGGCTCTTCTCCCCCGATAACTCAGTTTGGCCGGACGGCCAGCTCTAGGAAGGGTTCTGGTCGTCCCAAACGTCTTCCATTTGAGGATTATGGAGGCCACTGTGCTCTTAGGAACCTTAAGTGCAGCAGAAATCTTTTTGTAACCTTGGCCAGATCTGTGCCTTGCCACAATTCTGTCTCTGAGCTCTTCAGGCAGTTCCTTTGACCTCATGATTCTCATTTGCTCTGACATGCATTGTGATCTGGAAGGTCTTATATAGACAGATGTGTGGCTTTCCTAATCAAGTCCAATCAGTATAATCAAACACAGCTGGACTCAAATGAAGGTGTAGAACCATCTCAAGGATGATCAGAAGAAATGGAAAGCACCTGAGTTAAATATATGAGTGTCACAGCAAAGGGTCTGAATACTTAGGACCATGTGATATTTCAGTTTTTCTTTTTTAATAAATCTGCAACAATGTCAACAATTCTGTGTTTTTCTGTCAGTATGGGGTGCTATGTGTACATTCATGAGGAAGAAGAATGAACCTAAATGATTTTAGCAAATGGCTGCAATATAACAAAGAGTGAAAAATTTAAGGGGGTCTGAATACTTTCCGTACCCACTGTATATATATATATATATATATAATGTTTGGGGGTTTTAAGTAGTTTTCTAGCAAAAAATACTGATTTAAACTTGTAAACAAAAAGTGTCAAAAATAGGCTAATAGGCTAAGTGCCGGTTCACACTGAAGCGGCACTACTTCGGGGGCGACCTGGGAAGTCGCGTGCACCGCGACTTCGTCGCGACTTGCACGGACTTCATAAAATGAATGTCTATGCAAGTCGCTCCAGGTTGCTCCGAAGTAGTACAGGACCCTTTTTCTAAGTCGGAGCGACTTGTGTCGCTCCTATTAGAACGGGTCCTGTAGCACTGCATGGACCGCGACGGACCGCGATTTGTCAGGCTGACAAGTCGCCTGACAAGTCGCCTGACAAGTCGCGGTAGTGTGAATGGAGTCTTAGTGGTAAAGTGGTTAAGAAGATTTGAGCACGGCGGTGGAATATATATATATAAAGGACTTTCACTTCACACATTTATATGTTTATTCACTTAATATTATTGTCTTTTGTGATTTATTAGGAGTTTTTCACAGTATTGAATATTCAGCAGCGCTGCACCATATGTTTATATATTGATTATTACTTAGTGTGGTGAAATCACTAATAGGTGTTCAGCAGCTACTGAACACAGAGTTTGACATATAGGTATTTTGTTTGATCATTAAAGCCTAGTACACACGCAACGATTATCGGCCGACCGATCGTCCGACTTTTGTCCAAGTTGTGTTTTGTTGGTTGGAATGTGCCTAGACTGCCCACAAATTTTCTCGCCTGACAAAATTCTACTTCAGAAGTGATGTCATGTGT
Organism: Pelophylax lessonae; assembly: GCF_965119305.1. Lineage (NCBI taxonomy): Eukaryota > Metazoa > Chordata > Amphibia > Anura > Ranidae > Pelophylax > Pelophylax lessonae. The sequence goes on from NC_138768.1 coordinate 821,673,566, forward strand.
TGGTTTGCTTTCTTAGTGTTCTTTCTTCTCTGAACATGCCCAGACTTGCTCATTAGATTTTTCCCCGTCGAAATCTGTACTGACTGCACGAAAATCGGACATGTTTTGATGGCGGACAAAAATTTTATAGCCTGCACACCAGATTTTTTTCGGCCGAAAAGTCGGAGTCGGTTGTTGGAAGCATCATACTAACAAGCCAAAAATCGGCAGATCGGTCGTCAGACGAAAATTCCCTGCCGAATTTCGACGCGTGTGTACGGGGCTTTAGTGTAGGAGTTACAATAAAAATAAAAATAGAAAAGTATTTATAGGTGGCGCTGATTGCACACATCTGATTTAATACAACTAAAGGGCTGTCAGAAGCTTTCATCAAGAAAGACCCACTATGCCTGCCCTCTCCTGCCAGATTCACCATTTGTGAAAGCTATACTACAGCTTCTATGAATAACATGAATAACACAGGATTTATTAATGGAGGTGGCTGAGCTATCAATCATCTGTATGTTCCTCATTCTGAGATCCTCTGTCATTTATGTTAAGCTTTGAATTCATTGGTTTGAATCCTACAAGGTCATTATAGGCTAGGAGTTTGTATGTTCCTCCCATGTGTGTGCTCCCTTCTGTAGCAGATACAATACTGTGTTTCTAAAAAGGTTCCAGTACACTCTTCTTATACTGATGATCAGCTTTAATTTAAACTATAAGTTAACATTATCATTTCATCCTCTAACAACTCCTCCTATTGGTGTTCTTACCTTAACTTTCCCATGAGTCAGTGAATCCATCTCAGTCTCCTCACCGATTGTGAACTCATTGCGTAGGACACTGGGCCCGGTGGTCACTGTCATCACAAAATGATTTCCAGTCTGAACGATTTCTGTGGTAGTCTTTAGATCTTTAAATTTCTGGATTACATCATCAGGAACCCCTGAAATCAGTAAAACACTCTTTTGTGCTTTTTTTTCAGAAACCACAAATCAGCCCACAAGTATGCATTCAAACTGGCATTGGCCACACATGTATTTCAGGCTTGCTTCAGGGGTGCCAAAACACTGCAACCTGTTGGTGCTGGTATGCGGGAGATTGTGGGAACAGGTCATCCAGGGGAGCAGCAAGCACATATGCAGCTGTTTTAGCTTGCTATGAAATAAACTGTAGGTAGAATAGTTATTAAGTATAATTTGGCCTTTCTCAAGCCTTTTAACACTGAGGAACCCTTGAAAAAACATATTTTCAGGAAACCCCTGCTAATAATTATGCTGTACTATATCTAATGTACATTAGCATGATGGTCATTGGGAAGAAAGCTCCTTACATTTTTGGTCAGTGTGAAGAATTCCCCCTTCAGGTAAAAATAGCATTTTTGACAGTGGTTACTTATCTGAAAGGCAGACATAGTTTTTTTTCTTATGGAAGACCTAACAACCTTAGGGTTCCAAATAATCCTGGTTGAGAAAGGCTGGTGTAACTCACGGACACGTGGAATGGTCATTGTCAACAGCCTGGCTTCAACAGGACTCTTTGCATTAGGTAGTGAAAGGGTCTGGTGGCTAAACCTTGACCTGGGTAGGGCTGAGGGGTGGGGTGATATTGAACATTAAAACCAAACCAGTTTCCAATCTGCTGTCATTTTGCTATACGACGGCCTCCCGGATTGTGCCTCGCCAGAGTTGTATAAAGTACTCGAAACCCATACTTGAGTAAAAGTACAAGTGCTTGATCAAAAAGTGACTTGAGTAGAAGTTGAAGTGCTCGATCAAAAAGTGACTTGAGTAGAAGTACTAAAGTATTCAACATTTTTTGTACTTAAGTATTGCAAGTAGTTTTTTTTTAATTTTGCTACTCAAGTACTGAAAGTAAAAGTAACAGTAGTTTTGAAGAAAAATTGCTACTCAAGTATTGAAAGTAAAAGTACAAGTACTTGTGTTCTGTAGTTATTAAAGAAAGAAGTCAAAAGTATGAACATCATATTGTTTTTTATTATTTCAAATTATTTATACATACAGTAGCATTTATTTTCGTATGCGCTGATAATACACATGTTTTGAGCTTCATGAAACCTGCCATCTACTGTTCTGGCAGTGGTAATTTTTATAATAGTAACGAGTAACTATGCAGCACAAAAAAAATATTGGAGTAGAAGTATTGAAATCATTGAAAAAATGTAGTGAAGTAAAAATGGAAGTAGGAGAAAAAGATTCTACTCCTGGAAAGTACAGATACCGCCTTTCGGTACTTAAGTACAGTAGTGAAGTAGTTCTACTTAGTTACTATACATCTCTGTGACTCGCAGATGGCTGTGGCCCAATCTGACACAGCTGATGACTGAACAGTGGAAACGGCCCATTGCAGATACTCTGTGACCGCTGTGATCAATGAAAGCAGATCACATGACAATTGTAAACAATGGATGGCATCCTTTCATGCCATCTATTGAGTACAATTATGGTGCTAGCTGTGATTGGTCACAATGATCACATGGTACAGACAGGGCTTATCACAGCCCATCTGTACCATGTGATTAACTGTACCCAGTCACAGCTAATCACAACAAAACAAACTGAATTAATCAATTTTAATAAGTAAAATGTTTGCTTATAGCAATTAATAAAAAAATACTGATCACTTCCCCAGAGTAGTATAATGTTACTATGGTAACATTATACTGTATTGCTCTGGTCACAGTGTGTAGAAAAAAAAAAAAAAAACGAAAAAATTAATTGTCATACTAGTTATATGATCAGTGGTGTATTTTGGTTTTGTGCTGCCCTAGGCAAGACTAAAATTGGGCGCTCCCCCGCTATGTAAATTTGCCCCACTCCTTTCTTAACGGATGTGACTTCCTCCAAAATTGAAGGTCTACAAGTCCCGGCATGAACCCCTGAGATCTCAAAAGAGGGGGGGGGGTGAGAGGGGGTGGGAGAGAGAGAAGGGTGAGGGAGAGAGAGAGGGGGGGTGGGTGAGGGAGGGAGGGAGAGAGGGGGGGTGAAAGAAAGGGGGGAAAGAGAAATAGGGGGGGTGAGAGAGAGAGAGCGGGAAATCAAAGAGTGAGAGAGATGATGAGAGAGAGGGGATAAGAGAGAGAGGGGGGATGAGAGAGAGAGAGAGAGAGGGGATGAGAGGGTGTGGGAGAGAGAGAGGGGATGAGAGAGAGAGGGGAATGAGAGAGAGAGAGGGGGATGAGAGAGAGAGAGAGAGAGAGAGAGAGAGAGAGGGGATGAGAGGGTGTGAGAGAGAGGGGAATGAGAGAGAGAGAGGGGGGATGAGAGAGAGAGAGGGGGGATGAGAGGGTGTGAGAGAGAGAGGGGGGTGAGAGAGAGAGGGGAATGAGAGAGAGAGAGGGGGGATGAGAGAGAGAGAGGGGGGATGAGAGAGAGAGAGGGGATGAGAGGGTGTGAGACAGAGAGGGGGGACGAGAGGGAGAGGGGAATGAGAGAGAGAGAGGGGGATGAGAGAGAAAGAGAGAGGGGGATGAGAGAGATAGAGAGAGAGGGTGAGAGAGGGGGTGAGAGAGAGAGGGTGAGAGAGGGAGAAAGAGAGAGAGGGGGTGAGAGAGGGAGAGAGAGAGGAGGGGTGAGGGAGAGAGAGAGAGAGAGAGAGAGGGGGTGAGACAGGCGGCTCTAGCAACCAGTGGCCAATAGAGTCTCAGGTGGAGGGGGGTGCCTTTTTTGCTGCCCCCTGCAAAGTTCCGCCCTAGGCCTGGGCCTTGTTGGCCTAGGCCAAAATACAGCACTGTATATGATGACACTGAACTGCACTGGTGACAGTATGTAAAAAAATGCAAACATTTCTTCTTTTTCCAAAAAATTATGACAAAATTTACAACTTCTAAAAACTCGCCATGCCTCTTACTAAATACTTTGGACTGTCTGCTTTCCAAAAAGGGGTTCTTTGGGGGATTTTTGTGCTGACATTTTTGGGCCTCATGAAATGAGATAGGTTGTCAGTACATCAGGAATGATTGATTTTCAGATATACTGTATACCAAAGTTTGTGGACTCTATAATTTTCCTACAGACTAAATCATATACACCGATTTAGGTTATTTTCACCAAAGAAATGTAGCAGAATACATTTTGGCCTAAATTTATGAAGAGCAAATTTTTATTTGCAAAATTTTATAACAGAAACAAAGAAAAATATGTTTGTTTATTTAGCAAAAGATAAAAAAAAATCCCAGTGGTGAATAAATACCACCAAAAGAAAGCTCTATTTGTGTGAAGAAAATGATAAAAATTGTGTTTGGGTACAGTGTTGCAATTGTCATTAATTGTGAGACAGTACTGAAAGCTTAAAATTGGCCTGGGCAGGAGGGGTGTAAAAGTGCATGGCATTGAAGTGATGAAACTTCATAAATAATACAATATGACACAAATAATTTTCATTGGAGTATTATGGCCACAGATTTTAGTAAGTAACAGGATAATAACAATTCTATGATTTACACCAATTCTTTAAAAACATACAAGAAAATTGATTTGACCATTAATACAAGGTCCTTGACAGTGCCACCCAAAAACATGTTTCACTGTAAACCTGTACCAGCCACCAGTCATCTACAACCAGCTCGGTGGGTACACACCAGAAATTTTTACACCTTTATTCACCTGGAATATCATGTTCCATTGTAAAAACATATTAGCCAGTAGCCAGCTACAACCAACTCCTCGGGTACATACCAGGTATTCTTACACCATTATTCACCTGAAATAAACCTTAGTAAGTACACCCTTCATGAAAACCACATTATCATACATATTTGTGACCATTAAGGTTAAACCACTTGTCCAAACAATACCAAGGATCTCTGGCACTATCAAGGACTTGCTACAGCATTCAGAAATTGACCACACAATTCTGAATGCCCCACCACAACTGCAGGGCTTGCTGCAGACCCTCCTGAAACTCAAAATTGAAGACCTTGAGCCCTTGTTTACAATGATAGCAGCTTTGAAATCATTCAACTTCATCTGAACTCGCACAATTTCAAAGCCGCATTTCAGTCCGACTTTGGGGGCGACTTGAAAGACATTTATGTGGGTTCATGCACGGATGTCTATTGAAGTCGCCCCCGAAGTCACCAAAAGTAGTGCAGGAACTATTTTTGGAAATCGACCGATTGGGGTGGTGCCATTGCCCGCAATAGTCTGTGATTTGACCTGTCAAATCGCATTTCAAATCATGCCAACGTGAACAGGGGCTAAGGCCTACTTCATTTAAATGAACATCGTTATCATAAAAATTGGCGGCAGACAGTGATGAACTGTAATACCACCTGTTGATGGTGGATACATTTTGACAGTGCTTGATTAAATTTGACTCAGGGTTTATTTAGAATAGCTCAATCAATAATTAGTTGTCACTTCAACCTGGGAACCTTTTCCGACCAGACTACCATGATGTCTGGAAACATTTCCCAGACATGCAAAAAACGGAATTTTTGTAAAATCTTACCTGTAAAATTCCTTTCTCTGAGTCCTCCGACAGTCGCCGCCCACTTCATATTCATCACCAATGGGGTTATGTCCTCTATTCCGTAGGAGTAGCTAGGCAACAGAATATGTTAGTACAAAGACTTTTAACATATCCCACCCCCAGGGGGTGGTCCCCTCAGTACATAACCCTCCACTTCCTGTATCCAACTCAGTTTCAGTGGAATAGCAGTAGAGAGTACATCAAAACCCCAAAAGAGGGGCGGGGGCAGCGACTGTCGGAGGACTCAGAGAAAGGAATTTTACAGGTAAGATTTTACAAAAATTCCGTTTTCTCTTACGTCCTCCGACAGTCGGGAGAGTGTCAGGAGAGAAACCCCTGGATTCGCACCAGGCAAAATACGCCTTCCAAGTACGGTAATAAACCTTCCCCGAGGAAGACTTCCTCGCATTTATTAAGGTGTGAATGACCTCAGGGGAAAGACCCCTGTTCTTCAGGACCTCGGTTTCAACAGCCAGGCCGTCAAAGCCAGCGACTGTAAAGCAGGATGGAAGATCGGTCCTTGCGACAGAAGATCTTCTCGAAGAGGCAGACGCCACGGGGCGTCGATTGCGAGATTTACGAGGTCTGCGTACCAGGACCGGCGAGGCCAGTCCGGTGCCACAAGAATCACCGTGGTCGGTCCCGCGTGTAACCTGCGAAGGAACCTGGACAGCAATTGAATCGGTGGGAACGCATACATCAGTTGGTACTGATGCCACGGGGCAACCAACGCGTCCGACGCGTCTGCCCGAGGATCGCGCGTCCTTGCCACGAACCGTGGTACTTTGTTGTTCAGACGAGACGCGAACAGGTCTACCTCCGGAAGACCCCACCTCGCGCACAACATCTGGAAGACAGCCGGGTGAAGGGACCATTCCCCCTGGTCCAGGGTCTGGCGGCTCAGATAATCCGCCTGCCAATTCTCCACCCCCGGAATGTGAACTGCCGATATTGCCGGGACATGCGTCTCGGCCCAAGACAGAATCGCGGCCACTTCTCGAGCCGCCCGGGCACTCCTGGTGCCCCCTTGGTGATTGATGTAAGCCACCGCCGTGGCATTGTCCGTCTGCACCCGAACCGGGCAGCCGTGAAGATTGTCCGTCCAACGACGAAGACAGAGGAGTATCGCTCGCAGTTCCAGAACGTTGATCGGAAGGGAGGATTCCTCCGTCGACCAAACACGACAGGCTGGCGTCCGTGGTGATCATCGTCCACGAAAGGGGACGAAAAGACTTGCCCCCCGATACTGAGGGGGATTGAAGCCACCACAGAAGATCCCTTCTGGTCTGAGAACTCAATGACATCTGGAGATCCAGAGACTGCGGACGCCCGTCCCACTTGGACAATATCTCCGCTTGGAGATCCCGTGTGTGAAACTGGGCGAAGGGAATCGCCTCGAAAGCCGAGACCATCAATCCCAGACACCGCATGCACGTCCAAATGGACGAAGATGGAACGTCCCTGAGGGACCTGACTGCCTCCTGAAGAGCTGCGAGTTTTTCTTCCGGCAGGAAGACCTTCGCCTGGACAGAGTCCAGAATCATACCCAGGTAAGAAATCCGAACCGATGGGCACAATGTCGACTTTGGAAAATTGATCGTCCAACCAAACTCCTGCAGAGTCTGCAACGTGACGGACAGATCCTTCTCCAGACTCTGGCCGGTCGCAGACCGAACCAGAATATCGTCCGGATACCCCAGAACCGAAATGCCCTGGGCCCTCAACAAAGCCAGAACCGGTGCCAGCACCTTGGTGAACACCCTCGGAGCCGAGGCGAGACCAAAAGGCAACGCCACAAATTGGTAATGATCTTCCGCTATGGCGAATCGAAGGTACCTCTGGTGACCCTCGAAAATCGGGATGTGAAGATACGCATCCTTCAAGTCGATGGAAACCATGAACTCCCCCGGAACCAGGGCAGCCACCACCGACCGCAGGGATTCCATGCGGAACTTGCGCACCCGCACAAAGCGGTTCAGCGCCTTCAAGTCCAGAATCGGACGCACCTTGCCCTCCTTCCTGGGCACGGTGAACAGATTGGAATAGAACCCTCGAAATCTGTCCCGATGAGGCACCGGGACCACCACTCCCTGAGCCCTCAGGTCCTGCACCGCTAGATGCAGGTCCCGCAAACGCTCCGGGGATAACAGAAGATTTGAGGGAAAAAATCTGCTCTCCGGCCGAGAGAGAAACTCGATCTTGTAGCCAGATCGAACGATTTCCTGAACCCACCTGTCCCGAATCCGGGACAGCCATGGCTGAGGGAAACCGAGCAAGCGTCCCCCCACCCCTGATTCGGGTGAGGGCGCCCCTTCAGGCCGCACTGTTGTGGGCCGCAGAACCGGATTGGCCGGACTTTTGCTTACCTGCCCACGGCTTCTTGTGGGAGCCTTGACCCTTGGACGGCTTGCCCCTATAGTGTGACCGAAAGGCACGAAAGGACCCCTGGGGGGGCCGAAAGAAAGCATTCTTTTTTCCAGGAGCCGTCTTAGTCTTGTGGGATTGAGGTAAGAGCGTGCTCTTACCCCCCGTGACCCCTTTAATTAGGGCATCCAGGGATTCGCCAAAAAGGCGAGAACCATCAAAAGGCAGATTGGCCAAGGTCTTACGTGAAGATTGATCCACAGACCAACACTTCAACCAAACCAGGCGGCGAGATAACCCGCCACACTGTGTAACATGACACCCTGGTGGATTTGATCCACCATATCCAAAGTCGCCTGGGGGGCAGAATCAGCCACCAGGACACGCCTAGGCACCTGCGTCCAGCTCGCGACCGCCCGGGCCGCCATAAGTGAAGCAAATAAAGCTTTCAACATAGAACCCATAATAGAATAGGTATGACGGGCAAGGGACTCCATCCTCTTGTCCGTGGCATCCCGGAACACCGGGGTGTCTTCAGCAGGAATCGCAGTGGACTTGTTCAAAACTGCTATCGCATGGTCCACCGGAGGTGGGACACACCAACGCTCATCAGTAGCGGGCGTAAAAGGATAGCGCAGCTTAAACCTACTTGGTACAGCAAAAAGGTTTGCGTATATTACGCCATTGTTCTTTCACATCGCGCTGAAAATCATCAGTGCATGGAAACATCTGCGATGATTTGCGCCTTTTCTGCGTCCCATAAGCCGCCAAGGCAGCTGGAGGACATGTTTCCTCCTCCAAACGCAGAGTTTGCTTGATAGAAGCAACCAATTCATCCATGAGTGCAAGCTCTTCAGACGAGCCAGGGGGAGAATTATCAACCCCCTCTACCTCAGCCTCCATTTCTGACCCTATAAGGTCCGGGGAGGAACGAGACCCCGATAAGGAGATCTCTGCCACAGCAGCCCCAGTACCATCACCCTCTGAATCAGAGGAAATTGAAACTCTGGGCCTTTTAGAGGATTGAGCAGCCACCAGCATTTGCACCTGAGTCGCAAGGCTAGCCACAATCGCAGCCAAATCCCCCCGGGGGGGGGGGAACCGCAGTCCCCTGGCTTCCCACTAAAGTGGCAGGAAACTTGCATTCCTGAGAATCCATGCCCCTGTAGTAGCAAAAATAAATGGGTGACCGCCCCTTTAAGAGAGCGCTGCGATCGTAGCCCACTCACACTAAGCACCCCACACAAGGGACCCCCACAGGGACAAGTATACCAAGGCAGGATACAGTGAATAGAGAGAAATGAACCTGGAGAGATCGGTGCTGCTGCTGCTGCCTGCGGTGCTCCTGAAGGAAAGGAAGTGCTGGCATACAGGGCGCTCTATTAAAGCCTATGGAGGCTACAAGAAAATGGCCGCCATGCATGTAAAACATGCGGCCGGAGCGATCGCAGCCAAAATGGCGCCGTTTTGGCGCCGAAACCGACGCTCCCACACCCCATGAGGGTGAAGTAAAACACACCATCTGCCCAAAAAAGGAACATGGTAAACCGCCGCAGCGGCGCTGTAATGTGCCCCAAGCATGAGAAACTCAAGCCCCACAGCACACAGCCGTTCACACAGACAGAAAACTGACACAGAGTGCAGCCAGCCCCCCCTCCTGCAGCCCACAGCATGCAATGTGAGAGATAGGGAAACAGTAATAGTGTGAACACAGGGCAAGGTACACAGTCCCAAACTGACACCCCCCAGACAGACAGGTCCCCACATAAATGCACTTACCTCTTACATGGCGTGGGGGACCCGCACAGGCGAACAAACCGCTGTACATGAGGCAGGGAGAGTCGCATCCAGGACGCATCAGAAGGTGGGTTGAGAAACCGCACAGCGTCCGGTGAGGTAGCCACCTCACCTAGCATCCCTGCACGGAACAGGGATGGGTCGTTCAGATAACTCAGGAGCGATACCTGACTGAACGCTCGATGGCGGGCTGAGAAACCACTGACCCACAGCCTGCTACCAGGGGGGTCAGCCCGAGACGCAGCCCGCATGATCCTCTTCTTCCGAAGAACTAACTAACGCTGGTAAAATAACAGCTAACAAGAAAGAGAGAAAAAACTCAAATAAAATCCAAAGAAAGGAAAGAGAGCTGAGACAAGGTGCCCCAGCACAGAAACTTCCAGCTACTCCTGACAGCTAGACAAATGAAACTGAGTTGGATACAGGAAGTGGAGGGTTATGTACTGAGGGGACCACCCCCTGGGGGTGGGATATGTTAAAAGTCTTTGTACTAACATATTCTGTTGCCTAGCTACTCCTACGGAATAGAGGACATAACCCCATTGGTGATGAATATGAAGTGGGCGGCGACTGTCGGAGGACGTAAGAGAAAGAAGAGTTTATTGTCTCCAACTAATCTGTGCATGGGAAAAAAAACACCATCATGTCCACCTGCATGTATCAGCACATGCAGTGGGTCCCACATTATCCGCTTCCTCCTCCCTTTTATCTTTACTCTTTTCCCATTTTTCAATTGAAAAATGCTCCAGTAGTGAAAGGGACAAAAATATCAATGTTTCAGACTTTCTCCCTAAGCTCTTTATTTACATGTGCCCCCAAAGGACCCTCAAAGCATGTACATGCTGCTCTTTGCAGCATCCAATATGGGCATTGGCTTATTCCCTTCTTGAACCTCACCCTTATAATTCCTAGGAGTGGTGGTAGGGACCGCAGAGGAATTAGCACTGGTTGGCTTTTCTACAGTACCTTAGTGCTGCTAGCAGTGGTGTTGTGTCACACCCCTTTCGGCTGATATAGACCCAGGTGGCACCACATCAGTATTTACTTCAATAGCTTCCTTCCTGTTCGGGTATTCAAAACAGTATTGGTGAAGTAACCCAGACTACTTCTGGACCTATATCACCCACACAGGAAACCCTTCTCAAGTCTATCTAAAATTCCCCGCAAGGTGATATAAGTGCCCCGGTATCAGCACTAACTAAGGAGAACCCTCACCCCATGGCAGTCCTTCCTGATTCCTCCAAAATAGGCTGCCTACTGACTGGTGCTGGAGTCCAGGAAGAACACCACCTTGCAACACAGAAGGTAAAACATTTTTGAGGCTCACTCGATGGCACCCCACAGGTGGCCAGCTGTGGCACCGCTGTTCCAGGCTCCATTTTTGATCCTGATGGTAAACTTCTTTGGATACCTCCTGACCAGTGCCACCTGTGAAGGAAATGAAGGGTGCTTGACCTGGCAGTGTGGATTCATCCAGCTGCAGCAGGGCTGATGAAGCATTTCCGGAACTCTAGGACTGCTCAGGGACCTTAATCTGTATTCTGTAAAGGCAACCAAAGAGAGGAGACACCATCAACCTACCCTACAGCCTCTGCAGCCACACTAACCTCAACAGGGCAGCTACAGCCATCTCCCTACAAGACTAACTCTTACAGGTGCTGTAAGGGATAACAAAGCTTCTCTGCATCTCAGCAGCTCTGTTTTTCCTCCAATCTCTGTACCTTGCACGGATCCATTCTGTGTGTTGTATGACACAGGAGCCCTGTGCAAGATTTCTGCCCTGGCTGAATCCATAGATCTTCCTAAACTGCTGCAGGAGCAGCTCCAGCGATACACTTAACCTGAAAACCTGCTGATAGAAAACAGTGAGGATCTGAGGCCTGTGAAAAAACAAGTAAGACACTTATCCACTCCACACGTCTCCAAATTGCTCACCACACTGTCTGTTCCTCCTTGAGGCTTTGACAAGCAAGGGGTGCTCTACACCGCTAGTCCTATTTTTTAACTCATTACATAGCCTCTCCCACTCCACTGCCATAAAGACACCATTATTTTATTAAAACTAATTTATTAGGTGCAGGACTATCCAGCACCTATAAGCGAGTCAATGTCTTTAAAGGCCCCAAGGTAGCCTGCAGAAGACTAACTTTGAAGAGGCCTAGGCTTAGCTCCTTCATCGCAAAAGCCCAAAGGCAACTTAGCTTTTAGTTGTGTTGATAGACTATTATCAGAATCTAGGTAAGAACAAAGGTCTCAACATTACCAGGGAGTAGCACTACATGTGGGGTCTCATCCGTAATTCCTCTATTCTGAGTTGTCAGTGACCTAGCCAACGAGCCATAAGAAGTCAACATGGAGCCTACTGCAGCTGCCAAGTGGTGCCAAGAGCAAAACAACCAACTAGAACTGTGTGTAGGGGTTGATATACCATAGGGTGAGTGGACTAAAGAGCAAGCCTGACAGACACTAGTAGCCTTAGTCTCCAGCCAGTGGAAATTCAACCTTGATGTGAAGACAAATCCAAGTGCTTCTCACACTTACATCCTGGCAGAATGGAAAAAAGGAGTTCCTACAAGGAGACAAGCTGACTGAGGAAGTTGATCATCTGATCCAAATAAACAGGCCAAATTCAATTCTGAGAGCTCCAGGCAAACTACACCAGACCCAGAAGTAGTCGCCACGGCACTGTCAACTTCTTCTGAGGGCCTTTTAGTCTTTCTGGTGACCGAGCTCAGGAAGCTGGTGGAAGGTCTTCTAAAGAATCTTGTCATGCCAACCAGTTATTGTTACTGCAAGTTAGGATTCTTTTCTGGCAAGACCCTCACTCTTTCTAGGGAGGATGACTTTGACAGCTGGAACAATCAAGCAATTCAAGCTGTTGAGGAGCGGGAAGTAGTTGACGCTTTTAAAAGACAAATAGTGACTGAGAGTTTAGGGGCCCAAGCCTCAGATGTAATCAGAAACTTAAAACAAGACAATCCAGGTTGCGATATCTCTGAATGTCTAGAGGCCCTTTGGTAAATCCATGGGAGAGTTGAAAACTGTATAGTTAAAGTGATTGTAAATGATCACCTTGTAAAACAACCCATTCAGTTTAAAATATAAATAAAAGGCAAAACGCTTTATATAAAAAACATAATAAATACATTTTTTCCCATAAATGCTGGAAGGAGGAGAAGCAGCAGCACAGTGAATGGCTGTCCATGGTGGGGGCGTGTCAGGAAAAGTGTGGTCATTGGAGGAGCGTACACAGAGTTCCTAGCATAGCTAGAGCACTGACCACAGTGTGCTCTCCAGCTTAGTGTGGTCAGTTTCTAATAAGAAAGCTACGGGACTAGCAGGAACACCAGGGATTTCACATAAAGGAAGCAATACAAAGAGAGCAGGATACTTTTGCATACAAGTGCATGGTACAGCAGGAACATATCAGGAGTATGAAGTGTTGGGGCAACAAGCACTTTAATTTATATTTTTGAACACACCTATCAGAGAGAAAAGAAAAGAGAAGCTGTCAGACTACATCCGGCAACTGAACAAAATTCTTCACCAAATCATATTTAAAGGCGGAATAGAAACAGTGAGTTCAAGCAAAGCCCTGTTAGAAAGGGGCTCGGTTTTTAGATCCCATCGTGTTTCAGCTCAGGGCCAGGGATCAAAATTATCCACTTATTTATTCTAAATTGATTTATTAGTAGGAAGCTCCCATATCTGCCAAGGCCCTGAGACCCTAGGCATCCAAGGGACATAAGCCCAGGGAAGTCACCTATTTCACTCAGGCTGTGGAAGATACAGAAACTCGTTTGAGAGAGGGGCCTTCCACTGCCATGGATACTTTGACTCAAGCTATAGCACAGATAGCTCAAATGTAATACACTCTACAGCTGACTTTCTGTGAAGTCCATGAGATAGTAGGGCAAGTTTTGGAAGTTCAAACTAAAATATGCAGAAGTCCCTGTCAAAGATGAAACAGACAGCAGCTACTCCAGCAGCTTAAACTGTTGTGGGAAAGTAGCACACATCGGAGCACAGTGCCCTAGTGGGGAGAACGTGCCAGATCTAATTGCAGAAGTTGTTATGGACTTCTGCAGTGTTATAAAGTGTTATGGAATGTGTTCCTGAGAAAGCCAGAGGGAAACTGATGCAAACACTGGAGCTGGGGGCAGAAAAAATGCCACCTAGCTGCACCTCTGAAAAACAAACCAATCCATGTAATCTGCTCCCTGGCAAACAGGCATGGAAGGTCGATGCACACTGTTCTGTTAGGCCCAGTGAGAAACATTAAAAGAGACAAGCACAAGGTGAGAAGAGTGCACAGGTATGGACCACAGAGCCTGCCCCAAAACAAACTCCCTAATCCGTTAGTGAGCCCTTTGCCAATAATCTTAACCAAGTAGAAGGTGTATACACTAAAACGCTGTTGGATACAGGAGTACAGGTCACATTATTATTCTGAGACTTCTATAAGTATCTAAAGCACATACCACTTTGAAAGCTGGAAGAACTGGAGATCTGGGGAATTGGGTCACAGAAGTTTCCTTATGATGGGTATGTCCAGATTAATTAACCTTCAGCTCCTCAGTAGTAGGGAAGTCTGAAAGCTTTGACACTAAGGCTACATTCACACCTGAGCGTAGCGTTTTTCGCGCGTTTTTTACCGCGATTTTACTGCGATTTTTGCGGCGTTTTTACCGCGATTTTACCGCGATTTTTACCGCGATTTTCGTGCAGGCGTTTTTAGATTGAATAGAGATCAATGGAAAACGCCTGTAATCTGCCCAAAAAGAAGCTCATGTACTTTTTTGAGCGTTGGGCGTTTTGTATACAGCGTCAAAACGCTCAGATGTGAACAGGGGCCATTGAAATGAATAGGATTTGTCTTGTTGGGCGTTTTGAGAGCTGATCCTAGAGCAGAAAAACGCCCCAAAAACGCCCCAAAACGCCTAGATGTGAACGGAGCCTTAAAGTCATGTGCCCCCATCCTTCCAGATCAAAACAGAGCTCGTTACTGATAGAGACAAACACTGATCTATTGAGGAGGTTACTCATTCCCATTGCCATAAATAATCACATGCCTGCAGGAAACATTCACCTTCAGCTGAAGCAGGCCTATCAGCATGCCCTGGAAGAGCAGAAAGCCCCTGAAGGAGAACTGGGAAAATTGTGGAAGCTTGGCTCTCAAGAGAGGATATTAAAGCTTGGTGAGATCACTCGCTTGCCAGCCACAGTCAAACTAACTTGGGATCCACCTGGGCCTTTGTTTGTTCTCTGATCCCATGGAGGGGACACTGGAGTCCAGGTGACTCCTCAGATACCTTCCACTGAACTTAAATCATGGAAAATGACCTATCAGTGTTCCACGCTGCTTGGACAGGTGAATATAGAAAACCCGGTAGGCGCATTTGGTCTAATCAGGGGAGATTTGAAAGAAGGGCCAGAAGACAAATTTGTTTACAACAGCTTACCGTCCTTCTCTCTCAGGTGGGCGGTCGACAAGTGGTTAAATGTGCAGCATATAGATTTTAACTACTACTGTTTCTTTTTGTCTGTTTTTTTTTTTTCTTTTTAGAGAGTGTGTGTTTTTTAATAATGTGAATGTGTGTGGGATACATTTATGGTAGTTATTTTCATTAATTGGATAAACACACTGACTTAGACTCCATTCACATTGATCCGACTTGTCAGGCGATTTGTCAGCCTGACAAGTCGCGGTCCTCCCGCTCCCACTGTGTAGTACAGGAGCCGTTCTAATAGGAGCGACACAAGTCGCTCCGACTTAGAAAAAGGGTCCTGTACTACTTGGGGGCATCCTGGAGGCGAATTGCATTGACTTCCATTATGTGAAGTCTGTGCAAGTCGCGCCGAAGTCACGCTGCACGCGACTTCACAGGTCGCCCCCTAAGTCGGAGCGACCTAATGTGAATGGGGACTTAAAGTCTAACTCCTTCTCTCCTTTCCAACTATTTAAAATATTTTAGTTTCAATAAATTTTTATTAGATATTAACAGCATAGATAATATACAAACAAATCAGAGTTTGACATATGCATAGCAAGAATGCAATGATTAAGGCACAGTAAATATTAATACAACATAGACTCAGCAATATAAGACATTATACTAAAAAGGCACAATGTCATATGTTTCCAGACAAGGACCTGATACCCATGATCTCCCCGTTCTCTCACAAATGGTCAGAGAGGGACATGCCATAACAGGCAAATGTGAATACAGCATAGCTGATAGAATGTGCGCCCAGTCAATTTAAAATATTTTAATGTGAGAGGAAAGTATGAGTTATACTGTGATTTGCAAATCAAATATAGCTTTTTCATTTTGGATGGAGTGGGGAAGCCCTAGAACCTTTGTCAGGTTTAATGTCTGTGCCCTGATAGAGACCATTCCTCTTCTCTGTAGCCTCTATAGCTGTCTAAAGCTGGCCACGCACTAGAAGATTTTCAAATGAACATTTGTTTGAAAATTCGTATGAAAATCTGTGTGAAAATTCTCAGTATGGTCAATGACTTGATAAATGTCATTCAAAAGTACTTCAAAATTCAATTTGTTTTTAATGTGCGATTTTGAAATTAATGGACTTTCCCAAATGAATAATACACCAACTGTTAAAAATTTGTTTGGAAAAAAAAAATAAAAAATTGTGGGTAAATTCACATGGGTGTAAAAATTTTACTGATCCTACTTTTACACATGTTGTTTTTGTAACACAAAAGTTCCTGCATGATGATCAGTAAATACTTATTGCAAAATTGTCCCATTTTTTTGCAGTACCTGCATATTGCATACATGTACATGTATGTCCTCGGAAACATCCAATTTCAAAACTATAGGTTTTAAACACTTCAGCTCATTGGGGGAACTTAACTTTCTTTTGTAAATATTGTTTTGAAATTTCAATGGAATTTATAGACAAAAAGATCTAATTTTGGAAAGATTTTTTTCCATAGTAGAAGAAGTAGAATGACATTTCCCAAAGGGAAATAGATGAAAAAAAAAGCAACAGGGGCTTTATTTTGTATGGATCGCTACAGGCTCTACAGGCTGTCTTGGAGCTGTGTTTTTTATAAAAAAAAAAAGTTTGGGCTTTAGATATACTTTAAAGCAGACCTTTACCAACCTACTTTTAGATCTTTGAAGTCTTCCTTCCCCCAACAAATCTTTTTTACATTTTCTTTTTTTGTTTTTGTACATGCTTTCTCCCTCCCTCTATTTTCATCCAGGTGAGAATGACTTCTACGCCAGTCCAGATGCTTCCTGGGATATCCATGTCAGATATTACAGGAGGCATCTGCCTACTGTACATAGAGCAGCTGGAGGAGGACAGATCTGGAGGGGTCAGCTGCAAGAACCGAGAAGAGACACCCCATGATGTCAAAAATCTAGAGGGCATTACGGGTCCCAATGTACAGTACAGTGGGGGGATAAGCAAATAACAGCAGATCAATGCTGGATTCACTCGGCAGGTAAATATGCTTTTTTGGCTCCACCCAGCAGACAAGGCAGGAGGATTATAAAAGCAAAATTAACCCCAAAGGGGGTGAGGTTTCTCTTTTTGCAAACATGTCTTTTTAAAATACTCTAAACAGAAGAGCATAGATGCAAATAACCTGGTAAGAATAAATATCTATTTAAAAATAATTTTCATGCTGTAAAATCTTTGCATTTTCCTCCAGGACAGTGGACAAGTTTGACCAGGCCCAAAGTCTGTGGCTTGTCCCATCACAATATGAGTCTGCCTACTGGTCAGAGAGCACAGGCAGAGGAACTCAAACTTTTTTTTTCTTTTTTAATATCTTTTTTTATTAGTATATCAAGTGTACAATCATACAGAACAAAGAAAACAAAACATCCATACAGGGGTCATGAAAACAGCATAAAATATTCCAGGATCTAGGTGACAATGGTGGGTCTAGGTATGGCTCAAGTCCTAAAAAGGTAACTTCTCATAAATACCAGACATGCTAATAAAAGGAGAATGTCTCCAGTATCACCTCATACCTCCACTGTACACATCAAAAATAGAGGATGACAGAAGTGTTATGATTTATCTAACATAGAAGCAGTGGTTGGGTTAGCCAAACATTAGACCATACTTTATCATATTTTTATAGACAGCCCCTATTAACATAGGTATGTTTATACAAAGGAAGGTTTACATTGACCAAATGTTTCCCAAAGGAAAGGGAGGGAGGAGCAAACTTCTTCCCAGACATAGTTATGGCCTTGAGGGCATAGAGAGGAAGTATGCTAAGCATGGTCCTTCCTGCCATCGTGGGAACCAATTCCTCCACTAACCCCAATATAAACAGACTTACAGAAGGCTTCAAAGAAATCTTATCAATAGAATTGATAATAGAAATCACCTCCTCCCAATATTTGACTATAACTGGGCAGCTCCAAAAAACAAGCGAAAAGTCAGTAGGGGAGTGATCACACCGCCAACATTCCTGATAAATCAAAGGGTTCATTGTATGCAGCCTATGCAGATTAAAGTAAGCCCTATGCCCAATTTTAAAGTGAATTAGCTTGTCTCTTTGGGAAACCAAATGACGAAAAGGAAGATCCCAAATATCTTCCCAATCCTCATCATCAAGCTCGGGCAGAACCCTCTGCCACCTCTGCCAAAGAATGCAAAGGGAGGGAGACCTTAACTCCAACTTTAGAGGTGCATGTTGCCATTACATGGTTGAGGGCAGACACAAAAATAGAGATGCCTACCGTATACCAATATCATCTGCATCCTTTTTACACAGAGCACAGGTTCCCAATAATGGTAATGCATAAATAATAATAACAATAATAATAGACGTTAAAGAACACGTTTGTTCTTACCAATCGCTTTCATGAAAGTCTCAAAGTTCTCCTTTGACTGCAGCTCATAGGTTCCTGAGAAAGCCATTGTAGAAGAAGGTCTGTTCTCTACCAGAGGGTCACAGAGGAGTGTGTCACTGTCACCCCTCCATTCTTCTTCTTATAGGCAGCGGTTCTATACTGATATCAGTAGTGAGATTACATCACCGGCTCTACAACACAGTTTAAACATTAACATCAACTGTTTTGCATGGTCATGCTAAGCCTTAAGTATTTACTTCTTGTGATAAACCATGTTTGGTAGCATTAGTGACTGCAGCCTATATAGAAACATAGAATAGCTTGTCTCAGAAATATCTATAAATGGAAATAATATTAGTTTGGGTTAGTTTTAAAGCAGAATTTCAGTTTAAAATATAAAAAAAAATAAAATAGACCAGCACTTTAAAAAAAAAGGAAAGGGCAACTTCTGCTGCATACCTCACCATTAGGGATGGCCTTGCGGTTTCCCCAGCGGTCGGTTCGTGGCAAAATTTGCTTGTTCGCAGTCCACCAATTTTGCGAACATATGTCGTTGTTCGCGGCAGCCATATTAGTTTACATTGGGGAGAACTTTGACCCATGACACAGCCATCAGGTGGAACAGCAAAACCAATTGAGACATTTCAGCACATGGACATACCCCCTACCTTATAAATAGACCTGTCCTGGCGGCCATTTTACATTCTGCTTTTTGTCAGTGTAGGGAAAGGTTTGCTGTGGGGAGCAGGGAGAGATAGTCAGTAAAACAGATCGCTCTGTTATGTCCACAAAAGACCTTTTAATGACTGGTATTTGGTATAGGTGTACTGTCTCTTTTGTCAGTGTAGGGAGAGGTTTGCTGTGGGGAGCAGGGACAGATTCTCAGTGACACAAATCGCTCTAAGGACCACAAAAGTCCTTTCAAGGACTGGTATTTGGTATAGGTGTACTATTCTTTGGTGTGCAGTGCACTATATAGGGGTGTAATACACTTATAATATACTTTCCAATATAGAAAGCATATTATAGTGGATTTGTATTGTGCATTGTGCATCATTGTGACTGGTGTGGTGAGCATTTCTGCAGCAATACTACAACTACAAAGAGTGACAAAAGCACTTTTAAAAAAGTATTATAACTGGTATGATAGACGAGTGCCCCCCTAAACGACAGATTGAAGTGGGGTGTTATCTAACAATATACTTACATAACAGTGTATTTGGGTACTGCAAAAATGTTGCCTCTTTTGCTGCGTTAACTCTGCTACACACAGTGCCAAACTTACTGGCCAATTTTTTGTACCACTGGTGTGATAGAGCAGTGGCCCCCCAAAACCACAGATTGAAGTGGGGTGTTATCTAACAGTATACTTTTATAAGTGTATTTGTGTCCTGCAAAATTATTGCCTCTTTTGCTGCGTTAACTCTGCTACACACAGTGCCAAACTTACTGGCCAATTTTTTGTACCACTGGTGTGATAGAGCAGTGCCCCCCCCAAAACCACAGATTGAAGTGGGGTGTTATCTAACAGTATACTTTTATAAGTGTATTTGTGTCCTGCAAAATTATTGCCTCTTTTGCTGCGTTAACTCTGCTACACACAGTGCCAAACTTACTGGCCAATTTTTTGTACAACTGGTGTGATAGAGCAGTGGCCCCCCAAAACCACAGATTGAAGTGGGGTGTTATCTAACTATACTTTTATAAGTGTATTTGTGTCCTGCAAAATTATTGCCTCTTTTGCTGCGTTAACTCTGCTACACAAAGTGCCAAACTTACTGGCCAATTTTTTGTACCACTGGTGTGATAGAGCAGTGGCCCCCCAAAACCACAGATTGAAGTGGGGTGTTATCTAACAGTATACTTTTATAACACTGTATATTAGTGCTGCAAAAATTTGGCCTCTTTTGCTGCGTTAACTGTGCTACGCACAGTGACAACAGTTACTAGCCAATTTGTAGAACTGGTGTAATAGACCAGTGGCCCCCCAATACCACACATTGAAGTTAGGTGTTATCTAAGATTATACTTTTATAAGTGTATTTGTGTCCTGCAAAAATATTGCCTCTTTTGCTGCGTTAACTCTGCTACACACAGTGCCAAACTTACTGGCCAATTTTTTGTATAACTGGTATGATAAACCAGTGGTCCCCCCAATACCACAGATTGAAGTCGGGTGTTATCTAACAGTATACTTTTATAGCAGTGTATTTTAGTCCAGCAAAAATTTGGCCTCTTTTGCTGCGTTAACTGTGCTACACAGTGACAACAGTTACTGGCCAATTTTTTGTAGAACTGGTGTGATAGACCAGTGCCCCCCCCCAATACCACAGATTGAAGCGGGGTGTTATATACCTTCTTCCACATATACTGCGCTTCTCTAGAGACTTTAGTCACAGGGTAATTTAAAAAATGACAGGCAGAGGAAGAGACAGGCCCTTACGCAGGGGTGGTGGGGGTAGGGCAGGAGCAGTAGGCCGGAGCCAAAGTGTGAAGTTTTAGAGGGTGCGTTCGATTACGTCAAAGGACCCACCAGACTTGGTTAAGGTGGCTCACTCAGCCTTCCTCTTCTGCACCCTCCTCATCCTTTCTATCTGCACCCTCTTCACTCTCTGCTGTGTGCACCCCCAAAGACACCACCACCAACACCACCATATACCCTCCGCTTGAGTCACTGGAACTATTTTCTGATCCATCACAAGACGTTTGCGATGCGCAGCCATTCTTGGCATCGGATCAGGAAGTGGAGGTAACAACAGCCGCCACTCAGCAGTCTGATGACATTACCCAGATCAGCCCAAGGAGGTTGGTCCCCACTGTTGCTGCCTACTCCGAGATCTCTAATGTTAGTTGTGGGGAAGGTGACATAGATGATGACGTGTCTATGGATGTCACGTCGTGGGTGCCCACAAGAGAGGAAGAGGAGGGGAGTTCAGAGAGAGAGATGGACCAGCAGATGGGAGGAGAAGCAGGTGGAAGTTACATTGCACAGGAGGGACAAAGCAGACTGCTAATGTATCAGGAGCGAGCCATCAACCATGTACGGTCACATCTGGCGCTCCCAGGACGCCGGCACATGGCTCCACAGTGTGGGCTTTTTTTAACGTGTCCGCTGCTGACAATAGTGTTGTTATCTACAGCCTTTGCAGTCAACGCATAAGTCGCGGTAAGCCCAACACTCACCTAGGGACGACCGCCTTAAGAAGGCACCTGGACTCCCATCACGAGCCCAGTGGGAGCAACGCTGTCAGAACCCACAAAGCCACACTCCAGGCTCTCACCATCTAGCCTCTTCTCCTTCTCCTCTCTCCTCACAATTGTCCTCCACTCCACCTTCCATCATACCGTCCTCACGTTGTTCTGGAAAAAGGCAGGCTTCCGTGGCCCAAATGTTGTAAAAAAAATGATGACGCCGGATAACCCTCTTGCCCAACGGTTGACTGCTGGCTTGTCGGAACTCATAGCCTGCCAACTACTGCCATATCAACTGGTGGACTCGGAGGCCTTTCGGAAATTTTTGGCCATTGGAACACCACTAAGGAAGGTCCCAGGCAGGAAATATTTCTCACAGAAGGGCATTCCGGAGCTGTATGGCCATGTTCAGTGGTAAGTGAATGTATCTCTGGCACACAGTGTCGGTGCCAAGATACATCTGACCACAGACACATGGTCTAGCAAACACGGGCAAGGAAGGTATATAACTTTTACTGCCCACTGGGTGAACCTTCAGATGGCCGTCAAGCATGTAACGCGTGGCACCCGTGTAGATTTGGTTTTACCGCCACGGATTGCATGCAGGCCTGCCTCTTCTTCTCCTCCTCCTCCCTCCTCCCTCTCCTCCTCAGCTGACTCCTCCTTTTCTGCTGCTACCGTCTCTTCTGCTGCGCAGCCCAAGATCCCCAGAACCTATTCCACATGCCAGGTGAGACGTTGCCATGCTGTGCTGCGTCTGTTGTGCCTGGAAGCCAAGAGCCACACTGGTCTTGCACTCCTTTCAGCTTTATGTTCACAGGCAGATCAGTGGCTGACACTGCTCAATTTGACAGTTGGTAAAGTGGTGTGTAACAGCGGTGCCAATCTGCTGAGCATGCTGAAACAGGGCAAAATTACACACGTGCCATGCATGGCACTCGTCCTGAACTTAGTCGTGCAGCGATTTGTTGCCAAATACCCTGGGGTCCAGGACATCTTGCGGCAGGCCAGGAAAATCTTGGGCCATTTCAAAAGATCTTACACAGCCATGGCTCGTCTTGCTGACATTCAGGGGCGACACAACCTGCCCGTCTGGCGTCTTATTTGTGACTGCCCAACACGATGGAACTCAACCTTGTATATGCTTGATAGGGTGCTCCAGCAGAAACGTGCAGTTAAGGACTACCTGTACGAACTCTGTGGCAGGACAGGTTCTGGGAAGCTTGGGTTTTTTTCACCTCGCCAGTGGCTGCTCATGCGCGGCGCATGCAGACTCCTGCGGCCATTTGATGAGATCACCAAACCGGTCAGTCACGGCCAGGGTGCCATCAGTGACATCGTACCTTACGCCTTCTTTCTGGAGCATGCATTGCGTCGTGTCATTGATCAAGCCGTCGAGGAGCAGGAAGATGAGGAAGTCGCAATGTTGGATGAATTCCCAGTGGGTGCTACTCCATCTGAGACAAGTCAACAACAGGAGTCTGAAGAGGAGTCAGAGGAGGATGGTGCCGGGGCAGATGAGGAGGAGCAAGAAGAGCATGCTTTAAACCTTTCTGGGATCCCTGGTGTTGTCCGTGGATGGGGGGAGGAGAACGAGGACGACATTATCCTGGATGATGAGCTGGAAGCAGGCCACTACACCGCTTCCAGTTTAATGCGAATGGGGGCCTACATGCTGCAGTGTTTTAAGGGGGACCCCCGTATAAAACGCATAAAGGCCAAGGACCAGTACTGGATGGCAACATACTTAGACCTCCGGTACAAACAAAAAATGGCAGAAATGTTACCACCATCACAGAGGGCGGTCAGAATGCAGCACTTCCAGGCCTTGCTTCGAGAAATGCTGCATTCTGCTTTTGTGTGTGCTGGCAGAGGAATTTCCACTCACAGAAAAACAGTTGTGGGTAGCAATCCAACAGTGCCTGCAAGAAGAGGGCGGTTTGAAGATGCGTTGGTCACTTCAGATATGAAATCATTCTTTCAGCCGACCCATTAACAGCTGTACTCCGAATCCAGCATCAGGGAATGCCTAGACAGGTGTCCGACTACATCGGGTTAATGGCCGATGTGGACGCTCTGAGGAGTGATGAACCCCGGACTACTGGGTGGGCAGGCTTGACCTCTGGCCAGAGCTTGCACAATTTGCAATGGAACTGTTGGCTTGCCCCCCGTCCAGTGTCTTGTCCGAAAGGACATTCAGCACAACAGGGGGGATCGTGACCGATAAGCGCACTCGCCTAGCTCATGACAGTGTTGACTACCTCACATTTATAAAAATGAATGAGGCATGGATCACAGAGGAATTCAACACATGTGACCAGTAGACCATGTTTGATTAAAATTCCTCATGACAGGCCACAAATATCCGCCAGACCGCCATCCACCTACAACAAGTCATTATCCTTGTCTTCGGTAAATACAGCGGCAAAAAAGGCATTTCATGTCCATTGAATGCCTAATTTTTGGAGCCTTTCATGACCGACAATTACTTTTTCTGTCAATGCCTAATGTACCTCCAGCCACAGAATACAACGTTCTTAGCTGTCAGGTAAATGCATGTGGGCTCATTTTTGGGGCCTGGAATGGCCGACACTTACTTCTGTATCCTGTGAATGCCTAATGTACCTTCAGCCACAGAATACAACGTTCTTAGCTGTCAGGAAAACGCATGTGGGCTAATTTTTGGGGCCTGGAATGGGCGACACTTACTTCTTTATCCTGTGAATGCCTAATGTACCTTCAGCCACAGAATATAACGTTCTTAGCTGTCAGGTAAAAGCATGTGGGCTAATTTTTGGGGCCTGGAATGTGCGACACTTACTTCTGTATCCTGTGAATGCCTAATGTACCTTCAGCCACAGAATACAATGTTCTTAGCTGTCAGGTAAACGCATGTGGGCTAATTTTTGGTGCCTGGAATGGGCGACACTTACTTCTGTATCCTGTGAATGCCTAATGTACCTTTATCCACAGAAAACAACGTTCCTAGCTGTCAGGTAAACGCATGTGGGCTAATTTTTGGGGCCTGGAATGGCCGACACTTACTTCTGTATCCTGTGAATGCCTAATGTACCTTCAGCCACAGAATATAACGTTCTTAGCTGTCAGGTAAATGCATGTGGGCTAATTTTTGGGGCCTGGAATGGGTGACACTTACTTCGGTATCCTGGGAATGCCTAATGTACCTTCAGCCACAGAATACAACATTTTTAAAATTTGCCTCCCATTAAAGTCAATGGGGCCCGACGCAAAGTTGCGGTTTGCGAATATTTTAGAAAGTTTGAGGCTAACGTTCGTGAACCGCCCGGCCGATGTTCGTCCATCACTACTCACTATCTCTCTGGTGCTATTCCCCACAGAGCTGTGAAGGGAGACACCACTCCAAGGCAGCCTGTAGTGATTCCTGGCTTCTAGGTAAGCCCGGGTGCCTGCCTGATCCGCAGCCAAAAGAGCACGTGGAAAGAAGTGGCTGAGGGCACTTCCAGAAATAAAAGCACTATTTTATTTCAAATCCATAGGAACAACGATGTGACACACAAGGTACATACTGTTCAGCAGACGCGTTTCACATGATTAAGCACAGGAGTGTGAAACCCATCTGCTGACCAGTATGTACCATGTGTGTCCCATCGTTGTTCCTATGGATTAGAAATAAAGTAGTACTTTTATTCCTGGAAGTGCCCTCAGCCACTTCTTCTTTCCACGTGCTCTTTTGGCTGCGGATCAGGCAGGCACCCGGGCTTACCTAGAAGCCAGGAATCACTACAGGCTCTACAGGCTGCCTTGGAGTGGTGTCTCCCTTCACAGCTCTGTGGGGAATAGCACCAGAGAGATGGTGAGTAGTGATGGACGAACATCGGGAGGGCGGTTTCCCGGCAGCCGCCTCTTCTGCATTCAACTACTGTTCGCCACAGACTTTACCACTTTGAGGTACAGTGACCACCCTCTTCTGTATAAAATGA
This sequence comes from Pelophylax lessonae, assembly GCF_965119305.1. Lineage (NCBI taxonomy): Eukaryota > Metazoa > Chordata > Amphibia > Anura > Ranidae > Pelophylax > Pelophylax lessonae. The sequence goes on from NC_138768.1 coordinate 821,699,202, forward strand.
TGGAAAGTGTCCATTTATCCACTTCCTGTGAACCCTAGTTGTCACTGTCCAGCAAATGACTGTCTCCAGACCTGCCATACCACTATTATCCCTTGAGGATGAAAAGCTGATCTTGATCTGCTAAGCATGGGGGTCGGTGTATGAGGCATATCCATGCTATTAGACTTTATATCTGTTGAGTCCATTACACCATACTGCTATTATCCCCAGGAGGGACAGCTGATTATGACCCACTGGGAACAGGGGTCCTAATGTGAGGTGAGAGGCTTGGCATCATGGGTGAAGGAGAAGCACGGATCACTTTAAGTTTCCTTTTTCACATTTGGATCACATTATGGACTTTTTTCACATATTTATATCCTGATTTATTTGCTTTGTTTTTATGTATTTATTAGTGATTTTTTTTTTTTTTTAGCAGATGCACTTAGCGCTTTAATTTTTCACATTCACTGAGTGATTTACACAGTGGAATGTTTTATATTGTACTTCAGTTTATTGATTTACATCTATTATCTTGATTATGTATACTGCTACGTATCTTTGGTAAAAATAACCCAAATCAGTGTATATTATTGGGTCTTTATGACGGTTATAGAGTCTACAAGCTATAGTGCCAATCATTAAAAATTGATCACACCTGATCACACTTGATGTATTGACAGCCTCATCTCATTTCTTGAGACACTTACAAACCAGGACAGTACAAATACCCCCCAAATTACCCCTTTTTGAAAAGTAGACATTCCAAGGTATTTAGTAAGAGGCGTGGTGAGTTTTTTGAAGTTGTAATATTTTTCACCACACTTCTTTGCAAAAAAATTTTTTTTTCACAAAATTATATTAACAGGTTATTGGTCTCACATGGCATATGCATACTTGCAACTGCACCCCAAAATACATTCTGCTACTCCTCCTGAGTTTGGTGATACCACATGTGTGAAACCTTTTTACAGTCTAGCCACATACAGAGGCCCAACATGCAGGAAGTTCTAGGGACATAAATTACATATCTAATTTCTTGACTATCTATTACAATTTTGAAGGCCCTGGAGCACCAGAACAATGGTTAAAGCTCACCAATCAGCAGAAATACCAGCTGATTGCAGAGATAGAGGTCTGACTCGGCAGGAGGTCTCAGACCTCTGTAGAGGGACCAATGCGTTTATACAGATGTAAAGAGTCCCACTCTGCAGCATGTTGGCAGGGGACAAGCTTTTCTCTTCTACTTTGCACGTCTTATTTTTTAGATGCACCTAAAATGTATTTAGTATTTAAACTGAAGATTCAATTGCGCTTAAAGCTGTGGACACTGGAGTCTGTAGTTACTATTGAAGACAGTATAGGGTAACGTAGTGGCACTGTTATTGACAATAAGAATCCTACAAGCAGATAAAGGAATCCTATTTGATGCTCAATTTGTAATTATGATTTTATTTAACCCATTTTTGTATTGCCTTTGCATTGTAGTCTCCATTGCACAAAGCAGGTGAGCAAAACTTATTTTTTGTTTTCGAAAAAAAAAATATCACCTTTATAACCACTTTAAGAATTAAAGCTAATTGTGAAATCATATTTTTTCTTAGCAGCGCTCATGTGAACAACTAGGGGTCTATTTTTTAAAAATGTGTTTTGCAAATGTCTCATTATTTGTGCAAGTGTAGCGAATAATACCTGTAATGCTTGTAATATGTGTGTAGTGCTTATCCCAGGAGGAGCTGCTTAGTATGATGGGTTCTGCTCTTTGCCATGACTCTGAAAACTGCTTTGACCCCTCTGACACACCTGGTTAGGTATTGAGATGCTGCAAACACTTATACACCAGTATAACACTTGCAACCGTATTCAAATATAGGACAGAGGCACCAGGCTATGTAGTAGTAAATAAAATAAATATATTGTCACCAAGCAAAAAAAAAAAAAAACAATGCACAGAAAACATTGAATAGGTAAAGGAGTCCATCTGGATGCAGTAAACTGACTGAAGAGAATATAGTACTAGGCCAGTGATGGCGAAACTTGACACCCCAGATGTTTTGGAACTACAGTACATTTCCCATGATGCTCAACTACACTGCAGAGTGCATGAGCATCATGGGAAATGTAGTTCCAAAACATCTGGGGTGCCAAGGTTTGCCATCACTATACTAGGATAATAGGGCAGGTAATTTAGATCACCATGGTACAAAGCAAACCTAACCTGGTATCAGCAGTAAAGAGCAGCAAGAACAGTGAAGCGTATAAACAAATGAACAGCATAATAAGAAAAGGTCTCACAGAACCCCTTTATAGCAAGAGGCCAAAAAGGCCAAAAAGAAAAGTTTCCCTTTTTTTATACTACAGTTATTTTATACTAATAAAACTAATACAATACTTTCTTTTAAAGGTAATATAGCCACTTGAAGATCAGCGATGTACCAGTATGTCGCTAGATTTTAAGTGGTTATACCGGGATGTTTTTTAGAGCCGAAAGTCGGCTCTCTTATAAAGGCAATCCAGTGGCTAACTAGCCACTGGATTGCTTTTACAAGCAGTAAGAGGGAATGTCCCACCTTCCTGCCACTTCAATGGCTTAACCGGGAAATCCCTTCCCAGTGGGAGTCCTGACCACCTGGCACCTCTACAGGCTGATCACAGGGGCAAACAGGGACCGGGTCAGCTCTGTTCACCTCTATAATATAGGAACCTGGAAGTGATAACTGTACATTACTTCCGGTTTCCCTGGGTGTAATCGGTGCTGATGTTGGTGTGATCAAATGCTTTTAAGGGCATCTGGAGTCCCCAGATCTTCCCATAAAGAGTGCCCTCCACTTTCTATTGCTATCACAGGTGATATTTATATTCCCTGTGATAACAATAAAAGTGATAAAAAAAAATGAAAAGCAACAGTTTGAGAAAAAAGTGCTCGCGCAAAGGTGAATGCATGCACACAAACAACGATCCCCCCATGCGTGAGGTATCATGGTAAACGTCAGATCATGGGTAGTAATTCTAGCTCCAAATCTGCTGTGTAAATCTAAAGTGCTAACCTGTAAAGGCTTTTAATGCGTCACCTATCGATAGTAAAATTGACGATGTTTGTCGCCCTTGCACGGGCGTGTGCAATTTTAAAGCGTGACATGTTTGGTATCAGTTTACTCGGCGTAACATCATCTATTACATTTTACGACACAGTTGGATATTATATTGTTTTTTTGCGCGTTAAAAAAAGTGAAAAAAGTGTATTTTCCCCAAAATATTGTATTTGAAAAGCCGCTGCGCAAATACCTTGTGATATAAAAATTGATTCTCTATGGCTTCTGCTTAAAAAAAAAAAATCTATAATGTTTGGGGATTTCTAGCAACAAAAACTGATTATTATATGTTAATAAAAGTTTCAGGAAAGGGTCTGATCTTTAAGTGGATAGAGATTGTTTTGACTCTCTTATTGCTGATGCAAACATAACACTAAATCAGTGTTTGTACGCTATATTAAAATATCTGACATTAATGCATCAGGAGTCACAAGAGAGAATATCTTTTTACTATAGCAGCCGTTCTCACCCTTTTTTTTTTTACATGGAGGCACCCTTGAAAGAACTTTCAGGTCTCAGGGAACCCATGACAATAATTACTATGTCTACAGCTCACAGTACATTAGCAAAGCGGACAGTGGAAAAAATGCCCCTTACGTTGGTGGCCATTGGGAAGAATATTTCTTACGTTGGTGGTCAGTGGCAAGAATTCGTCTTACATTGGTGGTTAGTGGGAAGAATGAACTTTACATTGATGGTCAGTGAGAAGAATTTTCCCTACATTAATGGTCAGAGGGAAGAACATCACTTATATTGGTGGTAAGAGGGAGGAATGTCCACTACATTGGAGGTCAGTGGGAAGAATACTGCTTACATTTGTGGCCTTTGGGAAGAATACCCCCCCTACAGAACTCAGATCGACTGAAATTGCTAATTGCTCCAGGAACCCCTAGTGATTTCTGGAGGAACCCCAGGGTTCCCCATAATCCTGGTTTAGAAAGACTGCCATTTAGACTGACATGCAATGTATGGATTAAGGAGTTGGAAGTCAACTGAATTATGCATTTCAAACTGGTAAGGTTCTTCTTTCAAATCTTTCAAATGAGTGTTCTTGATGAGGTGGCCCAATAACACCTTCTTTCATAAACTCCAATCTCTGTGATGCCATGAAGTGTGTGACAGATTTATTCCAGTTACATGGCTAAAGGTGTGACCTGTGTGGATATAAATACTGGAGTATTTTCTTAACACTCATCTGAACTGCGGAAGCCACTTGGAACTTTACAGAATAAATCCAGGTGAATGTGACTAACTACTACAAGCTATATTGTTAATTTAATATACTAAAACATTCAAAAAAACATCCCTTGATAGTGAAGAGAAGAGAAGTAGAGATAGTTTTGCTTTTTCATGACCTACCACCTAAGTTAATATCACATCTAGCAGTTCATCAGGACATCTATGTCCCCACACCAAACTCTACACTACTGTGATTGTTTGCTATCCAAATAGAGTAATATTATTGTGCTATTCATACATTTATTATTACTGCAGAATTCGGATCACATGGCAGTTCCTGAGTGTGCACAGTAAAGGAAAATTTGTACCCAAATAAGGCCATCCACAATGAAACCTTTACATTCGTGAAAATATAAGTAGTACATGCCTTGTTTCTGCCTCTTTGTCAGTCTGATGTATTACTTTATATAGCAATGAGATGATAACTGAGTCATTTTGAACTTTGTGACTTGTGTGAGCTGTTAAACTAAATATCATGTGTTATCAGCTTTTCTGTTCTATTGGAAATCAAACAGTTATGTGATTAGCAGGAGGAAGTTCTTTACATTACACTGAAGTCTAGGTATGGCAATTTTTTACATAGTTTTACATAGTTACCAATAACTGTTAAACATTTGCAGAACGAAAAAATTTGTTAAATTTTGATTTGCTATTTAAATAATTTTGTTTAGGTAAATTAGTTTAATTAGTTTTCGGGATATTGTTTACTTTTGTTTCATTTATTCAATTAGAATTTTCTGAATTCTGTTGAATTTAATTAAATTCAGATTTATTCTATTCGAGTTCAAATCGCCATTCCAATTTTATCTAATCAAAATTTGAATTTCGGAAGACAGCTTTATTCTTTCTATTTTGTTCTATTCTTTTATTTTTTTATTCCAATCTATTCTATTCTAATTCATTCTATTCTAATTCAAATTTATTCTATTCCAAATTCAAATTTCGGAAGACATTTATATTCTTTCTATTCTATTTTTTTCTGTTCTATTCGTTTCTATTATATTCTATTCAAATTTGTTCTATTCAAAATTCCAATTTCAGAAGTGTAACAAATATGGACAATATAAGGCTGTTATTAGAAATAAATATTAATCTAATAACAGTGGGAAGCACCAACATTTATAAAAGCAAAAGACTGCAAATGCTTGAGCAGATTAGCTCTTAATTGCTGCAGCACAATATACTAAAAATACAGGTATACTAGACAGTCACGAAAAATACTTAGTAAATATTTAAAATGAACAGACACACCAAGAGAAGTTTTGATTAAAAGCATAAAACAAAACTTTACTTGACATCAAAATACATAAAGTTTCATACACATACAGTGGCGTAGCGTGGGGGGTGCAGGGGGGGCCGGCCGCACCGGGTGCAACATCTGGGGGGGGGGGGCGCATCCGCAGTGTCACTCTGTCTGTCTGACTCTGCCATACACAGTTCACACACTGTCTGCGGCTGCCTCCATCTTTAGGCTGGGAGATGTCCAGCGTAGCCGCCCTATGGCTGAAAATGGCGGGTCGGGGTGGGGCTGGACTGTGCCTCACCTGTCCATTGGTGTAGGGTGGGGTGGCATTGCAAGCCAAGCCCTGCCTATGCCGCCTCTCTTCACTGCTCAGTCAGTTTAGCAGCGAGTGAGTCAGCAGCCTGATGCTGTCACAGAGTGGGTTTTTTTTTTCTAATCACCTGATTAGAGCCAGAGGCTCTAATAGGCTTCAAAAAAGGGTGGACCCGGGGCGCAAAGCAGTGCACCCTGAGCCCACCCATTGTGTGACAATAGCGAATGAAAATTTGCTATTGTCACACGGATCCTCCTCCTGGCCAATCAGGAAGCGGGTCCGAGACCTGCTTCCTGATTGTCCGAAAGGCGATCGCATGCCATTGGCCGAGGAGGAGGCGGGAGGACTCGTAGATGCGGGGAACTGAGGAAAAGCCGCCGCTACAGGTAAGTCTCTTTGGTCTGTCTGCAATGAAAATGGGCACGATGATCTCTCTGCATTGAAAGGGGGCATGCTGGTCATTCTGCATTGAAAGGGGGCATGCTGGTCTCTCTGCATTGAAAGGGGGCACGCTGGTCATTCTGCATTGAAAGGGGGCATGCTGGTCATTCTGCATTGAAAGGGGGCATGCTGGTCTCTCTGCATTGAAAGGGGGCACGCTGGTCATTCTGCATTGAAAGGGGGCATGCTGGTCATTCTGCATTGAAAGGGGGCACGCTGGTCATTCTGCATCGAAAGGGGGCACGCTGGTCTCTCTGCATTGAAAGGGGCACACTGGTGTCTCTGCATTGAAAGGGGGCACACTGGTCATTCTGTATTGAAAGGGGGCACACTGGTCTCTCTGCATTGAATGGGGGCACGCTGGTCTCTCTGCATTGAATGGGGGCATGCTGGTCATTCTGCATTGAAAGGGGGCACGCTGGTCTCTCTGCATTGAAAGGGGGCATGCTGGTCATTCTGCATTGAAAGGGGGCACGCTGGTCATTCCGCATTGAAAGGGGGTATGCTGGTCTCTCTGCTTTGACAGGGGGCACGCTGGTCTCTCTGCATTGAAAGGGGGCACGCTGGTCATTCAAACTTGTATTTAGATGCATTTTACTTTAATTACATCAGTATTTTCATAACAAACAATACATGTGCTTAGGGGGTAAGGGTTTCTTTACCTAACCTAGTGGAAGAGACTCGAGTGCTAAAATCCCGCGGGTTAGAGGGCGCAAATTACTTGCCTTGCCCCGGGTGCTGACAACCCACGCTACGCCACTGTACACATACATAAACATTACACAATATAACAAGACTTAAACATAAACTTCTATTCCCAATACCCAAAAGAAAAGACAAATAATACTTAGCTTTGGCAGTTGAATGTTAACAGCTTACAATGAGGAGTTTTTGCTGCACGCTTTCTTTCCACAGCTCCAAAAACTACCCCCCCCCCCCCATGCTAGGGGCTCTATTTATGCTCCTGTATACTGGGTACCACCCAGGGGATGTAATCATTCCTCTTGACTACTCACAGGTCATTTTGTGAGTGATGTCAGCAAGACATGGTTGCAGTTCCTCTCAAAAACCACATAGTCAATTAAATATGTAGCAGCCATCTTTAAACACATGACAAGCTTTTATTACACATGTATGGGGACATTTGTCATAATTCAGTTAAAAATATACAGTACACAACTAATGCAGGAAGGTGGTTATATTCTTTTATTTTATTCTATTCTATTGTTTTCTATTCTATTATTTTATTTTCTATTCTATTCTAGTCTATTCTTTTCTATTCAATTCCTTTTTTTATTATTCTATTTTATTCTATTATATTCTGTTCAATTTTAGTCTATTCTTTTCTATGTTATTCTATTCTGTTTTCTTCTATTATAATATTTTCTTTTCTATTCTTTAATTTTCTCTTCTATTTTATTCTATACTTGTTTTCAAATTCTGTTCAAATTAGATTCAAATAGAATTTCAGACAAACATTTGTTTCGTTATTTTGGATTTGTTTATGTTTGTTATTGTAATTCAGAAATTCGTATACTTACAAATATCTGAATAACAGAAAAATTAGTCCAAATAATTGACTATGAATATTTGATTAGAAGTTACAACTTGTAAGCTCTAATGAGCAAGGCCCTCTAACTCCTCCTTTATTGAATTGTATTGTAACTGTGCTGTCTGCCCTTCTGTTGTAAAGAGCTGCACAATCTATTGGTGCTATATAAATCCTGAATAATAATATTATTAATAATACATCTTTTGTCAGTTGGCTTAATCTGGAAAGATGTCTGCTTTTAATGCTTAAACGCTTGCTGACTTTTGCATACAGAAAATCAGTATAAGTACCAATTCCAAGATGTTTATCAAAGCCAACAATCAGATTCACAGACACTTTTGAAATCTAAATGTGATTAATGATATGGGTAGGAGATATAGAGGAAATTAATTTGTTTCCACTCCTACAGACTTCCTACTAACCCTGTGAGGTGCTTGGTGTGTGATTTGGGTGCTTAGCGCTCTATGACTGGAGGAGGCAAACACATACCTCCCAACTTTTTGAGACGGGAATGAGGGACACCTGCTAGCGAAAGTATGTTGTCATAGGGCACACCCCCTGCCACGCCCCCTTAAGAGGAGAATTATACATAAAAGCCCCCAAGTGTTTTTTTTTTGTTTTTTTTTTTTACGACTACTATTCCTTTATAGTGGCTTTTGACATTTACGAATGCAGCAATTTAGAAACTGGGTGAAAGGTTTAGCACTGAGAAACACGGGACAATCATCATTCATGTAAGTACTGTCCCTGGTATTAGCTTAAGCCTAGATTCAGACTAATGCGGTGCGGGAAACCCCACGATCTGTGCATGTTTTCCGCACAGAATTCAAATCCCACTCCCCTTGCGATCTGCAACAGTTGTCAGTGCAGTTTTAATGACAACCCAAAGGCAGGTTGCAAAAAATGTTCCTTGCGATCCGATTGCAGTGCGATTCCAAAATTGTTGCATGCACGACTTTGGCGCGATTTGATCCCATTCAGTAAGAATGGGCTCAAATCGCATTCGCACTGAATCGCATGTGATTTAAAGAGGAATGCGGTGCGATTCACATGCGTATAGTGTGAACCAAGGCTTAACAAAAAAAAAAAAAATAATTAACTTCAGCTTTAATTTATACATCTTTATTTTCCATCTCTTACCTACGTAGCTGTATCTAATGTTTAAATCTCCAGCAACTGCTCACTAATAAGGATTAAAGGCTAGCGCTGAGGATTATAATTATACTGATACCACTGTATAGTGGGCTGCTGCTGGTATAAAAGGTGATGTACCTTCATAAAGTGTATAGTGCAAAAGTATACCTGCGCTGCTACCAAAACAAACTAATAAATAAATCTCAATAATTATTGTGTATAAATAGTCTGTGTAAAGTGCTAGTGCTCAACTTAAAATACACAATCCTATATCTTAAATACCAATCAATATAAAAATATACATAAATACAAATTTTATACACGTGAAACAAATAAATGTGAATAAAAATCCTTCAATTAAAGACGTGCTGAAACACTTGCCACTTTGCCATATTGTAAGTGTATCTTGTATTGTGTGCATCGAATAAAGTAGTTACATACTTCACGATGCCAGCATCTCTTTCCTTTTTTTGAGCAAATACCTGGATGATGTGATCTACAGTAAAGCTATTGAGTTGATGGTCCAATAAGGCTCGTCCCACCTAAGGATATTTTTTGAAGGCGGTGTATTATTTGGCTTCTGGTGAGTAGGGGTCCAGGAGGGGAGCACCTACCCATGTAGAGAGAGCACCGGCACTTGTTTTATGAGCACGCAGCACTTTGGACTTATACTTTGCACAAAGACTGTCACTATTTCAGCACGTCTTTAATTGAAGGATTTTTATTCACATTTATTTGTTTCACGTGTATAAAATTTGTATTTATGTATATTTTTATATTGATTGGTATTTAAGATATAGGATTGTGTATTTTAAGTTGAGCACTAGCACTTTACACAGACTATTTATACACAATAATTATTGAGATTTATTTATTAGTTTGTTTTGGTAGCAGCGCAGGTATACTTTTGCACTATAAACTGCTCACTAAGCAATTCCAAAGTATCAAAATATAATTTCTGCAAGATTTATCTTTATGGGTATACAGTACATGTGAGTAATAGTGCAATGTAAATACTCTTTATCTTCATATGTTAAAGATTACAGCATTTTGTTTCTTTAAATAGACTTACTGGTTTACCAATAGACATGCCTTGAATGGTAAAAAGTTGTCGGAAGCAATCTCTATCATAATTACCTGTAATGGTATACTAACAGAAATGTGTCTAGTCCTTGAATCTTAGAAGAGATGTAAGAAACCACTAACTATACTTTAATGATATACAGTACTAGCTCAAGTGTGACCTCTCCTTGAATGGTAGTAAAGTAAGAACATATCCTGTGACCTGAGAACATTTCTGTAAATCTGTTTTATGATGATTACAGTTGCGGCAAATTGCTAATTTCAAAATTGGGTTTAAAATAAGAACATAAACTCAGAAAGTTGTTTCCAAAAAAGCCTAGCTGAGAATAAAGGACCAATAACCAATATTGCATGTGGTCTCCCTGCAGCTAATCTTTCCCCTATTACCCCTATTACTTGCCATGCTTTGTTCTGCGTGGAGACAGACATCTTGGTAGATGCAGGGAATGTCCTCCCCATGTCAGTTCCTCCAGTAAGGAGAACAGGAAGCAACATAGTAAGGATATCCCCAAATCTCTCTCATGACTCTCTCATGAGACTTACAGTGCCTTGCGAAAGTATTCGGCCCCCTTGAACTTTGCGACCTTTTGCCACATTTCAGGCTTCAAACATAAAGATATAAAACTGTAATTTTTTGTGAAGAACCAACAACAAGTGGGACACAATCATGAATGAAGTGGACAAAATGTATTGGATATTTCAAACTTTGTTAACAAATAAAAAACTGAAAAATTGGGCGTGCAAAATTATTCAGCCCCTTTACTTTCAGTGCAACAAACTCTCTCCAAAAGTTCAGTGAGGATCTCTGAATGATCCAATGTTGACCTAAATGACTAATGATGATAAATAGAATCCACCTGTGTGTAATCAAGTCTCTGTATAAATGCACCTGCACTGCGATAGTCTCAGAGGTCCGTTTAAAGCGCAGAGAGCATCATGAAGAACAAGGAACACACCAGGCAGGTCCGAGATACTGTTGTGGAGAAGTTTAAAGCCGGATTTGGATACAAAAAGATTTCCCAAGCTTTAAACATCCCAAGGAGCACTGTGCAAGTGATAATATTGAAATAGAAGGAGTATCAGACCACTGCAAATCTACGAAGACCTGGCCGTCCCTCTAAACTTTCAGCTCATACAAGGAGAAGACTGATCAGGGATGCAGCCAAGAGGCCCATGATCACTCTGGATGAACTGCAGAGATCTACAGCTGAAGTGGGAGACTCTGTCCATAGGACAACAATCAGTCATATACTGCACAAATCTTGCCTTTATGGAAGAGTGGCAAGAAGAAAGCCATTTCTTAAAGATATCCATAAAAAGTGTTGTTTAAAGTTTGCCACAAGCCACCTGGGAGACACACCAAACATGTGGAAGAAGGTGCTCTGGTCAGATGAAACCAAAATCGAACTTTTTGGCAACAATGCAAAACGTTATGTTTGGCGTAAAAGCAACACAGCTCATCACCCTGAACACACCATCCCCACTGTCAAACATGGTGGTGGCAGCATCATGGTTTGGGCCTGCTTTTCTTCAGCAGGGACAGGGAAGATGGTTAAAATTGATGGAAGATCGATGGAGCCAAATACAGGACCATTCTGGAAGAAAACCTGATGGAGTCTGCAAAAGACCTGAGACTGGGACAGAGATTTGTCTTCCAACAAGACAATGATCCCAAACATAAAGCAAAATCTACCATGGAATGGTTCACAAATAAACATATCCAGGTGTTAGAATGGCCAAGTCAAAGTCCAGACCTGAATCCAATCGAGAATCTGTGGAAAGAACTGAAAACTGCTGTTCACAAACGGTCTCCATCCAACCTCACTGAGCTCGAGCTGTTTTGCAAGGAGGAATGGGCAAAAATTTCAGTCTCTCGATGTGCAAAACTGATAGAGACATATCCCAAGCGACTTACAGCTGTAATCGCAGCAAAAGGTGGCGCTACAAAGTATTAACTTAAGGGGGCTGAATAATTTTGCACGCCCATTTTTTCAGTTTTTTATTTGTTAAAAAAGTTTGAAATATCCAATAAATTTCGTTCCACTTTATGATTGTGTCCCACTTGTTGTTGATTCTTCACAAAAAATTACAGTTTTATATCTTTATGTTTGAAGCCTGAAATGTGGCAAAAGGTCGAAAAGTTCAAGGGGATCGAATACTTTCGCAAGGCACTGTATCTCTTTTGAGAATTTACTGGTTTATGAGACTAAAAACACTTACAGGTATGGTAATGGAAATGCAAACAAATGGCCACTGGGCTACAGCGAGCAAACTAAGGGTTACAGAATCCTACACCGAAAGACTGACCAATTGACAATAAGCCATAGTGTTTATTTTGATGAGAGCCCATCACCAGAAACACTGATTCCTGAAAGCTGTAAAGTGAATATGTCCAGAAAACCAGAAAAGAAAACCTGTGCAGGAGTCAGAACAAGAGGTGGAACTCGCAGTGCCTAAATCAAGTTTGCCACTAGATCCTGCTGAACTGCCTGAAGTCAGAAGATCCACTCAGACTACAAAGGGGATATCACCCCGCAAGCTGTCATACATTGTCAAAACACACAGCATACTTTAAGCAATATCCTGGGAAGATATAGGAAAACTGCCAAAACATGAAGCCAATATATGGAGAAAGGAAGCAGAAGAAGAATTATAGTCACTTCAGGAAAATAAAACCTGGACACTCACAGAGCTCCCTTCTAACTGCAAAACTATAGGAAGTAGGTGGACTTTCATAGTAAAGTCAGACGCAGAAGGGAATATCCACAAATACAAAGCCAGACTAGTTGCAAAGGGTTTCTCCCAGATATTCAGTGAAGATTACGATGAAACATTCGCTCCCATCGTAAAACACTCCACCATCAGAGTGCTTCTTAGCGTTGCAGCCAGGGAGGGCATGCAAGTGAAATACCTAGACGTTAAAACTGCTTTCCTATATGGAGACATTAACCACTTGCCGACCGCTGCACAACTATTTACTGCGGCAGTCAGCCCCCAGGCAAAGTGACGTAGGGGTACGTCGCTCGCTCACAAACCTGTAGGGGGCGAGCGCGCGCCGCCGGGGGCAAGCGCGCGCCGCCGGCGGCGCGTTCCCGCCCCCGCTCATTCCCTGCCTAGGCAGTGCATGTGACCGGTGGCTCCGATGTCCACCAGCCATTCGCGATCTCCCTCAGGAGAGGGAGAAAAACAGACGGCTGATGTAAACACAGCCGTCTGTCATTCTCACTGAAGTAGGCATAGAGGCTATGCGATCCTGCTATGTAGGATCTTAGGTCTCTGTAAAGACTTCACTAGCCACACCCCCTAACAGTTAGAATCACACCCTTAGGGACACACTTAACCCCTTGATCACCAATAAAGTTAACCCCTTCCCTGCCAGTGTCATTTTTACAGTAACAGTGCATATTTATAGCTCTGATTACTGTAGTAATGTCACGGGTAACCCCAAAAGTGCCAAAAATGTCAGTTAGGGGTCCGATCTGTCCGCCAAAATGTCGCAGTCCCGCAAAAAAAAATCGCAGATTGCCGCCATTACTAGTTAAAAAAAAATAAAAATGACATAAATCTTTCCCGTAGTTAGTAAACGCAATAACTTTTGCGCAAACCAATCAAAGTACGCTTATTGCGATTTTGGCCTAAAATGTTAAAAAATTTTGATTTTTACATTTTTTTTTTAAATTTCATATAAAAAAATGTGAAAAATATTGTTATTTTTTCAAAATTGTTGCACTTTTTTTGTTTATAGCGCAAAAAATAAAAATCGCACAGGTGATCAAATACCACCAAAAGAAAGCTCTGTTTGTGGGAAAAAAGGACGTCAGTTTCATTTGGGTTCAGCGTCGCACGACCACGCAATTGTCCGTTAAAGTCAAGCAGTGCCGAATCGCAAAATAGGGCCTGGTCATTGAGCAGCCAAATCCTCCGGGGCTTAAGTGGTTAAAAAAGACCTTTACATAGAGCAACCACCAGGGTTTGAACAAGGAGATAACATTGTGTGTAAACATCAGAAGAGCATCTATGGTCTTAAGCAATCTGTAAGGACGTGGAATGAGAAAGTGAATGAAGTACTTACTAGAGAGGGATCCTCAAGAAATAAAGCACACCCCTGTCTCTACTCCAGGAATGAAGAAGACAGATGGGTATATATACTTATCTATGTCGATGACATTATAAACTGTTTTGAACAAGAAGAGGATTACAATCAGTTAACAAGCTGAAAGAAAATTTCGAAATCAAAGAGGTAGGGAACATTAGCTACTATCTGGGAATCCAAACAGAGAGAGAAGAAGATGGAAGTTATCTTCTCAACCAATCTCAGAAATCTTGGAACAATTCCATATGCAAGATGCAAGGAAGTGAAAACTCTTATAGAACCAGGCTATCAAAAGAAGCAAAAAAAATTCTACCCAACAATAACATGTATCGCAGAGCAATCGGTAAGCTGCTATCTTCTGCTACTGTAACAAGACCACATATAGCCTCAGCAGTGGGCATACTATGTTGTTAAGTATCAGCTCCCTGTCAGTGTGAATAGAACGCAGTAAAAAGAGTGTTACAGTACCTCAAAGGAACAAGTCAGATGAAGTTATGGTTATCAGCAACATCAAATCCAAAATTGGTCAGATATTCGGATGCTGATTTGGCCAGGGACTGCACAGACTGCAAGTCCACATGTGGATTCATATTCCAGTATGGGGAAGGAACCATACGTTGGTCTAGTCGAAAGCAGGTAACTGTCGCTCTATCTCTAACTGAAGCAGAGTACATTGTAGCAGCACACATGCGTCAAGAAGCGATATGGATTCATCAACTTTTTGTGGACATCGGGGTAGACATCTCAAAACCAATGACCTTTTTTGAAGACAACCAGGGATGTATAAAGCTTACACATTCAGAAAGGGTCAATCCTAGGACCAAAACATCAACGTCAAGTTTTACCTACTGAGGGATATTCAAGAGCAATCGATAATAAAGAAAATTGCTGCGCTAACTGAAATTCAAAGCTTCAAACATACAAACTTCAGAAGTTGGTAATAAAATCCAAATAGAAAAGCTGCTACACAGAATCTGGAATAAAAAACAGATCTAAAAGCAATATAAGAACAATGTAGCGCTAATCATCAGTAAAAAATTCTCAGAAAGATTGAAAAGTCCATGTAAAGTCCCAATATGATCAGATGAAAAATGTAGCGAATCCGTGATACCACCACCAGACACCCAGTTCACACTGACCCTTACCACATAACGATTATCCCCATGACAGAGATCCCAAATGCCAAAAATAGACTCAGTAGGACTCGATATGTATCCTGGATAATATGCGTCCTTCTCTGGAAGTCTCAGGTCAGTAGTCACAGGTATGTAGGGAATGAAGCACAAGGCAGTATCATAGCGCAGACCATTTATTAACCAGATCAAAATAATAGATTAAAAACACTTACAAGGATCCAATCATAACGAGCATGTAAAGCAGTCCAAATTGTTTCCAAGCATGTTCCGCCACTTTTTGTGGACATCGGGGTAGACATCTCAAAACCAATGACCTTTTTTGAAGACAACCAGGGATGTATAAAGCTTACACAATCAGAAAGGGTCAATCCTAGGACCAAAACATCAACGTCAAGTTTTACCTACTGAGGGATATTCAAGAGCAAGGTGATATTGACATTTAATACTGCCCGTCAGAGGAGATGACTGCTGATACTCTCACCAAGACTTTGTTGAAGGAGCGTCATAGTTAGATCCAGATAAAACTGCATGTAATTTGACAAAGCACATGCTGTTGAGAAGGGGTTTTGGAAAAACAACAGCGAGTTGCTTATATACTGTGACTATAAATGCATTATACCTGCCTATGCAGCAGGTGACGCTGTAGTGTTAAATTGTAATGTGCATGTAAATCTATGGTATGATGTAAAGAGAGGAAGTGTTTTTTTTCCCTCAGTGTTCTATTATGTTCCTGTTTCGATGCTGTTAAGAAATGTTTTGCTGTCCTCCATGCAAGTAAAGTTTTTTTCTGTATTCAAGAAGCTTCCAGCGCATCATATCAATAGTCTGGCAATACCATGAGCATGTGCTGCCCTCCAGTGGGGGCCCGGGGGAGGTAGGAGCCATATTAAATTTTATTCCTTATCAGAGGTGCAGGCGGCCTGTGCCCTAACTCTGCTCTGCCTCGCTCCTACTCCCTCAGTAATTACTAAGGGCAGATAGCGGGACCTGCTTGCTGAGGGAAAGTAGAAGCATTTTACCTACCTGATCTTCCCCGCACGGCATACGGTGCTCATCCATGCTCCATGTGGTGGACTATCCCTTAGCATCATCACTTCCTAGGCAGGGCCATGGAACCTGTCATTAGGACTGTAGTCTACTGGAACGCAGGGAGAAGATGCTGCAGAGACTGGTTTAGCCGCTCGGAGGAGCAGAGAATTGGGTAAGTAGATCTTTTTTTCAATGCTCCCTGCACCTAAAGAAGCTGTTAATGCTTGCAGAGTGGGCGCAGCTCCACTGCAGGAAAACATTTTCAAGTTTCCTAAAGTTGGGCTTTAAAGGAGAAGTGTGAGGTTCTGAAAAAAATAAACATATATATATATACACTCACCTCTATGCTGCATCATTGGTGTGATTCTGCAGCTGCCCCCCTTCGGCTCCAAGACCGAGAACTGATCGGTCACATGACTGCTAATTGCTCAGTTGTCTGACATCCCAGATCAAAGAGCAGTGACTGTCAGGCACCGCTCTCTACCCTGCCCCTCTAATGCTCACAGGAGCACCAGGCTGGAGAAGGGTTGGAGGTGGCTGGCTCAGTCTCTCAGGATTGTGATCAGACATCTGTGTAGAGCCTAAAATTATTGCTGGTTTCCTTCCAGGGCCGGGAGCAGCTGCCTTTTAGGACCGTCTAGCGGCATGTTGTGTTGCTTCCTTGGCTATACACAGGGCTGTTACAGTTTATGACCCATGTTTCTGACTGGTGGTATTCCATCCAAGGCTTTGACCACAATCCCTTCTCTGGTCTAGTGGCCCTTGAAGCCGGCTCCCTCTTTAGCTAAATTTAATCACCATAAAAAACAATCTTTTTGTTAATATATTATGCTAACTTCAAGTGGATCCTGAAAAAGCCCAATCTGGGTGAAACGTGTCAATCCCACCACCGTCCTTGGACTGTATGGCACATTTGGCAGCATTTTTTTTAGAATGTCTTTTTACATTTCATCTATGGACTAATACTTCTTTTTTAACTCTTTACTGTGAAGAACAGAATTTATGGGAAGCAGCACATTCACACCTGAGCGTATTGTTTTTAGGCTTTTTTGGGGGCGTTTTTCAGGGGCGTTTTTCAGGCGTTTTTTACAGGTGTTTGGAGGCAGGCATTGATATCTAACAAAAACGCTGGTAATCTGCCAAAAAAGAAGCTCATGTAGTTTTTTGAGCTTCAGGCAACAAAACGCTCATATGTGAACAGGGGCCATTGAAATTAATGGAATTTTGCTTGTTGGGCGTTTTGAGACTTCAGAGATGAGCGTTTTACGAGCTGAAAAACTTTCAGGTGTGAACAGGGCCTTAGAGAGCAGGAGCCAGCAGCTTTGAAAACTGCAGAGTGCCGGGGCAAGAACTTTAACCACTTGCCGACTGCCTAACATCTATCTACATCGGCAGTCAGCCCCTCACAGGCAAAGTGACGTAGATCTACGTCGCTAGCCTGTGAGGCTCTAGGGAGCGAGCACGCGCAGCCGGAGGCGGTTACACCGGGAGAAAGGCAGGCGGCTAATGTAAACAAAGCCGCCTGTCAATCTCCCTTGTGTAACAGCAGAGATCATACGGTCCTGCTATGTAGGACCATAGATCTCTGCTGTTACATGAAAAGCCACATCCAATCACAATCACAGTTAGAAGCACGCCCCTAGGGACACACTTAACCCCTCCTTCTCAAATAAAGTTAACCCCTTCCCTGCCAGTGTCATTTTTACAGTAACAGTGCATATGTATAGCACTGATTACTGTAGTAATGTCACTGGTACCCCCAAAAGTGGCAAAAATGTAAGTCAAGGGTCCGATCTGTCCGCCACAATGTCGCAGTCCCGCAAAAAAAATCGCAGATCGCCGCCATTACTCGTTACGCTTTTTGCGATTTTTTTTACCAAACATATGTAGCAGAAAACAAATTGGCCTAAAATGTTAAAAAATTTTGATTTTTACATTTTTTTGGGGGGAATTTCATATAAAAAAATGTGAAAAATATTGTTATTTTTGCAAAATTGTCGCTCTTTTTTTGTTTATAGCACATGATCAAAAAATCGCACAGGTGATCAAATACCACCAAAAGAAAGCTCTGTTTATGGGGAAAAAAGGACGTCAATTTCATTTGGGTACAGCGTCGCACAACCGCGCAATTGTCCGTTAAAAGTCACGCAGTGCCGAATCGCAAAATAGGCCCTGGTCAGGAAGGGGATAAAATCTTCCGGGGCTTAAGCGGTTAACAATAGTTTTCTGGGGAATGTTTAATACATTGTCTTGAATTTAAAAACACTACTTTAGGTAAAATCCTACTAAGGATAATATATCCATAAAAAGACGCATAAAGGCAAATGTGAAACAGTGAAAGGAAAATCAAAGTTTGAATACCTCACCAGTCATCTGCAGTACATTGCAGGTATATTTGTTGCCTTGTAAGGTATAACATAGCAACAAGTCTTATTAATGTAGTCACCTGTGTAAGCTGAGTCTTGTTTTCCCTTATCAGTTACAAGTGTTTTACGCCTGACAAAGTCCATGGTCATTGAACTTGAACGTCCTCAGCCCTGTGGCCTGTTCTATACAGGATCCAGCTGTCTCATCCCACCATCCTCTCCATCCTGCTGATGATTCAGCTCAGCTGCTGCCTTCTATTTTATCCCTGAGCTGTTGGCTGGGATTCTATAAGCTTTATATAGGAGGAAGAACATTCCTCTAACCCAGGGGTGGGGAACCTATGTCCCGGGGGCCGTATGCGGCCCTCGAAGTCATTTGGTTCGGCCCCCCGTGCAGCTGAGTCTGTGTCTCTCAGCTGATCTGTCAGAACAGAGCCAATGCTTCCTGTATAGTTCCTGCTCCTTTATGACAGTCTAAGTGAGTCACAGGTGGAGTGATATCAAATGCACTCCACCTGTGACGAATACAGGAAACATTGCCTCTTCCTCCAGCGCGTCATTTCCCGCCAGCAGCACACACAGCAGTACCAGCCAGAGCCAGCAGTACCAGCCAGAGCCAGCAGTACTCACAGCAGTACCAGCCAGAGACAGCAGTACCAGCCAGAGACAGCAGTACCAGCCAGAGTCAGCAGTACCAGCCAGAGACAGCAGTACCCACCGCAGTACCAGCCAGAGTCAGCAGTACCCACAGCAGAACCAGCAGTACCCAAAGCAGTACCAGCCAGAGCCAGTAGTACTCACAGCAGTACCAGCCAGCAGTACCTACAGCACAGTACCAGCCAGCAGTACCCACTGCAATACCAGCCAGCAGTACCCACAGCAGTACCAGCCAGCAGTACCAGCCAGCAGTACTAGCCAGTAGTACCAGCCTGAGCCAGCAGTACCAGCCAGCAGTACCCACAGCACAGTACCAGCCAGCAGTACCAGCCTGAGCCAGCAGTACCCAAGGCAGTACCAGCCAGCAGTACCTATAGCACAGTACCAGCCTGAATCAGCAATACCCACTGCAATACCAGCCTGAGCCAGCAGTACCCACAGCAGTACCAGCCAGCAGTATCCACAGCACAGTACAAGCCAGCAGTACCAGCCTGCGCCAGCAGTACCAGCCAGCTGTACCCACCAGCAGTATCAGCCAGCTATGCCCATCAGCATTACCTGCCAGCAGTTCTTTTCAAAACTTATCACCATAAAGTCGACTGCGCTCCAGACTGACCGACACAAACCTGGAAAACCAGTTGCGAGTAGCAACATCATCAATACCAGCTAACATCACACACCTCACCAAAGAGAAGCAGTTGCAGTCATCACATTAGGGGCGAGTTAATTAAATGTTTGACCAAATATAACAGGCACATTTTTAAGTTGATCATTTTGTACGGCCCCCGAATGATTTTAAAAAATACCCAAATGGCCCTTGGCAGAAAAAAGGTTCCCCACCCCTGCTCTAACCCAATGATCTGCCGTATTTATACATATCTGGCGGCATTCCTGAGTCCCGGTGAAGAGTAAACCATTATAACACTAACTCAGCTGCATCAGAGTTAATGCCCGTTCACACATTTGCAATGTCAGACATCGCATGTGATTCGAAGCGCACTGCTCTGTAAAATCAAATGCAATGTCTGTGCATTGTGAATTCAGCCATACAGATTGTATGGCTGAATCTGCATCGCATTCGAACCAAAGTTGCACAGGACCCTTTTTTTGGTCCGCACCAGAATCGGATCGCATTGGTGTTCACACCTATGCGATCCGATTCCTGTCCGAACTGACAGTTCACACTGCGATATGCCAACTGATCTGGGGGTGTCGTTAACTTTGTATTGACACCCCCCCAGCGATTCGCATATGGCAGCATACCTCCCAACTTTTTGAGATGGGAACGAGGGACACCTATTAGTAAAAGTATGTAGGCATAGGGCACACCCCTTGCCACACCCCCTTAAAGGAGAATTATACAAAGAATTGATTAGTTAAACCCACAAGTGCTTCTTTTTTAACTACTAATATTCCTTAATATTGGTGTAGCACTGCCTCACATTTTCGGGTCCCCCCTGAGTTATCAGCACACAAAATTACAGTTTCAAGTCCTTACTTTCTCCTTCCTTGACTCGCTCCAATGATCAGTGCAGGGGTATTTTGGTTGTTTTGTGTTTATTATAAATTAGCAGTAGGAGAAGGGAATAGTGGGATACTTCAAATTAACTATACACAAGGGTTGAGGACTCCTATCTTCAGGTACAGCCAGGCTTTTTAATCATCCCGCCACTATGGGTGAACTTGGATTAAGTCTCTTTCCTCTTGGTAAGATGACTTGGTGAACTGATAAATATCTTCAGGACACTCTCTCTAGTATCCTCTCTCTCTTCACTGCCAACGCCCGACCACTTACTATCCTACACGTGGGGTGGCCCCCCTCAGGTCAGGCCCCTTGAGACGAGTCTCTGTATTCACGATACTGTGGTCCCAGGGTCTCCAGTGTCTTCCTCTCAGTCAGCGCTCCTGGGCCTCCAAGTTCAGCTCCTCTCATCCGTTCCTCTGGCCCTTAGGATGACCTCCTGCAACTGCATGCCACTGCTACAGAGGAGGAGGCAGCCGCCCCCTTCCTCTGGGATTCCGCTCTCCAGCCAAAGACCCCGCAGCACTGGCTTTTATTTAGGATTCCAGAATGCAATGAGGCAAGCTACCCCCTGCCAATCACCAGGACTGTATCAAAGCCTATGCATCCATTCGTCAGGTTTCCTCCCACCGTCCAACATGCCTCCCTATTGGACCAGTGTGAAATTTGCGGCGCACAATTTCTCTCTCCATTCTCACTGATATCCTTTCGCTGTTACCGATGATATGTTCTTCCGTTTTTGACACCCTTCTTTTTCAGGTTGTGTTCTCATGGGCATTTTTTGGTGCCTTCCGTGTGAGCGAGTTGATTTCAAGATCCAGATCCTTGGCGGGTGGTGTTCTAGCTTCTGATGTTGACATCTCTGATCGATACGTGTCGGTATTGCTTCGGACTTCAAAAACAGACAGCTGCGGCAGGGGCAGGCGGGCAGTTTGCATGCTTACAGGGGCCCTTTCTGTCCAGTTTTTTGTCTGCTCGCCCCCGTCCCCTACTTTTCTTGTTCACTCTAATTCTTCCTCGTTAAGTACATTTCAATTCTTGCAGGTTTTCCTTCATTGCCTTGACATGTTAGGCCTTCCCTCCCCTGAATTTTTCATTCACTCTTTTTGTATTGGCTCCGCTACTGCGGTTTTGGCATGGGTTTTTCCGATACAGAGCTCCAGCGTTTGGGTAGGTGGGGATCCTCTCAACTTTCCTTGTATGTTCGCTAAACACTTATTGTTTTGATTACAGGTTTCTATCTGGCCTTGGTTTGGATCATTGGCCACTCCTTTTTATATTGGGCCTTTCGCATGGCGGAGTTGCGGAGGTATGGCAAGAATTTAGGCTTCGCTTTCGATGTGGCCTGAATCTGTTGGTGTGGGCGGCGTGGTTTTATGCTGGCGTCAGGTGCTTCCAGAGTGCTTACTTCTTCAACCTCATGTTTCCGGCCCCGACGTTCTGGTTCTTCATGCTGGGGGGAATGACATGGGCTACACGCGCTCTGTGGATCTCATTGCGGCTTTTAAACAAGATATTGCCCATTGTTATGCAGTCTTCACCAACGTAGTCATTCTTTGGTCTGAAATAATTCCCTGGCTTATTTGGGCCCAGGATATCCCTGGTCCACGTTTGGAACGTTTTCGCTGGAAGGTTAATGCTGAGGTTTCCAAGTTTGTTTGTAGGATCCGGGGGATTGTTGTCTGGCACAAGGACCTGGAGAGGGATAATGGTGATCTCTTGAGACTAGATGGTGTTCACCTCAATCATAATGGTCTGGATATTTTTAACCTCGGCCTCCAGACCGGTGTGGAACAGGCGCTGACTGCTGTGGGGGCGCCCGGCAGTTAACACTGACGTGCGGGTGGTGTTTTTTTTTTACCTTGTCAGCATTAAAAATTGATAATGGGCTATGCCCTTGACTGGAAGTTGGAGTTAGTCTGTCCAGCACTTATGGTAAGGACAGGCCCATTTGGAATTGATTCTTCCAAGTGTTACCACTGTGATCGGCACTTGTTTAAAGTGTTAACATGTTCTGTGTTGGAAATTAAATAAAGCTGTCGCCTTGCCCTTTCCAATTCAATTGTTGTAAGTGTGGTATTTTCTACTGGGGAGAGGGCAAGGGAGTTTCATATGTTAAGTTGGTTTTCCTAGGTCTATGCGCCTCATCAGTCATGAGGGCCTCTTGATCCTCTTGGGAAAGAGAGCCTTGACTGATGGGGCATGGCCAGGAAAGTTCAGCCCTTGGGGGAGGGGGGGTCATTGCATGAGGCGGTTGCAGTAGATTGGTCAGCAGGACGGGGGGTCGGGCCTGAGCTCACTGAAAGTTATTTCCCCCCATGGAATGCTGGGGACTGCTGGATATAACATTTTCTGGATTCCCCTGCGTTACCCTTAGCACTACATGCTTTTTTTCTGCAGCTTCTCCATTGAAGTCTTTTAAACCAAAAAAGTCCCTGACCCTTTCCAAAAACGCAGTGACTGACCTCAGGCTCGGTTCATTAGTCCTTGGACCAGTCAATGATCAGTCCAGGGGATGTTGTTTTTGTGTTTTTTTATTGAGAACTTGGATAGGAGAAGGGATGAGTGGGATACTCCAACTGACAACTATTCACAATATTGAGGACAACTGACTTTAGAGTGCAGCAAGGCCGCTGCTTCACCCTGCCACTAAGGTAAAGGTATTTTAAGTGTTCCTGCTTGAAATTCTCTTCAGGGCTTTAAACTTGGCATCCCCTTTCACTCTCTCTCTCTGTGTTGACACCCGTCTACCAGTGTCGCCAACCGCCCGTAGATTTACGGGCAGCCTGTAAAAACAGGGCACTTTTCTCTTGCCCGTAAATGCCCGTAGCAGAAGAAAAGTGCCCGTAAAACTATGACGGCGGCGGCAAGATCAGGACTGCGCATGCGCGGCACGCACTTCAGGAGATCCGACCCCGAGGCGAGTGTTCTCTCCTCTCGCAGAGACGCAGACTCGCACTGGAGTGCCACGGCCCGCCTGCGCCCGCCCCTGCCTCCGCCCCCCGCCGTCAATTAAGTTTTCCCGCCGGGCCGGTGTCTTATTGGAAGAGTCGTACTCGGGGTGGCTGCGGAAGTGACGTCGAAAGTTGTAACAATCGGTAGTACAGGCGCCAGTGACAGTGTGGAGGGGAGTCTGGACTGTCTGTCACTGTGTGTGGGCTCCAGCTTATGTTTGTGGTGCAGTTCCCAGATTGTACTTGGGCAAGTTTGACAGGCAGTGCCACCTGTAACCTCTGCACCACGAGATGAAATTGCCAAAGCATCATGGTCACGGCATATATTGTTACAATTCAGGTGGGTGGTCAGGGGAAGCCAAAACCGCGGTTATCGCCCTCGACCCTGGTCGCCAATCTGAAAGAGCCCTAACTTTTCAAGAGAGCAAAGATCGGCAGCATGACAGGTGAATACAGCCCATATACATTTATGTAGTTAAGTCATGCATAAACATGCATTGCGTTAAGGCAACCTTTATTTTGAATTGGCTGTCAATGCACCCAAGTCTGCATACCTGAAACATTTTTGAAAGAGCAGTCACCTTGCTTAAGAACTGGAAGGCTGCAATAAAGTACATTTAAAATGTTTAGGTTTACTAAAATTTAATTGCAAGGTATCATGAATATAAAGCTGTTGCTTTGTCCTACCTGGGCAAATCACATGTTCACTTTACTGTGGAGTACTAGAAGTCGAGGATGCTGGACACAGTGGACGGATGGTGGTGGTCGGTGGAGTGGACAGAGCAGCAGACTGACAGCAGAGGCAGCCGCAGAGCACACGAAGAGCAGAGCAGAGGACTGGTGAGTGGGGCTCCGAGCCTCCAACACTCAGCTAGCAGGCAGCGCAGACTGGAGTCAGGGGGCAGAGGACATCAGTGTCCTGCTCCTGTGCCCCCTTCACCTCTCCACAGGCAGTGTCACAGCTTCACTCTGCAGTAATGTCACTGATATGGCTATGGAGAGGTGAAAGGGACTTAGGAGCAGGACACTGATGTGGGGAGCTAATATGAAGGAGGACAGAGGAAGAAACTACTGTGAGGGAGTGTGTGTGAGGAGGGCACTTCCATGTCCACGCAGGCTCTGACCATCTCCTGTATTGTGTACACAGTCTCTGACCACCCCCTGTACCATGTCCGCAGTCTCTGACCACCCCCCTGTACCATGTCTGCAGTCTCTGACCACCCCCCTGTACCATGTCCGCAGTCTCTGACCACCCCCCTGTACCATGTCTGCAGTCTCTGACCATCCCCCTGTACCATGTCCGTAGTCTCTGACCACCCCCCCTGTACCACGTGCGCAGTCTCTGACCACCCCCCCTGTACCATGTCCGCAGTCTCTGACCACCCCCCCTGTACCATGTCCACAGTCTCTGACCACCCCCCTGTACCATGTCCGCAGTCTCTGACCACAGCGTGCCCCCTTTCAATGCAGAGAGACCACAGCGTGCCCCCTTTCAATGCAGACTGACCACAGCGTGCCCACTTTTAATGCAGATGTGTGGGGCCCCGGCCAGCGGAGTGGAGACCAGAGCCGTTTGACTGAGCCCTGCACAGTGCACCCGAGGGGAGGTCAGTGACAGCGCCGCCAGACCAGACTGATGGGGGGGGGGGGGTCACTGATGTAAGGGGGAGAGAATACAATAATGTAAGTGGGCACTGATTTTTGTTTAACTTAAACACATTGCTAATAGCACTATCTACATGTTTATAGTTTAATTATTCATATTTGCACGGTTTAGCACTGAAAACGGCTATTTTATGTACATTTTTGCAGTGCCAGTAAAAAATTGGTGCCGTCCGTAAATTTTGGCGTTCTGCCAGTAAATTTCACTCTGGGGGGTTGGCAACACTGCCGTCTACTGACTCTACACTCCAGAGTGGTCCCCTTCCCGGGCAGACCCCTGGGCAAGTTCCTCTGTACTCACGGACAGTGTTTTTCAAGATTTACTTCAGCCCCAACGCCTTCAGTCAGCATCTCCAGGACCTCTGGGTTCAGCCACACTGTCTGGCTCACCAGGCCGACTGCCTGTGATCACCATCCATAACTACAGAAGGAGAGATAGCCATCACTCTCCTTCCGGTCATTGGCTGGGTTTCCTCCACTGTCCAATTTACCTCTCCATTGTATACAATGGGGACACTCCCTCAGTCCACATGAATCACATGAGCAGGCCTAACTAACAATCAGGCTCCCCTGATAAGCAGAAGGAGCAACTAGGCTTTACCTACCTAGCACCTATCTAGGAGGGGGCTACATCTATATATATATAATGTATATGTGTGTATGTGTGTGTGTGTATGTATGTATATATATATATATATATATATATATATATATATATATATATTATCTCACAAAAGTGAGTACACCCCTCATCCTGGATCCTGGCTCTCTATTTAAACCAAGCATGCCTTCCAGTCAGTGCTTGGTTATTTTCCTTGCTCTCACATATAGTATCTCACAAAAGTGAGTACACCCCTCACATTTTTGTAAATATTTTATTACATCTTTTCATGTGACAACACTGAAGAAATGACACTTTGCTAAAATGTAAAGTAGTGAGTGTACAGCTTGTATAACAGTGTAAATTTGCTGTCCCCTCAAAATAACTCAACACACAGCCATTAATGTCTATACCGTGGGCAACAAAAGTCAGTACACCCCTAAGTTAAAATGTTCACATTGGGCCCAAAGTGTCAATATTTTGTGTGGCCACCATTATTTTCCAGCACTGCCTTAACCCTCTTGGGCATGGAGTTCACCAGAGCTTCACAGGTTGCCACTCCCTCTACCACTCCTCCATGAAGACATCACAGAGCTGGTGGATGTTACAGACCTTGCTCTCCTCCAACTTCCGTTTGAGGATGCCCCACAGATGCTCAATAGGGTTTAGGTCTGGAGACATGCTTGGCCAGTCCATCACCTTTACCCTCAGCTTCTTTAGCAAAGGCAGTGGTCATCTTGGAGGTGTGTTTGAGGTCTTATCATGTTGGAATACTGCCCTGTCGCCCAGTCTCCGAAGGGAGGGGATCATGCTCTGCTTCAGTATGTCACAGTACATGTTGGCATTCATGGTTCCCCTCAATGAACTGTAGCTCCCCAGTTGCGGCAGCACTCATGCAGCCCCAGACCATGACACTCCCACCACCATGCTTGACTATAGGCAAGACACACTTGTCTTTGTATTCCTCACCTGGTTGCCGCCACACACGCTTGACACCATCTGAACCAAATAGGTTTATCTTGGTCTCACCAGACTACAGGACATGGTTCCAGTAATCAATGTCCTGTATATATGTGTGTGTGCCTCTGTGTAAATCCAGGAAGTGAACAGGCAGCAGCTTAAGGTGCCCACAGTTAAAATGGCTGCAGCCAGACTTAGTGGAGGGAGATTTCTGCAGCATATTTGGCAAGTACAGAATCACAGCATATATAAAATAATATGCAAACTGGTTGGAGGGAAGTTTCAGAATGACAATTATGTTTTTATTACAAATTATGTGAGCAGACTGCAGTTCCTCTTTAGGCTCCTTTCACACGGGCGGTGCGCCCGAGTGAGCCGTTCTGCTCAGTCGGGGATCGATCCGCCGATCCCTGCTTAGCAGGCGGATGACAGCTCCGTCTCTGCTATGTGTGAAGAGACAGAGCTGTCAGATCCCCTCTGTCCTCTATGGGGAGATCAGATGAGAACGGACCGCTTGTCCGTTCTCATCCGATCCCATCCGATCCTCCAGACGGATGGAAAATAGGATTTCCATCCATCCGGATTTCTCGGACAGGATCGGATCAGATAGCAGCGAGTGTCAGCGAGATGTATCCCCTGACACCCGCTGCTCCATAGGGCTGCATGGAGCATCCAATCCGGTCCGCCTGAAAAACTGACAGACGGATCGGATCGGAAGGCCTGTGTGAAAGGGGCCTTAATGTGGCCATGCATATGCAGTGGTTTATACGTGTATTTGTGCATATCGTTTAGGAGCGTAAGGCCTCAAGTATGCTGCCAGAAATTGGCAGAAAAAATGGCTTTAATGTCACATATTTGGGCATGTTTAATACTCCACTCTATAACTTTCTAAAAGAAAAAAGTTTTGCCCTTAGTTAAACTTTTAACAATACAAACTTTGCAAAAAGAGCATTCTTTACTCTATTAGAAAATCAAATCCTATGTATGTCTATTACTATACTGTGCTCTAGCTCTAGAGATCAAACTACGCTGCACAGAAAGGACCCTCCTGTGTACTCATACTAGACAGCTGACTGTGTGCGTTGTCAGCACAGCTGTCCCTTTAAGAAGCCGGTCACATGGTTCTGGGAGCAGAGGGCACTTCAGCGTTGGAAGGAAGAGGTTCATGGAAATACAAATCAGAAACAACGGATTTTATTTCTGTACATAAAAAAGCCTGAGACCAGCAGAGGATCCCCTGTGCGATACTCCTACGTCACCAGGGTGAGGAATCGCTATCGGAAAACTATAGAAAAGTTTGTTTTATTTTCAATAACTTTGCCCTGCATATAAAGAGGTGCCTTTCATTACTACGACAGAACAGGTTATAATCATTTGTTAACCACGTCAGCTCCAGAAGGTTTACCCCCCCCCTCCCCTTCCTGACCAGGCCATTTGTTTGCGATTCGGCACTGCATTACTTTGACAATTGCTCGGTCGTGTGATGCTGTACCCAAGTAAAATAAATCCTTTTTTCCACACAAATAGAGCTTTCTTTTAGTGGTGTTTGATCACCTCTGCGTTTTTTATTTTTTGCGCTAGAAAGAAAGAACGACCGACAATTTTGAAAAAGAAAGACAATATTTTTTACTTTCTGCTCTAAAACACACCCAATAAATCTAAATTTTTCATCAATTTAGGCCAATTTGTATTCTGCTACATATTTTTGGTTAAAAAAAAATCCCAATAAGCGTATACTGATAGAGGATATTTTATTTTTTAATTTTTTTTTTACTAGTAATGGCAGCAATCAGCAACTTATAGCGGGACTTCTGTATTGCAGCGGACAAACTGAACACCTAACTGACACTTTTTTGGGGACCAGTGACACTAATACAGTGATCAGTGCTAAAGATATGCACTGTTCTAATGACACTGGCAGGGAAGGGGTTAACATCAGGGGCCATCAAAGGGTTAAAGCGGTTGTAAAACGCCGGTTGTTTTTTTTTTTTGGGACCTTCAAGGTAAAGGCATAATGTGCTAGTTTGCATCGCATACTGGCACATTATGTGAAACGTAGCTGAAAATGAAGCTCTCCAGCGATGCGATGTAATCGCTGGAGGCAACGTCCATCACCCGGTCTTCCTTCCCGGTCTGCGGACTCCTGTTGTGATTGGCCGGAGCTGCAAGGATGTCACTCTCGCGCATGCGCAGGGGAGCCGTCAATTACGGCACAGGTATCTGAAGGAACAGCACGATGACGTCATGAGCTGCATGTAACGGTGCAAGTTTAGGAGATATTTACAGTACCTATAGGTAAGCCTTATTATAGACTTACCTATAGGTACAAATTATGCCTTTGACTTTACTTCCTCTTTAACTGTGTGCCGAGCCAGTGTTTCTGTGTAGTGGGGGAGGGGCTTTTACTAGTGGAAGACCTAAATCTGTGTTTCTGCTTTACAGGAACACAGGATCAATATCTTCCGTACTCACAGAATGACAACCTGCCTTGTTTACATAGGCAGACTGTCATTCTGTCAGTGTAAGGAACGTTCAGTGGGTGCCAGCGGAGATCAGGTCCATGGACCCGCTGATCAGCTCCCGCTGTGTAAAATCACAGTAGGAGCTAACCACTGGTGGCGCGCACTCGTGCCCAAAACCCGGAAGTGCAGATTTACACATATATATATATATATATATATATATATATATATATATATATATATATATATATATATATATATACACAGTATATATGTGTGTGTGTTTGTGATTCTGTACAGAGCGCAGAGCAGCCGCTCTGTAGCAGTAAATCTGCTATAGGGCAGTCGACAAGAGCTTAAAAGGCCACAAATCTAATTCAAACATTTTCATACAGAACATGGCTGTTATTTTGACTTTTTGCTGAACAGAAAATCCTAAAAACATAAAGAAGTCTTCCGCTCCTCACATCTATCCTCATAGTCAGAAAGCACTGATGCCAGAGTGGTTGATTTACAAAATCCTCCGACATATGATGTACCTGTTGATCTGCAGCCACCTTTCCTCTACATCACAGGTGTCAAACAAAAGGCCCGTTGGCCAAATGCGGCCCCCCAGGCAATTTTGTGTGGCCCTCGCACCTCTCCTGCAGCTGTGGCAACCCCCTTGTCTTTGCCCCCACCTTGTCTCTGTAGTCGGCAGCAAAGGACAGAACTCCTTTGCCAGATCCTGCACTCCTCTGTGCAGCTGCAGAAAGGCTAATCTTTGCCCTCCCCCTTCTCAGCAGTCCACAGCAGAGAGGCAGAACTCCTCCTTCAGATCCTGCACCTCTCTTTGCAGCCGCAATACCCCCTTGCCTTTGCCTCCCCTGGTCTCAGCATTCAGCAGACTCTGGAAACTGACTCCAGCCCTCCTCTGGTTCTCCTCCAGACCCTGCACTCCCCAGATCCACCCGCATCTTCTTCCTGGCATAGCACAAGGTAAGGGGGATGTATTGTGATGTTACATAGTTACATAGTTACATATAGTTACATAGTTAGTGAGGCTGAAAAAAGACACAAGTCCATCCAGTTCAACCTATGTGTGTGTGTTTGCTTTTAACCGTACATTGTATACCCCTGTATGTTGTGGTCTTTAAGGTGTCCATCCAATAGTTTTTTGAAACTATCAATGCTCCCCGCTGATACGACTGCTTGCGGAAGAGAATTCCACATCCTTACCGCTCTTACAGTGAAGAACCCCTTACGCACTTTAAGGTTAAACCGCCTTTCCTCTAGTTTTAGTGAGTGGCCACGTGTCTTATTGTATTCCCTTACTCTAAATAGTTTGTTCCTTATGCTCGGGTCGCCAGTACAGTATTTGTACATTGATATCATATCCCCCCTCAAGCGTCTCTTCTCCAGAGAGAATAGGTTCAGTGCTTGTAGTCTTTCCTCATAGCTGATGTCCTCCATTCCCCTAATTATTTTTGTTGCCCTTCTCTGGACTTTCTCCAGTTCCAGCACATCCTTCCTGAGGACCGGTGCCCAGAACTGGACAGCATACTCCAGATGTGGCCGGACCAGAGTCTTGTAGAGTGGAAGAATAATCTCTTTATTTCTGGAGTGAATCCCCTTTTTTATACAACCCAGTATTCTGTTGGCTTTGCTTGCAGCGGCTTGGCATTGCATGCCACTTCCAAGCCTGTTGTCTACCAGTACCCCCAGGTCCCTTTCCATCCTAGACTCACCCAGAGGTTCCCCCCCTAGTGAGTAGCTTGCTTTCTGGTTTCTGGCCCCCAAGTGCATTACTTTACATTTTTCTACATTAAATCTCATCTGCCATGTAGTTGCCCACCCCGTTATTTTGTTCAGGTCTGCTTGCAAGATTTCCACATCCTGCATAGAAGATATTGGCATGCCTAATTTAGTATCATCTGCAAATACTGAGATTGTACTAGATATCCCCTCCTCTAGATCATTTATGAATAAATTAAACAGGATTGGTCCCAGGACAGAACCCTGGGGGACCCCACTTTCCACACCCGCCCAATCCGAGTACTCCCCATTAATCACCACCCTCTGTACTCTCCCCTGGAGCCAGTTCTCTATCCAGGTACTCACCTTATGGTCCATACCTATCTTCCTTAGTTTGTACAGTAAGCGTTTGTGGGGAACGGTGTTAAAGGCCTTTGCAAAGTCCAGATACACCACATCCACAGGCTTACCTTTATCTAAGTGGCAGCTCACTTCATCGTAGAAGGTTAATAGATTGGTTTGGCATGAACGATTTTTCATGAATCCATGCTGATTACTACTTATAATACCGTTTTCATTACTAAAGTCTTGTATGTGGTCCCTTATCATCCCCTCCAAAATTTTGCAGACTACAGATGTTAGGCTGACCGGCCTATAGTTACCCGGGATATATCTCGGCCCCTTTTTAAATATTGGTACCACGTTGGCTTTTTTCCAATCAGCTGGCACCATACCTGTCTGTAAACTATCCTTAAAGATCAAGAATAATGGTCTGGCAATCACCTGACTGAGCCCATTTAGAACCCTTGGGTGCAAGCCATCCGGTCCCGGGGATTTATTTATGTTAAGTTTCTCTAGTTTAGCTCTAAGTCTATCCTCTGTTAGCCATGGCGGCACTTCCTGAGGTGTATTATTTAGTTCGGCCTTACAAGCGGGGTTCATGTAGCCCCCCGATTCCTTTGTGAAGACTGAAGAAAAGAAATTATTTAACACTTCCGCCTTTTCTCTGTCCTCAGTGGCCATTTTTCCTTTATCATCTTTTATGGGGCCAATGTGTTCTGGCCTTGCTTTCTTACTGTTTATATACTTAAAGAATTTCTTGGGGTTCTTTTTACTCTCCTCCGCTATATGTCTCTCGTGTTCTATTTTAGCCGCCCTGATTTCGTCTTTACATTTCTTATTACACTCTTTGTAATGCTTAAATGCTGCCAATGACCCCTCAGTCTTGTATTTTTTGAAGGCCTTTTCTTTAGCTCTAATATACATTTTTATGTTGGAGTTTAGCCACCCAGGGTTTAGTTTTGCTCTTTTAAATTTATTTCCCAGTGGAATGCACTGGCCCACCCCCTTGTTAAGTATGCTCTTGAAGCACTCCCATTTTTCCTCCGTGTTCTTTGTTCCCAGGGTTCTATCCCATTTGATATTTTCTAGCAGTGAGCGCAGTTTAGGGAAATTGGCTCTTTTGAAATTCAGTGTCCTTATATTACCCTTGTGTTTCCTATTACTGTAATTAATACTGAAACCAATTGACCTATGGTCACTGTTCCCTAAGTTGTCCCGTATTTCTATATCCGTGAGCAGGTCTGTATTGTTGGTAATCAGTAGGTCAAGTACCGCATTGTTTCTTGTCGGTGCATTCACCATCTGACCCATGAAATTGTCCTGCAAAACATTTAGGAACTGCCGAGCCTTGGCTGAATGCGCGGTTCCTTCTGCCCAGTCTATATCAGGATAATTAAAGTCCCCCATTATAATGACATTTCCCATCCTTGCTGCCAATCCTATCTGTAACATGAGGTCCACCTCACCCTCCTCCCTGTGGTTTGGGGGCCTATAGCATACGCCCAATATTACCTTCCCCACCGTGCCTTTCCTTTGAAGCTCTACCCATAGGGATTCTGCCTCGTCCATAGCTCCATTATTAATATCATCCCTCATATTTACCTGTATACTGTTCTTAATATACAAACATACCCCTCCCCCTTTTTTACCCTCTCTATCTCTGCGATAAAGGGAATACCCCTGAATGGTCGCCATCCAGTCATGAGAGCTGTCAAACCAAGTCTCAGTTATCCCCACAAAATCTAAGTCCTCCTCAAACATCAGCAGCTCCAGCTCTCCCATCTTGTTGGCCAGGCTTCTGGCATTGGTATATAAGCCTCGTAATTTTGATGTTTTTAGGCTGCTCTCTTGATTTTTCCCCGTACCCACCCTGGGTATAGGGGCTCCGAACACCCTACCGCTAATGCCCCCATTTCTGCCCTCTGAAACTTGCTTTCCACTGGCTAATTCTACATCTGTACCCTCCCCCCCATTCCCTAGTTTAATGAAATGTAATGAAGGGTGGATGACTCTTGACTTCTGATAGTGGGGGGGTTCTTGACATCTCATGTAAGGGGGCGTGGGGTGCTCTGGATATCTAATCCTACAGATATAAACGGCCCTTTGAGCCTTTGAGGGCAACCATGATGCTGATGTGGCCCGCGATGGAAATTTGTTTGACACCCCTGGCCTACATCCAATAAAAGTGCAGAATGTACACAGGATCTCTCAGCTCTGAAAAGGATGGGGGGGGGGGGGCTGAGGTTACATCAGTAAGGAGATAATTGGAGGGATAAGAACCCCCCTTCACACAGCACACAGGACCAAAGCTGAAGCTGTTAATCTGCTGGAGGCCCCTCCCCTGTCACCATTTTTCTCTTGGTGTCAGGAAAACTTATCAGGAATGACTCATGCTTATAGCAAAGGAACAAAGGTGCTGTCAAGATGATCCAAAGGCTTCAATACTTTTGGAGTCACTGGTCAGAAACAACTATGCAGGTCGGGTGCTTTGACTTCACTGGGTTTTTTTTAAACGTTGTGCTTGTTTTGGCTCAATAATGTTATAACTATTGGAGCCAAATGCAAATAGACTGTGCACTCTGCAAGTGCAGTAGCTTCTGAGCTTGGTAAATGAGGTAAAGCCCCACATTGCAAAGAGTACCCAATCACGTGCAAGGAAATGTAAAAAAAAAAAGAATAGCAGATTTGCGTGCACATGATTGGATGATGGAAGTCCGCAAAGTTTCTGCTCATTTACTCAGCTCTGCAGCAAGTGCTCTTTCAGAGTGCACAGTCTATTTCCCTTTAGTAAATCAACCCGAGTGTTAGCGTAACAGCCAGAAAACCAGCATTTTCAGATGAAAGCCAGTAGTGGCAGCTTACGTTATTTTGCTCAGGAAATTTTAAATTATAACTAAAGGCAAAACGTATTTTTTAGTTTTGGATAGAGTGGCGATGGATAAGAACCCCTGTCAGTTATTATTGCTGTCTGTGCCCCCATTAGGGAGATCCCCCCTCTCTAATTGTCCTGTTTACCATTATCAATGAAAGTGAAAGTAAAGAAAACCCCAAATTTCGGGTTGTCCCCAGAAAAGTAATAGAGGGGAATCTTCCTATGGGGACACTAGTTCTGGTGACCAGGGGGTCCCCTAGGAACTCCCTTTAAGCAGTAGTAAACCACATCAATTTTTTTTAAGCCCTGCAAGGTAAAGCCTTAAGCCTAGTACACACGCAACGATTATCGGCCGACCGATCGGCCGTCTTTTGTCCAGTGTTGTTGTGTTGGTTGAAAAGTGCTCTAGACTGCACACAAATTTTCTAGGCCAACAACAACCAACTGCAGAAGTGATGTCATGTGCTGGTTTACTTTCCGTGTGTTTTTTCTTCTCTGAGCATGCCCAGTCTTGCTCATCAGATTTTTGTCTGCCGAAATCTGTACTGACTGACGGAAAATCGGCCGTTCTGTTGACGGCCAACAAAAATGTTATAGTCTGCACACCAGATTTTATTCGGCCGAAAAGTCGCAGTCGGTTGTCGGAAGCATCATTCTAACAAGCTGACAATCGGCCGATCGGATGTTGCCCGAAAATTCACGGGCCAACAATCGTTGCGTGTGTACGAGGCTTTAGGGGTTTGATTTACTAAAGGCAAATAGAATTTGCACTTTGCAAAGTGCAATTGCCCTCTGCACAAGTGCGGTTGCTCCAGAGCTTAGGTAAACCTTCATTATGCGAAGAATACCCAATCAGATGCAGGGGGGAAAAAAACCCAAAACAAAACAAAAAAAAAAAACAGCATCTTTGCGTGCACATGATTGGATGATGGAAGTTAGCAGAGCTTCTGCTCATTTACTAAGCTCTGGAGCAACTGCACTTTGTTAAGTGTACAGACGATTTGCCTTTAGTAAATCAACCCTTTAATGCACTAGTATGCATCTTATACTAGCACATTATGAAATACTTACCTTAGAACAAAGCCCTTCAGCGCCGCGCTGTCACCGCTGACAGAGCTTTTATCTTCACCCGGTCTTCCATCCAGGTTCGCGCCTTTCAGCCGTCTGAGTGCACCACGATGTCGCCACAGGAGTCACGGACCAAAGAGCTCTGAAGGGACGGCACGGTATACCATCCCTTGCCCTCCAGAGCGCATGCGACGCTGACATCAGCGGCTGCATGCAGTGTGAATATCTCCTCTCTTAATCTTCATATAAATACAGCTGTTCTGTGAAGCCCTCAGAGGTTTGTTAGAGAACCTTAGTGAACAAACAGCACCATGAAGGCCAAGGGACACACCAGACAGGTCAGGGATAAAGTTGTGGAGAAAAGCAGGGTTAGGTTATAAAAAAATATCCCAAGCTTTGAACATCTCATGGAGCGTTGTTCAATCCATCATCCCAAAATGGAAAGAGTATGGCACAACTGCAACCCTACCAAGACATGGCCGTCCACCTAAACTGACAGGCTGGGCAAGGAGAGCATTAACCAATTCAATAATGGGCACTTTCACCCCCTTCCTGCCCAGGCCAATCTTTAGCTTTCAGTGCTGTTGCACTTTGAATGACAATTGCGCAGTCATGCAACATTGTACCCAAATTTATTTTTTATTATTTTCTTCACACAAAAAGAGCTTTCTTTTGGTGGTATTTTATTACCGCTGGTTTTGAGGAAAAAAATTTTGAGGGAAAAAAAAGTTTTTCTTCTCAGAATTGTTTTTTTTCTCCTGCACTGATGGGCACTGATGAGGCTGCACTGATGGGGTGGCACTGATGAGGAGGCACTAATATGCAGCACTGATAGGCAGCACTGATAGGCGGCACTTATGGGCAATGATAGGTGACACTGATGGGCAGCACCGAAAGGTAGTACTGAGTGGCATAACTGGGCACAGACTGGCTTTACTGATGGGCACAGATTGGTGTCACTGATGGGCACTGTTGGGGCTGCATTGTAATCAGGGCACTGATGATCAGTGCCCTGTTTACCTTTTACATGTATTCCCTGTGAGGAGGGGCCGCTTATCAGCTCTCCTCACTTCACATTCTGTCAGTGTGATAGAGGAAAAGCCGATAACGGCACTTCCTTGTTTACATGTGACTGCCTGTGATTGGACACAGCCGATCATATGGGTAAAGAGCCATGGCCGGGGTCGTGGCATGTCCTAGGAACAGGCTAAACAGGGCGCCGTCATATGACGTCATCCCAGAACAAGAGCCACATCGGTCTGCTGTCATTTGAGCGTAGGCGGGCTGAAAGCAGTTAGGGGAGCAGCCAAGAGGCCAGGGCCGGACTGGGTATGAAAACCAGCCCTGGAAAAAATGACATACCAGCCCCATAGCATTGCGTCATTATACCAGCGCAACGTCATTTTCAGCGCAACGTCCCTCCCCCTAATACAATGCTGATCCCCCTCCCCCTAATTCAATGCTGACCCTCCCTCCCCCTAATACAATGCTGACCCTCCCTTCCCCTAATACAATGCTGTTCCCCCGGCCCCTCCCCCTTATAAAATTCTGACCCCCCCTCCCCCTAATACAATGCTGTTTACCCCCTATCCCTAATACAATACAGACCCCTCAGTAAGCCCCCCTCCCAGTACAGACCCCTCAGCAAGCCCCCCTCCCAGTACAGGCCCCCCAGTAAGCCCCCCTCCCAGTACAGACCCCTTAGTAAGCCCCCCTCCCAGTACAGACAGACCCCTCAGTAAGCCCCCCTCCCAGTACAGATAGACCCCTTAGTAAGCCCCCCTCCCAGTACAGACAGACTCCTCAGTAATCCCCCCTCCCAGTACAGACAGACCCCTCAGTAAGCCCCCCTCCCAGTACAGACAGACCCCTCAGTAAGCCCCCTCACCTGCGATCACATCACATGATGGCGCGTGACGTCTCGTCTGTGTCACAGGAGGAGGGATCATCCTTGTCGGCGCCGTGACAGACATTCTTCAGCAGCCGCCAGCCACAGCCAGTCAGCTCGCCTCAGTTCATGCACCAGCACCGCCGGCGATCCGCCGCGCAGGGGCAGCTGCCTCGTGACGTCACGCCACTCACATCGGCTAACGTAGAAGAGATGGAGCCCAGCGGGGGGGCGAGGCAGTGCAGGCCTGCAGCGGCCAACCATCATCAGCGGCGACTGGCGAGCGGCCCCAATCAATGCAGCGGCCGCCAATGCTTAAAGCGGCGCTGCAGGCGGCCTTGTCTTAAAGGGGCCCCAGGGCCAGCGGCCCACCGGGAAATTTCCCGGTATCCCGGTAGGCCAGTCCGGCCCTGCAAGAGGCCCATGGTAACTCTGGAGGAGCTGCAGAGATCCACGGCTCAGGTGGGAGAATCTGTCCACAGGACAACTATTAGTCGTGCGCTTCACAAATCTGCCCTTTATCCACTTCAGCCCCGGAAGATTTTTCCCCCTTAATGACCAGGCCATATTTTGCGATTCAGCACTGAGTTACTTTAACGGACAATTGCGCGATCGTGCAAAGCTGTACCCATACAAAATTTACAACCTTTTTCCCCACAAATAGAGCTTTCTTTTGGTGGTATTTGATCACCTCTGCGACAAGAGCGACAATTTTGAAAAAAAAAACAATATTTTTCACATTCTGCTATATAACATTCCCCCCCCAAAAAAAAAAATTAAAAATCAAACTTTTTTAACATTTTAGGCCAATTTGTTTTCTGCTACATGTTTTTGGTAAAAAATATTGCAATAAGCGTTTTTTTAATGGTTTGCGCAAAAGTTATCGGGTCTACTGACTACGGGAAAGATTTATGTCATTTTTGTTTGTGTTTTTTACTAGTAATGGCAGCGATCTGCGATTTTTTTTTTTTTTTTTTTTTTGCGGGACTGCGACATTGTGGCGGACAGATCGGACCCCTAACTGACATTTTTGACACTTTTGGGGGTACAAGTGACATTACTACAGTAATCAGTGCTAAAAATATGCACTGTTACTGTAATAATGCCATTGGCAGGGAAGGGGTTAACCCCGTGGATGATCAAGGGGTTAAATGTGAGCCTAGGGGAGTGATTCTAACTGTGGGGGGCGTGGCTTGGGAAATGACCATAGAGACATGTGATCCTATATAGCAGGATCACATGAGCTCTGTGATCATCCCAGGGAGAAGGATGCTCGCCTCCTAGACTCCTGAGAGAGCGCCTTACATGTACGGTGATTTGCCTGGGTGTGGCTGCCTGCCGCAGTACATCTGCGGCGGGGGATTGTAAACTGGTTATGGAAGAGTGGCAAGAAGAAAGCCATAAGAAATCCTTTGCAGTTTGTGAGAAGCCATGTGGGGGACACAGCAAACATGTGGAAGAAGGTGCTCTGGTCAGATGAGACCAAAATTGAACGTTTTGGCTTAAAAGGAAAATGCTATCTGTGGCGGAAAACTAACACTGCACATCACCCTGAACACACCATCCCCACCGTGAGACATGGTGGTGGCAGCATCATGTTGTGGGGATGCTTTTCTGCAAAAGACTTGAGACTGGGGCGGAGGTTCAACTTCTAGCAGGACAACGACCCTAAACATAGAATAGTTTAGATCAAAGCATATTCATGTGTTAGAATGGCCCAAAGTCCAGACCTAAATCCAATTGAGAATCTGTGGAAAGATTTGAAAATTTCTGTTCACAGACACTCCTCATCCAAGACAGAGCTTGAGCTATTTTGCTAAGAAGAATGGACAAAAATGTCACTCTCTAGATGTGCAAAGCTGGTAGGGACATTCCCCAAAAATACTTACAGATTGCAGTGAAAGGTGGTTCTACAAAGTATTATCTCTGGGGGGGGGGGGGGGGGGAGTTGGTGAATACAAATGCACGCCACACTTTTCACATATTTATTTGTAAATAATCTTGAAAATGATTTATAATTTCCTTCTACTTCACAATTATGTGCCACTTTGTGTTGGTCTAGCACATAAAATCCCAATAAAATACAATTACGATTTTGGTTGTAACATGACAAAATGTGGAAATGTCAAGGGGTATGAAATTTTTTTTAAAGGTGCTGTAAGTTTTTTAAAAACTCCCACAAATTATGAAAAACTTCCACAAGTAAAAAAACTCTTCTGTTTTGTGTTCAGGTGTGACTCCACCATTACTACCTCTTATGAGTACACTCTTACCTTATCTTCTTAAACTCTAAAAGAAAAGGTCTTATACTCATCCATTTTTAGCCTGGGCAGGGCTGTCACTCCACTGATGTTTCCAGATGTCATCAAGCAGCAAGGATCAATCTATATAAATAACTTGCTCAAAGAGATACAAAATTAAACACCATAGTGCTCTCCGCAAATCCAAATATTTATGAATGAATAAAAAAGCACTTGCATAAAGACAGATCACTTCTACTTTAAATCACACGTTCTGAGGAGACAATGAAGCAGCCATTGCTTTACAGCCTTCCCCTCTGCTGGTCTCTCATGATGAGCAGAGCGGAAGGCTGTGTAGCAGTAGCTCCTTATATCAAGTAATTTGACCACCACTGGTCTAAACTTTTCCACTCTTAAACTATTAACTTCTGGCATGCTTTGTTTTCACTGTTACTTCCTGTAAAGATGGCATTCGTTACTAAAACAGGAAGTGATGAGAAATCTCTTCAATTGAGACACAAACTGTAATAAACGAGGTTCCCTGCTTAGGACTTTGTTTGATGGACTGCATAGTTATAGCCACAACTACAGCTGACATAATGCTAGTACAATAGTCGATCCTGGTTTTCATAGTAAAAAGCACTTTATATGGTAAGGGGTTAAGTCTTTTTAACCAGTTGCCGACCAGCTCCTGTATATTTACTGCGACAGGCTGGCTCGTACAGGCAAAACGACGGCGCGCTTCCTCCCCCAATCATCCGTGGGGAAGCCGATGCATGTGTCAGGCGGCTCCGATTGCCGCCTGACACTGGCGATCGCTCCCCGCAGAGAGAGGATGGTTGGCTGTTGTAAACACAGCTGACCGTCCTTCTCCCTGAAATGATCACAGAGCTCATGTGATCCTTCTATATAGGATCACAAGTCTCTATGATCATCTCAGAAACCATGCCCCCCCACAGTTAGAATCACTCCCCTAGGGTCACATTTAAACCCTTGATCACCTATACCAGTGATGGCAAACCTTGGCACCCCAGATGTTTTGGAACTACATTTTCCATGGTGCTCATGCAGTTTAGTTGAGCACCATGGAAAATGTAGTTCCAAAACATCTGCGGTGCCAAGGTTCACCATCACTTACCTATACTGTTAACCCCATCCCTGTCAGTGTCATTATTACAGTAATAGTGCACATTTTAAGCACTGATTACTGTAGTAATGTCACTGGTCCCCCCCAAAAGTGTCAAAAATGTCAGTTAGGGATCCAATCTGTCTGCCGCAATGTCGCAGTCCCACAAAAAATCGCAGATTGCCGCCATTACTAGTAAAATATAAAAAAAAACCATTAAAAATAACATAAATCTTTCCCGTGGTTAGTAGACGCGATAACTTTTGCGCAAACCAATCAAAATACGCTTATTGCAATTTTATTTTTTTTACCAAAAATATGTAGCAGAAAACAATGTTAAAAAATGTTGATTTTTACATTTTTTTATTTTGAGAATGTCATATAGCAGAATGTGAAAAATATTGGTTTTTTTTTTTTCAAAATTGTCGCTCTTTTTTTGTTTATAGCGCAAAAAATAAAAATCGCACAGGTGATCGAATACCACCAAAAGAAAGCTCTATTTGTGGGAAAAAAAGGACATCAATTTTATCTGGGTTCAGCATCGCAGGACCGCGCAATTGTCGGTAAAAATAATGCAGTGCCGAATCACAAAATAGGGCCTGGTCATTAAGGGGGCAAATCCTTCCGGTCTTAAGGTGGTTAAGGTGCCCCTGATGCGTGTTGTGTGTACATATCACTGTTTTTTCCCTTTACAGCAAGAATGAAGTACACCAGCACAAGAGGAGCCGTGTCTGGTGTGGGGTTTGAGGAGGTCCTGTTTTCTGGGTTTGCTGTAGATGATGGTCTGTATATGCCAGAGCAGATCCCGAAGCTGGATGAGCAGACTTTGAGATCATGGAGTTCTCTCTCCTACAAGGAATTAGTGAATGAAGTGTGCTCTCTCTTTATTCCTTCAGCGCTCATTCCTAGGAATGATCTACAAGGTAAGTTATACATTAAAAAAATGAAGAGAAATGTACAAACTGCTACTGCTAAAGTGTTCACTGTGCACTGGTCCAGATTTCCTGGAGATGGGATTATGGTGTGGGGTTGTTTTTCAGGGGTTGGGTTTGGCCCCATGCTTGGGAGTGACATCACGGTCCGGCCATTCAAACAGACCTGGAAGGAAGACCAGGGAGTGCCAAAAGCATGTCACTGGAGGAATCCGCTTTAACCACTTGCCGATTGCTCACAGTATATTTACTGCGGCAGTCAGCCCCTCACAGGCAGAGCGACGTAGGTCTACGTCGCTAGCCTGTGAGGCTCTGGGGAGCGAGAGCCCCCCGCACGTGTGACCGGCGAACCCGATGTCGGCAATCGTCGGGGGAGAGGGAGAAAGGCAGGCGGCTAATGTAAACAAGCCGCCTGTCATTCTCCCCTGTGTAGAAACAATGATCATACGGTTTTACTATGTAGGACCGTTGATCATTGTTCCTACA
Source organism: Pelophylax lessonae (assembly GCF_965119305.1). Lineage (NCBI taxonomy): Eukaryota > Metazoa > Chordata > Amphibia > Anura > Ranidae > Pelophylax > Pelophylax lessonae. The sequence goes on from NC_138768.1 coordinate 821,741,408, forward strand.
CCTCAAGCCACAGCCAATCAGAGTTAGAATCACGCCCCTAGGGACACACACCACCCCTCCCTCTCAAATAAAGTTAACCCCTTCACTACCAGTGTCATTTTACAGTAACAGTGCATATGTATAGCACTGATTACTGTAGAAATGTCACTGGTAACCCCAAAAGTGTCAAAAATGTCAGTCAAGGGTCCGATCTGTCCGCCCCAATGTCGCAGTACCGCAAAAAAAATCGCATTACGCGTTAAAAAAAAAACAACAAAAATGACAAAAATCTTTCCCTTTGTTAGTAAACGCGATAACTTTTGTGCAAACCAATCAAAATACGCTTTTTGCGATTTTTTTTTTTACCAAACATATGTAGCATAAAACAAATTGGCCGAAAATGTTAAAAAATTTTGATTTTTACATTTTTTTGGGGGGGAATTTCATATAAAAAAAAGTGAAAAATATTGTTATTTTTGCAAAATTTACGCTCTTTTTTTGTTTATAGCGCATGATCAAAAAATCGCACAGGTGATCAAATACCACCAAAATAAAGCTCTGTTTGTGGGAAAAAAAGGACGTGAAATTCGTTTAGGTACAGCGTCGCATGACCGCACAATTGTCCGTTAAAGTCACGCAGTAAAAAATCGCAAAAAAAACCCTGGTCAGGAAGGGGGTAAAATCTTCGGGGCTTAAGTGGATAAACTGCTACAGCTTAAGTGTTCACTGTGCAATGGTCCAAATTTCATGGAGATGGGATTATGGTGTGGGGTTGTTTTTCAGGGGTTGGGTTTGGCCCTATGCTCGGGAGTGACATCACGGTCCAGCCATTCAAACAGACCTGGAAGGAAGACCAGGCGAAGATGGGAGTGCCAAAAAGCATGTCACTGGAGGAATCGGCTTTAAAGGTAAGTTTCTCTAGATCCACTTGTTTCTTTGTATAGCAAGTAATTATGTATATATACAGTATATTGGGAAAAGTATTGGGACAAATATTGGGACGCCTGCCTTTACATGCACATGAACTTTAATGGCATCCCAGCCTCAGTCCGTAGGGTTTTCATATTGAGTTGGCCCCCCCTTTGCAGCTATAACAGCTTCAACTCTTCTGGGAAGGCTGTACACAAGGTTTAGGAGTGTGTCTATGGGAATCAGGGCCGGACTGACCATAGGGCAGACCGGGCAGATGCCCGGTGGGCCGGGGCCTCCGCTCTCAGTCCGTCAGACAGTGTCACTGTTTGTGTCCCGATGCCGGCGGTTGCCGGCCGCTGCTGGCCTCTCCGCGGCCGATTCCGCGGAGACTGAGGGCCGCCCGCCGCTGTCCCTGACTCCCCGCCAGTGGCCGCCACTCACTCCGAGTCCTAGCACTGCCTGGGCTCAGCTGGCAGCCGGCTGATGCTGAGCTGAGCCCAGCGCCGCTCACTGCGGCCGCCGGCCACTGTCACGTCGGATTGCAGCGGCATCCAATGTAGGCGCTCTGGACTGGAGGGGTGGACCGGCGTCAGGTGACTGAAGGTGAAGGGGTGGAGCTAGAGGCCGGGGACCGTCACCCCCTGGCCCCTGCTTGATTCAGGAAGAAGCGGGAATGAAGTCGCCGGCGCCGCACCGCAGACAGCTGAGCAGAGTGAGAGAAAGGACGACGAGCCAAGGGCTGACTGCTGCAACAAGGTAAGGAAAGGGCAGCCGCAGGCAGCACAAAAACAGACACAACAGCTGGGATTTGTGGTTCTGAGCTGGCCTCCATTGGCAGAGCAGTGTTCTGGTCAGACTGGTCTGGAACTGTCACTGCTAGAAAACATGTGCCATCATGCCAGTTTGCTTGTTACATGTGATGTGACAGCAGGTGCACATTTTCAACTTGAAAATGTGCACCTGGCTGTCACATCACATGTAACAAGCAAACTGGCACGATGGCACATGTTTTCTAGCAGTGACAGTGTGTAGCTGACTGTTATCTGTTTTTTACGCCTGCCTGCTGCTAAGCCAGAAGTGAGCAATGCTCTGCCGGAGGCCAGAACCACAAATCCCAGCAGTGTTGTGTTTGTTTTTGTGCCCTTTCCTTACATGACACATGTTTTCTAGCAGTGAGTGTGTAGCTGTTTTGAAAACAGCTACACACACACTGTCAGAGCCCGTTCACACTGGGGCGACCTGTCAGGCGACCTGGTCGCCGTAGGTCGCCTGCCATAGAGAAGCTGCGGACCTGTTCTAATAGGAGCGACACAAGTCGCTCCGACTTAGAAAAAGGGTCCGGAGCTTCTTTGGGGCGACCTGGAGCGACCTGCATTGACTTCAATGATATGAAGTCTGTGTCGGCCGCTCCGAGGTCGCGGTGTGAGCTGCGCACCGCGACCTGTGAGGTCGCCCCGGCAAGTAGCGTCGCCCCAGTGTGAACGGGGTCTCACTGCTGCTAGAAAACATGTGCCATGTAAGGAAAGGGCACAAAAACAAACACAACACTGCTGGGATTTGTGGTTCTGGCCTCCGGCAGAGCATTGCTCACTTCTGGCTTAGCAGCAGGCAGGCCGCAGGCGTAAAAAACAGAAAACAGCTACACACTGTCACTGCTGCTAGAAAACATGTGCCATGCCAGTTTGCTTGATACATGTGATGTGACAGCCAGGTGCACATTTTCAACTTGAAAATGTGCACCTGGCTGTCACATCACATGTAACAAGCAAACTGGCATGCCGCATGGCACATGTTTTCTAGCAGCAGTGATAGTGAGTGTGTAGCTGTTTTCAAAACAGCTACACACTTAGGACTCTTTCACACGGTCCGCCTCCGTAGGATCCGCGATCCCCGCTGAGCCGGCGGATGACAGCTCCGTCTCCGCTTGCAGAGCGGAGAGGGAGGTGTCTCAGCCCCCGCTGCCCTCTATGGGGGATCGGATGAGAGCGGACCGCCTGTCCGCTCTCATCAGATCCGATCCGATTACTGAACGGATGGAAAAATAGGGTTTCCATCCGTCCAGATTTCACGGACAGGATCGGATACGGATGGCAGCGGGTGTCAGCAGAGGTGTCTCCCCTGACATCCACTGCCCCATAGAGCTGCATGGAGGATCCGATCAGATCCGCCTAAAAAACTGACAGGAACTGGATCTGATCGGATCGCCCGTGTGAAAGAGCCCTTACTGCTAGAACATGTGTCATGTAAGGAAAGGGCACAAAAACAAACACAACACTGCTGGGATTTGTGGTTCTGGCCTCCGGCAGAGCATTGCTCACTTCTGGCTTAGCAGCAGGCAGGCGTAAAAAACAGAAAACAGCTACACACTCTGTCACTAGTGCTAGAAAACATGTGCCATGCCAGTTTGCTTGTTACATGTGATGTGACAGCCAGGTGCACATTTTCAACTTTGAAATGTGCACCTGGCTGTCACATCACATGTAACAAGCAAACTGGCATGCCGCATGGCACATGTTTTCTAGCAGTGACTGATCTGAAGTGTAACAGTGCAGGAATTGGGGTGATCTGAGGTGAGAAAGTGCAGGAATTGGGGTGATCTGAGGTGTGAAGTTGCAGGAATTAGGGCTGATCTGAGGTGTAAAGATGCAGGAATTGGGGTGATCTGAGGTGTAAAGGTGCAGGAATTGGGGTGATCTGAGGTGTAAAGGTGCATGAATTGGGGTGATCTGAGGTGTGAAGTTGCAGGAATTGGGGTGATCTGAGGTGTGAAGGTGCAGGAATTGGGGTGATCTGAGGTGTGACCGTGCAGGAATTGGGATGGTCTGAGGTGTGATAGTGCAGGAATTGGGGTGATCTGAGGTGTGAAGGTGCAGGAATTGGGGTGATCTGAGGTGTGAAGGTGCAGGAATTGGGGTGATCTGAGGTGTGATAGTGCAGGAATTGGGGTGATCTGATGTATGAAGCTGCAGGAATTGGGGTGATCTGAGGTGTGAAGATGCAGGAATTGGGGTGATCTGAGGTGTGAAGGTGCAGGAATTGGGGTGATCTGAGGTGTGAAGGTGCAGGAATTGGGGCTGATCTGAGGTGTGAAGTTGCAGGAATTAGGGCTGATCTGAGGTGTAAAGATGCAGGAATTGGGGTGATCTGAGGTGTAAAGGTGCAGGAATTGGGGTGATCTGAGGTGTAAAGGTGCATGAATTGGGGTGATCTGAGGTGTGAAGTTGCAGGAATTGGGTTGATCTGAGGTGTGAAGGTGCAGGAATTGGGGTGATCTGAGGTGTGATAGTGCAGGAATTGGGGCTGATCTGAGGTGTGACGGTGCAGGAATTGGGGTGATCTGAAGTATGAAGTTGCAGGAATTGGGGTGATCTGAGGTGTGAAGTTGCAGGAATTGGGGTGATCTGAGGTGTGAAGTTGCAGGAATTGGGGTGATCTGAGGTGTGAAGGTGCAGGAATTGGGGTGATCTGAGGTGTGATAGTGCAGGAATTGGGGTGATCTGAGGTGTGAAGTTGCAGGAATTGGGGTGATCTGAGGTGTGAAGGTGCAGGAATTGGGGTGATCTGAGGTGTGAAGTTGCAGGAATTGGGGTGATCTGAGGTGTGAAGGTGCAGGAATTGGGGTGATCTGAGGTGTGATAGTGCAGGAATTGGGGTGATCTGAGGTGGGAAGGTGCAGGAATTGGGGTGATCTGAGGTGGGAAGGTGCAGGAATTGGGGCTGATCTGAGGTGTGATAGTGCAGGAATTGGGGTGGTCTGAGGTGTGACGGTGCAGGAATTGGGGTGGTCTGAGGTGTGAAGGTGCAGGAATTGGGGTGGTCTGAGGTGGGAAGGTGCAGGAATTGGGGTGATCTGAGGTGGGAAGGTGCAGGAATTGGGGTGATCTGAGGTGTGATGGTGCAGGAATTGGGGTGTTGTGAGGTGTGAAGGTGCAGGAATTGGGGTGGTGTGAGGTGTGAAGGTGCAGGAATTGGGGTGATCTGAGGTGTGATAGTGCAGGAATTGGGGGTGATCTGAGGTGTGATAGTGCAGGAATTGGGGTGATCTGAGGTGTGAAGGTGCAGGAATTGGGGTGATCTGAAGTGTGATAGTGCAGGAATTGGGGTGATCTGAGGTGTGAAGGTGCAGGAATTGGGGTGATCTGAGGTGTGATAGTGCAGGAATTGGGGTGATCTGAGGTGTGATAGTGCAGGAATTGGGGTGATCTGAGGTGTGATAGTGCAGGAATTGGGGGTGATCTGAGGTGTGATAGTGCAGGAATTGGGGTGATCTGAGGTGTGAAGGTGCAGGAATTGGGGTGATCTGAAGTGTGATAGTGCAGGAATTGGGGTGATCTGAGGTGTGAAGGTGCAGGAATTGGGGTGATCTGAGGTGTGATAGTGCAGGAATTGGGGTGATCTGAGGTGTGATAGTGCAGGAATTGGGGTGATCTGAGGTGTGATAGTACAGGAATTGGGGTGATCTGAGGTGTGAAGGTGCAGGAATTGGGGTGATCTGAGGTGTGAAGGTGCAGGAATTGGGGTGATCTGAGGTGTGATAGTGCAGGAATTGGGGGTGATCTGAGGTGTGATAGTGCAGGAATTGGGGGTGATCTGAGGTGTGATAGTGCAGGAATTGGGGTGATCTGAGGTGTGAAGGTGCAGGAATTGGGGTGATCTGAGGTGTGATAGTGCAGGAATTGGGGGTGATCTGAGGTGTGAAGGTGCAGGAATTGGGGTGATCTGAGGTGTGATAGTGCAGGAATTGGGGTGATCTGAGGTGTGATAGTGCAGGAATTTGAGTGATCTGAGGTGTGATAGTGCAGGAATTGGGGCTGATCTGAGGTGTGAAGGTGCAGGAATTGGAGTGATCTGAGGTGGGAAGGTGCAGGAATTGGGGCTGATCTGAGGTGGGAAGGTGCAGGAATTGGGGTGATCTGAGGTGTGAAGGTGCAGGAATTGGGGTGATCTGAGGTGTGATAGTGCAGGAATTGGGGTGATCTGAGGTGTGATAGTGCAGGAATTGGGGTGATCTGATGTGTGAAGGTGCAGGAATTGGGGTGATCTGATTTGTGAAGATGCAAAGCTAACTTGATTTCTTACTATTATTCAAGCGGTTTAGAGCAGTTACTTTATATGAAGCTGTTTTTTATGTATCTGGCACTCCCAATTTCTTTGAAAACATTTTTCGGCACACTGTGGCCAAAAAGGTTGTCTACCCCTTGATTATGGTAACCCTCATCTTGTGCTGCTTCATAATATTTTTAGGACTCAGTGATCAAAACAGGATTTAAAGTAAGACAAAAATAAACAGCATTATATGGCAGCTCTGCTCTAAATTGGACCCAATTTATCAGATTAATCTAAAAAAAGGTACCGTAATCGAATCCAAACATCCTGGAACATTAAATCCTGTCATCAACCATCCCGATGAACGCCCCGCCCCAGCCACGCCCCCCTCCTGGGCTGCTCAGTCCAAAATGCCCGGGCCTATTTTTTGTCCCAGTCCGGGCCTGATGGGAATGTTTGACCATTCTTCCAGAAGCACATTTGTGATGTCAGGCACTGATGTGGGCCTGGCTTGCAGTCTCCACTCTAATAGGTGTTCTATAGGGTTGATATCAGAACTCTGTGCAGGCCAGTCAAGTTCCTCCACCCAAAACACGCTCATCCATGTCTTTATGGACCTTGCTTTTTACACTGATGCACAGTGATGTTGGAACAGGAAGGGGCAGTCTCCAAACTGTTTTTACAAAGTTGGGAGCATGAAATTGTCCAAAATGTCTTGGTATGCTGACGCCTTAAGAGTTCCCTTCACTGGAACTAAGGGACCAAGCCCAACCCCTGAAAAACAACCCCACACCATAATCCCTCCTCCACCACATGATTTGGACCAGTGCACAAAGCAAGGTCCATAAAGACAAGGATGAGCGAATTTGGGGTGGAGGAATTTAACTGGCTTGCACAGAGTCCTGACCTCAACCTGATAGAACACCTTTGGGATGAATTAGAGTGGAGACTGGGAGCCAGGCCTTTTAAATGCGCTTCTTGAAGAATGGTCAAAAATTCCCATAGACACACTCCTAAACCTTGTTACATCCTTCACAGAAGGGTTGAAACTGTTATAGCTGCAAAGGGTCGGCCAACTCAATATTGAACCCTACGGAATAAGACTGGGATGCCATTAAAGTTCAAGTGTGTGTAAAGGCAGGTGTCCCAATACTTTTGACAATATAGTGTATATATACATAATTACTAGCCATACTAGCTATACAAAGAAACAAGTGGATCCGGAGAAACCTACCTTCAACGCAGATTCCTCCAGTGACATGCTTTTGGCACTCCCATCTTCGCCTGGTCTTCCTTCCAGGTCTGTTTGAATGGCCGGACCGTGATGTCACTCCCGAGCATGGGGCCAAACCCAACCCCTGAAAAACAACCCCACACCATAATCCCATCTCCATGAAATTTGGACCAGTGCACAAAGCAAGGTCCATAAAGACATGGAGAACTAAAACGCCTAGATGTGCATGTGCACATCAGCCACATGAGGCCTAAGACAGGAGGTGGATTGCTAGCAGATCACCAGATGAAAATAAAGGAAAAAAAAACCTAAAAAGATAAATAAAAAATAACACAGTGACTGTATCTATTGACTGGTAAGCTTCAATATATTCAGTTTTTGTTTTTTGGTTTAGACATGTGGAATGCAGTCATACAGTATATCTTTTCCCTGCATAGGTCTGCTCGACAAAGCTTTACTCCGCTTCAGACACCAAGACATAGTTCCAATTACTAGGCTGGAAAATGGGTTGAATGTGATGGAAATGTGGCATGGTCCAACATACGCTTTTAAAGACCTCGCCATGTCCTGTGTGGGACAGTTTCTGAATTACTTTTTGAAGAAAAAAAATCGACATGTGAACATCCTGGTTGGTACGTTGTCAGCAATATATCATTGTTATCCTACAGATAGCCCTTTTTTCCATATCTTTCATATAATGCGTGAAAGAACCTTAAAGTGATTGTAAACCCTTACGTATACCCAGTGAAGCGACTGGCTTCAGTTGATACAGAGCTAAAACAAATCCTCCAACATAAGTTGTACCCGTTTATCTGCAGACACCTTTCCTCTACTTCCATTCAAAGTGCAGAATGTACACAGGATCTCTCAGCTCTGAAAAGCGGAGGGCGGAGAGCTGAAGTTACATCAGTAAGGAGCTGATTGGAGGGAGAAGGATCCTCCCCCCCCCTTCACACAGCACACAGCTACAAAGCTGAAGCTGTCAATCTCCTGGAGGTCCCTCCCCTGTCACCATTTTTCTGTTGGTGTCAGGAAAACTTGTCAGAACAAAGTAGCTGTCAAGATGATTCAAAGGCTTCAATACTTTTGGAGTCACTGGTCAGAAACAACTATGCAGGTCGGATGCTTTGACTTGATAAATAATAAGGTACAGCGCTTAATTAAATGATATCCTATCAAATGCCAGTGTATACTCACTGGGCACAGTGCAAAAAATTATAAAGTGACTCTTTGTGCAAAAGTGCAAATGAATGACATAGAGTGCTTAATAGCAATAATAAAGTGACAATGTGCTATAATCAATCACATAAACCACTCAAATAAAAGATGTGTATAAAAAATGAATTATCCAAAGTCCATAAAGCTTCTTCTCCCTAGTGCATAAACACAGTAGAGAGGGGCTTATCCAGTGCTTCAAAAAGTGCCAGTGCTTCCTCCACCACCACCCAGAGGCTAGCCTCTCACCTGGAATTTCCACCTGTGTATTACCACTAGGTCAAAAAAGGCAGTTTGTCTCAAGGGTTAAAGATATTCCTCCTCACACCCATGTTACCAGGGATCAATCCAATGGCTTATGCCCCATACACACGTGCAGATTATCTGCAGACTTTTGTCTGCAGACTTACCTTTTCTATGTAGTGCAAGGGCCTGCCGGATTGCATACAAATTGAAAGTGTTTTGGTTTGACCTCATATTATATGGTTTTGGTAAGTCTGCAGACAAAAGTCTGCAGATAATCTGCACGTGTGTATGGGGCATTAGGCAATGACCTAGTGGTAATACACAGGTCAAAATTCCAGGTGAGAGGCTAACCTCTGGGTGGTGGTGGCGGAAGCCGTTTTAATGAGATAATCAATGTTATTCACTTCACCTGTCTGTAGTAGTAAAAGTTATGGCTGATCGGTGTATATTTCTTATTTCTGCATCCATTTCTGTGCTAATATATTGGGGGTTTGGGTCTTGCACAGTCTCACATCTATTACTGACTGATTGTTTTTAA